>NC_071671.1:63987000-64657500 GCF_028554725.1 Zeugodacus cucurbitae | reverse complement strand
ATAACAACAAATTGAACACCAATGGAATTCCTTCACATTATATGAAAGTTACTCATACGTCATGTCCAACAGCAGGTGTAGAACGCAAATTGCTGACGTTTAGCACTTGACACCATCATATTGAGTAAGCAAGGCAGGTCAGTTTAATATGCAGAACGCCAGCTAGCCCACTAACGATGCAAACAACAACAATGCTGGCAATCAGGTTGCGGTCAACGCGAAAAATGCGCTGTGTGGCAAGCAACACCATTTCTTTATCACTTACGCACACGCTCTCAATTAAATTATATAAGTACGAGTGTATATGAAGTAACTGTTGTAAATACATGTAAAATGTTGTTAACCTGGCTTTTGTTAGCATATGCATATGCCTGTGTGTGTATGAATTGTGGCTGCAAACAGAATTTTAAATATGGAAAGTAGGTTATTTGCTTTATAAAGCCTATAAATACATTGTCTATATGGATATATACGTTTGTGTGTATGTGCATTTATGCCTTTTTTACTTTCGCAATAAAATAACACACAAAGCGCGCGGTCCACTGACCTCTGTACTTATTCCAACCGGACAAAGGCCTTATTTACATTATTTCTTGCATAATATATTTTTTATTTTTATCATGTCAGACGTGTTATTGCATTTAAACACTCGTAATATATGCGAACGCATGTGTGTTCGAATTTAATTTGTTTTTTTTTTATATATTCAAGCAACCGCCGATTTAATTGCTGTGGTGTGCTTTGGTTGGTGATATTGTGATTTAACTATATATGAAGGTATATGGAAAATTAAGTGAAAAGTGAAAGAATGAAACAAATAGAGACTAAGTAAAGAATTTTGTTGACTTTTAAGTCAAGATATTAAATTTGGTAAGAATTTTTTATCAAAATAAAATATTTTTATATCATACCTTACCATTAAGGAAGATTTTTTGAAGTATAAAAACCCAAAATTTACAATTTTTGCTACATATTAAGTGAGCATAACTCTGCAGTTCATACAAACAAACATATTTTAATCTCTAGATAGCCACTTTAAAGCCTTTGTATCTACTATTGTCAACCACTAAGTGCAAACCGATAACACTCATACGCCATGTACAACCGTCGAACACCCGCAGCTTTTGCCATAATATACTTTTTTGCAAGCATCAACCGGTATTTTTACACCTTTACTGTCAAATTCAAATTCATATTTCGTAACTCCGCGGTGCTCTCTTTTCATTTGCAACATTCCACCAACGACCAGTCTAATGGCCAACCTTGGTATGGACATGCTGACATTTTTGTGGCCAACTCTGTCATAGCGATGTGGCTGCTCCGCTCGTTTTCATATATGCACACACACCCACATTTATATACATATTTTGTGTGTGTTTTCACACTCATTTACTGTCTCTCACGCTGATGGCTGGTGTCATCTGTTCGATGCGGTGCCGTGTAGCGTTCGTCACTCGCCAGCATGCCTCAATGTGGCCGTTGTAATTGTTGTTGTTAACCGGTTTGTGGCTTGTTTGCCGGTGGCAGGTTTTTTTAACTAACAGCTTTTTGTTGAAACATCAGCAAACCGCGTTGAATGTTATTTTTCAGCATAAATGTGCACACATACACATATACAAATGCACAGGCAGGCAAATATTCAAATATGTATGAGTATGCGAGGGTGTGTGACTGCATAAATACTTTTATGTTTTATAATAGTTATGTAAATGTAAGTATGAAATGAAATTTATTTTTTTAATATATTGCTTAAATGTACATTTATTGCTGCAGTGTTACATGAAAGTATGTATTGGTGTATGTATACATATTATATTCAATAAATGTCCGTTCGAACTGAGCGCTAGTGCTTTTATTGAATCAAACAAAGTGCCAATTGATTTTAAAGTGTTTCATTTTATTTTTTCAATTCAGTTATCACTTTCGGTACTTTACCAATTATAGCTGAGAGCTGGGAGTAGGTCGCTTCGCTGTTTGTTGATTTGAGTGGATGGTATAGAGAATACTTGACCACCTACGGCAGCACTTAATTTAGCTAGTAGGCTTATTGTAAATCCTTCAATAAGTAAATATTATAAATACTGAACAGCTTATTATTGGACAACAACATGTCTCCTTTATTCTTTCTCTAGCCATATAAGTAACACACCTACCTTAGTGAAGGAACTCTCGAAAATCTCTATAGATGCAACAAAAGTTGCTAAGAGAGTATTATAGTTTTGTTCACATAACGGTTGTTTGTAAGTCACAAAACTATAGGGTTTTATATATCAATGATAAGGGCGACGAGACGAGTCAAAATTCGAATGTCTGTCTGTCCATCCTTCCGTCCATGAAACGGATAACTTGAGTAAAAATTGAGATATCTTGATGAAACTTGGCACACATGTACCTTGGGTGAGAGGGTTGCTTTCGAAAATGGGCAAAATCGGACCACTGCCACGCCCACAATATGGCGAAAACCAAAAACAGATAAAGTAAGTGGGCATGGCCCCGCCCTCAAATCGATTATTTGTACAAACCAATAAAGCTATATAAACCCAACTTTCCGCAGTTGGTTTCTCTTACGTAGTTCATCACACACCATTAAAATAGTTGAAATCGGATAATAACCACGCCCACCTCCTATACAAAGGTTATGTTGATCATTACTAAAAGTGCGTTAACTCACTAATGAAAAATTTCAGAAACACAATTTTACCGAAGAAATGGCAGGAGGAAGCTGCACTCAGATTTTTTTTACAAAATGGAAAATGGGCCCACTTATGGGTCAAAAACCATATATCAGATACTACTCGACAAATTTCAATGAAATTCGGTATATAATATTTTCCTTATACGCTGATGACACTTGTGAAAAATGGACGAAGTCTGTTCACAACCACGACAACTTCCCATAAAACAATTTTTTTCAATTTTGAATTCCTTCGCTTTATAATATATACATAAGGAACCAATGAAGATAGTGAAATAAAACTTTACACAAATACTGTATATGATCCGTGGCATCACTTGTGTAAAAATTGTCGAAGACGGACTATAACTTTTCAATTCCCCGGATATCGAATATGAGGAACTCAGTACCTTATGGAATTTTTTCACCGAAAATATCGGTAATTCTCTCAGATATCTCAATTTAATTCAGAGGAAATCGTTTTCTTCTATTAGTGTGTCTCTGTAACAGAAATGGTTAAAATCGGGTCATAACTTCCCCTAGCTCTCATATAGCTAATTAAGGGATTTTCAAAAATACGATGGGCTTAATAGCTTATAAATCGGCTAATATATGAAATTTCTTAGCCAAATTAAATGAGCATATACTCTCAGATATAATGTATTTTGGGATTAAGATGAGTGAAATCGGTTCAGGAATTACCTCAGCATATATACTATATATGATGATTTTCGTTTTTCTATTGGACTTTCTGCCGAATATATGGGTCAAATTGTGTGTGATCTTAATAAAAATATAGCAATAAATGGCGAGAGTATAAAATGTTCGGTTACACCCGAACTTAGCCATTCCTTACTTGTTCTAAAATAAATTTTATATTAGACAAGTTAGTATTACAAACACGTTTCTTACAAGCAAAAATACATGTTATCTGTACTCCTTATGGTATTCCAGTAAGGATCCGTTCTAAATATTTATTAAGATATTTCAAAAACTATAAGACTTTTAAACGAATAAAATCGACAGTTTCTTTTGAACCTACACAGCACATCGCTGAAAATCACATGATTTTAAGCAAATTTTCCTCAAAATAATTTGACATCGAATAACCAATCCCAGCAGTTGGCAGAACACCAAAATGAGCTGTAACCTTATATGAGACAAAAAATATACACATCCGTTTGGAAATCGTATAACCGATAAATTTGGCATTATTTCTCCAAAAAGGTATTAAATTAGCCTGTATATATCGACAGACCGTAAAAAATTATTTACGACAGATAGTGAATTGTCTCGTAAAACCTAAAAAAGTATTTGGACTGGAGGCCATTTGTGGTCAAGAAAAGGGGACTTGTTGATTGATCGAATTTATTTTCATCCAAATTTTACAAGATTCACAGCAGTTAGTTTCTGTTCTAAGGACAACCATATGTATATTATTTTGTGAATACGCATATGATTTTGTTTAAGAAACCAATAATTTTAATATCTGCAGAGCAACCGACTTCAAACTGTAATAACACATCGGATAAAATGATAAAATTGTATTTTCGCTGAAGTTTATGAGCTCCAGAAACCCCTTAACCCATCAGCGTTTAAAACACAATTAAAAATAACTATTTATACCAGTAACCATCAACTGTGGCCGTAAAATAACCACAAAAAGGAAAAACATAATCAAATACACCGTAAAACTAAAAGCCGCATGATCAGCCAGACATTTCATTTGAAATGCACATAAAACGACGAAAGCGTCGCTGCAGTTTAACGCCATTGTAGCGCTTCACTAGATAGTCAGATAGCAGACAAATGCACCGCATGAAACCGCTTCCACTTCCGGTCGCTGAATGCAAATGCCAAAAGAAACGGCACTTCCGAATAGCGGATACAGGAACATGGCGGAGAAAAAACAATGGAGCACACAAATGACATGCACATAAAAATGTTACAGCGTGGTGAGGCTATAAAACAAAAAAGCGACACTTCTCACTCACGCCATGCCTCACAGCCCGACATAAACGCTGCTCAAAGTACGCCGTTGTATAAAATTAGCGCTGTTGGTTGGGTGAAGGCGGTGAAGCGCAAAAACGCGTTACAAAAAGAATGGACATCAAATATAACGGCGGCAGCAGCAATAACAAAAACAATAGTGGCAATTGTTTGAGAAAAAAGGCGCACAAAAGCATCGAAACTATAAACTAAATGCGACACCATTGAAGTCTGACACGCGCAACATGCCACATGCCGATGAAATAATGCAGCTGGGTGGCTATAAATGAAATTGTTATATGCAACAGAAGTGAAATAAAATCAAAATATGACCAAAAGCATGCGTGTTCTTCTGTGTGTGGGTGTGTGTTTGTGTGTGAGGCGAAAAATTTTATGACGGTTTCCGCAATAAAACATAATATGAAATGAAGTCCTTCGTCCGTTTTTGTGCGCACTTGTCTAGCAGCGTTGCGAATTTGTATTATTTTTATATGCGTGTGCCTTTGTATGTGTGTGTGTGTGTATTGTAGTTACGAGCATATCAGCTGGCAAGCATCCGGATGTAGGTACCTAATGCCTGGGATAAAAGTGTAGAAAGATCGATGTAGAGCAGCACAACCACATTTGAAGACAAAGCGAAGAATGTGCGGAAGGAACTATAAGCTGTAACGGCAACGGTAATTGAGTATTTCATTCTCGCTACAACACCAGCGTTTTATGTTTTCTTCAGCGCATATTGACAATAACATATAGAAACAAATTGAATGCTAGGGAAAAGACTTCTAACTAGATATAGTTCTCATTCGAATATTCACCATATTGGATTTTATTAGTACATACGTCATTTAAAAAATTACTCCTAGGTACTAGTCGTAAAAGGAGCTAATAAAATAAATCAGTAACCATAAGTTTTCTAAGCAGCACTTTAGATAGTTCTTAAAAGTCAATTCACACTTCATCTGCCAACTCAACAGCTGAAACAATATAAAAAAGACTTTTAAGCCGGAGAGTGTATTTATAGTTCTATCGTCTCTAAGAGATATAGTGCTAAATCGTACGCAGACTCTTTCTTACTGATCATCTCATGATCATCTCTTCTGGTGTTGTAATAATTAAGGTTTCTTTCTTATGAATCAAAATTCGTTTTACTTTAAAGCGGTGGTATTATTTATGGCTCACTATATCGATCGTTAACTAATTCAGTTAAATTATATCTTACTGACAATACTTTTGTGAAATCTCTTGAAATTATTAGTTTTACAGATATTGATTTGTGATCCAAGTAGAGGTACTTTATTCAATAGCCTTTTTTTGACAGATCACGCGTGAAACGTATCGAGCTATTATGTTATTTGTCTTCAGTATTATTTGGCATTTCATCATGGAAAGACTTACGCCCGAACAACGTTTACAAATTGTTCAACATTATTACGAAAAAGCACGTTCTGTAAAGAACGATGTTCAGCGATGAGCCTCGTTTCTGGCTTAATGGGTATGTAAACAACTAAAATTCTCGCAAACGGGACGAAGAACAACCTGAAGAGATTCAAGAGCTGCCATTTCACCAGAAAAAAAACGGTTTGGCATGGTTTGTGGGACGGTGAAATCATCGGTCCATATTTCTTCAAAAATGGTGCTGGTAAGAACGTAACCGCCAATGGCGACCGTAGTCGCGCCTTGATAACCGACTAGTATTTGAAGCCTAAAATTGAAGTTCGCGGTCACGGCGATATTTGGTTTCAACAAGACGGCGCCACTTCCAACACATCGCATCAATCAATGGATTTTATTGAGAGAACAATTCGGTGAGCAGATAATTTCAGATTTTAGGTCGGTGGATTGGCCACCAAGATCATGTGATATCACAGCGTTTGGACTTTTCTGTGTGGATATGTAAAGTCTAAAGTATATGCGGACAATCACGCTTCGATTCATGCCTTGAAGCAAAACATTACGCGTGTCAATCGCCAGTTACCAGTCGAAATGCTCGAACTCAACGGATAGACCATCTCAGATGTAGGCGCGGCTAATCTTTAAAAACTAAATGCCAAAGAATGTACTATCGAATGATAATAAACATTACCCCTTAAATTTGACTTTTTTGTGTTTTTTTCTTTAAAAAAGTAGGGAACCTCGAAATGGATCGCCCTTTATAATCGATGGACCCTTATATCCGTATGTTGCAATTGATGTCAGATTTCCATTATAATTGAAGGAAAGGATACTTGTAGAAAGGCTTGTTTTGTATAAAGTGGAAAGTTATGCCTAAGGAATAACATATCAATTAATCGAAACTTCAGTGTTCAGTGTTTTTCTAAACTAAGAAGAAAAATATAAAGTTCACCTTCATACCGCTTCAGTTACATTACTATTCCGAAAGACCCTGGTTCAGTACTAGTTCCAATAAATAGGTGAGCAATATTTTCCTAACGTTGGACGACTTTCAGAAAACCGAAAAAATTCTTAATATCCCCTTCATATATCTCCTATTTCTACAGGCATTTCTATATATATTTCCACATAGCATAAAGAACCCCAACTCCCCTGCAATCATGCATACAACCAAGGCATACTTAAACCTTGTAAATGTAAATAGAAATAAATTGCCGAACGGAAACGGATATACTTGTTGTCAGCAGTTTCATTTGTTTGCGATTGTGATTTTTTGTATGCAACATACTCCTTCCTTAGCTTATCTACATACAAGATTTACACTCCTTCTACTGTCTGAGCGCCTTACCATATGCTCTAATATAGTTGCATACACGTATGTAGCCCAAGGCTTGTTTTATTGTTATTTGCTTAGCTAGCAAAAACACATGAAATAAATACACAAAAGATTTAGGCTACTTAGACAAATTTGGATACACAAAAAAAAAAAAAAATTAGCAGGAGTATGGAGCTCAAGTGGTTGTGCTGAGGTATATTTGGTATGATAATTTTGGAGACAAATCAAAATTTCATAATAAATTAGTTATTATATCAGCAGCCTGTAATGTAAAATTTAGACTCTCCAAAATGAAGTTTATATAGTTTTATAAACTCGGATATAATATATTCATTCAAAGTCCATACCTTAAATTACAGGACAGCTCTCCAGGCACTCATATCAAAGTAAATTACAACAATACAAACAATATGCTGGCGATTTATGAACTCATAACTTTGTGAACATGCTTTATAGTTTTGAAATCACAATCATTTGACCCCTATTAGTTTGATTGACTTTCTCAAAATTGCAAATGGGCGCAAGCTGTGCAGGCGTTGCTTAAATTACACAACAACATATGCTCATATTACAAACAATAACAACAGCAAGTACTTAAAAGAGATTATTGATTGACGAATTATTTCTATTGTGGGTTTGGCTATAAAATGTCAACTACACTTAGGAACTCACACACGCGTTCGAGTTATATTTTAAATTTGTTCCAATTGTTGGAAGCCTTAAACTATTTTGGTCACCATTTTTACGAGTAAACTTCCCAGCATACGACAATAGCAATCGAATGCATGCCAGCAAACGATTTGAAAGTTAAAGTGCTCGTAAAATTGTTCGAAATTTCATAGCTGACTTAAGTGGTGAGTAGTTGGTTGAACTCGTAAAACTAATACTCAAATTATACAGCCTCATAAAAATTTAGTTAATTTGGATTTATTTTCAAATCAATTGAAAGCAATTTGACAAATCAGCGAGTTTTTGAGTGTTATGTGTGGAAACTTTGACCGTAACTCTGAACTGACAGATTTTTGGGCAATAATGACAATTAGTTAGGGGTTGTTAGCTACTGACGCTAAACGAAAATAATAGATATAGATTATGTGGAGGTCATATCATTTGTAGTGTTGCCGAATATCAGCGAAATAAATTGTCTGTGAAATGAAAGACAATTATAGGTGACTGTCAAAGCATACTGAACATAGCTGTCAAAAATATGACAGCTGATTTGACAGTTATGCCTCCTGGAAAATTATTATCTAAAAAAAGTTTTTAACTCAATTTGTTTACTTATATTCTACTAATTGGAAACCTTTTAACAAAACATATGATGACCATAGTTTAACCAGATTTCCGCCGAGAAATATACTCCCTTTAAAAAACAAAAAAAAATATTCATTGGAAGAACCTCTCTTCACTTACATTACTTACTACATTATGAGACACTTAGTAAACGCAATAATACAATAAATTACTCTCAACCGAATTTTCAAAAACATCTTTCTTCTTCCAACTCACCATAATCCATAGATCAATGCAAAATAAAGCAATGATTTCTTCTCAAGTGTTGCACTTTGAAAGATTGTGCGCAATCTAACGATAATTGCTGCAATTCTTCAAATCCATAAAATATCGCTTAAACGCACATATTTCTACGCAAAGCTTGCACTAAGCACGTGCAATACTTGCGGAGTTTTGCTGCTTCATTTGTTTTATTGCTTTTTTTTCTGTTTTTTTTTACTTTTTTTGTTGCATTCCTCGACATTCCATGCTGCAGCACTTTATCTTCATATCTCAGAAATCTGCACTTTTATTTACGACTCTGCTGCGTGCTCAACTAAAACTACATAGAATTGCTCGCATTTATTTTTTGGAGATTTTTGAAAGCGCTAGCAGTGAGCGCATGCCTCGGAACGTGCGATTGTCCGTCCGTCCACTCATACACACACGCGCACTCGTACGCGCTAGCAGTGCAGTTATACTCGTATGCATTTATTTATGCCATGCAAAATATATTGGCTCGGCGAGTGCGAAATACTCAAATAGATAGGCTTGTTGCCAAAGCTTAGTTCCATAGCGTGGCATAGGCACTGTTCGTGAGCAATGGCGGCTTAGGTACATATGAACATATATAGGAATATTTGAATTTAGTATTAGCAATGCTCAAGTTGCTTACCAATATTTGTTAAAATATTAATATATGAAAATTCTTGTATATCACAGTAAACCATAAAGTGTAAAAATCTTCGTAAATTGCGAAAAACAAAATAAATTATTTTAAATTAAATTAAATAGTCACAATTGCTAACAAATATTTTTGGAGTTTCTTATGATATTTAAAAACTAATATTTAAAATGTGAAATTTAAAAACTGATTTTCCCCCAACTGCTTCAATTTTATTTACATTTCGTAATTTTTACACTCTCGCAACAAAAGTTGTTAAAGTTATAGTTTTGTTCACATAAAACTAAACGAGTTAGATATAGGATTATATATACCAAAGTGATCAGGGTGACGCGTAGATTTGAAATCCGAAAGTCTGTCCATCTGTCCGTCTGTGCAAGCGATAACTTGAGTAAAACTTGAGATATCTTAATAAACTTAGTACACATATTTCTTGACACCATGAGTCGGTGGTATTGAAAATAGGCCGCCCCTACTATGTTTTTGTTACATATCTCGTAAACTACTTGAGCTATATCAACCAAACTCTCTAGAGTCTTTTCTTTTAGGTACTTATACAATCCAAAAATGGAGGAAATCGGATTATAACCACGCCTACCTCCCATATAAAGGTTATGTTGAAAACTACTAAAAAGGCTTTAATTACGTAAAAAAAAACACCAGAAACCTTCAATTTCACTATAAAGATGGTAGAGAAGGGATGCATACAAATTGGTATATAACATTAATTATATTATAAATGGGCGTGGCTCTACCCACTTATGGGTCAAAAACCATATCTCTGAAACTAGTCGACCAATTTCAGTGCAATTCTGTTTGTACTCTCACAATCGCATCCCTGCGATTTGTTGTGAAAATCGGCCAAATCGCTTCACAACCATACCTACTTCCTATATACCAGAACTTTGAAGTCGATCTGAATCGTTTACTTTACAATTTGTAAAGTAAGCACTAGTGAGGACTTTGCATAAATACTGCATTTATCGTGTGATACATCGTTTTTAAAAATCGTCGAAATCGGAACATAGGCACAATATATCGAACATAAGGACCTCAGTGCTTCTAATATTTTTTTACCGAAAATATAGGTAAGCCTTTCAGATATTTTGAAGAAATTTGTAGGGAATATTTTTCTTCTAATAATATGTCTCCGTGTCAAAAATGGGTTAAATCAGGTCATAACTTCACCTAGCTTCCATTTTCCCAATATTAGGGTTTCCGACTTTCAATGGATACCATGTATATACCGAATATATGGGTCAAATTGAGACTTATATTAATAAAATTAAATAAATAAATTGCGAGAGTATAAAATTTTCGGTTAAACTCGAACTTAGCCCTTCCTTACTTCTTTTAATATTCAATGTGTTATATGGAAACAAATTTATGAAAACTGTGCAAACTCCTATTTTTCGTCCACTTTCATATTTTATTTGAAATGCGCCAAGATGTAGGCAGTACCTTTCGAAAACATCAAACCCAGAATATATGATTTCAATCCATTTACATACTAAGAGTAGATCAAGCCAAAGAGTAGTAGAAGTACTTATTAGAAAGCTATGAATAACATTGAAAGTCTCATTCACGGGATAAAGCCGGCAAGCTGGAGAAAAGTGCAAAATTGATCCTATGAAATAGTTTAAAAATGAATTCCTGATAGTCATATGACTAAAATCGTATTCAAATACAATTAGCTAACATAAAAAATGTGATTCAACAAAGTCAAAATATCTCCCCTCTGCTTTTTTGCTCTTTATTCAATGCTTTATAAAACGTGTTACAGTTATCGGATTTAGTTCAAACATGCATCGTTTCGTTCGAAACCTCGATAAAACCTCCCATCCGAGCTACCGTAGCTTCTGACGAGTCATCAACGAAGCGTGTGGTCTGTCGTTCTCCAGGTAGAACTGCTTCAAGCGGTCCAAACTAATCATGCATAGCGTAATTTTGTAGGGTATGTCAAGATCTTTCAAAAATGTATGGTATTGCCAGATACGAGCTCTGTAGCGCTTTATTTATAAATAGCGGCGAAATTCAAAAGACAAAAAGACGGAAGGGAGATATTTGCCAAACTAAAATTATTGATTAAATATTTTTTTTTTTATTTTATTCGAAATGAAATTTCTGTTCCAGCAATACAAATCGAAGGCTATAGAGTTCTAAATCAATACATATTATAGGAAATTATTATATACAAAAATTGTATTAGTAATTTTTAGCTTAAAATCACTTAATATCATAATGGTTTGAGATAAAAAATGTAATTTTGTTTATGGAAATATAAACAAAGTCATCAATACTATCGAAGGCTTTTACACTATAAATCCCTTTCTAAATACCACACACATTGTTAAACGATAAGCAAATCATTAGGTGTCTTGGAAAAATACTTATTCCATAAACAAAACTGCTTTGCCTTATCAGAGCTACCGCTGAAACACGTGTCGCCCAGCAACAAAAGCAACAGTGTATACAAATGTATATCTTATCAAAAGAAATGGCTTTGGAAGAAAGGTAAAAACACACATACCACATAGGTTTTCATAACGACAAACAAAATAAAAAATAGATATCAATGAAATTTCTTTTTTGTAATATAAACAATATACTTCGTGATTGAGTTCAATGCTCACATTACATTCGTCAATTTTTGAGCTGATCTTTGAAGTGAAAATGTGAACATCGACTATTTGGTTGAATGGCATGCCACATGCAATTATATATGCTCCCAGTTATATATGTATACACAAATACAATAGTTATAATAGTTCACTTAATGCGTGTATTTGTTTGCCATGTTGTGTATATTTGTATATAACAGGGCATATAACTGGACATATAACCACGAGATTGAATCGACTGTAACGACATTAAAATCTCACCACATTGCGTGCTCAGTGGAGTGTTATACAACAACAATAGTAATAGCAACAGCAAACGGTAATGACAATAGCAACAACAACTACAATGCAAACTATTTGCCACATGGCTTACTCACGCGTGCAACTAGCTACACGCATGTATACTATATATTGTACTATTCAAATATATGTGTAGATATTTGGCTGCCACAGATGAGGTTACCGCTCCTGGCGGCAGTTGGACATCAACCTTCTTTGCCCATGTATAGGTTTGTATGGGTTTGCCTGCGTTGGTGATCTCACGTCTTGCACATAAATATGAACTAATGGCGGCGCAGGCTTGCACATATCACGAAATATGCAGACATATATACATTTAGATATTGTGATGAGAGAGACTAAGGCCCAAACTATTCAATAAGTTCGCCGAAAATGCTTGAACTACATACACTGACCTTTGCGTGACTTCAAAAAAGCTGATAGTTTCTAATTATTCTTTTTCTCGTGATTCATAATCGTGTAATCATAATCACAACCCAACGAGTGACGCCTTCAAGAGAGTTTACTGACCTTTTTGGTGTTTAGTATTAAACCATTCCAATAAAAATATGGTTTACTACCAAAAATGTCTTAATTAAAATTAAATTTGACTATATTTTATTCACTCCCAGTACACTGTGCCATGTACCTTCGCCTCGGTACCCATTAGGGCATTATTATATTTCCGTTATAACTACTACAGCGCTGCGCGTGCAATGCCATTTCGCTCTGCCACCAATAATGCCACAAATAACAGTGCATGTGCAGCAGTAACAACCGTCACACAACAGCAACAACAAGAAGAGTAACAACAGTAGTAAATGTGGCAGCAACAACAGCCGTTACAATGGCAATACTAACAACATCAGTGATAACAATTACAACATGAACAACAGCAACAATTGCCATTATAACTGTGATAACGTATTATAAAATATCATTTCGGTATACCGCTGCAGCTGCGGCGCCATTGCAGTCGAAATGTCAGGCAGAATCAGCAGTAGCATTCACAACAACCACAATGGTATGTGAACAATTTGCCAACAACAACTATTCACCCTTACTCAACACACATGGCAAATACTCAGGGGGAATGAACAGTCATAGACGTAAGACAATACCAACGCAGCAACTGGAGCACTGGCAGTCTCAGCTGAGATCGTTCATATTATATTATTACCCAAAGATAGGAACACTATACCGCACACACACACACACACCGAGATTTCAATATATGTTTATATATGTATATGTGACCCTATGGAAATACCTACGTACTTGTGTGAGTGTGTGCTATGTGGCCAGCTCCAACAAAAAACACACACATCGGTCCCATTTTGCTCCGTCCGATGCTATAAAATTACCTCATGAACATAAGTTAATTAGAAATATAATTATAAATAGTAACTGCTGTGCGTGCCAATGCGAGATTCAATGGCGATGATAATGCCCTGAGAGCATTACAGAGCATACAAGCGTATAAGAACAAACAAACATACAAACATATAAGAGAATGTTCAACTCTAGATGAGTGTGTGATATATATCTATGTATAGGTAGATATATGTAGGTGTACTTATTTCATAGAGATTGTCAATGTGCCATTGTATTTATATCCAACACCAGCTATTGACTGCGCTTGATTTGCGTGATCTTTAGGGATTTGATGGGAATAACATTAAGTTGTATGTATGTATGTATTTAAGCAGTAAATGTTATGTTAAACTGCTTCCGTAAAGTGTATGCATAACCATGGTTTAACTACATTATTGTACTCACGTGCTGGTTCTATTGTTTTCTACAACAGGCTATTGTTGGGTATTAAAGTGGCATTGTATTATCAATATGATTAAACTAAAGTTGACCCAATGAACTAATGCAAGTTCTGAGTTGACAAAAATTGTCAGCAATTTGTAAATTTGGTAATTTTGTTGACAATAAGAAACCAGGCTCTGGTTGCGCAGTTATCGAAAATATCGATAAAACATCGGAAATGGTGAAGTCCGATCTGAATACAAGAAAAACAAGTAAGGAAGGGCTAAGTTCGGGTGTAACCGAACATTTTACACTCTCGCAATTTATTTATTTAACTTTATTAATATTATATAATACACAATTTGACCCACATATTCGTCATATATATTGTATAAGGTCCATTGAAAGTTGGAAATTAGGTTAGAAGCACCGAGGTCCTCGTTTTCGATATATGGGGCCTTAAAAACCTATGGTCCGATATCGTCGATTTTTAGCATGGGGCTGCCACACTATTAACATAGTATTTGTGCAAAGTTCTGCATCGATATCTTCACTAGTGCTTACTTTATTTATTGTAAAGTAAACGATTCAGATCGTCTTCAAAGTTCTGGTATATAAGAGGTAGGTGTGCTTGTGCAGCGATTTGGCCTATTTTCACAACATATTATTGGGATGTAAGGAAACTATGACAAACCAAGTTTCATTGAAATCGGTCGAGTAGTTCCTGAGATATGGTTTTTGACCCATAAGTGGGCGATGCCACGCCCATTTTCCATTTTGTAAAAAAATCTGAGTGCAGCTTCCATCTGCCATTTCTTATGTGAAATTTAATGTTTCTGGCGTTTTTCGTTAGTAACTTAACCCATTATTAGTAGTTTTCAACCTAACATTTGTATGGGCGGTGGGCGTGGTTATAATCCGATTTCCTCCATTTTTGGACTGTATAAGGTAGTACCTAAAAGAAACGACTCTAGAAAGTTTCCTTGATATAACTTTAGTAGTTTTCGAGATATGTAGAAAAAACTTAGTAGGGGGCGGGGCCACGCCCACTTCCCCAACAAAATTACATTCACATACGCGCCTTCATAATACTATCCTTCATACTAAGTTTTACTTCCATAGCTTTATTTATAGCTTAGTTATGGCACTTTAAGTGTATTCGGGTTTCGACATTTTGTGGGCGTGGCAGTTATCCGATTACGCTCATTTTCGATCTTAACCTTCTTATGGTGCCAAGAAATACGTCTTCCAAGTTTCATCAAGATATCTCAATTTTTACTCAAGTTACAGCTTGCACGGACGGACGGACAGACAGACATCCGGATTTGAACTTTTCATGAACTTTTCTCGTCAACCTGATCATTTTGATATATATAACCCTATATCTAACTCGTTTAGTTTTAGGACTTACAACCAACCGTTATGTGGACAAAACTATAATACTCTCGTAGCAACTTTGTTGCGAGAGTATAAAAAATAATTTTGACTAGAAATTCTACAATTTTTCTTTCACAATCTGTTTCAGTATATTCATTATTTAATGGGCCATAAGCGTCTTTGCTACCAAATAATTCTGTTGAAGTTCTTAACAAGCGATTATAATATTAAATGAACTCCCAAAATAGAAGCTAAAATTCAGTATAATGCTACGTTTCTGCATTAATAGCTTCGTATTTCTCCATAAGCCTCTACTTTTTCTCCAAAACACACAAATTAATTTTAAAGATTATAACTTTCCTGCAGCAAATTGCACTACAACTCAATGCTGCTGAATGCTTAAAGAGCACTAATGGACTGCTAAGTGAATGCGCTAACACATTCTTTACATACAGTACACTGATATGTAACTGTATATGTAACTGTCAAGCATGTGCGTTTCAGTGTGTGTGTGTCTGTGTGTGGTTATTAGCGTTCGTCTTCTTGTAATGAGTAAATTAATGCCATATGTTACCCCGAATAGCAGCACAACACCAATGGCAATTGCAATAGCAAAGTCAGTTACAGTTATGCCGGCATGCTGCTCTCTAACCAAACCCCCGTTATGCTTGTCTTTAACAATGTGGCATACAAATGTTGCACAGCACAGTGGCCGGTGGTGATAACATTTAATAGTCTAACTATGTAGTGGCTAAATGGCATGACATTCTGTAACTGGCAGGCATGTGTGTGGGCGCACAAATACAACTATATGCCACAGAATGCATTTATGTGTGTGTATGTATGCCTTTGGATTTAACATTTGTTCACTAATTTGCTGAAATGTACTTACATTAACAGCAGCAGCAAGTATGCTGTGTATATGTGTGTTTGTCTGGCAATTCTGCGTATGCGTATGGTATCAAATGCATTGTGCAAGAAATGTACAGTTACTAAGTAGCACATAATATTATTATTGCAAAGTTTAATTACACTTTAGACCAATTTCTTGCATTCAAATGCATATATATACAGTTATATATATAAGTCAGTGTATGTGTGTGTGATAAATGTGCTGGAAATTATTCATTATGTGATTATATTGTAGCTGTTTTTATGTACGCTGTTGTGTATGAGCACATGCAACAAGCTGTTAAGTGCGGAAATAAACTGACCAACCATACCAGACAAAGAAACAACGAGTTACAATGCAAAAGGCAACAAGTTAAGTCTAAGAATTTCAGTGGACGGTGGGTTTCAATAACTAAATCACCGGAAAAAATTTCAAAAACGTGTGTGTGTAGTTTAAACTAATTGAAAAAATTCACAATTTCGTTTTGTGCTTTAATTCCGATGCTTCGAAGCAAAATATAAAGCATTTTAAGAGTTTGTAATCTCAGCACTGGATTAAAGCTTATCTGTCACAGAATATAGAGTACAATTCTCCAATTAACAGTTAACAAATTTAACATTGATCTTTTGTAACAAAAAATATTAAAAAAAAAAAATTAAATATATTATACAACACAGCCAAATTAATTTAATACATTATGATTATAATTAAAAACCAGTTTTTTCTTTCGCACAGTTACTCAATTAACTCAATAGCTACTCAATTGACGAACATCTTTTATAAATTTTGTTTTTGCTGTTTATAAGAAATTAGTAAGTTTCATCAGCTGATTGCTGTTTTATCAATAACTAGAGCCAGATTCAGCTCGATTTGTATTCGATTTGAAATTAATGAATTAATTTTTCTTTTGTATGGTAAATCGATCTTCATCAGCACTTTAATCGAGCAAAGACCTAATTGATCAGTAGACTCCTGTGCGAAAAGGCTTATCGAAGTTTTTATGTCTATGAACCATTTTTATTTTATTTAACCACAGATTCCTGAATTCATACCACTGTGCGCAATTCATTTGTAGTAAGCTTGATGTTGCTCAGCTGTCTTCCAAGACTTGTGTGCCACATTAAGTTTAGTAAATATTGTACATTTATTATAACAATGATATTTACAGTTATGAATGTTGACTTATAAACTTTACGGCGCATACTGGACATGATGAGGAACTAAACAAATATGTATATTTAATGTGAGCATGCGAAATGAAATAATATTAATATTAGACGGCTTAAGAATGTTTAATTGACACAAATATTGGCAAATTAAGCAGAATGATTAAATACTCATTGTTAAAATAAATGAGAAATATGTAATGTCAAAAGTTCAAAGAAATGCAAAATGAAATCTTGAAAATATAAATGCAACGGAAGTGTGAATGTACTCATGAATTCATGAAAATTATTCTAACTCCTCTCCTTCGTTCTTTAATGAGCAAAAGTAAAGTTGGAAGAAATACCGAAGAAAAATCCCTGCTAATACAGAGATACTACTCTATATGCTCAAATAATGCTATAGTTCTCGAATACCCACCAATATCTACGATATAAAAGCAACCAGCCTTGAATAAGCTTGCTCAGTATATTTGACATATTTCGCTTATTTGGAGTAGTGTTGCCATATCACAAGTATATATACACGTAGACAAAACACTTTTAATCCTCTTGAAGGTGTGGTTATTAATTTCGTAAAAAACGACGAAAGTTGATTGTTTTACTATTTATTGCGGAATTAATATTATTATAAGTAACGAAAAGTACACTTTCCTTTCCATTAAGATATATAAACAATAAGTGTGTAGTTCTCTTCTAAGCAGTCATTACTTATATTTACATTAACATTATCTTAGATATATAGAATATATATGTTTACCGTAAACAAATTCGCTTTAATACCTTTTCCCTTGCCAGGCGCTGTAGCGGCTTAAATAGTGAAACTGATAAGAGTAACACAATTTGTCAAGCTAAACACTTTAAAAATAGATCTCTTGTTGCCAATACCAATAAGCTAAAAACAACTACACTTTCATGCAAAAAAAAATATTAATAATTAAAAAGAACAACGAATGAGTGTGTTATCACTTTTTTTTTAATATTTTGTCATAGCACCTATATATGGATGTTGGCACTACCGACTTAATGGTAATTGATACTTTATAATGAGTCATCAAAAACAATTACAAACAATTACCATATTATCAATTTGTTATAAAAGCCACACACAACACGAAAAAGTTGTTAGTTCAATTACAATCATTCGAAAGTGTACAACATGAAATTCGCGACAACCTTCGCACTTTTGGCAGCGCTGCTAATCGGAGCTAGCGAAGTAAGTTTAGCTAACTAGTATTTAACAGCATATTATAATTAGAAATATATCAACTTTATTCTGATGTAGGCATTTGTGCTGCGAGATGAACCAGTTGTGATCATTTCTCATGATGGTAAAATCACTAAAATCCCAGTTAATCAGCTACCAGAATGTTACCACAAATTGCAAACGCAACTTGAGGAATATGTGACTAAAGAACAAGTTACAACTGAACAAATGACCCAGTGTTTCGCTACGATTGTGGATATATCGGAATGTTTTGATAAATATAATTCTATTTTAAATAATATTACGCAACGCATCACCGTCGTAAGTCAGAAAATTGATGTTTGTTTGTTGGACGCAATTCAACCTGCAGCTGTTGCCACTCCCTCTACCACACCACACTTCAGTGTTAAGACTACCAGAAGGCCTACAACGACTACACCACACTTCAGTGTTAAGACTACCAGAAGGCCTACAACGACTACACCACACTTCAGTGTTAAGACTACCAAAACGACTACGCCCCGTTCTTGAGAAACTCACTCTGCCGCACAACATATTGCTTTACTTCGTTCAACTACTAGTGTCTCTCCTAGTAATTTGGACTAGATCTAATTAAGTTTCAAATTTGTGTTTCTCATAGTTTTGTTTATTGTATGCAACTTCTTTAATTTGTAATCCTACAGTGTTGAGATAAAAAAACTGAACTAGGCAATAGACACGCATATATAGAAATGAAGAATCATTGTCATAGTTCATTTACCATTCATAGTCAAATCTATGACATTTGGGGCACAAAGTACACATCGTAAAATTATGCCTAGGTCATAGCAACTCGCCAGGCACACCCACAATTTCATGCGTTCTAGTTTTTTTATACTCTCCACACCCAAACTCATGAATAAAACAAACACGCATTAAAACATACGCATATTTTACACAATTGCGTAGTCAGAGTTTTTTTGCTGAAGGCTCTTTCTCAAATCTCCACACACACGCAATTCCACACTAACGGCAACATATGTACAATGTAGCACAACTCAATATGTATGGCACTGATTTATTTCGTCTAGACTGGATTTTAGGTAGCTGTTACTTTTTAAAGAAGTTCAGCATTTCAAATGCGACGCCCTCATTCTGTTAAGACGCCAAAAGAAAGGTGCAATATCATCGTTTTCTTTGGTTCTTTGTTATCTTCCGTTTGGTCATAAGTTTGGGCTTAGACTTTACAAAATCCAGTCAGCATAAAAGTACAGATTTAGTGTCAAGTCACGCTGGTCGACGACTGCCGTTGTTCTAGTATTTATTTAAATATATTTTGTTTGCCTCCCCTTAGCAGCGACTAATACGCACAGCTGGGTAGCTGCTGTGGCTCGGAATTGATTGCTGGAAGTATGAAATGTTATTTTTAAGGCGGCACACCGCACTCTCTACAATATGCAAATAAAGATTTATTTACGCAGGTATGTTTATATTTTTTACATATTTGTAAAGTTAAAATTTATTTATTGATTTATTTGGCTTCTCTCTTTTGCAGTATGTGAAATTGAAACCACTGCGAGATTTAAAGACTAACTCTTGGGAACTCTTAAGGGAAATTATATATCGTGCTTGTGCTGTGTGTATTGACTTTGAACCAATACCGGACTTCCAGTCAAAGGTTATCGACTTTGACAATTTTGACACAATTTCGTTTCCCATATATTAACAATATCTCCCAATTTAAATCAGTGTTTTATCAGGAGCAATTTTGTGAAACAATTTTATGATAAAGGACATTACAAAAGTAGACCGATGAGGACAGCAAACGACGTTATAGTTTTCCCCGCTCTTTTGACAAAGGTTTGTCATTTCATCATGGAAAGATATAGAATCTAACAACGAGTCAAAATTATTAAATATTATTACCGGAGTCAGTGTCCTCAACTTTAAGAGCGCTACGTTCAATTTATGGTCGTCAATCGTCCTGTCAGATCAACAATTGAGCGTCTAGTGAAAAGATTTGAATGCACGGACACAGTACAAAGTATTCTCGTGCCAGGGATACAAAGAAGTGCCAGTATGTATGTATGTGATTGGCGTTGCAACCGTTTAGCCGGTTATAGCCGAATCGACGATAGTGCGCCACCTCTCTCTCTCCTTCGCAGTTCGGCGCCAGTTGGAGATCCCAAGTGTAACCAGGTCGCTCTCCACCTGGTCCCTCCAACGGAGTGGAGGCTTTCCCCTTCCTCGGCTTCCTCCGGCGGGTACTGCATCGAACACTTTCAGGGCTGGAGTGTTTTCGTCCATTCGGACAACATGACCTAGCCAGCGTAGCCGCTGTCTTTTTATTCGCTGAACTATGTCAATGTCGTCGTATAACTCGTACAGCTCATCGTTCCATCGTCTGCGGTATTCGCCGTTGCCAATGTTCTGAGGACCATAAATCTTGCGCAAAATTTTCCTCTCGAAAACTCCTAGTGTCGTCCATCTGGTGTTGACATCATCCAAGCTTCTGCACCATAAAGCAGGATGGGAATGATAAGCGACTTATAGACTTTGATTTTGGTTCGTCGAGAGAGGACTTTACTGTTCAATTGCCTACTCAGTCCAAAGTAGCACCTGTTGGCAAGAGTTATTCTGCGCTGGATTTCGAGGCTGACATTGTTCGTGTTGTTGATGCTGGTTCCCAGGTATACGAAATTATCTACGACCTCGAAGTTATGACTGTCAACAGTGACGTGGGAGCCAAGACGCGAATGCGCCGACTGTTTGTTTGAAGAAGTGCGGTAGTGTCGAGAATAATGCTGCCGCTAGCACATCAATTGAGGAAGACCCAAATCAGTCACTCACACGTCGTTCTCAAGCGTTGGCCATCTCTATGACGTCGTTGTGACGAATTTTGAGAAAAGATTTTCTTTACAAGAACAAATTGACGCAAGAACTGAAGCTGCTTGAACACCAAAATCGTCGTATGTTCGTGAATTGGGCTGAGCTACAACTTGAAAATGATCCGGATTGTCATCGAAAAATCATATTCAGAGATGAAGATCATTTCTGGCTGAATGGCTTCGTCAAATATGCGTTAATGGTTAGGCAGTAATCCACACGTACTACTCTCTGAGTCACCATTGCATCCCGAAAAATGTATGGCTTGGTACGCTTTATTGGCTGGCGGCGCTTCTTCTGTGATGATCAAGACCGGCACGTTTCTGTGAATGGGAATCGCTACCGCTCAATGTTAACCGAATATTTTTGGCCCGAATTTAATAATATGGACTTGGACAATATGTGGTTCCAACAGGAGGCGAACACAATCGATTTAATGAAAACCCAGAATATCGAACTTTAAATTGCAGCAGTATCGGCCGATTTATTCTTAAAAACAATTGAAAGATGGGTTCAGCGTCTGGAATGCAAAAAAATCGAGTTTCTTGCGATACAATTCAAAAGCATTTCCTTAGACGACATTAAATATTTAACTATTAAAATGCGGAACTTCATACTTTATGGCTAGAGTAAGACAATGCAATATTCGAGCATAAATTTCGATACACTTCAACTAATGCCAAAATTCAAATAAATTATTGAAAGAAAAAAATGAATTCCGCATCCGCAGAGTTTTCTCATATTCCACGCTACACGGTTCGTTGCGCCTCCAGCAGCGCAGCAGGTAAAAAACGCTAGGCAAAGCAGCAAGTGAATGCCAACGGAAAGCAGCCAACATAAAACACTATGAATTTGTAGATTCACCACAAAAATACAAACAAAACTACTCTTTACATATGTATAAATGTATGCTGAAAAGCTCCGTTTGGAATTTGGGTTATAAATCCGTTAGTGCAGTCATAACCGAAAACATAAATTGCTTGTGATTTTCCACGTTGCATTACATAAAACAAATTCAAACTCAAACTTACCTTATTTCCCATTTAAGCAATTTGTTAAAACACAAAATAAGTAAAAGAAAAACGTAATGCTGCTAATGCATTGTGCTGCATAACCCACAACCTCAACGTCGCCACTTCATTTCATATCAGCAGCACAACAATCGCTCCGGCTTGATGGGGCTCCGTACAAATACACCAACATTATGTAGTGGCGTAAGTGTGAGGTTAACCAGGCGATAAACATAAATAAATACACACAGAGAGGGAGAGAGGGGTAAGCAGAGAGATTGTAGTATGTGTTGTGTTCTTATTTGCTTTGGCCACTGGTGCAAGGTAGTATTAAGCTGATCAATA
Source organism: Zeugodacus cucurbitae (assembly GCF_028554725.1). Taxonomy (NCBI): domain Eukaryota; kingdom Metazoa; phylum Arthropoda; class Insecta; order Diptera; family Tephritidae; genus Zeugodacus; species Zeugodacus cucurbitae. The sequence continues at coordinate 64,634,419 of NC_071671.1, read as the reverse complement.
ATAAGAACAACAATAACAACACAGTGCGAAAGCAAGGCAATGGCAATGGCTGGCTAGCTGGCTGGTCGACAGTCACTCCGCCCAAATGCCACGTGCATGTAAACACTGGCAGCTGGGTGGGTCCAGATAGGTGGATTTGTATATTGTTAACACTCTCGCTGACTACTTGGTGCACACACACAGGCACACAAACAACAACCACAACACAAATACATGCATACATAACGGCAAGTCAACATTTGCTGACTACGAAACGATTGACCGTTTGCCTGCTTAACTACGAGTCACTTGTGAAGGAGGGTTGGTTAAAAAGGGGTGGCATCAACAAAGGTGGCATATAGTGGGCGCGCGCCGTAGTGTGAAAAAGTGTGAAAGGCCGTCCCTACAAACCGGCGAAAATCCGCCTCGTGTTCACTCAATTGAATGTTAGATTTATTTGTGTAATTCATGAGAACAAAAAGCGGAAGCACTATTTTGTAGCTGCTACGAATGGGGCAAGAGAAATTGTATAGCGAGAAGGGAAAAATAGAAAAGAAAACGCTACAAAATTGGAATACGGTCAACAACGTAATAACAACAAAAACAATAACAAAGCAGCGCAACTTGTGAATGCTTGTGCATGGCTTGAGTTGTTGGTGTGTGTGTGTGTGAGAGTTTGCTTTTAATGTGAAATTGTTGGCGCAGGCTGAGGGAAATCTCAACAGTTTGCTATGCATTAATGTAGTTGAAGAAAAAACCGTTTCAATAGTTATGCTTGTTTGCCTGCACACTTTGTTGTTGTAATAAAAAACAAAAAATGCTGTAGAGTAGCTTTATTGAAGTAGTAATTGAAAATTTCAACACCAAATAATCAATTCGAATTGGCAATATATGCATTAGGCATATTAGTATTTATTTTCAGCATTTAAATTTAGGCTGAGGTAAAATTTGGACTTTTCGATTTTTTTTAACAACTATAATGCTTAATAGACAATAGCAATAATCCTAATGTATTTTTGGAACGAAAATAAACTCTCAACAGCCCCAGCAGCTCTTCGACCACACATTTCATTAAACTGAATTTGGTTCTACTAACGAATATAAATTGAACTGTTTAATAAACATGACTACAAGTTCTTCTTTTCAAGTACAATATCCTATGGAAGTCGATAATAATATGCTGGGTAATGTGAAGCGGTCTATTTATGCATCAGGCCTGGAGAATATTTTATGACCTTAAGTACAAATCGGCGCTGAATGTATTCAAATAAAAGTGCACCTATTTTCTGCTGTATCTCAGGGTAAATCTAAAGGTGGATGAGCATAAAGAAACCTTTTCCAACATGACTCAACTTCAACAAAGGTTATGATAATCCACCATTCACGGTTTTATCTCAAATAATACGTACACATATTTCTTGAAACATGAAGATCCCTCGCTTTTGAGAATCGATTGTCAGAAAGGGGTACTTCTAGAATATATTATACTACATATATGACTTCAAATGACTAATAAATATTTATCTTTTAAAGTACGAGGGCTGCTATATATATTTCTGGCCTAGGCAACACTAAGTGTTGCCAGGTGCAATCTGACATTTCCATTGGAAAGTTTGACATTTTTTAGCATAATATCACTCAGAACGTTTTGTCATTTAATCGTGAATTGTTTTATTTACAGGGAATTAAAAAATTCATCTCGGCCAAAAAATGGAATTAACTCGTAAACATTTTCGTGCGATCATTTTTCACAACTTTCGACGTGGATTATCGCGACAAGAGTGCATCGATGAACTAAAATCTTTGTATGGCTATGAAGCACCATCCTATAGCACTGTGAAAAACTGGTACAACGAATTCAATCATGGCCGACGCTCGCTCAAAGGCGAACTCCGTGAAGGTCGTCCAAAAACAGCCGTTGTGCCAGAAAACATCGATGCCGTACATGAACTGATAATGCAAGACCGTCATGTAACATACCTTCAGATAGAGGCATGCCTATGCATTTCTCCCACCAGCATACATTCGATATTGCATAAACGCCTGGCCGTAAAAAAGGTTTGTTCTCATTGGATCCCGCACAATTTGACAATCGCTCAAAAAGAGGCTCCAAAAAAGTGCTTCGAAAAAGTGCTTCGAAAATTGGTTTGAGCGCATGCAAAAGTGTATAAATCTTGATGGAGAATATTTTGAAAAACAATAAAAACATTTTCGTTGATAAATATTCCTATTTTCATTATTAGGCCAGAAATATAAATAGCAGCGCTCGTATTTTACAACTAAAGGCCGAATGACTTCATAATTTGGATTTTGAGTAAATCTCACTTAGCTATTGTGATACGCTGATATCCGAGTTTAACTTTACCTCTGCAAATATTTATAATATATTTTTTAGGAAATACGTATATAAATATATCAATGTAACGTTTCTAGAAATGTTCCAACTTAAAGCACTCGTTTTCTGCCTTATCTTCTCTATTTGAATTTCATTTCGAAATTCGTTATTTACTTCTGTCAAATAAGCACCTGGAAATTCTTATTTTAAATTTTTCCGCTGAGAATATTTCAAAATTTTTTTTCCCAGGATAGTACAACTGTCAGCAACTATTCTGTCAATTTTTATTGCTATGTGTCATTTAGTTTGTTTACGGCGTCATTAGAAACAAGTCAGCCTTTTGTGTGCGTTGCGATTTTTATATACCCCTCTTTAAACGATTTATACAAATCGTAAACTTGAGTTTTTGACATGGTTGAATCATCAAATGTTTTTTTTTTTTCAACATTTCCAACGTTTTGACACAAGAAACACAAAATTTCACACAAACTCTTTGTTCAATATTTTTATCCATTTAATTTGAGAATTCCCGGGTACTTATTTGACTGAATCTATATATAATGAATGCCCGAAATATTATTTATTTAATTTTTATATATTTTTGTAACTTCAATATAATAACTATCAGAACTACGAATACCCTCATAACTACTTATTGAAATTAATACCTCTGCCTAGCAACACAGTCTAACAACTACAGCAACAAAAATATGCCTTTCTTCGCAAATTATAACTTTTTTCTCCATTATATATATATATACAACTAAATTAAGTGATTGTGACATATTTACGCGCATTCAGCATTTTACCACAAACCGAAATCGATTATTTCTACATATGCCTACCACTGCGTATACGCAACATTTACGCCCATACACATCATAACCTTAAAAGCAACATAAAATCTTTGTTGTTGTTGTTGTTGTTGTTGTCATTTACTGTAAGATTTGCGTCGCGCATAAACTTTATTGTCTGCTTTATGTCGCATTTAATTTGACCAGTCAGTTGGACAGTCGATATGATAATAAACGACAATTTGCGAACACTTAACCCACACACACACGCATTTCTTTTTTATATTATTTTGTAAGAAAAAGTTACGCACTGTCACCCGGTTATATGTATTTATGTGTGTCAATAACTATATTTGCGCGTTTAGTCGATTTGTCTTTAATTTGTTGCGAATTTTTTTTGTGCTTTTTTTGTTGTTGGCGCTAATGCAAGTTTGATGCTTTTCATCATTACTTCACCTTCGTTGCCCTTCCATTTGTCTATAACTCTATACAAATACAGACACATGCAAGTACATAACACGTTCTGACACTAATTTAGCTATTTTCACAACTTTGCCCTTCATGTGTGCGCACATAGTATGTTCATATGTTACAATACATATATGTATGAGTATATATATATCAACGAACAGATAGCAGTTTTATTGCCACTGGCATTTAATGGACAGTAATAATAATTTAATAAAGCATCGTTCGCACTACGTATTCTCACCACATATGTATGTATCTATCGCTGCTTTGCTTGTTTTTTCTCTCATGCTATAATAGTTATGTGGCAACTTATGAAAATTATGGTTTACCATAATAACATTGAGACTTTGACCAGAGTTTGACCTTTTGTTACAAGGATAATTGCACAATTTGTGGAAAACAAATATTTACAGATTTTCGTTATATGGTTTTCACATAAATTATTGAAAAGCAAATTGGAAATATTTATATATACTCGTACATGTATACATAAAATGTTAAAATATAGATAGCGAAATGTTGTTTAAATTCCTTTCTGTTTTTACGTTTGGTTTTATAGATTTATACTTTAATTAATAAATTAATCACATACGATTAAAAGTCACAATATCACATATAATTAAGATTCTACGAAAGAGAAATGCAAAGGGTTCTACAAAAAATCGATTTATAAAAGTCTGCATAACATACATTTTTAAGACTCTTAATTAAATTGAAAATTTAGAAGTACTACGTCTGTGTGAAGGAATTTTAATCATGAATATGTTGGGATTATAATAAAATCATTGACATCGAACATATCTCAGTGGAGAGTTTTCTGTTCAACTAAGACAACTGTTGAGAATATAACTACATGAAGTATACGGTATCCGTCGTGTTTAACAAAGAGAAAGTATTTTTAAGATATCTTACCGACCAACATCGAATACGAAGTCGCTTTTATCATCAGGATTGAGTTATCCTGAATTTTCCCATTCCGAAATTGAATATACGCTGCCAGCAATGAATCGACTGAGCTCCTCATTTTTAGCTCCATTCTAGAACAGAGCATACAAAGATTTATATTAGGATATATTGGGATAGATTATATGGCTCTACCCCAATGCAGGAAGCATACTTACTATAGATTATAAAGGACAGTTCCATGCCCGCCGCAAGTATATCCCTTTATTTGATATTAAATAAAATCGACAACACGTCTATATCCTACTACAAACCTGCAAATACTTTTTTACAACTTTATCTGCTAATTCACGAGAAGATTCAATAAATTTTTGCCTAGATCTCGCAAAGGCGGGATTCATTCCTAGCTCCTGCAGGCAGCAATCACCCAACCCGATGGGACAACGATCAGTAAGAACCTCTTCGCCTGGGGAAAGTTTGGCTTTACTGAGGGCGAAGAGCTACCCAGACCTCTTGGGGGTCAGCTTGGGATAGAATGACCTTGCGCCAGCGCTAGTAACTACCCAACGCTTGTTTAGTACAGCTGAAGTCCAGCCAGCCAGTAGTCAATCATAAGTGGATAGTGGTGCTCCTACCTCTTCCCATTTCTCTGTAGAGAAAATCTATTTTGTTAACCAACAAACTACATCATCTAAAAGTAGCCTCAGGAAATGAACTAATTCGTCGAGATCGGATAAGAATATATCAATATACGTCGACTCTTTGCATGTATAATACATGTTGGATATGTTAGCATCTGATGTACATATGTTACTATGTTATCGGAATCAACAGAGGTATTACACTATGAAGGAGAGGGTTCCGTGTTTCGGTGATTTTACCGTGTTTGGAATAAAAATTTTTAATGAGAGTACTCGTATAACATACGAATATAGACCATCTGGTCAATATTATTACCTTCAAGAGCGGATATAAATCTTTTTAACTGATATATGCATACAAGAGGATCAAACTTTTTGCTCAAAGAGAACTTTTCTGTTAGAGAATAAATCAATATTTAATCTTCAGTAGAAATTTTATGATATAACTATTAGAATTAAATTCAACTTTTCATTGCAATAAGATTTCAAGTTGTCAATTCAACGTGGCAATGTCAGCAAATTTAATTAAATTTTCCACTACCTCTTTGGTCATTCTCTTCGTAAAATTATTTTAGTTATACTCAAACCAAATTCCATACAGCAAGCAACCCCTGATCCCACCACCAACTGATACAACTAATTCACACGCATATCGTACTTTCAATTTTAACAACCCAACCAAACATGCGCTTAATACCACAACATAACTGTGTACATAACGGCATATAAACACAAATTTTTATTTGATTTTCATTTAACTTCCCTGCGTCCGACGTTTTTTATGTTCTTTTGCCAGCTTACCACACTTTGTTTTCGGCGCATTTCCATGCACCGAAGTGCTTTATCTTAATGCCGACGTCGCCGTCATCGTCGCCAGTGAACCGGATAAATGCCGTTGGCGGTAGTGGGCTCGGACGCCGGCACCAAAGTTAGCCTCAATGCGCGAGCATACAAAATTTGCATCCGAAAGCCGGAAGTTTTGGTGCGCCAAATAGTAGAACAGACAGGCGAGAGAAAGCCTGTGCCAAGCGTTGCCAACAACCAGCAACCCAACTACAATGTGAATTCGGCCAACAACACCAATAGAGGCAACAGCAATGCTGACTGTCTGCCTGCTTGCATACAAACTGTTACGTCCAGCTGGCTGTGATTTGGTCAATACATAGATGAGGCTCAACGGCTTTATGTAAATTGGAACAGAAATCTGAAATCAGTGTGCGCATTCATTTACCCTCAGCTGTCTATATGTTTGTTTGTCTTTCTATGTGTGTGTGTGTGTGTGTCTGTGCGGTAGCATAACTTTCAACTTGTTGTTGGCTGCAGTTTTATAATCTGCTTGCTGCGTACGTACAAATGCAATGCAAAATTCAAAAATCTCAAAATCTCAGTTTTACGTACGTGACGCTGCCGCACTACCGTTATGCATTCCGGTGCAGCGGCGAGAGTGGCAAGTGGCAAGATTATGCGCACGTATTTGTACTTTTCGACTGCGGCAGTTGCCAGTGCGCCAGCCGGCGGTTAATGCGGTCTTTTGTTTTAGATTGCGGTTGTGCGTTCGACATTTTATTTCATTTTATTTGATATTTTTATTTTATTTTTCTATTTTTGTTCACAATTTTGCTGGAACTTTTATTTTATTATTTTACAATTTAGACTTGTCGTTGCATTGGCAAAGGGAAGTACATTCAGGCATTGGTCACTGGCGGGCGACGGCGATGAGCACAATGCAGGTGAGTTTTGAAGTTGGCAGTTGGCTATCAGTGTGTTGAGGAGCCTATCAGGACGTTGGTAGTGCTTTAAAATAAAATGGAAATAATATTATGAAAATATTTTTGCATTTTTGTAGGCAAAGTCAAATATTTATTAAAGAGTAATTGTAAAGTGGTTTTGCTTAATTAGTTTTCAGGTAGAACATGTCTGTATATATTTTAAGAGATATTGAGGCATAATTTACGGACTTCCTTTGGTCGTTTGCTTAAACAAAACAATAGAGACTATGAATGTGAGGGATGGAGATAGCAATTTGGTATCACAATTTAAGGAAATAAAAAATTTGGATTTACGAGAATATCTCTACTGTGTAGCTACCCCTGTAAGGCGTCCAGAAAAAAATACAAATAATGTTCATAGAAGATACAAGTGTTGAAGAAGTGTCCTACTCAGGCGAAAACCAATAGTAAATAAGACTACTTTTGCAAATCGTAAGCCTACTAAGCGGATATACAATCAGTAGTGTATACAGGACCCGAGTACAACCGATGATCTAAACAAGCTTAAATGTTTCATTATCTCAACGGGCTTCCTCCATAAATATACACAGAGTAGCCGCCTTCAAGTTAATTTTTATGCACCTTTAAATCAAACCTCTACAAAAGTACCCAACACAGCCTCTTCTTGCACCACGCTTCTTCATTTTCTTTGTGTTCTCTTCCTTGCTTAAAGTGATTTGTGAGTTGTGGTCGCCAAGTGCTTGTTGTTTACCTAACGCCATTAGTTTATATCACTTTCGAGCCATTAACTTGAAAGCTGCAAGTGATATCCAACTGCAGGACATTTACACCTTCGCTACTTTACAGCGCAGCGGTTATCCATTGCTGCAACATAGTACCTCCGGAGTATTTTTAATAAGGAAATGTATACGAAATGGCAATAGTCGGAGTGCAAATTGCATTTAAAACAATAAACCAGACTCGCTCGCCAAGGCAAACACTGAAAATGCATTAAAATCTGCATTAATGCTGGCAATACAAGCGTGAGCTGAAAGCAGGACAATGATGTGTTGCAACAACAACTTGCAATATTCGCACATTAACTTTTTCCATTTCATTTGGTTGCGAGTGTTTAACAGGAGAGCAACTAACTTTGACTAAGTTAGTAGAGTCCTGATTTGAGTTTTATTCTACCCGTTTGGTGTGTAGAGGTTGGCATTATAGAACGACAATTTCATAAGTAAACGCAAATTTTTTTGTAAAATACCTCTCAACATAGTCTCCTTTTCCCTTGACCCAGTGATGCTCCAACTTCTTTAACCAGTTTGAAAAATGTGTACTCTGCAGATCTTCAAAAAGGACCTCAATGGCAGGTATGACTTCCTCATTCGACGAAAGTTCCTCTCTGAACTCTGACCCTTTACAAGTTCTGAAAGCAATAAAAGTCGCACGGCACCAAAACTGGGAATATGGAAATAGCAGTTCCCACCTTAATTCGACCATGTGGATACAAAGACGGAAGGAATGGAAGATCGTTTTGGAATTAAATCGCTTTATCTGTAATTTAGCCTAGTGAAACCTTGTAACCAATTTGTCCTTCTGTAATGAGCCAATTTAAACTATAATTCGTGAGTCCCAAAAAACATTGGCTAGCACCTTTCTGGCAGATACAATAATTTTCGTCTTTTTCGGACTATTTTTACTGGATAAAGTCCACCAGTGTACAGTGGAAAATGGTTTCGTCGTCACCCATCACACCGATGTCTTTCTTGTGGGAATTATTTCATATAGGCTACTATCTATTTGTCTCTTGAGTTGTCTAATGTCTCAACTATTCCGCACACCTTCAATCAGACATGACTGCTTCCATACACGGCCAAAACTAAATTACAAATCCCAAATACAGGTGAAAGTAGACGAGAATGTACTACAAGATATTTATAAAATGAAATTAAAAAAACTTTTATATTTACACATGATACAGTATAATACTATTAAGTATTAATAATCACTTATCAATATCGTATAGTTACATAATACAATAGCGTCTACATAAAAACTAGATATTTTTAAGACGTTTGCAAACAATTGTTCAAATTTCACTGATAATAAAACTAATATTTGTTGACCCAGTACTTTATCAACAATCTAAGGATTTGAAAACCGACTTTAAAAAGGGAATTTTTCTATAAAGTATTATACTCGTATCAGCGATTTTCCTATTTGGCAAATAAAGAAGCCAAACATTTATCAACGATCTAATAGTGATTGATATAGTCTTTAATGAAATCTCATTTAAGTCAATACAAATTGAGTAATATAGTTTCACTATATGATATAACAGACAATATAAAAGCCCACTACAATTCCAAACCAAATCATTAGTCCAATTTTCAATTTCGAACTAAAGTGTTTAAGATGAAATTTGTAACGAACTCTGTTGTCTTTCTAGTACTGCTCTTCGGAGTTTGCCAGGTAAATTATTAATATTATTGATTAGATGTTATTTTCCAAACTGATAATCCATTCTCCACAGGCAAGTGTCATACCAGCTATGAAATCAGAAGATGGAAATGTTTCCGCATGCCAACAGAAGTACCAACCACTCCTCACTGAATTCTCGACACTAAAAGAGGAAGCAACACAACATATGGTCGACTGTTTTCATGGAGGAAACAAAATGTCGTGTTTGAAGAGTTATGCACCCATTTTTGCCGCGATCAACACACGCATAGAGGTGGTAGATGCCAAAATTAACTACTGTTTGAAAACTGGAGTCGATAAGGAACCCACACCCTCTGCACGCTTTAACACTGCAACTAGCAGTACAACCGGCGGTGACGGCCCTCTCGATTGCAAGAAAACTTATAAACTCCAACTTGCTTACTTCATGTCCATGGACAAAAATGCCACTAACCAAATGATCGACTGCATGTTTGAAGGCAATACACAATCGGTGTGCTCGGAGAAATTTGTACACATTAAAAATGAGATCAATTCCGGCATCTTAGCTATAAACAAAGAACTTTCAATTTGCTTGAAAGAGGCTAGTGTTGTCAGTTTTTAATTTCAACGAACAACGAACGAAATTTTCTGTAATTTTTTTGCTTCTAATATTTCCTTTCATTTCATTTAAAATAATAAAAAATATATTTGAATAATTAGCGGAATGTTTTAGCTAATCTATTCTGATTAATTAATAACCTTTTCGCACAGGAGGTAATTGTTCAATTAACCAGCCCTTGCTCGATTAAAGCGCCAACTTACTTATATCGATTTAGCCTACAAAAGCAAAATCTTATTTTACTACATTAATTTTTAATCGAATAAAAATCGAGTTAAAGCTGGAATACAACTCTGCTGGTTGTTATCCATGCTGTAAATTTGGCTGTGTTTATTGATAAAATATCAATCAGCTGATGAAACTTATCAACATCTTATGAACAGCAAAAGCAAAAATAACAGCTGATCGTTAATCGAATAGCCGGCTGTGCGAAAGGCAAAACTCTGAGAGAGTGATAGTCGTGAAACTTAGTACAGGACAGGTGGCTACCGTGAGCTCTGTGAAGAGATATTGAGCAGTATTTGTAGGTTGTAAATTTTATGAATTATTCCAGAAAACTGGTGAACCATACGAAATTATGATGTTATTATTCAGACCCGCCGGCTAATATTGTAAAAGTTTCTTGAGTTTCGAACATGGTTATGAAGCTTTGGAAATTATATAGAGTGTTGATTAAGCTACAGTGAAACAGGGAATGTGAATGTCATTTCGTAAATTGATTAAAACATATGGGTCAATGACCATCATACATTTTGTTGAAGTATCAGCTTTTGATACATAAGTTTGCAGCAAATTTACGTTTTCCAAACCAAGACACAAATCAGAATACATTCACACCAATAAATTACGAACGGCTTCAATTCAAGCGAGGTTATTTGTGGGCGCTGAAAACCGAAACATACCAGAAATTTGTCTTCATAAAGGCGATTCTAAGTGTCAACACGCTTCATAACTTATTGGAGGTGTTGAAATAAAAGAAGAAAAAAAAACTGTAACTGTTGTTTTACTTTGTTGCTAACGAACTAGCTGCACGCATGAGCCGCAAAGCCATGCGTGTTTAAGGACACTCCATAGCTTTCCTCTCGAGTCATTTAATGTACACAATTTATTTATTTGTGAGTGTGTGAGTTATGAGCCAGCAAATGAGTGTGAGTCTACTTCAATTTGTATATATCGGCAAATAAATTTGTGCAAGGGCACGGCTAAACATACACGCGCTACCACCCACTTAGCTGCTGTATATGTGTGTGTATATGTGAGTGTCTTCTTGGCAATAAATTTGTGGCGCATCGCTTGACATTTGTAGTTTCGGCGCGCATTTTTCCCTATACGAGCACACGTAAGTTATATATATTTTTATGGCAATAATCGAGGTAGCCTGTAGAGAGCCAACTCTGCCTTTCATATGCTGCCAACCGCCGAACGTGCTAATGTGTCATCAATTTGAATTATCGCCAAAATGTGGCAACATGCAGACATGCCACAAACATGTTGCAAGCATACACCAAACACTTGCAACACACACTCAGTTACCACTTGTATATGAATGGCTACAACACTTGATAAGCTGTTGCAAATAAATAACTTTATGAACACACACACACACACTTTCGACTCCTCCACCAATCGCCAGTACTTAATGAGCTATTGCCTTTGCTCAAAACGTTTACCGGCCATGGGCTAGCCTTTATTTATTTTACTTAGCACATTTCGCCAATTTTATTTATTACACTTATTCCCGTTATTCCCTTTTTCTTCGCGCTCTTGCACGTTTTGGCGTCGCAAAAAGCGGGGTTCTTTCTATTTCGTTTGCCTTTTGCCGTTTTATCATTGCTCTGCTCTGCCTCAGTAGTTTTAATTTGAATTTATGGTCTGATTTTTTCAATAATTTTGTTTTTTGTTTTTTTTTTGTGTTGGTCGTCGCCATTTTTCTTTGGCAATTATTCTCATCGCCACTTGGTGACACTTTTCTTTTTTGTTTGCTCACCAGCCAATTTAATTCAATTTAAGTTGCGTGCGAAAGTTATTATTGTAAGTGAAGAAAAGTTGCCACTGGCTAGGAGAATTTCTTCTTGGTCAGAATATTTGGCATTTAAAGGCGTCACTATCAAAGAATGTTCACTTGAAAGGTGGAAAAAAAGAAATTTTCATAAAAATATATGTATATCTAAATGAAATATTTGGATTGAAGCTTAAGTTTACCGCATATTTTTATCGAACTTATCAATATTGTCACCTATTGGAATTCCTTCAAGAGAAATATTCTCAGTTTTCATGTCGCAACTTTTCGGAATTTCAGTCTTTTAGTTCTTTTCTTAGATCTCGGCTAAGGAGGTTAGGCCAGTCTATGATTAAAAGGGCGAAATATTACTACTTTTTCTTCTCCAAAAATAAATTGCCAAAATTAAGATCTCCTTACTTGACTCTAGACTAGTTCAACTCTTTGAATCTCTTTGAAGCCTTGTATGAATGAAATATGCCGAAGAAGTTAAACACTTGATATACTTTTCCTTTCTTACAAAATCGTTAAGCTGGATGAAAGCTCTTCGCAACCTCAAATTTCTAAAGCTCTCTCACTCTCATGGATATTGTTTTCACTTAAAGAAATACTGATGATACTGAATGACTTTTAAAAAGTATTTTTAAACATGATTCTTTGGAGACTGCCATCAGTTTTCGCGAAGAATCCACTCCTATCCTTTTGCTGCAGTAAATGTGTGTTTGCATTCACGAAGTTCATTTACGGATTATATTTTTACAGTAATATTCGAATACATATATCTACACATCTTTCGTTCTATTTTTTGTAAGTCAACTTCAAGTTTTTCTGAACACAATATAACCATTATAAAAACAACAATCTTGAAACCGACAATTTCTTGCAAAAATAAAAACGAGAACAACATGCGTACATGTAAAATCCTCTTCTCAATTTTATCTGAAAATGTGAGTTATACTAGCAATTTTACGAACTCTGGCGGTTGCACGCTGTCTAATGAAGAGAGTAACCAAGTAAACCAAAGATTCCAAGCTCCATTAAAAATTATTCACCAAAATACACTCGAGAGTATATGCCAGTATCAAATGAATTCCCTTAAAATTTATTTCGAATTCAGCATGACCATAAGCCCAAAAGTACAAACAAATTTCTCTATGTGTCAACCGCATGTAAGTGTAGTGTAGTGTCTGTTTAGTTATATGATTTCTTTGGTAAATGCAACTTATCTCCACAACAATAAAATCAAATTTTACAATACACTCATATAGCAAAATGTGTGAGCACACACACGAGTGAAAGGATTGTGACCCCTTTTTCCATTTGCCACTCGCCAAGCAACAATTTGTTATTTAAGTGCAGCTTTTATCGTCCCGTTGTGTTTATTGCTTTTGCAGAGGAAACATTTTCTCTGCACACTACCACAAAATAAAATTACATCCCAGTCGGTAAATTAGTTAAATGTTAGAGTATTGGATACTAATACTGAGACATTGGATAGTTTTTGAGCATAGAATAGAGTTTTAATTTATATATTAAAGCTCGGAAATATTTAGAAATCTTAAGTTTCCATTACGGCTGCTGGAAACAATGTAATAGGATCCGAAAAGTATACTAAAAGCAGAGAGCCAAAAGTCAGCTTATATTCGGCTTGAGTGTCTTGACCGCTGGCTGTAACGATCTTTAGTAGAATGTTCTCGAGCCAATATTTAGATTTGATCACTGAAATAAGTGTATGGAAATGTCAGAAGACCCTAAATATAATATAAATAGTAAAAATATTTGATTCACTCACCTCAACAAGAACAGGTAATTAGTCGATTTAGAAAGCCTTAAAGATCCAAAGTCCATTAAACTCGAAGGTCACTGCACTGTTCTGAGAAATTCAATTTCGTTTCGTTCCAAAGCAACTAGCAAATAATTAATTTAGTTATATTTCCTCAACTAGCCAACAGGGATCTTCTTCGGATGTCATGTACCATTGTATATTTAAGTACATATGCATGTTTGTATGTTGATAAGTGTTTTCTAACAACTTTTTGGGGCGACAAATGTGCGTAACCACATTTTTGCAGGTGGCAAAGTTTAATAATAAATGCCATAAATCGTTTTACAGATAAACTAACATGAGGGGCTAACTAGAAAGTACAACATGAGTGTTACAAAAGGGCATAACTAATGGTACTCGTGTAAATAGATGCCATAGTGCACAACAGCACTGGGGGTCAGTTACACTTTCATTTCGTTAACGTTGTAAATTGTTGTGTTCCAAGTGATAAAGTGTGATGAAAAACGCAAGACATTTCTTCTGTAAATTAGCTGCGGGCTTGATTTGAATCTCCGAGGTGTCCAGGGATAACAAATATTTTTTGTGTATGGTTATAAATTTATTCAAAGCAAAAAGCCATCAATTGTTGGCTATGGAATCAACCTCGTGACTAATAGAAAATGGAAAAAATTTAATATTTATTTTCAAGTTAAATTCAAGGTATTTAAGAACTTATATTGCACATATACACTGTTATAATTGCTTAATATATTTTAATAATAAACTTCTTATCAATCCGATCAATCATAGCAATAATTAATTTATTAATTTTTGTATTAATTTTAAAAAAGTACCCGAAATGTCTACTGTCTTTTTACATACACTTATGAAATTGATATGGCACCTGATGTTAGGTGCAGACGTCTTAATTAGATATAATCTAAAAAAATAAGAATTAAGAGCCTTTCGGGTTTCTTTATGATCCGGAAATTAAATAAGGCTTAGAGGTTAGAGATATAGACAGCACAAGTCGATACATATGCATCCGAGACAGTTTTTAAAGGTCACCTTGCTTGAAGTCCATACTATTGGAACAATATATATTACCAAATCCAAAGTCTTGCCTATTCTGGATCTTAATCGACCTAAAAAAACCCCTAAAATCAGATTTAATGTCTAAGGGCGCCGTGTAAGGCATAATATTCATGAAGATGTGGCTTTCCGAATGGCCTGCGGAAGGTGGGTGCTTCTCGAGTTCGGAATCACCTGAGGACGACAACAACGAATTGATTAATTAACAATGATCATTAAGACGTTATTCAATGAATAAAAAACACTGATGACGATCCCATTTGGAATCGAGGAAACGATAAAATCGATGAAAACGACGGGCTTCGAATTCTATATTTTACATATTGTGAAGTTTTGTAGTGTTCAGCGAATTTTTCTTGTTCTTAGACCACAAAATAAAACTAGTTGGTTAGAAATCGTGGCGAAAGAAAACTATTTCTTAAGACCAAATAGGCATCGAAAAATTTGTGGATCGTTATAATCCGCCGATCGCCGCTGACGTCTCTTTTATTAAGCAATGAAATCGAATTTTGCCCACAGCTCTTCTCTTTTTTAAAGAGACGCTGTCTCTATAGTACTTAAATCATACAACTTTTGCATTACATTCAACAGACTGAATAATATTCTTAGTCAAGTTCAATGGAGTGAAATGAAGGCAAGTAAGTGAAGGAGAAGAACCTTCACCATTTTGTGATTACAATAGATCTATGGGAATATTTTGCATAACACTGAAACGTTGCTGATATTGTATACTCGCTTGCGACTTGCAGCTGATAGCGCTGACTGCATTTCATGTCAGTCCTAATATGCACACATTTTCGCTCAGAAATTTTACGACGCTGAGTGATTGCTGGCACATTCACCATGAGCAGCCCGAACAGTAGTACAACAACAACAGCAACAGGCAGAGTAATGAAAAATAGCAGCCATAGCAGGGCTGGAAGAAGTGGCTGGCAGAGAAATTTGCTGTGAAAATATTATGAAACTAGAAAGATGTGCGTTGCAGTGAAGGTGTTAGACGCTGTCAAAAAGGCAAGAGGTGTTTGCTACTAAAACTGGCGATGTGCGCAGACAACGACAGCTGCAGAAGGTTTTGCGAAGGAAGGTACCTTTATGTGTGTTGGTGTGCTGCTGCTTTGCTTATAAACTTTATCTTGCAAACTGTGATTGATGGCTTAGTAATTTACTTAAACTTGAAGTGGCAGCTAAACTTGTCGGAGAGTATATGACAGCTGAGCGTAAGCAACAGGCGCTGCTGCCGCGCTGCTCAAGGCTCAAGGTGTTCCGCTTGCCTTATGCCGATGCTATGCATAGTCGCTGAGCGGCATTGTCATTTATTTTTTAAACGCTGATGCGCTTTTATTGCGCTGTCAGCTATGACTTTCAAAGCCTGTCGCATTTGACTGCACACTTTCGCGCTGCGCTGCCTCGCATTGCTGGCATGCCACATGAGGCAAAGCAATAAAAATGACCACAGCCCGTACACCCACTCGAAGTTACGCGTGTTGACTGCGTTGAAGTGCTGTGTGACAGTCATGAACAGTGCGGCAATAATTGCAACAGAGCAACGTGCATAACAGCCTTGCCGCAATCGGTGCGGCGAAGTGGAAAGTAATTTCGTAGATCAGTGCTGTTGCTAGTGGTGTGGTGTGGAGAGAGTTTGAACTAATTGCCGTGCGGTCGACCAAACGCACAATTCACATTACCGACTCTCGAAATTGTAACCCACCACCTCAACACCTTCATTCCAATGTGAGTTAGTCCCAATGCCGCATGCATGTATTTCGGTTTAAATGAGTATTTCAGTATGTACGAGTATGAGTATGCATGAGTATACTAGTATTAGAGTATGACTGAGTGTATATGAGTACGTATAAGTATATATGAGTATTTATGAGTACACTTAAGTATATATGGCCATGTGCAAGACTATGTATGTACATATAAAAGAGTATATGAATTTTTATGAGTACATATGAGTATATACATGAGTATTTTTGGATATGTATGTACCATCAAATATATTAACAACTCCGTACCAGTTTTAATTGCATGCGTTGGTGCCTACAACTGCTGGCTTTAAGTGGCATTAACGCTTGCGCTGGTTAATAAACTTTCGTCCGCAGCATTAAGTTCAACAGCAGCAACGCTGGTAGTCGCTTCATTTTCGAATTTTCAAAGAAAGTCATAAAGACAAACTGAAAATGGTGCAACATGATTTTTGGTCAATTAATTGCAGTATGTGTAATCATGTGTGTGCGATGGTATGGTGGAGCTAGATGAGGACATTCTGGAATTTTCAACAGATTTTGACAGCAGACATGAGTGTCGTAAAAGTATGCAGAATTTAATTGGACATGCATTGACAGTGCTTCAAACGGGAGGACGGGAGCAATAAATGGCATTCCCAATTTGATGGGACAGGGGCATGTAACATCGCTTCGATCGTAAAAAAGTGTTCCGCTGTAACTGGAATTATCGAGGACTTTTTAAAATAAATTAGGTTAGATGAGATATAGCATCTGCCACACTATTAGAGCATAAGACACTAGACGAGTTAACAAGTGTAAAGAGTTTCAGCATAATTTTTATAACTATCGAGTGCTTCCTAAAAAGGTTTAAGTATCTTCCACTTCCAAACAGCGATCCAATGTAGTGATCTAGAATATCTCAGCCATTATTCGTTATGGATAACTATGTGGGCAGATATTTCAATGCTTCAAGTGGACCAGTTGTTCGCAGTAGATGGTGGAATTAAGCGTATGGCCATATGGGAGCAGCTCAAAGGGGATGAATTTCTTCCAATCCCATCAAACACACAGCAAAACCTTCCTGGCCGTCAATTCCGGCTTGGTCACTATTTGGGACGATTCACCGGCCTTCGACCACGACGTTTTCGCTTGATATTGTCGTATGTGATCCATTTTTCGTCGCAAGTCATCATTCCCTTCAAAAATGGGTCGAGTTCGTTCCGTTTCAGCAGCATATCGCATGTGTTGATTCGGTCCAGATTTTGCGTTAAATCATGCAGCACCCAAACATCAAGCTTTTTTGTGTATCCAGCCTACTGCAGATGGTTTAAAATGGTTAGGTGACTAACTCCCATCTCCTGGGCCATGTCACGGGATGCCACATGGCGGTCTAAGTCGATGCTTTCCATGATTTGATCGGTATTCATCGTCACAGGTCTTCCGCCGGCTGGCTTATCCACGGTGTCGTTTACACCCGCTCTGAATTGTCGAAACCATTCCTCCGCAGTTCGAAGTGATAGAGTACCATCCCCCAAAACACCATTAATCTAACGGAACGTTTCTCTTGCAGATTTGCCTTTCACGAAGGAAAACCTTAAAATAGCGCGATACGAGCTCTGTAGACGCGAAATTCAAATGACAAAAAGGCAGAAGGCAGATATTTGACAATCTTATATTACAATGCAGATGTGTCCACTTGCACTTCCCAAAGAGCAAGGAACAGTCGAAAAAGTGGACTCGCGAACGGACGAACTTGAACACCGAAAATGGTCGGAAAAGTTATCTTTTAGGATTTGCTTGATATGATTCACATTGGATTGATTCTAAAAAATCATTGCTGAGTAACAGTAGTTATAGGAAACCGTGGTATGAAATAAATAAAATGTCCCAAAATATAACACTCTTATCA
This sequence comes from Zeugodacus cucurbitae, assembly GCF_028554725.1. Classification (NCBI taxonomy): domain Eukaryota; kingdom Metazoa; phylum Arthropoda; class Insecta; order Diptera; family Tephritidae; genus Zeugodacus; species Zeugodacus cucurbitae. The sequence continues at coordinate 64,616,028 of NC_071671.1, read as the reverse complement.
CATTTCAAACAGCTGCTGACTTCTTTAATTTAATTTACATTAAGTGAAACTCTCAAGACAACTCTTCAGCAATTTTTCCGATTACTTAGTTATTCAAAACTAAGCTAACCTAATGCGACATCGCATAATTGACCCAAATTAACGGTTGTTTACATAGAGCAGCGCATAAGCGCCAACTTTTGCACTCAACTGATTTCAATTTTACGCTGACAAATTTTCGCAAGATAATTTGCGGCATTTTTAATAAGCAGCAGCACACAGATGTCGCTAAGAACAAAGGAAATTCAGTGCGAGTAAATACAGCGCGAGTGGCGAGTGAGTGAATGTAAATAGAATAATTTGGTCCATGAATTACCAGCGACTTGAGGAATTCTCCAGTGAGATTAAAATTATGTATACATATATATTTTATTCAGTTTCTTTTTTTCGAAAGACATGCGAAATTCTTTCAAAAATCAGTACACGAGAAAGTATTAACTTGCACAAATACAATAAAAGAATATTATGCAGAAGACAGCTAGTGACCGAAGCAGTGATATGACGCATAGCAGCAGCGATGAAAAGAAAGAATAAGAACAGAAAACAGAATTGCGCGCTTGGTTGATTTCACAACGCAGAAATGAAATGAAAATATAATCAAAATAAAACAAAAGTCAACTGCCTGACTGTTAAATATACAAAATTTCGAGGTGACTAGCTGCAGCGCCAGCAGTCGCCCGAAGAAAGCGCATGCAGACGCAGTGGCCTCAAGTGGCAGCAAACGCCACAAGGCACAAAGTTAGCCGGGCACGCGGACCACATGCCACACGCACACGCTAAAGGTCACTGAACACAAAAACAACAAAAAACAAGTAAGGAAGGGCTAAGTTCGGGTATAACCGAACATTTTATACTCTCGCAATTTATATATTTAACTTTATTTATATTATATAATACACAATTTGACCCACATATTCGTCATATATATTGTATAAAGTCCATTGAAAGTTGGAAACCCTAATATTAGGTTAGAAGTACCGAGGTCCTCGTGTTCGATATATGGGGCCTTAAAAACCTGTGGTCCGATTTCGGCGATTTTTAGAATGGGGCTGCCACACTATAAACGTAGTATTAGTGCAAAGTTCTGCATCGATATCTTTACTAGTGCTTACTTTATATATTGTAAAGTAAATGATTCAGATTGTCTTCAAAGTTCTGGTATATAGGAAGTAGGCGTGGTTGTAAAGCGATTTGGCCTATTTTCACAACATATCATTGGGATGTAAAGAAACTATTACAAACCAAGTTTCATTGAAATCGGTCGAGTAGTTCCTGAGATATGGTTTTTGACCCATAAGTGGGCGATGCCACTCCCATTTTCCATTTTATAAAAAAATCTGAGTGCAGCTTCTATTTGCCATTTCTTATGTGAAATTTAGTGTTTCTAGCGTTTTTAGTTACTGAGTTAACTCACTTTTAGTAATTTTCAACCTAACTTTTGTATGGGAGGTGGGCGTGGTTATGATCCGATTTCTTTCATTTTTAAACTGTATTAGGAAGTGGCTAAAAAAAACGACTGCAGAAAGTTTAGTTTATATAGCTCTATTGGTTTGCGAGATATGTACAAAAAACTTAGTAGAGGGAGGGGCCACGCCCACTTCCCCAAAAAAATTACATCTACATATGCCCCTTCCTGGTGCGATCCTTCATACCAAATTTTACTTCCATAGCTTTATTTATAGCATAGTTATGGCACGCCAGTTTCGCCATTTTGTGGGCGTGGCAGTGGTCCAATTACGCCCACTTTCGAACTTAACCTTCTTATGGTGCCAAGGAACACGTGTTCCAAGTTTCATTAAGATATTTCAATTTTTACTCAAGTTACAGCTTGCACGGACGGACGGACAGACGGACGGACAGACGAACGGACAGACGAACGGGCAGACGAACGGACAGACGGACAGACAGACAGACATCCGGATTTGAACTTTTCTCGTCACCCTGATCATTTTGATATATATAACCCTATATCTAACTCGTTTAGTTTTAGGACTTACAAACCAACCGTTATGTGGACAAAACTATAATACTCTCGTAGCAACTTTGTTGCGAGAGTATAATAAAAATTATAAAAATAAGCAAGCAGAGAATGGCATGGCGAATGAAGAGAGCAAAAAAAAATGAGAATGATAAAACTGAAGTATGCGACTTTGTCAAAAAATATTTAAATTGAGAAGAATCATATTAATGCAGAAAAAATGGAGAAAAAATACAACAAAAAATCACACAGGGAGCCACACATATTGAACTACTTATCAGAGTGCCACGAAGGAGACCGAAGGAAATAAGCGAAATGGAAAAATCGAAAAATTCCTGTTTCGAGTATGCAGGCAAATCAAATTATAAGAAAATTGCGGCAAACTTTGCAAAAGAAACGTCCGAGTGCCCGAGGGTGATCGCTGTGCGCCACACTTTTGTGCATTTAAAATGGCTGTGAAAGACAAAAGTCGCCGCTGGCAGGACAAGTTGCGCCAACAAAACCTGGCAAAAGACATGCGGCGGCCATAGCAACAATGGCAGCAGCGGCAAAGACAAGAACAACAGCCGGAACAGTTCAGCAAACAGCATTTGAGTGAATTTCTAATTTTCTACTGCAGTGATTTCGTATGCACAGCACTCAAGTGTGTGGGTCGTCGTTGCTGTCGCTACGGCTGTTTAAAATAATGTTAGTGCTTCAGCTGTTTGCCAGTGTGTGTAGGTGGTGATGTGGAGGAAAGCTGATGGTGAGCCCACAAATGCACATTACAATCGGCTACTTAACAACCGTTGCAGCGTAGGCAATCGTGCGGCGCAAAACAGTTGCTTCAACGACGCAACGAAGTGTATGCGTCCAACTCTGTGCTAGTGTGGAAAGTGAAGATTATGAAATCCTAAGGGATCTAGAGAGACTGAAGAGTGAATGTAATAAAAATGCTTAGTTAGCGGGAAGCTTAGCATATTCCAATTAGCTGCCGTTAACCATCAGTGGTTATTCTCCAAGACTTCTGAAACACCTTAACATTGCTAGCTACTGAATCTTACAATAATCAAATATATAATTTTCCTCAGTTTCAGGATCATATGTTCAAAGAAAGAGAGAGAGAAAAAAACCTGCCCAAATTCATAAAAAATCGCCTTGTAAGACAAAATTGAGGGATGACAAAAATGGAATGCAATAAAAGTGGCTTAAACCCAAATATTTGGCGTACTCAACTCGTTCATTTTACAGTTGATCCATTCCCGATATTCACAAATTGAAATTGACTCTCCTAAATTCAGAAGAGTGCAATCTAAAAGCATAAGAGTTTAAAATTTATAAAAATCAATCCACATACTGAACACAACATAGATATTGCCTTTCAAAGGGCGATCACCAAGGAAAACATATTCTTTAATTTTAATATATCTATTTTTGTTATCATTACTTCAGTTTCAAACAGTTTTACTAGCTCGTTTGGTCTTGAAATGTTTACATACTGGCTTCCAGAAAACTACTATCAGGCGCCTAATATTTTTATTATTATTAAAATGAATAATACATTTAATTTAAATATTGGTCAATTGTGCGGGATGTGTAAGATATTACTCATCACTAGCGCACCCTTAAAAATGTTGATCAATGCGCACTTTTAGGCGTTCAGTTAACGCTGCCTAACTTGGGATAATGCGCAAGTATTGGTAATCATTTTGGCTATATGTAGGTGTGCGTAACGGCTATGGCGAATTTACGCAAATCAATAATATTGAGCATCCAGAGTCTAGGTAACTCAATATTGGAGCTTAAAAAATAAAGGTTCTGGAAGTGAACATATCTTCAAAAAGGCGGGTGTTCAAATTTACTGAAATAATAATTGAAGAAATACAAAATTAAGAAGACTAACTAAATTATTAAGGAAATATTATTAAGGGGTAAGGGGTAGTCAGAGACACGAAAAAATTAGAATTTTCAGTAATTATTTTTGTTATTAAATCATGTTCTTTTACAAAAGTAATCACGAAAATTTGAAAAAAAAATTATAATTTCCAAAGTTATAGCTGTCTGTGTTGACCTAGTTTCAAAAAAAGGTCCTTGCGGTGACAATCATAAGTCCTTGGAGATTCATCTAAAATCAATCGGATAAAAAAATAAATTTTATAAATATATAATCCTGGGCCTGATCGAAGCTTTTTTTCAAAAATTAACAAAACGGCGGCCTAAGGAACTTTTTTTCTATATTTTCGGGAATAAATCAACAGTTAATTGCCTTAAAAAATCGAAATTTTTGAAAAAAAAATCCTTCGATCAGGCCTCAGTTTATTATGTATTCTAAAAGCCGTATGAACTTCATTAGAATCTACTGAGCGGTTATCGAGTTACAGTAGTCTCTAGTTCAAAAAGCATAGTTTTGAGATAAACGCATTTAAAGTTTCACATTAGCGTGTTTAATGATTTATATAAAAAATTGGAAATTTATTGTAAACAATTGTTTTTTTTTTGCAAAAGTGGAGATGCCAGATGAAGAAGCAAGCTCAAATATCTTTAAAAATCGTTTTTTTTTTCTTAATATAATTTTGGAACGCATATTTTTGATAGATCATATGTTTATTTGATAACCTCAGCAATTATTTTAATCCCCTTAAGGTCTCAATAAAATGCTATATAAGAAGACTTCTGTATATAATAAAAATATTATATATATTCTTACATTTGAGTGATTTATATTTTCCTTCTTCAATTTCATTTGTAGGTACTTCAAAATGGCGGTTACTTAATTTTCTTCAACTCCTTCATAATTTACTATTTAACAGTTGTATCTCTCTCTCAAATATTAATCAAAACCTTTCCTCTTCCTCTAAGTCTAAGCAGTTTAAGTGCCACATTATTATTATTAAATTCCCTTTTAATTTTAATTTCATATTTGCTTTCTCGGCAAGTTTAAAATCAAATTAAATTACAGCCTGTCTGAAGCAAATTTTACTAAATTGTATTTCCACAAGCTGCTTGGCGCGCTTTCTTTGTTTATATACTTAAGGAATTTACTTGCAATCCTTAAAAGCATTTTAAAAGCAACGAGAAATAATAACTTCCCTCTAGCCTCTTAAACCACTGAATGCTAGCATGCGTGTGAGCAGAGACGGCAATCACTCACGAGTATGTGTGAGTGAGCATGGGTATGTGTGTGAGTAAAAAGCCTTACCAGCAAGTCAATTTTAAGATTTCTCACCACCACCAACATTGTGGCATGCCGCAAGTTATGAAAAATAAAAAAACAATAATAATAATAACAACAAGTTTGCTGTGAAGCGAGTAGCAGTTCTCGGGAAGGATTGTGTAGCTACAAGTGAGTTGAAATTTAACGTAAGTGCTCGACACGCACACACAAGATATCGCACCTACACAGCGTATGCATATGTAATCGCACTACATTTTACATTTGCCTCCGAAGCATTTGTGCAGCGCCGGCTTTTTAATGAATGAAATTAATGTAATCGTTTTACTCAGCGTCTAAAATGTCCTTAGTAAATGATGCATCCGCGAGGTTTAACTTCCAACACAGTCATGCCGCATTTGCTTGATGAAATACCTGCGCATTGTTTTTGTTGCTTTACATATACGTTGGCAATAACTTAGACCGCGCCAGCGAACAAAGCAAACACATTACGGTTGAAATTTACAGTTGTTTTTTCGTTGGTAAATATAGGTAGTGGTGACTGAAGGTACTCAAGAGCGCGCGAGTTGATGCTCTAATGCGAAAACTTAGTGCGTTTACGGTCATTTAAATAAATATATTTAATTATAAAATACAATAACGGTTTCTTAAATAGTATTTAAAAGCAAGCAGTTGAGTAATGGTGTAGAAAACGGAAGTATAAAGGTTGGGTTAGGATACTTTTAGATATAGAAGATTAGAAATTTCTTTATAATTACACAGAAGAGAGAACGGAAGAGGTGTACAAACGAGTTGCTTCTTGTTGCTCAATATTCATAGTTAAAGACCGACGAAGCCGTGTCAATAGTTGGTGTCTATACCGAGCGATTTTCCCACAACAGCAGTGATCTCTATAGAGGCAACATTAAAGTGCTTCCTATTTTTGACATTCGATAGAAACAAAGCCATACTTTTTTACCCTGTCAACATTTCTAGTCTTATACTCTCGATTTGAGCCCAGACTATGAGTATTCTCCGTAAAAAGATCGTCAAAATCGATAAAATCGTTTTAGATCCGGTTCTGAGATAACCTCCCAACCTTGCTTTTAGTATTCTGCTAACTTTTGCTATTAACGTTATTTCTTCAAGACTAAATCGCCAGTGAAAGGTCATACCAAAGGTAACTCGATTGAGAAGATCGCTTCTTCGAAATCAGATCTTCAAGATCTTCAACTCTTCAACATGGTTCGCACTAAAATAAAATAGTAATGTCATTAAAACACTGTATTTTTATTGCAATCGAGGGAATATTGAAATCATAGTTTTATTATTTCACTTTTGTTTAAATTTCCAGCGAGACCAAAATTTTGAAAACATAATACAAACCAGAATTTTATTACAAATCGAAAATTTACGAGGAAACTGGAGCGGCTGAACTAGCGACAGCAGCAGTACTGTCAGCAGAATCAGAACTTGCTGGGGGAACAGTGCTGGAAGCAGATGCGGTACTTGTACCAGGCAAGCCATTAGCGAAGCAAGCATACAACTCTTTGTAAGTCTCGGAAGTCTGCGAAGTGTAGGTGTACTGAGCGGCGCTGGTGCAGGAAGCCTCCTTATCGCTGATCTGTTGCAGACCACCTCTCAGAGAAAGCGCAGCGTTCGAAGCGCTGTCCGACAAGGTATAGATTTCCAAAACATCAGATGAAGACTAATGAAAAAGGAAAATATATATGTTACAAAGATAATAACACTTTCATATACACAAATAGACTTACAGCGCTGACGTAGCAATTGAAGAAGTCCAGCGTATCGTTGTCACTGTTGCAGGTGGTGAAGGCATTGCAAATGGCGGCGGTCTGATTCACAAATGTGTCGCGATTCTGAGCTGCGATGGCGGAGAGATTGGCTGCTGCTTGGTTGGCCACGGTGACACATTGTTCATACTGTACCGAGAAGTTGGACGAAATCTGATTTATGATTGGCATGTAGTAATTGAAACACTCGGTGGTGACGGCGGGATCAGCGGCACCGCCCAAAGCATTCGCCTCAGCCAACATGCGGAGTACGCCATTGTCAGCATTAGCCTTGGCCACGGGTCCGAGAGGTGTGGCCTTTAAAGTTGGAAGAACAATTTTTATTAATTTAAAATTATTTATGAAACACATTTGATATTTCACCTACCGCAGCAGCGCCAATTAGCGCCAAGCAGAAGCAAGTCAAAGCAACAGTTTGCATATTTATGGATCGTTTAGTGGTACACTTCGAAAATTTGAACACTAATGAGGTGCCCAAAATTGAAAATTGTCTTTTATAGCGACAATCTGTGGCCTTGAATGTAATTAGCTAATTTGGCAAATCTAAAATTTTGATGATTGAGTGAGCTGGTGGGTCATTAACGATTATTATTGGCCGAAAAGCAGCATATGCTCGTTCCTGAGAATTACGCACATGCAACGTTGAGCCAAATGGTGGAAAACTATGTACTTGTAAAAAAGTCCCATGCAGTGCATGTGATTTCTATAAATAAATATTACATACTTCAAAAAATGCCCTGACGGAATGTTAATGCGTTTTATTGTAGAGAGCGATATTCGAAGTTGGACAATGACGACGAAGACGAAGAGAGGTGACCGTGATTTCATACTTGAGTATTACTTAGTTTCGTTTATCATTCTTAGATATTGGCATGAAATTATAATTTCCCTATGATATTGTGAAATTCGAATATTCGGAGGTCAAGGGTCATCAGTAAGCATACTTGAAGACAATAAGTATGAAATTATTTGGTTTACATATAGATCTGTACAATGATCTAGTAATAGCTCGTCTATTCATATCGCTATATCGGAAATGAGTCTACTACAACTAGTCAATAATTGATCCTCATAAGATCAAACTGAGGGTCAGAAAAACTAAAAAAACTGGACAGCTATTTAACCCTCTTTGAGTTTAGAAAAATGTCTCGAAATCCCACACGGCCTTTGATTTGAATTCTTAAAATCACAAACAATATCTTTCAAGTGACCAAATGAAAATGTCTCAAACCTTTGTCTGATTAGCTTTTTAAGAATCTCAATGGCATGCTTATGAGTGAGTAGTTAAAAACATAATCAATATTCAAAATAATCGATAAAGTAAGAACTCTTCTCTCGTAATTATTATCTTGATTTTACCTTAGGCAATGGACTCAGCACTAAAACAAATTATTTGAATTCTTAGTGTTCTTTAAAAATAACTTACCAAACAATTGTTACAATGCTTTACTTTTTGGTTTCTCGTTTTCTTATCACCTCTAATTGGTAGCATGTGAACTGGTATCTGTGATGTCACTGATAATGGATATGAAACACATGTAGTTATATGTTCATCGCCGATTACAATTGAATACAATTAAGTGTATCTGATAACGGTATTATGTTGACAAGCACCCGTAAAGATATGACAAACTCAAAATAGTATTTATTTATACTCGAGGAATGAAAGTGATACTTGACAATATAAGTTGTTTACTTTAAGTGTTCCATGAATTACAGCTATAAACAGCAACAAAAGAATTGTATCGATTAATCAATTTACTATAATTGACATTTAATATGTGGTTAATTTTATTCTAGACAATTGAACAGTAATCGAAATGTATATACCATAAATACAGGGTGGAACAACAAGTGTCTTATAATTTGTATTAAAGTTACAAATTTATATAAAGCCTCGAAACAAGAGAATTCGGCGTTCTATTGAAAATCTTGATAATCGGAAGATGCTCCATAAACATGGATATTGCAAAAGGAAGAAAAGGCACGATTGTTCTATTACCTTTTCCAGCTTTCAAATGGTGTGGAAATATGGAGCAGACAGCTATAAAATATCACAACAATATTAAAATCCTATGAGTGGATATAATCCTACAAACTATAGAAACCGTTACGACAAATAGAGTTAGAGAAGTTAAAATAATTTGTCAGGAAGACAATTAGGTACTCCTTCAGCAGTAAGTATCGTTTTTTCGTTTCAAATAACTTTCAACACTAAGTGTTGGTACAAAAGTGAGTCATTTAAATAATTAATTAAATTAAAATTATCAATGAATTGTCACTTATATAATATTTCAAATTATTATTGATGGATTAGAGTCTAATGCAACGAAAGTCTAATTTAGACTAATAATAAATATGGGTGAGTCATTAAAACACCATGCATTCTCCACAATGAGTATTTTATAACAGCCCTCTCTGTTTAGAAGCGTCATAACTGTCTTGCCTTAATTGATAAAAAATATATATCTAAAGACACTCAATCAAAGTTGTATGTACATATGTATGAAGATATAACGAAACAGACAAATTTGTTGGTGATTATAAAATTTCAACAGTAGATATGAAGGTAATTGTTATAGCAAACTGATTTGGTATTGCGGCTGCTCATTTGACTTAAAGAACTCGAGGAGAAGACGACACAATATAATATTATGCAAACTATTATTTTTGCAATTTTGGCCTTGGCACTCATTGGCACAACGGCGGTAATATCAAAAATCGGCAAATTTTCTTCAAACACACATAAATTTTCTTCAAACACACATAACATTTCAGGCTGTACCAACATTTGCTGTCGCCAAGGCGCAGGCTGATGAGGATATTTTCTATTTGCTGGATCAAAATATTGCCTCAGGCGGTTCCGACAATTCCAAAATCACCACCGAATGCTTTAATTACTACATGCCAATCTTAAATAAAATATCCGTTAGTTTTTCGGTGCAATATGAGCAATGTGTTAGTCAGGCCTCACAAGCAGCAGCCAACCTCACCGCCACGGCAGCTCAGCAACGTACTTCCTTCGTGAATGAGACGACCACCATTTGTGGCGTATTCACTTCGTGCAATAGTAAGAGCATTACTTTGGACTTTCTCAGTTGCTATGCCACTGCCGTAAGTGTTTTTGTAGATTACTATTTATATTTGTGCCAACTTGATTCCATTTCTCTCAACCAGACATCGACTGATACCAATGGAATCTATAATCTGGCAGACAGTGCTTCGAATGCAGCTATTTCACTGAGAGGTGGACTTCAGCAAATTAATGATACCGAGGAAATCTGCAAAAATAGAGCTCAACAGAGTATGTCCACACAGACATCGAAAACTTATAAGGAATTGCAGGCATGCTTCACCAATGGTTTACCAGTGGTTACTACTGGCACTGCTGCTGGATTCTAAAGCGGATTGCTTTAAACGCTTTCCAAAACATGTATATTTACAATTGTAACTATCAACATATTTGAAATGAATCCACATAAAAAACACAAATTGCCAAAGGTGTATTGAAGAAAGCGTGATCGTAACATCTACCCACATTTTACTCCTCCGTTCACTGAGAAGAAAACGTCGATAGTTATATCTTCAGTTAGCTCGATATAAACTGACTCAACAAAACGCTTCATAGATGGGTGAGGGTCATTTGATTCCTTCTTGGTGTTCTGGACACGTTTGATTGTTACTATTGTTTAGTGTATTTAACGATATTTTATATTGCCATCGAAATCATCTGACAGTAGGCTCAAATAACAGATGTTTCCGAAGGGATCGAATAGAAATGATGGAAGACAAAGAAAACCCTTACCTACCACTGATACTATTCAAATCGAGTTCTGCGACTGCATCTAATGGTGGTTATTGTCGTGATGGAATAAAGTTCATCAGGGTGAATATCGGCAAGAGTATTTTTATAGAACATTAGGATGCTTCTTCTAAATGCCTGTCATGCTATCATTTAAGAGGATATCACTGCAAAATTTATTGATATGCTTCCTAACTTGGATCTTGGATCCTGCTGTTTTTTCGTATAAATGGTATTCTGAAGACAATATAATTAAATAATTGAAATACATTATCAACCGCATTGTATTGAAAAAGTTATGCCAACTCAAAAACTTCACTGGGATCTCAACTAATTCGCCATTTAATACTGATAATCCAATAAGAGATTCGAGAAAATCACGTTATCAACCAAAAAATGATCTTACTAAAACACAGTACACAAATTTTCATGTAATTATAAAATAAATATTTATTTTTTAATACTTTTACATATTGAAATTAAACGTCCTCACAAACAATTGAAATGTTGTTTGTCAACTTATATTTTGGATGACTTTTTAAGCTGAAGAAGCAGAAACAGTTGTGCCGGCAGGCAAACCATTAGCGAAGCAAGCGTAGAGTTCACTGTAGGTTTCAGAGGTCTGCTCCGTGTACGTACTTTGGGCGTTGTTGGTGCAGATGTCCTCGGTGTCCTTGATTTGTTGCAATCCTCCCTTAAGAGAAATGGCTGCGTTCGAAGAGTCCGTCGACAAGTTGTAGATTTCATTGATATCAGCTGAGGCCTGAAAGAAGAATAAAAATATATATTCAAGTTAATACAAAAATAAATCATGTTCTTCAAAAACACTTACGGTTGAGGCATAGCAGTTGAAAAAGTCCAAGTTATCGGTGTTGCTGTTGCAGGAAGTGAACGCACTGCAAATCGCGGAGGATTCATTCACGAAATCTGCACGATTCCGGGCGGCCATAGCGGAGAGATTAGCCGCTGCTTGTGAGGCCACTGTGACACATTGTTCATATTGCACGGAGAAGTTGGTGGTAATTTGATTTAAGATCGGCATGAAATGATTGAAGCACTCGGTGGTGATATCAGGATCAGTGGAAGACCCCAACAAATTAGACTGTGCCAATAAGTTGAGTATACCATTGTCAGCCCTTGCCTTGACAACTGATGCACTCGGTGCAGCCTGTTTATGTAGAATTATTTTAATAATTTAAGTACTTACAGTCATTTCGAGATCTAACTCACCACTGTGACACCAATGAGAGCTAATAAAAGGATGACAATAGCGCTAGTTTGCATTTTGCGAGGTCTTTCACTTTTCGATTACTTTAGTACGAATGAGTAGGTCACACTTAGAGTTTGCCTTTTATACTAATTTTCATCAGATAACACATTAATTGTTTGTAAGTTTATTGATAATTTGCAAATGCCTGCCACGAAATTGATTGAGCAGCTTTTTTGTTGCTTCTTTCGACAACGGCGACAACTTCGTTGGAAATTGAAACGGAAGGCTAAGTTGCGTGCCGAATTTGTGAGTCATGAACTCAACACATTTTTTTTATATTTTATATTTAGTATATTGAGTTTGAATTTGATGTAGAAGTGAATTTTATCACTATATAGACTTCCTTTAGTTCCTTTTTACCAGCATTATATAAAAAGTTTTATATAATATCAATCACTAAGATATTTCAATGGAATTCAGAAATCGGTTTTTAATAAATAGTATAACTAGTTACACTTTTAAAATCGGCCTATGAAATAATTCAGCCCTAATATTCAAACTTTGATAACATTTTGGTGGATTTTATGTTGAATATATGAATTATGTGTACTCTTCATAAAATTGTAGGGAAACATGTTCTGAAGTATAGACCTTCTCAATATATTTAGTATGAAATCGGCTTAGACTTTGATCTAACCTGCATATCTACGTATATAATGATATTCTCTGATCTGGTTGACTTTTCCGTTCATCCCACAAATATAATTTGGCATTGGTATACTAACGGGTGATTTTTTTGAGGTTAGGATTTTCATGCATTAGTATTTGACAGATCACGTGGGATTTCAGACATGGTGTCAAAGAGAAAGATGCTCAGTATGCTTTGACATTTCATCATGAATAGACTTACTAACGAGCAACGCTTGCAAATCATTGAATTTTATTACCAAAATCAGTGTTCGGTTCGAAATGTGAAAATCCGCTTTTTTATCGACAAATTTTGTTCAGCGATGAGGCTCATTTCTGGTTGAATGGCTACGTAAATAAGCAAAATTGCCGCATTTGGGGTGAAGAGCAACCAGAAGCCGTTCAAGAACTGCCCATGCATCCCGAAAAATGCACTGTTTGGTGTGGTTTGTACGCTGGTGGAATCATTGGACCGTATTTTTTCAAAGATGCTGTTGGACGCAACGTTACGGTGAATGGCGATCGCTATCGTTCGATGCTAACAAACTTTTTGTTGCCAAAAATGGAAGAACTGAACTTGGTTGACATGTGGTTTCAACAAGATGGCGCTACATGCCACACAGCTCGCGATTCTATGGCCATTTTGACGGAAAACTTCGGAGAACAATTCATCTCAAGAAATGGACCCGTAAGTTGGCCACCAAGATCATGCGATTTAACGCCTTTAGACTATTTTTTGTGGGGCTACGTCAAGTCTAAAGTCTACAGAAATAAGCCAGCAACTATTCCAGCTTTGGAAGACAACATTTCCGAAGAAATTCGGGCTATTCCGGCCGAAATGCTCGAAAAAGTTGCCCAAAATTGGACTTTCCGAATGGACCACCTAAGACGCAGCCGCGGTCAACATTTAAATGAAATTATCTTCAAAAAGTTTTTTTTTTTTAAAAAGTTATCAAGCTCTTAAAAAATCACCCTTTATATGATTTTGTGAAGGAATTGAATTCTAATTTTTGGAAAAATGTCAACCAGCAGAATTTATTTCGGATTATTTTTATACTAAATACTGAAGCATTTATAAATGTGTATTTCATATATATTTCTATAGATATAGACATTCTTTATATTCTTATATTCCGAACCGTTTGATATCTTCTACGGAATATGGGATATATGTATGCAAAAGCTATTAGATTTAGTTCAGTCTGCCTTGAAGCGAACAAATTATTTCGGATATCGTATTATATCAGCAAATGCCTATGAGCACTAAAGGCTCCTGGTTAAAAAATTACTTTAGTTGTTCAGCATGAATCTACTGACTTCTTAGGGAGAAAAACTTACAACGAAATATAAGATTGAAATTATTATCAATCGAAAGCTTAAACAAACATATTTAAGCAACAATTTATATTTCCGACGCTCATTTGGTTCCCAACAATCTCATGTAGCCATATTTTCAAAGTAGTGAGCTTTAAATAATATTAGCTTAACTGGGTATGCATGATATCCCTAAGGTGTGTGAATTGTAACATATAAGTTTCTAATAACCATAAGTGAGTCATATCTACCTCGCATTCTGCTTGATTTGTCGGGAAGTCTTTAAGAACGTCATAATTTAATAGCAGCATTAACTGATAAATAAAGCCGAAAAACGCACAATCAAAATTGTGAACACACACATACAATAGTAGTATTCTGTATATATGAAGATAATTAGTATAAAAAGCAGTCGCATAGCTTCGAAAATTCATTCGCTTACAAGAAAACGCAAAGTAAAGGACGCAACAATATGCAGACTGCAACTTTCACAATTTTGTCTTTGGCCCTCATTGGCGCCGCAGTGGTAAGATCAAATATAATTAAAACTTTTTTGTTACCTCAAAACAGGTATAAAATATTTCAACATACTTCCAATTCACCAGGCTATACCGATCGCATCAATTGCCAAGGCCCGTGCTGACAATGGTATACTGAACTTATTGACACAGTCTAATTTGTTGGGTTCTTCCGCTGATCCTGAAATCACCACCGAGTGCTTCAACCATTTCATGCCGATCTTAAATCAAATTTCGACCAACTTTTCCATACAATATGAGCAATGTGTCAACGTGGCCACACAAGCGTCAGCCAAACTCTCCGCCAAGGCAGCGCAGAATCGTGTAGCTTTCGTGAATGAAACCTCCGCGATTTGCAGTGCTTTCACCTCCTGTCACAGTGACACCGATAACTTGGACTTCTTCAACTGCTACGCCACAGCCGTAAGTGTTTTTGTAGGATATCAATTGTTTTGGAACTAACACTAAATATTTTCTCTCAACTAGGCTTCAACTGATATCAATGAAATCTACAATTTGTCGACCGACGCTTCAAACGCAGCCATTTCTCTTAAGGGAGGATTGCAACAAATCAAGGACACCGAGGACATCTGCACCAACACCGCTCAAAGCACATACACGGAGCAGACCTCTGAGACCTATAGGCAACTGAATGAGTGTTTCGTCAATGGCTTGCCAACCGCTAGTACTATTGCCATTAATTAGGCCGGTATTCGAAGATTTTTGTTAAAATCTGTTTACGTTGTCAAATAAAAATTGAATGCATGAATATTTAGAATTTCCATTTTTTGGCCAAATATCTTTGGTATATTGCTTTGGCTTTCTTAAGCAGTTTTTTATAATTAGATTTGCGGCGAAAATTATGAAACATTAACTATTTTGTAGATTATATCATGATCAATATTAATCTGAAAGTGATGCTGAAGTGGAGTTTCCCGCAGCTAAAAAGGTTAACCCCGCATCTCGACAGGCAAATATTTCTATTTTGCCATATCTGACATGTTATAGATTGCATGTGGTGAACTTTCACTTCAGCACTTTGACAGCTAATTTTCCTTTTCGGAAAGGAGGTTCTAGTAGCATTTTGTTTGTTTTGCGTCTTAATAAATAGAAATCGATCGCGAATTAGTACAATTATATTTTACATTACAGTCTCAATATAAAAACGTTTCGTGTTTTCTCTTTCCGCCAACTTTCTGCAATTTTTTCAATCATTTAAGCGCTGCAATATAGCGACCTGCTTGCTCGGCGACATTGTGAAAATGAAATATCAGCAATCAAATGCCCACATAAAATGTTTCTATCGGCCATAGCAATCGATTTGACAGTTCAGATGATAGAAATATTTGCCTTCGAGATTTTAGGTAACGAAAGCATACCAATAATTTCTAACTCCCAACTTGAATTTGTAAAATATATGTTAATCAATGGTAATCTTAAACTGATTCTTAAAAAACTCTTTTTTTCTAAATAATTATAATAATTTTAAAATATCATCAGATAACTGCAAACAAATTGTATTGCTTCCCTTAACACATCGTAGTATGGGAACTGGTGTCTATGATGTCACAGATAATCGCTATTAAACACATGTTCATCGCAAGAACAATTAAGTGTGTATGATAACGGCATTATGTTGACAAGCACCCGAAAAGATGTGTCAAACTCAAAAATGTATTTATATATACATATGTATATACTCGAGAACTGAAAGTGAATGCGAGCTACGGCACTTGACAATGTTCTTTTTAACAAAAAACAAGTAAGGAAAGGCTAAGTTCGGGTGCAACCGAACATTTTATACTCTCGCAATTTATTGAAGAAATTTAACCAATACATATATGCGGAATAAAGCTCACCGTATTTTTGAAAAACCTATAATTAGGTATATGGGAGCTAGGAGAAGATACTTTTGAAAAACCTACAATGAGGTATATGGAAATGTTATGACCCGATTTTAATAATTTTTGGAACAGAGACACACTATTAGAAGAAAACAATTTCCTCTGAATTAAATTGAGATATCTAAAAGATTTACCCATATTTTCGGTTAAAATTTATCCTTAGGCGCTGAGTTCAACATGTTCGATATCTGGGGCCTTGAAAAGTTATGGTCCGTTTTCGACAATTTTTTCACAAGTGAAGCCAGAGATGATATGCAGTAATTGTGTAAAGTTTTATACCGTTATCTTCATTGGTTCCTTATGTTTACATTATAAAGTTAAGGAATAAGATGGATTTCAAAATTGAGTTATAAGGAAAGTAGTAGTGGTTGTGAACCGATTTCGTCTATTTTCTGTCCGTGTTATCAGGGTGTCAAGAAAATATTATATACCGAATTTCATTCGAATCGGTCGAGTAGTTCCTGAGATATGGTTTTTGACCCATAAGTGGGCGATGCCACGCCCATTTTTCATTTTGTAAAAAAATCTGAGTACAGCTCCCTTCTGCTATTTCTTCTGCAAAATTTAGTGTTTCTGACGTTTTTCGTTAGTTAGTTAACCGACTTTTAGTAATTTTCAACCTAACCTTTGTATGGGAGGTGGGCGTGGTTATTATCCGATTTCAACTATTTTCATGGTGTGTGGTGGGTATGTAAGAGACCCGACTGCAGAAAGTTTGGTTTATATAGCTTTATTAGTTTGCGAGTTAAATACAAATAACCGATTTGTGGGCGGAGCCACGCCCACTTCCCCAAAAAAATTACATCCAAATATGCCCCCTCCTAGTGCGATCCTTTATTCCAAATTTTACTTTTATATCTTCATTTATGGCTTAGTTATGACACTTTATGTGTTTTTCGTTTTCGCCATTTTGTGGGCGTGGCAATGGTCCGATTCTGCCCATTTTCGAACTTGATCTTCTTATGGTGCCAAGGAATATTTGTGCCAAATTTCGTCAAGATATCTTTATTTTTACTAATTACAGCTTGCACAGACGGACAGACGGACAGACGGACGGACGGACAGACATCCGGATTTCAAATCTACTCGTCACCCTGATCACTTTGATATGTATAACCCTATATCTAACTCGTTTAGTTTTGGGTGTTACAAACAACCGTTATGCGAACAAAACTATAATACTCTCGTAGCAACTTTTGTTGCGAGAGTATAAAAAGAGAATTGTACCGACTAATCAATTTAATATAATTGACCTTTAATATGTTGTTAATTTAGTTCTAGACAAATACATAGACAATATATAAATACAGGGTGCTACATCTTGCCAACTGCCTTGTTTCCTCAAACGGTCGTACCAATTGTTATTAAAGAAATATTTTGGTAAAGTTGAATCATTAATGAATTAAAAAATATCAATGAATTGTCGCTTGTTTGGCATATCAAAAACTTATTGATGAATGAGAGCCCCATGCAGCGAAAGTCTACATTCAAGTAATAATAAATATAGGTGAGTCATTAAAACTCCACGCATTCTCCACTATGAGTATTTTCCAACAGCCCTCTGAACTTGGTAGCGTCATACCTGTTTTGTCTTAGTTGATAAAAGTAAAGCTAAAGACACTCAATCATAGTTGTATTTATATGAGTATGAAAATAACACCGTCAGCCCAATTTTTTTTAATCATACAAATTCAACAATAGATATGAAGGTATACCGATTTGGCATTTCGGCTGCTTTCATAGTGCAGATTTCGTGTGACGAAAGACGGGCTCAAATTCCGCTTAAAAAATAGAGCCATTTGCCCGTATTTCAGTTGTATAACAAGGATTTTCAGAACCTCCATCGTTAATTGTGTAATATCAGTTAGTAGGTGATTTCCCCTGCTTTGTTTTACTTCCAACAAGTTTCTTCAAAATCGTCCAAGAGAATATTTTTTGGGAAAGAATTATGCTACTTAACACGTATTTACAGATCTTTTCGAGTAAATGGTGTTCAGATCAAGGGTATCGAATAAATTATTGACAACATTCATTTGGACTTCAACTAATTCGCTATTTAAGGGGTTATATACAGTTAGACGGCCGAAAAAAGTGAATTTTCCAGAATTTTTTCTGAGAAAACTTTTTAATTTATTGATCCAAAAATTTATACACATATTATGGTATCTTTTAACTGTATTTTAAGACTTAGTACTAGTAAAAATATTTATTTGAAAAAGAGCTACAGCTGATCTCCAGGAGCTCCTCTCAAAAAAGACGTTTTGCGGTGACCACTATATCTCGGAACTGGATCATCCGAAATTAAAAAACCAAACAGATTTCGTTAAAATAATTTTAAATCTAGTAATTAATCGAAGGAATAAGCAAAATAAAATTTTTTGACAAAATGGCGGTTTCTCAAAAAAAAAAAATCGATTCTTCACCGAAATTTCGGAGTAAATTGTTTATAAAAAAAAAAATATTTATCGGAGAGAAAAAATTTTCGATTAATTACTAAAAAAATATATTTAAGAAGGTCGTGTTAAAATTTGAGACTAAACGGTCTAGGCGTTTTCGAGTAATGTTGGTCAGTGGCTTTGAAAACACCATTATGAGAAAAACGCGCTACCGCTCGGACCTTGTACTTCCAAGCGCTCTAAAACGCTTTTTCAAATTTTTCATTTGCTTGTAACTTTGAAAATATTCACCGGAACGATATGAAATTTTCTGTGTGTATTCTTAAATATATATACATTAAGAAAATGAAATAAAAAAATCGATTTTTTTGAAAATTCTAACTGTATATAACCCCTTAATAAAAATTAAAAGGATTTCACTGAAAGACTGTACACAAATTGTCTTGCTTTTATAAGGAAACATTATATTTTTGAATAGTTTTCTGTATCGATATTAAACATTAAATGAAAATGTTGGGTTCCAAATAGTATTTTTGAAGACTTCTTAGCCTTAAGAAGCAGAGACAGTTGTATCGGCTGGCAAACCATTACCGAAGCATGCGTACAGTTGTCTGAAGGTCTCAGAGGTCTTCTCAGTGTAGGTGCATTGGGCAGTGTTGGTGCAGATATCTTCGGTGTCCTTGATTTGTTGCAATCCTCCTTTAAGCGAAATAGCAGCATTCGAAGCGTTGTCCGATAAATTGTAAATTTCATTGATATCAGTTGAGGCCTAGTTTAGAGAATAAAATTCGAATCAGTTAAAAAAAAAATTGATATCCTACAAAAACACTTACGGCTGTAGCATAACAGTTAAAGAAGTCCAAGTTATCGGTGTCACTGTGGCAAGAACTGAAAGCACTGCAAATCGCAGAGGTTTCCTTAACGAAATCTGCACGATTCTGAGCTGCCTTAGCGGAGAGATTGGCCGCTGCTTGTGAGGCCACTGTGACACATTGCTCATACTCCACGGAGAAGTTGGTAGAAATTTCATTTAAGATCGGCATGAAATGGTTGAAGCACTCGGTTGTGATGTCAGGATCAGCGGAAGAACCCAACAAATTGGATTGTGCCAATAAGTTGAGTATACCATTGTCAGCACGAGCCTTGGCAATGGAGGCGACTGGTATAGCCTGTTTAAGTGTAATTGTTTAAGTAATTAAAGTACTTACAGTCTCTTAGAGATTTAACTCACCACTGTGGCACCGATGAGAGCCAAAGAAATAATTGTAATAGCGCTGGTTTGCATTTTGCGAGTTCTTTCACTTTTCAAGTAGTTTAGTACGAATGAATAGGTCACATTTTGAATTTGCCTTTTATACTAATTTTCATCAAATACAGCATTAATTGTTTGTAAGTTTGTTGATAATTTGCAAATGTCTGCCACGCGTGAAATTGATTGAGCAACTTTTTTGTTGCTGCTCTATCAATTAAGCTTTTAAGAAAACATTTGTCACCAGCGACAACTTCGTTGGAAACTAAAATGGAAGGCTAAGTGGCGTGCCGAATTTATGAGTCATGAATTCAACACCGTTTTTTTGGATATTGGAAAAAGTTGAATATGTATAATTGAAATCACCCTAATATATTTTGAAAGGAAGACAAATCGACTTCTCTTTTAACGTCGCAAAACTAATGTGAATTAAAATAATATACTAACCAAGGCTCCAGCTACTATTACTGATCTCTTCCAGTAGAAGCCATTAGATATTATGGGTTCTTTCATATGCACAATTCTAATCACCAACTCAGCTGCTGAAAAATCGTTTTTAGGCAGGAAACACTTTTCCTTTACTAATGTTCCAAAAATTCGTCGTACACATATTTTTTCTAACGCCATGGATCTCTGCTCGGGGATGGAGTTAAGATTTCATTAATTTTTCAATTTGGTTAAAAATCAGTGAAATATCATCAGTTTACTAAAGTTTTCTAAATTTGTGTTCGAAGCATTTCTTTTTTTGAATTATAGTTAATTTTTCAAATATCATACTGTATAATAATATATTGTGCTAAGAGAGAACTGTATACTCGATTCGATAATGCCTTTCAGCATAATCACAGGGAACTAAAGTCATTACGAAAAAAGTTCACAGAACTCCCATGAGTTCGCCAAACGTTTGACAACTACGGGTACAGTTTCCAAAGCTAAATGTTGGAAGGTGAGAAGGAGGATGATCACTTTCTCCTCCATTGTCCAGCATTCGCCAGACTAAGGTTAAAACTCCTAAAACTCCTCTATATACGTAACTTCGACGAACCTAGCGAATTGGCTAGAATTGATATTTGCAGATTGGAAAAAAATATGGAAAAATCTAGACGCTTTGCGGAATTGTAACAGTCTTTTTGATCCATTTGTTGGAGTGTTTTTGGCATATTGAAAGACCAGCATTCACAGCTGTACAAGTGCGATTCTACGCGTTATCTTGTGAAACGGTCTTCCGCTTAGCCTAACCTACATTTCTATTGGCAAAATTAATTAAAATTAATAAATATGAAAAGTTTCAATGTATTCAATGCGTCGAATTAACAATTATATTAACATGATTATTTTATTAACTTAAAAGTTAATGTTTATCATAAACATAAATAGTAATTTGAAAAATTCACAGAATAGTTTGAGAAGGTAAATAATTACCTCCGGCAATAATGAAATGGACCAATTCCGTGTGAATTAATGGTTCTCAAAACATTTAAAACATTCTTGCAATCAATTATATTCATTTGATGAATGGATACTTTGCCACTTAAGTGATTATGTATTATTTGCAATTCTCGGAAAACACTAAGCTGCTTTTTTTGGGAAAGATAAATTAATAGTGGTACACATTCTCACACAGGCACAGCATATTCATGTAATTCATACCACAGCACTGTTGAAAAAGTACCGAATTCTAGGAAAAATTTAGGCAGCAGAATTGATTTCACATATTCACATATTCACATACCAGCGATTGCTTAAAACCCACACCATAAGTACCATAGGTGGTAAGTAGAAATATACCGACAATTTTGGGGAGTACCGCTCTCCCTCAATCTTACAATGAAGCAGACGTTTGAAATTGTATAAGTTCAAAGCATAATTTTTACGCCAGAGTTGTTATTCCCAGAATTTCAAGATCAAACCGATCAACATTTGGATCTTAACACTCTCGTGCACCTAACTCAAAAAACTCGTACTAAGCGTTGTACCATCGATAATATTTTGTAACATACAAGTGAGTCATACATACCTGTCGTTCTGGTTGGCGTGTGGGAAAGTCTTTAAGCACGTCACACACTAATAGCGCCATTAACTGATAAATGAAGCCAAACAAATGCTCAATCAAAATTGTATGAAAGGTAAATAGCAAACTATACAAACTTACAATAGTACTATGCAGAATATAGGCAGATAATTGGTATAAAAAGCAGTCCAATGGCTTGGAAAATTCATTCGCTTACAAGTAAACGTAAAGTAAAGGACGAAACAAAATGCAGACAGCAACTTCCACAATTTTGTCTTTGGCCCTCATTAGTGCCGCAGTGGTAAGATCAAATATAATTAAAACTTTTTTGTTACCTCAAAACAGGTATAAAATATTTCAACACTTTACTTACTCACCAGGCTGTACCGGTCGCATCAATTGCCAAGGCCCGTGCTGACAATGGTATACTCAACTTGTTGGCGCAATCCAATTTGTTGGGTTCTTCCGCTGATCCTGACATCACTGCCGAATGCTTCAACCATTTCTCGCCGATCTTAAATCAAATTTCGACCAACTTCTCCGTTCAATATGAGCAATGTGTCACAGTGGCCTCACAAGCAGCGGCCAATCTCTCCGCCAAGGCAGCACAGAATCGTGTAGCTTTCGTGAATGAAACCTCCGCGATCTGCAGTGCTTTCACCTCCTGTCACAGTGACACCGCTAACTTGGATTTCTTCAACTGCTACGCCACAGCCGTAAGTGTTTTTGCAGGACATCAATTGTTTTGGAACTAACACTAAATATTTTCTCTCAACTAGGCCTCAACTGATATCAATGAAATCTACAATTTGTCGACCGACGCTTCGAACGCAGCTATTTCTCTTAAGGGAGGATTGCAACAAATCAAGGACACCGAGGACATCTGCACCAACACCGCTCAAAGCACCTACACTGAGAAGACCTCCGAGACCTTTAAGGAACTAAATGAGTGCTTCGTCAATGGCTTGCCAACAGCTAGCACTATTGCCATTAATTAGGCTAGTATGCGAAGATTTGGCTAGTCAAACTGTTAAAATCTGTTTATGTTGTCAAATAAAAATGCGTGAATATTTAAAATTTATGTTTTATGGTCAAATATCTTTTATTGCTAGTATACTTTTAGGCAATGTACCCAATATACAGCCACATTGATATTGAAATTTTAACTGTATATGAAAGATTGCGCTTCGGCTTTACCTACATTTAAATATAGGTCGACGTGCTACGTGAAATACTTTGTATATTAGAATCATAGAATCATTAGAATCCTAACGGTTATATATGTCGTTCAAAGCATCCTAGAATTTAACTTATACTATGAACTCGCCACTAAGGCAAATGAAAGATGAAAGAAACCTTCAAATATATAGTGTAAATTTTATGTGAACAAATTATTTCGGAGCGTTGCTATAAAAAAACTTTAGTTATCAAATATTTTATTTAAAATAACTTTTAATGTTTGGAGATCTTAAACTAACTCTGAAAAGACATCCTTTGAGGAATAATTAAAATATATAATTTAAACAATTAAAATATATAAACAACAATTGACTCTTATATCAAAATATTTATTTTATTTTTAGGCCCCTTATTTCCCTAATCACCTCTAATTAATAGCATGGGAACTGGTATCTATGATGTCACTGATAATCGATATCAAACATATGTACCTACAAGTTTATTGCAAGTACAATTAAACACAATTAAGTATGTATGATAACGGTATTATGTTGACAAGCACCCGAAAAGATATGACAAACTCAAAAATGTATGTATTTGTACTCGAGTGCTGAAAATGAACGTGAGCTTTGCCACTTGACAATATTATTTATTTACTTTAAATTGTACTACGTATTACTGTTATAAACAAAAATTATAGATTAAATTAAATATAATTGACATTTAATGTGTAGTTAATTTTATTCTAAACAATTGAATAGAATTGACCAGTTGAATTCAATAACATATAATATAAAAAAGAATAGTTATCGATTCGATGAGGAGGAAAATTCATTCATACCAGTCGCTTGTTCGCAATCAGCAGGTGCCATAATCATTTATATAGATTTAGGGTCAAATAATAACAGTACTACTAGCTCAGGACCTCTACTAAGGTCAGAACTACAGTTTACCATTACTTTTTTATTATTTCTTTTGTTATTTCGTTAATATACCAACACCTTTGCGAAGATACAGTTACAATTAAACTCATATTTTGGTAAAGGTGAATCATAAATTGTATACAAAATATTAATGAATTGTCGTTTATATAGTATTTCAAACGCTTATTGATCGATGGCCAAATCAAAGCCCCCATGCAACGAAAGTCTAATTTTAACTAATAATAAATATAAGTGACTCATAAAAGCACGACACAGTTTTTACTACAACTATTTTCCCACGATCCTCTATGGTTGGAAGCGTCAGACCTGTCTTGACTTCATAGATAACAACATATATAAAGACACTCAATCATAGTTGTATGTATATCAGCATGAAGTTATAAGTTTAACAACAGATAAGAAAGTACGCATTCGGCTATTCATTTGTCTTAAAGAACTCGAGAAGTATATAAATATATTAAGACAAGTTTTACCCAAAGTTGTCAAAGGATTCGGATAGTACATAAAACTGAAGGGTTTGTTTAGATCAAAACAGTTATTTACGAGATGTTTCGGAAAACGAAGAGCATCACTGATGTAATCGTGTGTCGCTGTTTTAGTCAAATGGATTAAATCTGACTCCATCCTTCAACACCTGGGACCATACCCTATTACTATTGCACCCTACTATTGCATATCAGTAAAAGTTCGATGTTAAACATAGAGTGAACATTCAGTATAGGCTACAAACGAAGAAGCATCTCATTGAAAAATGCTTATACTAATTTTATATGCAATGAAATTAAAAGAAAATATTTAATTTTTGAATATTTTTTAATATTGAAATTGATTATTATTACGATTAATTAAAACATTCATCGGCAACTTATATTTTTATTATGGCTTGCTATCTTAAGCTTAAGCAGAAGAAACAGTTGTAGCGACTGACAAGCCATTGACGAAGCACTCATTCAATTGCCTATAGGTCTCAGAGGTCTGCTCCGTGAATGTGCTTTGAGCGGTATTGGTGCATACGTCTTCGGTGTCCTTGATTTGTTGCAATCCTCCCTTAAGTGAAATAGCTGCATTCGAAGCATCGGTCGACAAATTGTAGATTTCATTGATATCAGTTGAGGCCTAGTTGAGATAAAGTTATTCGGATTAGTACAAAAATAAATCATTTCCTTCATAAACACTTACTGCTACTGCATAACAGTTGAAGAAGTCCAAGTTATCGGTATCACTGTGGCAAGAAGTGAAAGCACTACAAAACGCGGAGGTTTCGTCCACGAAAGCTACACGTTTCTGTGCTGCCTTGGCGGATAGATTGCCCACTGCCTGTGAGGCCACGGTGACACATTGCTCATATTGCACGGAAAAGTTGGTCGAAATTTGATTTAAGATCGGCATGAAATGGTTGAAGCACTCGGTGGTGATTTCAGGATCAGCGGAAGAACCCAACAAATTGGATTGTGCCAACAAGTTGAGTATACTATTGTCAGCACGGGCCTTGGCAACGGATGTCACCGGTACAGCCTGGTAAGTAAGAAGAGTGTTTAAAGTATTTTATACATTTTTTGAGGTAAAAGAGAAGTTTACTTATATTTGATCTTACCACTGCGGCGCCTATGAGGGCCAAAGACAATATTGTGAAAGTTGCAGTCTGCATTTTGTTGCGTCCTTTACTTTAAGTTTACTTGTAAGCGAATGATTTTTGGAAACTACGCGACTGCTCTTTTATACAATTATCTGCATATATTCTGCATAGTACCATTGTAAGTTTGTATAGTTTGCTATTTACCTTTCATACAATTTTGATTGAGCGGTTTTTGCTTTGTTTATCAGTTAATGCTGCTATTAATGTGTGATGTTCTTAAAGACTTTCCCACACGCTAAGCAGTGCGTCAGGTGTGAGTGACTCACTTATGCTTTCCATTTGTACCGATTGTATTGACATCCGCTTAGCGTTACTTTTGCACCTTTGCATATGCAGGACTTAGGCAATCGCTTGTACAAAATGAGAACCTAGAACGTCTGAAGTCTAATTTAAAAACTATGTAAAAGAGTGATCTTACCAGACTGGAAACCTTCAGCGTCCAGGGCCGCTAAGTGGAATAACTATTGTTAATATATATAAGTCAATCAACTCTCTAAATATGTCTAGATATATAAACATAAAATTTACCACTAAAATTATGAATAAAATAACATTTAACTTTTAATAAATATCAATTTATATAGATTTTGTTGTAAAAGTATATATTATCTAGTAACATTTTTAACAGATTTAATGCTTATATAAATATATATGTAATAGACATTTTCAAATTCCATTTTGCTGCCTGATATTTTTCCAAGAATTCGGTACTTTTTAAACGGTGCTGTGTCTGTGTGTGACTGTGTACCACTATTAATTTATCTTTACTAAAGTGAGCAGCTTAGCTTTTTCCGAGAATTGCAAATAACGCACGATCAGTTAAGTGGCAAAGTATCCATTCAATTTTTGTCCGAGGAAATTATTTAATTTCTCCAACTTTTTCTGCAAATAAATGGATCTAATGGTATCTTGAAAAACAGGCTAAAGTCGAGCTCCTTTCCGAGTCATGTACTATATTTATACAAGAAGCCTACTATTTATACTCTTAATTTCCTTATTGCATTTCGTTTCATGTCTAACATATTTATATTTGTATATAAAAATCAATTTAACTAACACAAATCAAGTTATGAACCGATCCCATTTACCAATTAAAATATGATATCAGAATATCGAGGAACTATTATGCATCAAATCTGGTTAATATAGATATGTGATTTGACCCAAAAGTGAGCAGATCCACTCAATTTTTTATATTGATTTACATACAGATCTTCGGAGTCAACACTACTATGCATCTTTATCGAGTTAAAGTACTTTCAGTAGTTTTTAATCAAATCATCTTGTGAGGATTGGGCGTGATATTAGCCGATTTCAACCAATTTCACAACATAAGACGAGTCAATGAAGGGAAATTAGTTTAGTTGATATACAATTAATAGAAAGGTGCTCACGACCACTTAAAACAAAAATTTAAAACACGTATGACCATCCCTACTGAAATCTCGTATGCCATTTTACTTTTTTATCTTCAATTAAAATGATTTATACCAATCGTTTCAGCGTTACTCGATACATATGTATGAATAAACCAAGTTCTATAGAGATATCCTATTATTTACTCAAGTTTGATATATATGACTCTATATCTAATTTAGAATTTACAAATAAACGTTAGGTAGACAAAACTCTGTTCGGTATATTGCGAGAACATAAAAATGGTTACGGAAAATGTTGTTATATACAGTAGTAATATCTGGTATAAGATCTCAATATTGCTTTATGGTTTCTACCTAGGTCCAGGGATCAGAGAGTTCACATATTTTTGACACTCCAAAATAGAATTAATTGTACAAAATAAAGTTTTTATGTTTTAAAGTCAGAATGACCTTCAGCCATAACATCGAATTCAAACTCAAAATATTGAAAGTAAAATATAAAAATTGTGTTGAATTCATGACTCATAAATATGGTACGCAACTTAGCTTTCCGTTTTAATTTCCAACGAAGTTGTCGCTGGTGACAAATATTTTCTTAAAAGCTTAATAGATAGAGAATCAACAAAAAAGCTGCTCAATCAATTTCACGCGTGGCAGGCATTTGCAAATTATCAACAAACTTACAAACACTTAATGCTGCATTTGATGAAAATTAGTATAAAAGGCAAACTCCAAACTTGACCTACTCATTCGTACTAAACTACTCGAAAAGTGAAAGACTTCGCAAAATGCAAGCCAGCGCTATTACAATCCTTTCTTTAGCTCTTATTGGTGTCACATTGGTGAGTTAAATCTCGAAGAGACTGTAAGTACTTAAATTACTAAAACATTTCTACATAAACAGGCTGCACCGAGATCATCAGTTGTCAAGGCTCATGCTGACAATGGTATACTGAACTTGTTGGCACAATCCAATTTGTTGGGTTCTTCCGGTGATCCTGAAATCACCACCGAATGCTTCAACCATTTCATGCCGATCTTAAATGAAATTTCTACCAACTTCTCTGTGGAGTATGAGCAATGTGTCAACGTGGCCACACAAGCGTCAGCCAATCTCTCCGCCGAGGCAGCTCTGAATCGTGCAACTTTCATGAAGGAAACCTCCGCGATTTGCAGTGATTTCACCTCCTGCCACAGTGACACCGATAATTTGGACTTCTTCAACTGCTACGCCACAGCCGTAAGAGTGTTTAAATATTAAAACTATTTTTTGTATTAACTTGAACAATTTTCTCATAACTAGGCCTCAGCGGATATCAATGAAATCTATAATTTGTCGACCGATGCTTCGAACGCAGCCATTTCTCTTGAGGGAGGTTTGCAACAAATCAAGGACACCGAGAATATCTGCACCAACACCGCTCAAAGCACCTACACTGAGAAGACCTCCGAGACCTATAGAGAAATGAATGAGTGCTTCATCAATGGCTTACCGTCTGCTAGCACTATTGCCATTAATTGAGTCAATATTGTTTCTGGCAAAACTGTTTTAGTTACAAAATAAAAATTGGGTACAAGAATATTCAAAATGTATTGTTTAGTATCCTCTTTTTCTACTTCATAATTGGTAATGTTTTCTAGGTGCAAAAGGTGATCATAATCAAAAAAAACAATTCAAATAGCACAGCTTAAGCTATGAACTTGGTATATCGACATGATGAGTAAAATTTTTAAATGGTATGACTTTGTATACGTATCACCCTATACACATACACACATAGTCCATCTTAACGCCACATATATTCTATTGAGACTTTTAGGCTCTAAAACAGTCACATATAAGTATAGAGCCATGGCGCCATTGAGTTAACTGTAAGTGAAAAAACGCTTTGACTTTTTTCAACAGTTGTCGATACATTGTTTTACGCCTAAAACTATGCAATTTTAATTAATTTGTGATTAGTTCACATTTGTTTTCTAGTATAAACACTCACTGACTAAGCTATTTTAAATTAAAACTGTTTAACTGTTTTGTTGGGACATGTAACCAATTGTTAACAAACAACTCAGCACTGAATTCATACATCCGGTTTCGGAAAAGTAATTAGATTGTTCTCTTCATTGGCTACTGTCATAAACACTAGTTCTAAAATTTGGTATACAATTAAATGCATATAAGTCATAGTGAAGCCATTATGTACATGGTAGATAACAAACTAATTAATGTTTAATATATCTTAAGCGATTGTAACATCATAGAATATGAATATATTCGAGATGCATATCACAACAGAAAGATTAACATCAAATTTTGGGCATCATATGATCACAATATAGCACATCACATGACTTGATATCATGTGATATAACATCGCATGATTTCACATCATATGATATCATATCACATGATGTCACATTTTAAGTTCAAATTCTATGTAATTGCATTACAATAGGATTTTGCGGTAGTACAAGTGTAATTCTGAATCCTAAAAGCATAAACCTCAAGATTATCTTGAGGAGAATTCACAAATAAAATTGATTCATCAGCACGCCAATCACTAATTCAAAGTTCGGCGCTATGCCGTCGGACTATAATTGGTATACAGTAAATAATACCATCAATTCAGCAGCATCTAACAATTTTTTTACGAATGTTGTCTGAAACATTATCTTACAAAACAAAAATTTTTCCAAACACATTTGAAGTGAGAATTCTTTTTGCTCTCAAAATCTAACCAAAGCAAAAAAAAACCTAAATTGTAACTATATTGCAACTAAGCGAGTGCACGTGAATACCCAGCACCTGTTTCAAACTGCTGACTGTAATTAAATCAGCACTTTCTACATTACTGATAACTCATGCAATGCAATATCTTTTCGTTTCATTTATATACTGATAAGAGCAAAAGGAGAATTGCTTACCCAATAATGTGCTAAAAACTTATCTGCAAATAATCAAGTAATCAGAGTAAATTTAACTTCTAACAACACATATTGATAGGAAAACAACTTGAGTTATTTACTTCCCTTGAGTCACTTATATTAGGACAGGAAGTGCAAAAACCCCCAAACAAAATTGCAAACAAAAAAAAACAAAGAATGCAAGTAAAATACAATAATAGAAAATTAAGTGGTTGTCAATGATAAAATCATCACACACTTGGGCAAAGCTAACTTAATTTAAACTTAATAGAAGTGTTTGCCACTTATCTAAATTAAATTTAGCGCATATTCATAAAGATTTTTATGAGTAGTTCCTGGAAATTTGAGTACTTAACACCTTGTGTGTATTTTTAGACAAATACTGATTTGCTTTCAAATTGATAAAGTCATTGTGACACTCGAAATAAAGTAGACGAATTGTTAATGAAGCAAGTAGAATACGTTACTTGAGTTATTTAACTATTGGAGTAATTAACATCCTTTCAATATATGTGATGTTTCTTATGCTTAGGGGGTTTTAAGAAGTATGTACTCTCGTGTAAATATATTCATTACTTAATGGATGATATACGATTACATTTACCGAATGTTATGAAAGTACTTGCCTTCAATTACAAATCACCTTTAGGACATTTTGGCTTTTATTTATTTATGACAAACAAAATGCTCTGCTTTAAGTGAGAGTCAAGTTCACTTTTTTGTGATCAACAAGTAAATCAAGTAACATTTTAAGAGTACATATTATTTTGCCATACGGTCTCAAACATGTAGACAATTATTTTGTTACGAAGGCCAAAATCTTAATTAAATACAATAAAAGCTTGAATCATAAACTTTCTTTAAACAAGTCTATGTTATTTTCCATATGGACGTTAGTAACCTCTAGGAAAAATTTGAAGCATATGAGGCATTTATGCGCTTTAGCTAAAATATTGTTCGAAAAATGTAGACGCATTTCACTTTATTAATGAAAGCTCCAAAAGCTTTTTAAAAAATCTCAAAGATGCTGCAGTCCTCGTGAAAGCTTAATTTTGTATATAATCACTTTAAAGCGATCGTTTTGTATAATTTTAATATTTAAAATGATGAAGATTTCGCATTTAAAAAAATTCTGAGTATTATTAGAGCTTTTAATCTTTTGGTACGAGTATAATTATTTTCTAAACTTTCTCAGTACAAGTTTCATTTAAATATATTTAAGCTCTTTAAAAACTCTTTGTGCTTTCGTTTCACATATGTGAGGGTCTTCTGAGATATTTCTGTGATATTAGATAGAGCTTTTGTAATTAAAATTTATAGTTTCCCAAAAAATATAATAAAATATAATATTGTTAATAGTTATTAATAACATACTCGTCTTTAATAAGCAACTTAATAGACCAAATATTCTACTTCTCAACAGTTCTTAAGCTTTTAAAAGCTTTCCGTTCATTTCAAAGTTTCTTCCTCCTCTTTCCACAATGTCTCTAGAAGTATTTTGTACTGTACTTACTTCATTACTTATTCCAATATGATTTAAAGAAAATATTTAAAATTAGTGCCGCTATTAGCTTTTGAACTTTCCCACAGGGTGCAACAACCACTCCCATAAATCGCAATGTTTGCGCTAGAGAGTCGCTTTAGATAAAACTTCTTAGAAAACAGCACTTTTTTAAATCAATGAAGGAAATTGTAAACAGATATATGTTGATATATTCGCTGTGATTACACTTTTTATGTTCAACACAATGTTTATAGTCTACGATATAAATGCGATCATAAAGTATATGGTATATACATACATATATGAGGAAAGCTACTCGAAATACGCAAATCAAAACTAAGCAAATACTTTCCCATGTACTCATAACGGTGAGCATCCAAGTGATGTGTGTATGTTTATCAAATGCTAATAGAAACTTACATATGAGGGCATCTGAATATCGTATCTACTTGCCATGCATATGTTCGTAATTATGTGTTGACGCACCGCACTTCACAATCGTGATAAGGAACTCTTAAGAGGCCTACAAAGCGTTGCTGGCAAATGTTTATATAAAATCAGTGTGCGACACTGCGAATTCAGTCAAACGCACAACAGCTTACGGTATAGCAAAAATCAAATTAATCGAGCGAGTGAAAAGGATATTGCGAGGATACAGGAATAAAATAAAATAGAAATATGAAAATGTTGAAAATCGTTTTATGCATGCTGAGCGCAATCCTTGTGGCGGAGGTTAGTGATTGTGAAAATATATAAATTTTTTTTAAATAAAAATACTTAAAGAAAATAATAATTATTAATACAAAGTAAAATTATTTTTTAGAAAAAAAATGTTGACAAATAAACTTTTTTTTTTAATTTCCATATTTTGTTTAAAAAAGTTTTTTTTTTTTTTAAAAATGTAGAAACAAAAAATTATTTCATTTAAATCTTTTATAAAGTATTTCTCAAAAAAAAAATGTTTGGTAAACAATTTTTTTTTACTTTTTTCTTCAAACATTTTTTAAAAATAATGTTTTTTATATTTTTAAATATTTTTTAATTTCTTTTTTAACTATTTTTTCAAATATTTTTTTTTACTTTTTTCTTCAAATATTTTTTTAATAATACTTTTGTAATAAATATTCTTAATGGACAGTGCGCGCTCCCCCGCCACATTTCGGCTCGTGCTGACACCTCTTTGGGCAACTTCCTGCTCAACCATCAAGGACGTGCCACCACACCATCATCCATGCAATGTTTCAGCATTTATGTGCCACTCCTCAATGAAGCGTCCAATCAGTGGGCCATAGCATATGAGAAATGCGTGAAGGCGGCAGAAGATGGACGTAATGGCATTTTGGCGGAGGCGAACTCGCGCAACAAGGACATCTCTACTGTGGCCGGCGGTATTTGTGGTTATGTGCAATCGTGTGATTCAAATGTCGACGATTTATCGGCACTCGACTGTTTCGGCTATATGGTAGGTGGCAAAAGAAATTATTTTTAATTATTCATATACATTTTCATTATCTTGATTAAATCTCTTGCAGTCCTCAAACACAGTGTCCACCATTTATACTGTCTCCAATAATGCCTCGGATATAGTAGCGACCTTACGTCAACGTATTAATCTTATTGACATCGATTCCTATCGCTGCTCAAATGCTAGCGAACGTGAGTATATCGAACGCACTGGACAAATCTACACAGCGCTCAACTTCTGCTTGGAAAATGGTCCACCACCAACAATACCACCACCGACAAGCGCCCCCAATGCACCGGTTGCTAGCGTAAATGATATACAGCTGATTTCTGCTCCACGCCGCACACCCACTTTAGGCCTCTTGAGCAGTGGGCCACAGGCGTCTGCCGCTAAACCTGCACCAAGAAGTAATTTAAGTTCCACCTTGAATAATTGGTTGCAACAAAATAGCAATCAAGATGCTGATAATGTGTAAATTGTTGGCGTGCAATAATGCAACAAGACATTTATCGACTATAAATGACATTAAATGTGACAGAAAAGTTAACTGAGAGACCAAAACGTTCATATAAATATAAATATATTTAAATTTTAAAGCAAACTTGCGTTATTTATTGCCCTTATTCTAGCTGCTAAAGCGTTCCAGTTATTTTCTTAAATAGTAGAGAAATGTTATTAAAAGTTATTAGTCTCCAGTTTTTTTTTGGCTTTGATCGCTAAATGATGGTTCCAAAAACATATGAAATAGTTCCTCTGTAGTACTGGCTCTCCTCTTCGTTAATTTAGGAACTGACCTTCCTATTATTCTATTATCTGAGGATCTTAGCGAAATTTGGATGACGTGTTCTAGAAGATTTCCGCCATATTTTGACTTGATGTTATTATGTTCACGTTTTTATACTATTCTTAATGCTAACATTGCTTTTGGTGTTTTTGTAGGCCAAAAACAATAATGTGTTAGCGAAAACACGAGTAAACTAACTAATTATTTGATAACAGCAAATCTTTCATCTTATCCCTGCTCACCGTCAAACTCATATGTTTCTTATACCAATGCAGAGAAGCAAACACCGTGATTCTACACATTTACTTCAAATTGAACCGGTGCAATCTGGTTACTATTGTTGAATTAGTTTCCGTACTTCTACTTAATCATCATAATCGTACTTAATGACATCTTGGCACAAATTTGAGATTCACATTCTTGAAGAAATCATTTTCGGTATTAAATAACTTATATATATCGTTTGACTGCATTTTCTGGCACTCTCCTTTCTTCTAGAATTCCTACATAGGTCTTCATATATTCGATAGTCGCGTTAAAACTGAGAAATTTTCTATTATAGTCTAAACGAGAATATAACCCTATGAGAGGATAAAATATAATTATATGTAATGTTTACTAGTGATAAATGTTTTAGAGTAGTAACAGTTCATTTTCAAGCATAATACCAGAAAGAATTAAAGTTTTATCAGCATATCTTCTGGTGTTATCTATTTATTTTACACTGTATTATTTACTTAAGTACTACATGCGTATATATGATTAACATTTCATATTTATACATACTCTCTTTAACTATTTGTGCAGACATTTAACTCAACACGAGCTAAAGTTCAGCACTAGTACTTAATTATTTACATACATTGTATCAAGAAATAACAATAAATCTCCTTTAATCAAATAAATAAAACTTAAATCAATACAAAATTATAGTGTGCCATAAATAAATTAGTTTAACTCTTACATTCTCCTTTACTCTACTAATATTAATAGATAATTATTTTTCAAAATAGTTTCATGTCGCTTTCAGACACTTCGACAGTTTCAGAAACGCTTTGCTTGACGCATCTACATATTGCTGCTCGGCTGAGATAATACACAGCAGTAGCTCCTTTTCCGCTTCTTCATATTTATCCTCCAGTTCCACAATGGCGGCGCTTGAATTCAAGTATACTTGTTGCATTGTGTGCACACTCTTGTAGGACTGTTTTGAGAAAAAGTAGAAAATTAAAATTGGTTTGAATCCAAAAATTAATTGGTTTAAAAATAAATTATTTAAAATAATAATGTTTTTAAGGTTGTTAAATACTGTATTATGTTTGCAAGAAAAAAAAAAAAACGTTGGTTCATATGCCCTCTATATTTCACTGAGTTGACTGAAACATTAAAAGCGGGTTTCTAAAGTATATTCATATAAATTTATACTGATTTGGTCAGATTTCTTAAGTCAAATTGCCCCCCACCCCCATTAGATATTCTTATAAATAGTAGACATTAATCAAATAATATTTAGAGAGAGCCTTACCATAACAAGAGAGAGATATTGAGGGTAAGGGAGAATGACAGAGCGATAGAAAAAGAGAGTGAGAGAGAGAGAGGAAAAATAGAAAGTTGTTTTAAGCACAAAACATTATTATTTTTTTTTCTCAATAACCCTTCTCAACTATAGTTGGACTCATGGTTATCTTAGTTACCATTGATGTCCATTGATGTCCATTAATCCTATAAAATTGCTGACGGATAATATTTTTCCCTTTAAGAAAACGAATATTATCTCGAAATATGACACAACAACTACCGATTTGTGAATAAAGTAAATTAGCTTCATGGAAAATTTATGTCATCTACTAAATTGTTGCATTGAAGTGTATTTGCGCTACAATCTTACACTTGTAGCTAAGCAAAAATTAATTCGTGTTAAGTATTATTGTATTAGCTTATCGCTCTTGAGTTTATCGTATTAGTTCTGCTATTATTTGTAGATAATTTATTAGAATTATATGACATAATCAAGTGTGTAAGTAAATAATGAATTCTTAACCGAGGAAATGACATCATGCGTATTAATTACGGTAATACGGTCAATTTAGCTGATTTTAAAGTATATATTTTAACGCAATTGTTGGATTTGATAATTAATAAATATCATGTAGAAAGTATTAAATCAAAAATTAAATAAAATATATTTTAATTAAATCAAAAATTAAATAGAATAAATTTGTATTTTACAACTTTTACTGTGATAAAATCATGAAATAAAATTCTGCTTTGATCGTTAAGAAGTAAAAATTGTCGTGCAATAAAATTTGTCAGTACTCGTATAAAATTTTTATTGCTGTCGTAGAGTAATGCAATAATTATAGCTGTAATTTATAGTGGAATAAAAAAAAATAATAGGCAAAAGTGACAGAAGTTTATAAATTGATATTTATTTATACAAAAGCAGAACGCTACTGCTGTTCACCTCAGGTTTAGTTGAGACATCTTACCCTTTTTATTTTACAGCTTTTTAAAAATTTATATGTTTTAATGAAAATTCTATAACTCGTAGTCTTTCTAACTCGACGTTTTTTGTGGATTATGGTGATTCGAGTTAGATAAGTTCCACTGTATATATAGAAATACAGCTATAAGTAACTATGTACATAGTTAAAAAAAAAAAAATAATAATTATACTTGTATAACCAGAACATTTGCATTGTTTTGGACCTCACTTCAACAAAATATTAGTTACAGACCTCATGTCGACTGAGGGTTAATGTTACTGGACTCACTCAGCTTGACTTTTTAAGGTGAGGTATCAGTGAAGAGCTTAATATAAATATTTGTTTTAAACACTTTTTTTCGACATTTTAGAACCATGCCAATTTACATATTCAAACGTTATAACGCACTCACTTCCCACTTTTCTTTACAATGTCTAATTTTTATTTTTCCTGGAAACACTGTCGCAAAAAAAACTCAACTATATCATTCACAAGCACTCACATGTTGCGCATTACATTGAAAGTATTCCAGATCCTCCACAATTTGCATACAATCACAGAGATTCTTACACATCACTGTCACTTGCTCCTCCATTTCCTGTCGCGTTGACCATTCGGCGCTCACAAATTCCATACGCCGCTGTCGGCCCAACATTTGACATGCACGATATGCCGACGCATAGGTGTTGCTCGCATTACGACTCTCCAGCAAGAATCTCTCAAAGCAATTATTTGCATCGCGCGACACAGCCAAAGCGACATCACCAACAACAATATCATTCGCTAACACACCACCATCAACGCCAATGCCGACCGCATTATCCGGCCATGCCGCCGCAATTGCCTGCGTCTGCGTCTGATGATTGCAACAGCTGTTGGCGAAGCAGCAGACAACGACCAAGAGTAGCGCCGCTAACAGTTTTAACGATGACACTTGCTGAGCCATTGTTGATTGGTGTCGGACATTTGCTCACACCACGCTGTCCGTACGTTTACGTGCAAACGTAACACAATGCCGTAAAGCACGTAGATAGACAACAGCAGCAAGTAGGCGAGATTGTAATGTGTAATTGATGGCAAATTGCGGTTGTTGTTGTTGTTACTGTTGCCGTACTTAGTGTTGTTGCTATTGCTTTGCTGCAATTGTGCGGTGCACACACCCAGCTTCGAATGACTGACTGACAGCTATGTACTATGTGTGTTTGTTTATGCGTACGCAGACAATTTGGTTTATTTCACTCAACTCGCAATCAGTTGTGCTATTCAGTTGACAGGCTTGGAAAATAGACAGGCATACCGTTAGACAGCCAGACAATAATTGCGGTGTACGTTACATGAGCTCGGCATTGTGTCGACTAATTATTATGGCGGTGACGGCGGCGGTCGCTCAGCAGTAGTCAATCAAATACTACACACGCTTGAGTGGCGGTATATATGTATGTGCGTGCGTGCGAGGGGAAAATGGTTTTGGTCTTATCATAAATTGTAGGCAAGTTAGATTTAGCTATAAAGAATATCAATTAACCATACCACAAATATAATTTCAACTTACCTTGCATGCTAGCGTGCTGAGTAGGGGCGTTAGAGGTCTTTTAAATGCTGGAAATATTAGAATTATGACGATTAGTAAAAATTAGAATAAATTTTTATAATTATTTATAGTAATTTAATTAAATTAGTATCAAATTCGTTGTTCAAAAATCAAAAATCATTAAATTGTATGTGCACTTTTCGAAACCACTGTACTATCTAATTAACAAATTTCAATTAAATTTCTTTTGTTTACATATTAATTGTACATTTATCATAAAATAATTAATGATAAATTTTACGCGTTTCACCTTCATCATTCATTGAAATTAGCCAAAAATATATTTTCAAAAAGCAAAAAAAAGCTTAGTGGATCACTTCAGTACAACAAGTTCCCAAGTTTGCAGCACAGTACAGTGTTGTCCATATTTTAAGAACTCAAACAGAGACAAATAGAGCGAAAGATACATATTTTTTGTAAATTATTTATTTACTCGCTACCTCCCACTATTTTTAACACGTTTTTGTTGCTCTTAGTGTCTCAGATGGCCCGCGATAACAATTTTCTAAAAATGGATTGTAATCACCTTAAGTGCAAATGTTGTTATTGGGTTGTTCTCTTTACATGTGGTGTTTTAAGACATCTCTAAAAGAAAGCCTAATGATATCAGATGGTCTCTGAAAAATTTATAATCAATATAATCATACTTTACAGTGAAAAAGTGTATACAATCTGCTTAATTTATAACAACTTCCTTTTGCTTATCACCTTAGACATTGTTCGCTTTTTCAGTTCCTAGAATTTAAACAAACTAGCAAATGCAGATAACTTTTTTATAGTATTTTTAAGAACGCGCTATCTGACTTATTATCTCTGAGTATTATTAACGACACAATACGCTTTTATTTATTACTATTTCCCGTGTTGAAAAACAGTAACAATAAATATATATCTCGTCATTAAATTATCATGAATGGTTTTCAAAAATATTGAACTGAATATATACATATATATAACATACAATGGAAGATTAAACTTTCATTAAATTAGTAAGCAACTGATTCACGAAAAATGTTAATTAACAACAAAAAATTGATAAATAATACTATATGCAAATAAGATCACGAATGCCTAGGATACTAAAATACCAAAATACAAAATACAAAATACAAAATACAAAATACAAATACAAAATACAAAATACAAAATACAAAATACAAAATACAAAATACAAAATACAAAATACAAAATACAAAATACAAAATACAAAATACAAAATACAAAATACAAAATACAAAATACAAAATACAAAATACAAAATACAAAATACAAAATACAAAATACAAAATACAAAATACAAAATACAAAATACAAAATACAAAATACAAAATACAAAATACAAAATACAAAATACAAAATACAAAATACAAAATACAAAATACAAAATACAAAATACAAAATACAAAATACAAAATACAAAATACAAAATACAAAATACAAAATACAAAATACAAAATACAAAATACAAAATACAAAATACAAAATACAAAATACAAAATACAAAATACAAAATACAAAATACAAAATACAAAATACAAAATACAAAATACAAAATACAAAATACAAAATACAAAATACAAAATACAAAATACAAAATACAAAATACAAAATACAAAATACAAAATACAAAATACAAAATACAAAATACAAAATACAAAATACAAAATACAAAATACAAAATACAAAATACAAAATACAAAATACAAAATACAAAATACAAAATACAAAATACAAAATACAAAATACAAAATACAAAATACAAAATACAAAATACAAAATACAAAATACAAAATACAAAAATTGTTCAATGCTTAAGGCATTAAGAAAGACGAAATACATTAACAACGATCTACCAATGACTAAAATGAATCTTGAAGCTAACACAGGTGACGTATATTTTTGTCTAGCACTGTACTTTAATTAGTCAATTATCAATCACTTCTTATCAGCTGGATATGGTTCGAATAAAATTAATAAAATGAAATTGTTTAGACTCTTTTATGGCACAATGCGGATTGTAAATAAACTTTAGTTGACAACTAGAATAGTACAGCTGATTCTGGACTCTCATAAAGCAGACAAATATCACTAGATAATAACAAAGCGGTTCTCACATAAACAACACAGCAATCTCTCCAGAACCCTATCCTCGGTTTAATCTTATCTCTATTAATATAGTCTGCTCAAACGTTCTCAAACTTAACAAAACCTAACTCAAGCTAACCTCATCAACTAGATACTTAGTTTTCATGTATACATAATCAGTTTATGAACTTTCGAACTAAGCAACCAGTAATAAGATGCATTAAATTTCCAAGCGTTTTAGCTAAGCTACCCAACTATATATACCAGAAACTAAGTATTAGATATACAATATTGTCAGCACGCCAAGAAGAAGAAAAATATTAAATTGTGTACGCATTTATTTGTTTACTGCACTTTTTTTATTACCTTTACAGCACTGATAAGAGAGTACATACATACATACTGATATTGCTATAGCGTTGGGCATATCCACAGCGATGTATATTCATACACCGGCAGAAGAGGTAGGAATTGAGTTACTGATAAGCGTCACTGGAAAGCTAATTACTCAGTGAGCAGTTATTTGAGTTTTTTATACACTTTCATATAAACAGTTAGATGAGTGCATTTTAAAGGCAGTAGCGACATCTTTTATTTGTCATTAGAGTTTAATTTGGTTTTTGCACATGCTGAATATGTGTTTCAATAATTCTAATTGTATGTTCCACTATATTTAAATAACCAGAAGTATTGGTTCCTAAATTCCTGCTAAATTTTATATTGTTAACCGAAAAAAGGTGAAACTGAAGTATGAAGTTAACATATTGGTAGCATTTACTATTGATGATAACAACCTTGACAACATCTTCAGTGTTAAAATCTATGAGCCAATAATGTCTTCGAGTTAACTTTTTCTGGATATAAGGGGCTCGAAAAGTTTTTCTGTGAGTTTTGTAAAACAATTTCCATGATTTTAA
Organism: Zeugodacus cucurbitae; assembly: GCF_028554725.1. NCBI lineage: Eukaryota > Metazoa > Arthropoda > Insecta > Diptera > Tephritidae > Zeugodacus > Zeugodacus cucurbitae. The sequence goes on along the minus strand of NC_071671.1, from coordinate 64,575,084 downwards.
GCGTTAGCCCCGTAATTTGGCAATGTGAATGAAAAACAAGAAAAAACGTTAACTTCGGCTGTACCGAAGCTAATATACCCTTCACAGGTAAATTTCTTTTAGTAACTATGAAACATTTTACTAATACTTTTTAGCCGGGTTGTTTGCTAGAAACATTAAGGTTATATAGTTAACCGATCTGAACAATTCCTTCGAAGATTATATTATTACCTTAAGCAGTAATCCATGTTAAATTTCGTGAAGATACCACGTCACATGCGGAAGTTTTCCATACAAGCCCTTGATTCCGATCATTCGGTTTTTATGGCAGCTATATGCTATAGTGAACCGATCTGAACAATTTTTTCGGAGATTAAATTATTTCTATTAACAATAATTCACACCAACTTTCGTGAAGATATGTAGTAAAATGCGGAAGTTTTCCATACAAGCCCTTGATTCCGATTGTTCAGTTTGTATGGCAGCTATATGATATAGTGGTCCGATATCGGCAGTTCCGACAAATGAGCAGCTTCTTGCAGATAAAATAACATCTGCAAAACGATATCTTAAAAACTGAAGGACTAGTTCGTATATATACAGACGAACATGGCTAAATCGACTCAGCTCAACATACTGATTATTTATATATATACTTTATAGGGTCTTCGACGCTTCCTTCTGGGTGTTACGAACATCGTGACAAACTTAATATAAATTCTTAACATTCAACTTATATTTATTTTCAAATAAAAAAAATTAAGAGGTCGCCCTATTTTTTTATTATAAACTATATACATTTCCGAATATAGCTCTAAAAGAACATCCAACTACAATACTAAAATAGCACCTTATATTTTTCTAATTTTGAAATAAAATAAATATTTGAAACCATTTGATCACATTAATGCTGTGAGCAGGGCTTTAAAGGCATAATGACCAGGGAGTCAGTAACTTCTCTCTCCTATCATACGAGAACGTTGACCCATTGCCATTGCAAAATTTATCAATCATATTTATATGTATCTACAAGCACTAAACTTGATATCGAAACGATAACCGACAGCAAATAAAAGATAAATTTCACCAAAAATTCAAAAAAAGGTCGCTGCATGCTGGTAATAAATTATAAAATGTTACAACGCTGCAGTGAGTGCCACAGTACAATTTGTTAGTGTAACAGTGAGCAACGCGAAAACAAATATAATTGAATTGTAATAATCCAAGAAAAGTATTGAAAAATTTTCCAGGACAATTAAAGAAAGCTAAAACCATAAAAGATGACACGTTCACTGGCATTCACACTGCTTAGCGTCCTTTTCATCGCCATGCAAGCGCATGCGAGCCACGCAGGCTCCCACAGCAGAATACACGAACTCAACACCGATCAAACATTGATCAATTTCCTGCTGAACACACGCAACTTGCAACAAAGTGATCCGAAACGCTCCAACGATTGCTTCACTTACTACTTGCCGCAACTTACCGACTGCTATGACGAATACGAAAGTGATTATACGCAATGTTTGTTGAGCAGCGAAGATAGACGTAAAAAAATTGACAAGTCCACCTATCAGTTGCGTGATGACATCGAAGATAGTAGTGAGCATGCCTGCAAACTGCTTCAGAATTGTGTGCCCAATAAGGACTCTATAGATTACTTTGAATGCTTCGAGTCGGCGGTGAGTAAAGATTTTAGCAAACATAAAGTTATGCTTTTCTAAACTTCTCGAATATTTCTCTTCGCTGCTTCTTCTGCTCCTACAGAGTAATAAAAATCAACATACAATGTATAATGTCTCCACAAGTGCCACCGATACGCTGGCTAAGGTGAGGCAAGCCTATAGCGATTCCGATTATCTGGAGAATGTTTGTTTGGTCGCTTCAAAGCGTAAATACGACGTGAACAACAAGGTCATATTGAATAATTTACAAGGCTGTCTGAATGGTGAAACTGCAGTGCCTACAACAACACCACCACCAAGTTCAACAACTACTCTGAAGCCAACATCATCTTCAACAACTCTGAAGCCAACAACGTCATCAACAACTCCGCTTCCAACAACAACACCAAAACATTAGTTTAGGCCCAAAAACAACGCTGAATTATGTATATTTCAATTAGATCACGATTATCGCAAAATTGTTGGTCTCATTTGGAATTAAAAAGTTCAGAACAGAATTTGTATAGACTACAATAAACATTTTACAACTCAACCTACAACCTAGAAAACTTCTAAGCTGTTGCCAACATTTTCACCACTTTCTCATTCTCTGAAGAACTAAAAAAAGTCGTCGTCGTCGAGCTTTAATCTGTCGCTACTGTGACGTCACTCGAAATAAATCTGTAAAATTCGAATGATTCCAAAGAATAAAAGTCAAAAATTTTCAATGATAATTTTTTATTTTATTAAATATTTTTTAAACTATTCAGTGTATTGACTCTAAAACTTAACTGTTACGTTACATAATTATATCGAGATCTTTAAAATCAAATATTTTGAAACTTCTGTGCGATTGCTTTAATACTTCTTTTAATAATTAATTACAATTTTAATAACTCAACTTCTTTCCACAACTCAACTCACATGCCTACACACGTTTCAAGGAGTTCCACTTGCTCAGGCGTGCCATTGCGTTGTGGGCGAGTAACCGCTGACTTTCGGCAGACTGAGTGGACTCCTCCGCACTTGCTGTAGGAACGATAGTCACTTCTTCGGGTGCTATTGGTACAGCATTTGGTGGGCTCCAGTCACCATTCAAACATTCATTGAGATACGTTCTGCTGACAGCCAACTCATTGACATTCTTAACACGCGCCTCAGTGGTGCATACACGTTCGGTGTCGTTGATGGCTTGATATGAAATTGTCAATTTGTCAGCTATGCGTTCCGAGGTAACTGTGATATTCAACAAATTGGCGCTATTGCCGCTAGACTGTAGAAGCAAATTAAATTAGTAAGTAGACACAACCTATTACATATATTCTCTGGTGAATACTTACCGCTTTACTGTAGCACTGGAAGAATCGCAAACCGTCGTCGACATATTCACAAGCGCTTAGATCTGAGCAAAGCGCATGTCCATCATTCAAAAGATCTTGACGTTCCAAAGCACTTTGTGCTGACAGCAATTTCTTTGCCGCCGTTGCTCTATCTCTGCAACCATTGTACTCCTTATAGTAGGCCTCATTGATCAGAGTCTGATTATTCAAATACCAATCGAAACAGGCATCGGTCTCCTCGGGTCCGACCGGTCCGCCACGCGTCAAATGCAATGTCTGCACCACTTGGCGTAGCACCAAGTTTTGCTGCTCGAGCAATGGCTGCCAGTCCATGGGTGTTTGTGCCAAGACGCTGCTGATGGCAATTGTTGCCACCAAAAGAGAGAGTAGAGATTTTGCTGCCATTTTATACACTTTTATTATTATTTAATTTAATTTCTTCACAACTGTTACACTTTGTTGTCTACCTGTTACTGGTCTGCCAAAGCACTGGTCAACGGTATTTATATGAATGTGAAGTAGTTGCGGGGAATTTTTCGATTACATTGCTCATTATGATTAAATTTTGGAGTGTTTGATTAAATGTTTTATTTCCGTTTATACCAACGCACAATGTATTAATAGAAATTCTATTAAGTAGTAAGATATAGTGGATGTCAGATGACGCACCGATTTTAATTCTATTAAGTATAATTTAAAAATTTCGAATCTCAAAAATAGTCGTACATTTCTAAAACGAAGAAAGTGGCAGGTTTCATGTGTTTCTTAAACTTTCTTATAATATTCATAATACTGATATTCGCAAAGGTGCGCTGGGTACATGCTGTTTAGTTCCTGAGATATTATTTTGTTACTTTTAACTCCTTATCAATTGATTTGACTACTGAAATGTGTCTGATAATGCACCTATATACATTTGGTACGTTCGTACTATTGTGGTTTCTTGGAAACAATAGAAAAATATACCATACCCATAAGTGACAGGTATTTAAAAGTGTCTAAAGTATAAATGACTAAAAAACGATATTATAATCTTATGATTCATTTCAATAACGCTTGTAATAAATATTTGAAAAATAAACATAATAAAATAATAGACTTTGAAGATACAAAGGGATGAAATTTAACATTTCAACAGATTTCCAAGAGCAATACGACTAAGTTTATTTAAATAATACGAGTCTTACCGGCAAAGTTCAGTCTAAAAGTTTCTCAAAAATACAAGACAGACATCAAGTATATTTTTCTGAATAATTTCGCTGGGAATCTTCCGCAAATCACTAAAGTCTCTAAGCGTTTCTTCGAAGTTGGTGATAAAAAGTCTTGAGCTATTAATAGTACTAGCTTCCTCTTTTACGATAAATCTGCAATGGGTTCCAGAACACAGCGATTTACCAGCTAACTATGAAGCTGAAGAACTTGTTAGATTGGGCACAAAGTTACAATTAGAATCCGATAATGATATTTCCTCTTTGGTCTGAGTCTCAGTGGAAGCAATCCCTGGTTGGTTCAACGATAATGGAATATGTACCGCACTTGCCGATTGTTGAAATTTAAATGGAACGACAAGAATTCTAATATGAGTTCTCACGGAACACTGTTTGATTGATGGGCATGCATACAGATTGGGGACCCTAAACAATGATTACTACAGAAGCTGTCAAGAAATAGAAGAAGATGAAGTCCAGACCAGAATTCGCGGAAATTATTATCTGTATTAGTATTTAGTATGCATACAATTTGAGTTGTATGCTTTACTAAGAATTAAATATTAGATCGCAGAAATGATAAGATTATATACGACAATTAAGGAAAGGCGCAATAGCTCAAATATTTTTATACAGTATAGGTTTACACGGTACTCCTGCATCTTATAGATAAATCTGCAATATTATTTCGAGATATTACAAAAATTTATCAATGAATCGGAACAATTAAATTCGGTTGGTAAACTGAGTACCGTCCACATCGTGACTAAATGTCGATCCACTTATCTCACTAATAAATGCAAGTGTATTGAACTGATATGACTATTCATAAGCTTATCTATGACTACAAACACCACATATTTATAAAGTTCACTAAAAATTAACGATTTCAACTGAAGTGCCATTTAAATAATCTTTAATTGGATTGAATTTGGGAGCACCATAGCTACCATGGCACGTGTTTCTACAGCTCTCGAGGCTCTGCACACATGCCGAAAGTTCTGCCGCAATTCTAAAACCGAATTTTTAAAGGTGATAATTATAGATTTGTTTCAAAAAAACAACAAAAACAAATTGAGTTCTTCCAATAAGGGTATATTTATAAAATAGAGTTTGTACTCTTGAATTAATACAATTTGTAAATAGTTTTTTCGAATTCTTAGAAAATAATGACTTTTAATTTCTATTTTATTTTTTTTTGATAAATGATTTCTCAATTTAATACTAAATCCGATAACATAGATAGTTAATTTTTGATTTTAATTGATTTCAACTATTCAGTTTAGTGCTTGCTCAATGCAAGTCTGCTTTTTAGTCTAGCGAGAAGTTTTCGCATAGCAAACAGATCTTCTTCAGGCATGAAATCACTTTCTGTTGTTGCTTCTGGCTCGGGTGCGGGTGTGGTTTCTGGTTCACCGGGTACCACTGTAGACTCGGGAGTTGTCTCTACCGGTGCAGGTGTAGTTTCTGGTTCAGCAGGTACCATTGTAGACTCGGGAGTTGTCTCTACTGGTGCGGGTGTAGTTTCTGGTTCACCGGGTACCACTGTAGACTCGGGAGTTGTCTCTACCGGTGCAGGTGTAGTTTCTGGTTCACCGGGTACCACTGTAGACTCGGGAGTTGTCTCTACTGGTGCAGGTGTGGTTTCTGGTTCACCGGGTACCCCTGTAGTCTCGGGAGTTGTCTCTACTGGTGCAGGCGTAGTTTCTGGTTCACCGGGTACCACTGTAGTCTCGGGAGTTGTCTCTACTGGTGCAGGTGTGGTTTCAGGTTCTCCAGGTACCACTGAAGTCTCGGGAGTTGTCTCTACTGGTGCAGGTGTGGTTTCTGGATTAGAGGTGGATACTTCTGGGGGAGCAACAGTCGTTGGTACAGACGATTCGCCTCGAAGACAGCTTTGCAGTTCCTGGTTAGTCTTATAGGTTTTCTCCACGTAAAGACGCTCAGTTGCATTCGTACAACGGTATTCAGCACTTTCTATTACGCGATATTCTTCGCGCACCTTTGCCAATGATTCGCCAGCATTTGCTGAAATCTCGTACATGCTTTCGGTGCTTTCTTTGCCCTAAAAAAATTAACTTGTTTAAAAACAATTTACTGCAACAGTCAGCCGACAAGTTCAACTTACAGTACTCGAGAAGCAACTGAAATAGTCGACAGATCCAACTAGTTTAGCGCAAACGTTCAGCGCCTCACATGATGTCTTCGCGGACTGCTCAATCTCATCGCGTTCCGGTTGTGTGGCAGCATCGACATTGCTCCTTTTATCATCAGCTTCGTCCAAGCACGCTGCAAAGCCTAGTCGGTACTCCTCGTTGTGATCGTCCAAAACTTTGAGGTAATAGTCAAAGCAGGCTAAACTTTGTTCCGGGTTGGCGCGTTGCTGGTCTCGCGTGTCCACCATTAATTGCAATATATTGAGCTCTGTGTTACGTAGCACATTATTGCTTGAAGCACTGAAGGCTGTGCCTGCTATAAGGCTTAGCAGAATAATCGTTAACTTGTACATTGTGTTATAATTATTTTTACAAGGATCTTTCTTTTATACTTTTTCCGATTCAAAATTTTCACTTAAAATTTGGACTCGCGAGCGAACACGTTAAATGTACGTTCTCATTGACCGGTAATGTATAACTGTGGACACTACAAGCATTTTCAAACTTTTTATAGGTAATATGACTCTTTAGCATTTGTACAATTCTTTTACAACTCCCATAAACGCCCAATAAAATGCCGATGTCTTTTCGAAGTTTTATTGTTGCTGGAGATTTCGCAATTACTTTACCTTATAATCTACATACAAACGAACATATAATTTTACATTAGTAATAGCTTTCGCCTAGCTGTTTTCAAATTGTTGTTGTCATTCCTTTCTTGTGCTCACATATAATCGATTTTAAAACTAATATATTAGTACAGCTACAAAAGATAACACGCTACGAGGCTTCAATGGTATATATCAACACCTCGCAGAGATTATAAAAATCATAAATTTTACATTTACTACTTGTTGACAAGGCATTGGCTATCCCCCAACGATTACCTTACGAACTTAGTCATACACACTTAACTATTTATTACGTTCCCAGAGCGTTCAACTTCCAACATTCAATCTAATGGCCTTATATTTATAGTGAAGAAGCACTGCTTTCTCCCGAAGATTTAGAAACTTCAGAAGATGGTGAATCTACCGAATTTCTAGAACCGCTTCCATCAGATTCACTAGATGATAAATCTTTTTTTGCTTCAGTCATTCCTATAAAACTTTCAGTGCTATTCACAACGGCTAGCCAGTATGTGTAGGACCCGATTGTAGTTGAATATTGTTCATTTTCAGATACTTTCGTAGAACCGTCAGTTTCCTGCTGTGAAATATCGGAATGCGTTACTGTTGATGTTTCTCCAGAGTAGGTGGAAGGGTTAACTGTTGATGCAATATTCGAAGAGGATGTACCAGATAAGATCGTAGTTGAATACTGTTCATTTTCAGATACTTTCGTAGAACCGTCAGTTTCCTGCTGTGAAATATCGGAATGCGTTACTGTTGATGTTTCTCCAGAGTAGGTGGAAGGGTTAACTGTTGATGCAATAATCGAAGAGGATGTACCAGATACGATCGTAGTTGAATATTGTTCATTTTCAGATACTTTCGTAGAACCGTCAGTTTCCTGCTGTGAAATATCGGAATGCGTTACTCTTGATGTTTCTCCAGAGTAGGTGGAAGGGTTAACTGTTGATGCAATATTCGAAGAGGATGTACCAGATACGATCGTAGTTGAATATTGTTCATTTTCAGATACTTTCGTAGAACCGTCAGTTTCCTGCTGTGAAATATCGGAATGCGTTACTGTTGATATTTCTCCAGAGTAGGTGGAGGGGTTAACTGTTGATGCAATATTCGAAGAGGATGTACCAGATACGATCGTAGTTGAATATTGTTCATTTTCAGATACTTTCGTAGAACCGTCAGTTTCCTGCTGTGAAATATCGGAATGCGTTACTGTTGATGTTTCTCCAGAGTAGGTGGAAGGATTAACTGTTGATGCAATATTCGAAGAGGATGTACCAGATACGATCGTAGTTGAATATTGTTCATTTTCAGATACTTTTGTAGAACCGTCAGTTTCCTGCTGTGAAATATCGGAATGCGTTACTGTTGATGTTTCTCCAGAGTAGGTGGAAGGGTTAACTGTTGATGCAATGTTCGAAGAGGATGTACCAGATACGATTGTAGTTGAATATTGTTCATTTTCAGATACTTTCGTAGAACCGTCAGTTTCCTGCTGTGAAATATCGGAATGCGTTACTGTTGATGTTTCTCCAGAGTAGGTGGAAGGGTTAACTGTTGATGCAATGTTCGAAGAGGATGTACCAGATACGATCGTAGTTGAATATTGTTCATTTTCAGATACTTTCGTAGAACCGTCAGTTTCCTGCTGTGAAATATCGGAATGCGTTACCGTTGATATTTCTCCAGAGTAGGTGGAGGGGTTAACTGTTGATGCAATATTCGAAGAGGATGTACCAGATACGATCGTAGTTGAATATTGTTCATTTTCAGATACTTTCGTAGAACCGTCAGTTTCCTGCTGTGAAATATCGGAATGCGTTACTGTTGATGTTTCTCCAGAGTAGGTGGAAGGGCTAACTGTTGATGCAATGTTCGAAGAGGATGTACCAGATACGATCGTAGTTGAATATTGTTCATTTTCAGATACTTTCGTAGAACCGTCAGTTTCCTGCTGTGAAATATCGGAATGCGTTACTGTTGATATTTCTCCAGAGTAGGTGGAGGGGTTAACTGTTGATGCAATATTCGAAGAGGATGTACCAGATACGATCGTAGTTGAATATTGTTCATTTTCAGATACTTTCGTAGAACCGTCAGTTTCCTGCTGTGAAATATCGGAATGCGTTACTGTTGATGTTTCTCCAGAGTAGGTGGAGGGGTTAACTGTTGATGCAATAATCGAAGAGGATGTACCAGATACGATCGTAGTTGAATATTGTTCATTTTCAGATACTTTCGTAGAACCGTCAGTTTCCTGCTGTGAAATATCGGAATGCGTTACTGTTGATGTTTCTCCAGAGTAGGTGGAAGGGTTAACTGTTGATGCAATATTCGAAGAGGATGTACCAGATACGATCGTAGTTGAATATTGTTCATTTTCAGATACTTTCGTAGAACCGTCAGTTTCCTGCTGTGAAATATCGGAATGCGTTACTGTTGATATTTCTATAGAGTAGGTGGAGGGGTTAACTGTTGATGCAATATTCGAAGAGGATGTACCAGATACGATCGTAGTTGAATATTGTTCATTTTCAGATACTTTCGTAGAACCGTCAGTTTCCTGCTGTGAAATATCGGAAAGCGTTACCGTTGATATTTCTCCAGAGTAGGTGGAGGGGTTAACTGTTGATGCAATATTCGAAGAGGATGTACCAGATACGATCGTAGTTGAATGTTGTTCATTTTCAGATACTTTCGTAGAACCGTCAGTTTCCTGCTGTGAAATATCGGAATGCGTTACTGTTGATATTTCTCCAGAGTAGGTGGAGGCGTTAACTGTTGATGCAATATTCGAAGAGGATGTACCAGATACGATCGTAGTTGAATATTGTTCATTTTCAGATACTTTCGTAGAACCGTCAGTTTCCTGCTGTGAAATATCGGAATGCGTTACTGTTGATATTTCTCCAGAGTAGGTGGAGGGGTTAACTGTTGATGCAATATTCGAAGAGGATGTACCAGATACGATCGTAGTTGAATATTGTTCATTTTCAGATACTTTCGTAGAACCGTCAGTTTCCTGCTGTGAAATATCGGAATGCGTTACTGTTGATATTTCTCCAGAGTAGGTGGAGGCGTTAACTGTTGATGCAATATTCGAAGAGGATGTACCAGATACGATCGTAGTTGAATATTGTTCATTTTCAGATACTTTCGTAGAACCGTCAGTTTCCTGCTGTGAAGTATCGGAATGCGTTACTGTTGATATTTCTCCAGAGTAGGTGGAGGGGTTAACTGTTGATGCAATATTCGAAGAGAATGTACCAGATACGATCGTAGTTGAATATTGTTCATTTTCAGATACTTTCGTAGAACCGTCAGTTTCCTGCTGTGAAATATCGGAATGCGTTACTGTTGATATTTCTCCAGAGTAGGTGGAGGGGTTAACTGTTGATGCAATATTCGAAGAGAATGTACCAGATACGATCGTAGTTGAATATTGTTCATTTTCAGATACTTTCGTAGAACCGTCAGTTTCCTGCTGTGAAATATCTGAATGCGTTACTGTTGATATTTCTCCAGAGTAGGTGGAGGGGTTAACTGTTGATGCAATATTCGAAGAGGATGTACCAGATACGATCGTAGTTGAATATTGTTCATTTTCAGATACTTTCGTAGAACCGTCAGTTTCCTGCTGTGAAATATCGGAATGCGTTACTGTTGATATTTCTCCAGAGTAGGTGGAGGGGTTAACTGTTGATGCAATATTCGAAGAGAATGTACCAGATACGATCGTAGTTGAATATTGTTCATTTTCAGATACTTTCGTAGAACCGTCAGTTTCCTGCTGTGAAATATCTGAATGCGTTACTGTTGATATTTCTCCAGAGTAGGTGGAGGGGTTAACTGTTGATGCAATATTCGAAGAGGATGTACCAGATACGATCGTAGTTGAATATTGTTCATTTTCAGATACTTTCGTAGAACCGTCAGTTTCCTGCTGTGAAATATCGGAAAGCGTTACCGTTGATATTTCTCCAGAGTAGGTGGAGGCGTTAACTGTTGATGCAATATTCGAAGAGGATGTACCAGATACGATCGTAGTTGAATATTGTTCATTTTCAGATACTTTCGTAGAACCGTCAGTTTCCTGCTGTGAAGTATCGGAATGCGTTACTGTTGATATTTCTCCAGAGTAGGTGGAGGGGTTAACTGTTGATGCAATATTCGAAGAGAATGTACCAGATACGATCGTAGTTGAATATTGTTCATTTTCAGATACTTTCGTAGAACCGTCAGTTTCCTGCTGTGAAATATCGGAATGCGTTACTGTTGATATTTCTCCAGAGTAGGTGGAGGGGTTAACTGTTGATGCAATATTCGAAGAGAATGTACCAGATACGATCGTAGTTGAATATTGTTCATTTTCAGATACTTTCGTAGAACCGTCAGTTTCCTGCTGTGAAATATCTGAATGCGTTACTGTTGATATTTCTCCAGAGTAGGTGGAGGGGTTAACTGTTGATGCAATATTCGAAGAGGATGTACCAGATACGATCGTAGTTGAATATTGTTCATTTTCAGATACTTTCGTAGAACCGTCAGTTTCCTGCTGTGAAATATCGGAAAGCGTTACCGTTGATATTTCTCCAGAGTAGGTGGAGGCGTTAACTGTTGATGCAATATTCGAAGAGGATGTACCAGATACGATCGTAGTTGAATATTGTTCATTTTCAGATACTTTCGTAGAACCGTCAGTTTCCTGCTGTGAAATATCGGAATGCGTTACTGTTGATATTTCTCCAGAGTAGGTGGAGGGGTTAACTGTTGATGCAATATTCGAAGAGGATGTACCAGATACGATCGTAGTTGAATATTGTTCATTTTCAGATACTTTCGTAGAACCGTCAGTTTCCTGCTGTGAAATATCGGAATGCGTTACTGTTGATATTTCTCCAGAGTAGGTGGAGGGGTTAACTGTTGATGCAATATTCGAAGAGGATGTACCAGATACGATCGTAGTTGAATATTGTTCATTTTCAGATACTTTCGTAGAACCGTCAGTTTCCTGCTGTGAAATATCGGAATGCGTTACTGTTGATATTTCTCCAGAGTAGGTGGAGGGGTTAACTGTTGATGCAATATTCGAAGAGAATGTACCAGATACGATCGTAGTTGAATATTGTTCATTTTCAGATACTTTCGTAGAACCGTCAGTTTCCTGCTGTGAAATATCGGAATGCGTTACTGTTGATATTTCTCCAGAGTAGGTGGAGGGGTTAACTGTTGATGCAATATTCGAAGAGGATGTACCAGATACGATCGTAGTTGAATATTGTTCATTTTCAGATACTTTCGTAGAACCGTCAGTTTCCTGCTGTGAAATATCGGAATGCGTTACTGTTGATATTTCTCCAGAGTAGGTGGAGGGGTTAACTGTTGATGCAATATTCGAAGAGGATGTACCAGATACGATCGTAGTTGAATATTGTTCATTTTCAGATACTTTCGTAGAACCGTCAGTTTCCTGCTGTGAAATATCGGAATGCGTTACTGTTGATATTTCTGCAGAGTAGGTGGAGGGGTTAACTGTTGATGCAATATTCGAAGAGGATGTACCAGATACGATCGTAGTTGAATATTGTTCATTTTCAGATACTTTCGTAGAACCGTCAGTTTCCTGCTGTGAAATATCGGAATGCGTTACTGTTGATATTTCTCCAGAGTAGGTGGAGGGGTTAACTGTTGATGCAATATTCGAAGAGGATGTACCAGATACGATCGTAGTTGAATATTGTTCATTTTCAGATACTTTCGTAGAACCGTCAGTTTCCTGCTGTGAAATATCGGAATGCGTTACTGTTGATATTTCTCCAGAGTAGGTGGAGGGGTTAACTGTTGATGCAATATTCGAAGAGAATGTACCAGATACGATCGTAGTTGAATATTGTTCATTTTCAGATACTTTCGTAGAACCGTCAGTTTCCTGCTGTGAAATATCGGAATGCGTTACTGTTGATATTTCTCCAGAGTAGGTGGAGGGGTTAACTGTTGATGCAATATTCGAAGAGGATGTACCAGATACGATCGTAGTTGAATATTGTTCATTTTCAGATACTTTCGTAGAACCGTCAGTTTCCTGCTGTGAAATATCGGAATGCGTTACTGTTGATATTTCTCCAGAGTAGGTGGAGGGGTTAACTGTTGATGCAATATTCGAAGAGAATGTACCAGATACGATCGTAGTTGAATATTGTTCATTTTCAGATACTTTCGTAGAACCGTCAGTTTCCTGCTGTGAAATATCGGAATGCGTTACTGTTGATATTTCTCCAGAGTAGGTGGAGGGGTTAACTGTTGATGCAATATTCGAAGAGGATGTACCAGATACGATCGTAGTTGAATATTGTTCATTTTCAGATACTTTCGTAGAACCGTCAGTTTCCTGCTGTGAAATATCGGAATGCGTTACTGTTGATATTTCTCCAGAGTAGGTGGAGGGGTTAACTGTTGATGCAATATTCGAAGAGGATGTACCAGATACGATCGTAGTTGAATATTGTTCATTTTCAGATACTTTCGTAGAACCGTCAGTTTCCTGCTGTGAAATATCGGAATGCGTTACTGTTGATATTTCTGCAGAGTAGGTGGAGGGGTTAACTGTTGATGCAATATTCGAAGAGGATGTACCAGATACGATCGTAGTTGAATATTGTTCATTTTCAGATACTTTCGTAGAACCGTCAGTTTCCTGCTGTGAAATATCGGAATGCGTTACTGTTGATGTTTCTCCAGAGTAGGTGGAAGGGTTAACTGTTGATGCAATATTCGAAGAGGATGTACCAGATACGATCGTAGTTGAATATTGTTCATTTTCAGATACTTTCGTAGAACCGTCAGTTTCCTGCTGTGAAATATCGGAATGCGTTACTGTTGATATTTCTCCAGAGTAGGTGGAGGCGTTAACTGTTGATGCAATATTCGAAGAGGATGTACCAGATACGATCGTAGTTGAATATTGTTCATTTTCAGATACTTTCGTAGAACCGTCAGTTTCCTGCTGTGAAATATCGGAATGCGTTACTGTTGATATTTCTCCAGAGTAGGTGGAGGGGTTAACTGTTGATGCAATATTCGAAGAGGATGTACCAGATACGATCGTAGTTGAATATTGTTCATTTTCAGATACTTTCGTAGAACCGTCAGTTTCCTGCTGTGAAATATCGGAATGCGTTACTGTTGATATTTCTCCAGAGTAGGTGGAGGGGTTAACTGTTGATGCAATATTCGAAGAGAATGTACCAGATACGATCGTAGTTGAATATTGTTCATTTTCAGATACTTTCGTGGAACCGTCAGTTTCCTGCTGTGAAATATCGGAATGCGTTACTGTTGATGTTTCTCCAGAGTAGGTGGAGGGGTTAACTGTTGATGCAATAATCGAAGAGGATGTACCAGATACGATCGTAGTTGAATATTGTTCATTTTCAGATACTTTCGTAGAACCGTCAGTTTCCTGCTGTGAAATATCGGAATGCGTTACTCTTGATGTTTCTCCAGAGTAGGTGGAAGGGTTAACTGTTGATGCAATATTCGAAGAGGATGTACCAGATACGATCGCAGTTGAATATTGTTCATTTTCAGATACTTTCGTAGAACCGTCAGTTTCCTGCTGTGAAATATCGGAATGCGTTACTGTTGATATTTCTCCAGAGTAGGTGGAGGGGTTAACTGTTGATGCAATATTCGAAGAGGATGTACCAGATACGATCGTAGTTGAATATTGTTCATTTTCAGATACTTTCCTAGAACCGTCAGTTTCCTGCTGTGAAATATCGGAATGCGTTACCGTTGATATTTCTCCAGAGTAGGTGGAGGGGTTAACTGTTGATGCAATATTCGAAGAGGATGTACCAGATACGATCGTAGTTGAATATTGTTCATTTTCAGATACTTTCGTAGAACCGTCAGTTTCCTGCTGTGAAATATCGGAATGCGTTACTGTTGATGTTTCTCCAGAGTAGGTGGAAGGGTTAACTGTTGATGCAATGTTCGAAGAGGATGTACCAGATACGATCGTAGTTGAATATTGTTCATTTTCAGATACTTTCCTAGAACCGTCAGTTTCCTGCTGTGAAATATCGGAATGCGTTACTGTTGATATTTCTCCAGAGTAGGTGGAGGGGTTAACTGTTGATGCAATATTCGAAGAGGATGTACCAGATACGATCGTAGTTGAATATTGTTCATTTTCAGATACTTTCCTAGAACCGTCAGTTTCCTGCTGTGAAATATCGGAATGCGTTACCGTTGATATTTCTCCAGAGTAGGTGGAGGGGTTAACTGTTGATGCAATATTCGAAGAGGATGTACCAGATACGATCGTAGTTGAATATTGTTCATTTTCAGATACTTTCGTAGAACCGTCAGTTTCCTGCTGTGAAATATCGGAATGCGTTACTGTTGATGTTTCTCCAGAGTAGGTGGAAGGGTTAACTGTTGATGCAATGTTCGAAGAGGATGTACCAGATACGATCGTAGTTGAATATTGTTCATTTTCAGATACTTTCGTAGAACCGTCAGTTTCCTGCTGTGAAATATCGGAATGCGTTACTGTTGATGTTTCTCCAGAGTAGGTGGAAGGGTTAACTGTTGATGCAATGTTCGAAGAGGATGTACCAGATACGATCATAGTTGAATATTGTTCATTTTCAGATACTTTCCTAGAACCGTCAGTTTCCTGCTGTGAAATATCGGAATGCGTTACTGTTGATATTTCTCCAGAGTAGGTGGAGGGGTTAACTGTTGATGCAATATTCGAAGAGGATGTACCAGATACGATCGTAGTTGAATATTGTTCATTTTCAGATACTTTCGTAGAACCGTCAGTTTCCTGCTGTGAAATATCGGAATGCGTTACTGTTGATGTTTCTCCAGAGTAGGTGGAAGGGTTAACTGTTGATGCAATGTTCGAAGAGGATGTACCAGATACGATCGTAGTTGAATATTGTTCATTTTCAGATACTTTCCTAGAACCGTCAGTTTCCTGCTGTGAAATATCGGAATGCGTTACTGTTGATATTTCTCCAGAGTAGGTGGAGGGGTTAACTGTTGATACAATATTCGAAGAGGATGTACCAGATACGATCGTAGTTGAATATTGTTCATTTTCAGATACTTTCGTAGAACCGTCAGTTTCCTGCTGTGAAATATCGGAATGCGTTACTGTTGATGTTTCTCCAGAGTAGGTGGAAGGGTTAACTGTTGATGCAATGTTCGAAGAGGATGTACCAGATACGATCGTAGTTGAATATTGTTCATTTTCAGATACTTTCGTAGAACCGTCAGTTTCCTGCTGTGAAATATCGGAATGCGTTACTGTTGATGTTTCTCCAGAGTAGGTGGAAGGGTTAACTGTTGATGCAATGTTCGAAGAGGATGTACCAGATACGATCGTAGTTGAATATTGTTCATTTTCAGACACTTTCCTAGAACCGTCAGTTTCCTGCTGTGAAATATCGGAATGCGTTACTGTTGATATTTCTCCAGAGTAGGTGGAGGGGTTAACTGTTGATGCAATGTTCGAAGAGGATGTACCAGATACGATCGTAGTTGAATATTGTTCATTTTCAGATACTTTCGTAGAACCGTCAGTTTCCTGCTGTGAAATATCGGAATGCGTTACTGTTGATGTTTCTCCAGAGTAGGTGGAAGGGTTAACTGTTGATGCAATGTTCGAAGAGGATGTACCAGATACGATCGTAGTTGAATATTGTTCATTTTCAGATACTTTCGTAGAACCGTCAGTTTCCTGTTGTGAAATATCGGAATGCGTTACCGTTGATATTTCTCCAGAGTAGGTGGAGGGGTTAACTGTTGATGCAATATTCGAAGAGGATGTACCAGATACGATCGTAGTTGAATATTGTTCATTTTCAGATACTTTCGTAGAACCGTCAGTTTCCTGCTGCGAAATATCGGAATGCGTTACTGTTGATGTTTCTCCAGAGTAGGTGGAAGGGTTAACTGTTGATGCAATATTCGAAGAGGATGTACCAGATACGATCGTAGTTGAATATTGTTCATTTTCAGATACTTTCGTAGAACCGTCAGTTTCCTGCTGTGAAATATCGGAATGCGTTACTGTTGATATTTCTCCAGAGTAGGTGGAGGGGTTAACTGTTGATGCAATATTCGAAGAGGATGTACCAGATACGATCGTAGTTGAATATTGTTCATTTTCAGATACTTTCGTAGAACCGTCAGTTTCCTGCTGCGAAATATCGGAATGCGTTACTGTTGATGTTTCTCCAGAGTAGGTGGAAGGGTTAACTGTTGATGCAATATTCGAAGAGGATGTACCAGATACGATCGTTGTTGAATATTGTTCATTTTCAGATACTTTCGTAGAACCGTCAGTTTCCTGCTGTGAAATATCGGAATGCGTTACTGTTGATATTTCTCCAGAGTAGGTGGAGGGGTTAACTGTTGATGCAATATTCGAAGAGGATGTACCAGATACGATCGTAGTTGAATATTGTTCATTTTCAGATACTTTCGTAGAACCGTCAGTTTCCTGCTGCGAAATATCGGAATGCGTTACTGTTGATGTTTCTCCAGAGTAGGTGGAAGGTTTAACTGTTGATGCAATATTCGAAGAGGATGTACCAGATACGATCGTAGTTGAATATTGTTCATTTTCAGATACTTTCGTAGAACCGTCAGTTTCCTGCTGTGAAATATCGGAATGCGTTACTGTTGATGTTTCTCCAGAGTAGGTGGAAGGGTTAACTGTTGATGCAATATTCGAAGAGGATGTACCAGATACGATCGTAGTTGAATATTGTTCATTTTCAGATACTTTCGTAGAACCGTCAGTTTCCTGCTGTGAAATATCGGAATGCGTTACTGTTGATGTTTCTCCAGAGTAGGTGGAAGGGTTAACTGTTGATGCAATATTCGAAGAGGATGTACCAGATACGATCGTAGTTGAATATTGTTCATTTTCAGATACTTTCGTAGAACCGTCAGTTTCCTGCTGCGAAATATCGGAATGCGTTACTGTTGATGTTTCTCCAGAGTAGGTGGAAGGGTTAACTGTTGATGCAATATTCGAAGAGGATGTACCAGATACGATCGTAGTTGAATATTGTTCATTTTCAGATACTTTCGTAGAACCGTCAGTTTCCTGCTGCGAAATATCGGAATGCGTTACTGTTGATGTTTCTCCAGAGTAGGTGGAAGGGTTAACTGTTGATGCAATATTCGAAGAGGATGTACCAGATACGATCGTAGTTGAATATTGTTCATTTTCAGATACTTTCGCAGAACCGTCAGTTTCCTGCTGTGAAATATCGGAATGCGTTACTGTTGATGTTTCTCCAGAGTAGGTGGAAGGGTTAACTGTTGATGCAATATTCGAAGAGGATGTACCAGATACGATCGTTGTTGAATATTGTTCATTTTCAGATACTTTCGTAGAACCGTCAGTTTCCTGCTGTGAAATATCGGAATGCGTTACTGTTGATATTTCTCCAGAGTAGGTGGAGGGGTTAACTGTTGATGCAATATTCGAAGAGGATGTGCCAGATACGATCGTAGTTGAATATTGTTCATTTTCAGATACTTTCGTAGAACCGTCAGTTTCCTGCTGTGAAATATCGGAATGCGTTACTGTTGATATTTCTCCAGAGTAGGTGGAGGGGTTAACTGTTGATGCAATATTCGAAGAGGATGTACCAAACACGATCGTAGTTGAATATTGTTCATTTTCAGATACTTTCGTAGAACCGTCAGTTTCCTGCTGCGAAATATCGGAATGCGTTACTGTTGATGTTTCTCCAGAGTAGGTGGAAGGGTTAACTGTTGATGCAATATTCGAAGAGGATGTACCAGATACGATCGTAGTTGAATATTGTTCATTTTCAGATACTTTCGTAGAACCGTCAGTTTCCTGCTGTGAAATATCGGAATGCGTTACTGTTGATATTTCTCCAGAGTAGGTGGAGGCGTTAACTGTTGATGCAATATTCGAAGAGGATGTACCAGATACGATCGTAGTTGAATATTGTTCATTTTCAGATACTTTCGTAGAACCGTCAGTTTCCTGCTGTGAAATATCGGAATGCGTTACTGTTGATATTTCTCCAGAGTAGGTGGAGGGGTTAACTGTTGATGCAATATTCGAAGAGGATGTACCAGATACGATCGTAGTTGAATATTGTTCATTTTCAGATACTTTCGTAGAACCGTCAGTTTCCTGCTGTGAAATATCGGAATGCGTTACTGTTGATATTTCTCCAGAGTAGGTGGAGGGGTTAACTGTTGATGCAATATTCGAAGAGAATGTACCAGATACGATCGTAGTTGAATATTGTTCATTTTCAGATACTTTCGTGGAACCGTCAGTTTCCTGCTGTGAAATATCGGAATGCGTTACTGTTGATGTTTCTCCAGAGTAGGTGGAGGGGTTAACTGTTGATGCAATAATCGAAGAGGATGTACCAGATACGATCGTAGTTGAATATTGTTCATTTTCAGATACTTTCGTAGAACCGTCAGTTTCCTGCTGTGAAATATCGGAATGCGTTACTCTTGATGTTTCTCCAGAGTAGGTGGAAGGGTTAACTGTTGATGCAATATTCGAAGAGGATGTACCAGATACGATCGCAGTTGAATATTGTTCATTTTCAGATACTTTCGTAGAACCGTCAGTTTCCTGCTGTGAAATATCGGAATGCGTTACTGTTGATATTTCTCCAGAGTAGGTGGAGGGGTTAACTGTTGATGCAATATTCGAAGAGGATGTACCAGATACGATCGTAGTTGAATATTGTTCATTTTCAGATACTTTCCTAGAACCGTCAGTTTCCTGCTGTGAAATATCGGAATGCGTTACCGTTGATATTTCTCCAGAGTAGGTGGAGGGGTTAACTGTTGATGCAATATTCGAAGAGGATGTACCAGATACGATCGTAGTTGAATATTGTTCATTTTCAGATACTTTCGTAGAACCGTCAGTTTCCTGCTGTGAAATATCGGAATGCGTTACTGTTGATGTTTCTCCAGAGTAGGTGGAAGGGTTAACTGTTGATGCAATGTTCGAAGAGGATGTACCAGATACGATCGTAGTTGAATATTGTTCATTTTCAGATACTTTCCTAGAACCGTCAGTTTCCTGCTGTGAAATATCGGAATGCGTTACTGTTGATATTTCTCCAGAGTAGGTGGAGGGGTTAACTGTTGATACAATATTCGAAGAGGATGTACCAGATACGATCGTAGTTGAATATTGTTCATTTTCAGATACTTTCGTAGAACCGTCAGTTTCCTGCTGTGAAATATCGGAATGCGTTACTGTTGATGTTTCTCCAGAGTAGGTGGAAGGGTTAACTGTTGATGCAATGTTCGAAGAGGATGTACCAGATACGATCGTAGTTGAATATTGTTCATTTTCAGATACTTTCGTAGAACCGTCAGTTTCCTGCTGTGAAATATCGGAATGCGTTACTGTTGATGTTTCTCCAGAGTAGGTGGAAGGGTTAACTGTTGATGCAATGTTCGAAGAGGATGTACCAGATACGATCGTAGTTGAATATTGTTCATTTTCAGACACTTTCCTAGAACCGTCAGTTTCCTGCTGTGAAATATCGGAATGCGTTACTGTTGATATTTCTCCAGAGTAGGTGGAGGGGTTAACTGTTGATGCAATATTCGAAGAGGATGTACCAGATACGATCGTAGTTGAATATTGTTCATTTTGAGATACTTTCGTAGAACCGTCAGTTTCCTGCTGTGAAATATCGGAATGCGTTACTGTTGATGTTTCTCCAGAGTAGGTGGAAGGGTTAACTGTTGATGCAATGTTCGAAGAGGATGTACCAGATACGATCGTAGTTGAATATTGTTCATTTTCAGATACTTTCGTAGAACCGTCAGTTTCCTGCTGTGAAATATCGGAATGCGTTACTGTTGATGTTTCTCCAGAGTAGGTGGAAGGGTTAACTGTTGATGCAATGTTCGAAGAGGATGTACCAGATACGATCGTAGTTGAATATTGTTCATTTTCAGATACTTTCGTAGAACCGTCAGTTTCCTGTTGTGAAATATCGGAATGCGTTACCGTTGATATTTCTCCAGAGTAGGTGGAGGGGTTAACTGTTGATGCAATATTCGAAGAGGATGTACCAGATACGATCGTAGTTGAATATTGTTCATTTTCAGATACTTTCGTAGAACCGTCAGTTTCCTGCTGCGAAATATCGGAATGCGTTACTGTTGATGTTTCTCCAGAGTAGGTGGAAGGGTTAACTGTTGATGCAATATTCGAAGAGGATGTACCAGATACGATCGTAGTTGAATATTGTTCATTTTCAGATACTTTCGTAGAACCGTCAGTTTCCTGCTGTGAAATATCGGAATGCGTTACTGTTGATATTTCTCCAGAGTAGGTGGAGGGGTTAACTGTTGATGCAATATTCGAAGAGGATGTACCAGATACGATCGTAGTTGAATATTGTTCATTTTCAGATACTTTCGTAGAACCGTCAGTTTCCTGCTGCGAAATATCGGAATGCGTTACTGTTGATGTTTCTCCAGAGTAGGTGGAAGGGTTAACTGTTGATGCAATATTCGAAGAGGATGTACCAGATACGATCGTAGTTGAATATTGTTCATTTTCAGATACTTTCGTAGAACCGTCAGTTTCCTGCTGTGAAATATCGGAATGCGTTACTGTTGATGTTTCTCCAGAGTAGGTGGAAGGGTTAACTGTTGATGCAATATTCGAAGAGGATGTACCAGATACGATCGTAGTTGAATATTGTTCATTTTCAGATACTTTCGTAGAACCGTCAGTTTCCTGCTGTGAAATATCGGAATGCGTTACTGTTGATGTTTCTCCAGAGTAGGTGGAAGGGTTAACTGTTGATGCAATGTTCGAAGAGGATGTACCAGATACGATCGTAGTTGAATATTGTTCATTTTCAGATACTTT
This sequence comes from Zeugodacus cucurbitae, assembly GCF_028554725.1. Lineage (NCBI taxonomy): Eukaryota > Metazoa > Arthropoda > Insecta > Diptera > Tephritidae > Zeugodacus > Zeugodacus cucurbitae. Next base: position 64,553,167 of record NC_071671.1, on the reverse strand, counting down.
CGTAGAACCGTCAGTTTCCTGCTGTGAAATATCGGAATGCGTTACTGTTGATGTTTCTCCAGAGTAGGTGGAAGGGTTAACTGTTGATGCAATGTTCGAAGAGGATGTACCAGATACGATCGTAGTTGAATATTGTTCATTTTCAGATACTTTCGTAGAACCGTCAGTTTCCTGCTGTGAAATATCGGAATGCGTTACTGTTGATGTTTCTCCAGAGTAGGTGGAAGGGTTAACTGTTGATGCAATGTTCGAAGAGGATGTACCAGATACGATCGTAGTTGAATATTGTTCATTTTCAGATACTTTCGTAGAACCGTCAGTTTCCTGCTGTGAAATATCGGAATGCGTTACTGTTGATGTTTCTCCAGAGTAGGTGGAAGGGTTAACTGTTGATGCAATGTTCGAAGAGGATGTACCAGATACGATCGTAGTTGAATATTGTTCATTTTCAGATACTTTCGTAGAACCGTCAGTTTCCTGCTGTGAAATATCGGAATGCGTTACTGTTGATGTTTCTCCAGAGTAGGTGGAAGGGTTAACTGTTGATGCAATGTTCGAAGAGGATGTACCAGATACGATCGTAGTTGAATATTGTTCATTTTCAGATACTTTCGTAGAACCGTCAGTTTCCTGCTGTGAAATATCGGAATGCGTTACTGTTGATGTTTCTCCAGAGTAGGTGGAAGGGTTAACTGTTGATGCAATATTCGAAGAGGATGTACCAGATACGATCGTAGTTGAATATTGTTCATTTTCAGATACTTTCGTAGAACCGTCAGTTTCCTGCTGTGAAATATCGGAATGCGTTACTGTTGATGTTTCTCCAGAGTAGGTGGAAGGGTTAACTGTTGATGCAATGTTCGAAGAGGATGTACCAGATACGATCGTAGTTGAATATTGTTCATTTTCAGATACTTTCGTAGAACCGTCAGTTTCCTGCTGTGAAATATCGGAATGCGTTACTGTTGATGTTTCTCCAGAGTAGGTGGAAGGGTTAACTGTTGATGCAATGTTCGAAGAGGATGTACCAGATACGATCGTAGTTGAATATTGTTCATTTTCAGATACTTTCGTAGAACCGTCAGTTTCCTGTTGTGAAATATCGGAATGCGTTACCGTTGATATTTCTCCAGAGTAGGTGGAGGGGTTAACTGTTGATGCAATATTCGAAGAGGATGTACCAGATACGATCGTAGTTGAATATTGTTCATTTTCAGATACTTTCGTAGAACCGTCAGTTTCCTGCTGCGAAATATCGGAATGCGTTACTGTTGATGTTTCTCCAGAGTAGGTGGAAGGGTTAACTGTTGATGCAATATTCGAAGAGGATGTACCAGATACGATCGTAGTTGAATATTGTTCATTTTCAGATACTTTCGTAGAACCGTCAGTTTCCTGCTGTGAAATATCGGAATGCGTTACTGTTGATATTTCTCCAGAGTAGGTGGAGGGGTTAACTGTTGATGCAATATTCGAAGAGGATGTACCAGATACGATCGTAGTTGAATATTGTTCATTTTCAGATACTTTCGTAGAACCGTCAGTTTCCTGCTGCGAAATATCGGAATGCGTTACTGTTGATGTTTCTCCAGAGTAGGTGGAAGGGTTAACTGTTGATGCAATATTCGAAGAGGATGTACCAGATACGATCGTAGTTGAATATTGTTCATTTTCAGATACTTTCGTAGAACCGTCAGTTTCCTGCTGTGAAATATCGGAATGCGTTACTGTTGATGTTTCTCCAGAGTAGGTGGAAGGGTTAACTGTTGATGCAATATTCGAAGAGGATGTACCAGATACGATCGTAGTTGAATATTGTTCATTTTCAGATACTTTCGTAGAACCGTCAGTTTCCTGCTGCGAAATATCGGAATGCGTTACTGTTGATGTTTCTCCAGAGTAGGTGGAAGGGTTAACTGTTGATGCAATATTCGAAGAGGATGTACCAGATACGATCGTAGTTGAATATTGTTCATTTTCAGATACTTTCGTAGAACCGTCAGTTTCCTGCTGCGAAATATCGGAATGCGTTACTGTTGATGTTTCTCCAGAGTAGGTGGAAGGGTTAACTGTTGATGCAATATTCGAAGAGGATGTACCAGATACGATCGTAGTTGAATATTGTTCATTTTCAGATACTTTCGCAGAACCGTCAGTTTCCTGCTGTGAAATATCGGAATGCGTTACTGTTGATGTTTCTCCAGAGTAGGTGGAAGGGTTAACTGTTGATGCAATATTCGAAGAGGATGTACCAGATACGATCGTAGTTGAATATTGTTCATTTTCAGATACTTTCGTAGAACCGTCAGTTTCCTGCTGTGAAATATCGGAATGCGTTACTGTTGATATTTCACCAGAGTAGGTGGAGGGGTTAACTGTTGATGCAATATTTGAAGAGGATGTACCAGATACGATCGTAGTTGAATATTTTTCATTTTCAGATACTTTCGTAGAACTGTCAGTTTCCTGCTGTAAAATATCGGAATGCGTTACTGTTGATGTTTCTCCAGAGTAGGTGGAAGGGTTAACTGTTGATGCAATATTCGTAGAGGATGTACCAGATACGATCGTAGTTGAATATTGTTCATTTTCAGATACTTTCGTAGAACTATCTGTGGTTTGTTGAGGTACATGTTGCGAACTTCTATAAGCTATGGACGTTGTTTTCATATTTGCGTCAGGTAATGTTGAAGGTTTTTTTGTTGGCTCGTTACTTCCAATTGAAATAACTGTGGTGGCATTTGTGATATATGGTTTTTCTGTAGATAGTTGAGTCGTGGACTTTTGTGGAGAATCAATTGATTCTGTAGTTTGGCTGTAGTTCGTTTCCTTAGAAAATTTGGTAGTTCCTTTGCTGGAACTTTTATATGTATCAGTTTCTGAGGAAGATGGTGTTTCTCCCGACTCTTTGGTTTCACTTGATTTTTCTGATTCTGACGAATCATCAGTTTTGGACTCTGAAGAATCAGTTTCTGAGGAAGATGGCGTTTCGCCCGACTCTTTGGTTGCACTTGACTTCTCTGATTCTGACGAATCGTCAGTTTTGGCCTCTGAAGATTCGGAACTATCCGACTTAGAAATTTGCCATGATCCAGACCTTGAAGATTCATTAGTTTCCCATTTTGAATATTCGTTTGTGTCAGATCCTGACAATTCATTTGTTTCGGACTTTGAAGAGGCCCAGCTTTTAGACTCTGAAGAGTCGGAACTTTCAGACTGAGAAATTTGCCATGACCCAGACCGTGAAGATTCATTAGTTTCCGATTTTGAATATTCGTCAGTTTCATCTGTTTCGGACTTGGAAGACTCCCAAGTTTCAGACTCTGAAGAGTCGGAAGATTCATTAGTTTCCAATTTTGAAAATTCCTCTGTTTCATCTGTTTCGGTCTTTGAAGTCTCCCAAGTTTCAGACTCTGAAGAGTCGGAAGTTTCAGACTTAGAAAGTTCGCAGGATCCAGACTTTGAAGATTCGTTAGTTTCCAACTCCTCCCAGCATTCATCCAGCTCAGATTCTGAAATGACATCGGTCTTAGGTTTTGAAGACTCCCAGGTTTCAGTCTCTGAATATTCCGAAGTTTTAGACATTGACTTTGAAGAAATATTAGTTTCCGACTCTGAAGATTCGTCAGTTTCAGATTCTGAAATTTCATGTGTTTTGGACTTTGAAGCCTCTGAAGATTCGAAACTTTCAGACTCTAAATATTCATCAGAAGATTCAGTCTCGCTTGTTTCAACACTCGGTGCGCTCTTGTCGTTGTCCGAAACCGAAGCATCATTGTACATATCACGTGAATCCGATTTGCTCCCTGTTTCACTATATTCTTCGAATGATGGGGAGAAATCGTTTCCACTGGAATCTTCCGAACTGTATGAAGCACTTCTGCGTTTTCGTGCGCCGTTTAAATCATCGTTTACGATAAATTTTTTGCAATATTCCCGCCTTAATCGAGATTTTAAAGTTTGTCCGATTATAGTGGTTGCAAATTTATCACATTCCGCTTTCTTACAGAACTCGAATTCTTTTTGGATTTGGATCTTTTGTAATGAGAACACTTTAGTTGCGATTTCTTCACAATACAAATCACTCTCACTACAACTTCTAACTTCATTTTCTAGCGAACTTTGCGCGTCCTTAAATTTCCGTTTAAAATGCGAATAGCATATATTTTCCTTTCCCAGAGCTGAAGGCTTTTCACACTTAATGCAAAACGGTGTTATTAGACAAATCGAAAGGATGAGTATTTTAGATACACACATTTTCACTTTCACATTAGGAATTCTATTCTCGGAAGTATTTTAAGCCGCGTTACCCAGTGGCTGCTGGAAATTCCACTGTTACTGTAATTGACCGACATTTCCTTCCCTTTTTATATTCTTTTGAGGTGATGACTTGAGACATTAAAACTAATATTTTAACCATTTCAATGACTCTTTCTGGCACTTTTTAATGAAAAAGTGACAGTTCTGAATAGTAAATCAAGTTTCGAATATTAAAATAATTAAGATTTCCTTAAAAACTTTGTTTGCTGATTACGAATAAGGTAACCATAGTTCAAACGAAACGAAAGTATAAATATTGCTCATTAGTCTTTATTGGTGTGTTAAGGTTATCAAGAGGATCCGGAATTACCTAATCCAACTCTGAATAAAAAAGAAATTGCCATTCCAATACAAAAGTCCAACTTGCGATGGACGACCGGCGGACTACAGGCTACCAGTCTTCTGCAGAGTACGGAATTATTGAGTGAGTTTAAGCCTGTATGGTCTATACTAAATCATCTCTCACGGAATCAAGGCAACTACCCCAAACAAGCGTTTGGATTACCCACTTTCAACTTGTCTACTTTACGGAATGGTTTTCCTCCAGAACCTATATGATCCGAGACCATTGGTCTTATATGAAAACATTTCCAATCTCTCCACATGAGTGATGCGTCTATATATCGTCGAGTTTATACGCTACACTTATGGCTTATCTTAAACGTCACACTTTTTAGTATTTACGAAGTTAAAACCCTCAGCATTCAATTAGAGTTTTGAACAATGTCGCTAAATTGCCAGTTTAGAAGATTATCAATTACGTGACATATTTGAATACAAATAATAATGAAAATTATTTTCTTTCTCATTCAAAATTTCAACATTGTTTACAAGTTCTGGTATCTAAAAAATCACGTGCCAGTTTATATACATGTATGTTTGTATGTAATTTGTCGGAAATAAGTGTTATGTTATCTCATTACTTTAACGGCATACTATTCGACTGCTATCTGCTACCCATAATTCTTTGAACATTATTATCGGCATACATATATTCATACACATATAGTCCATATTGACTTGAGTAAATATTTGTTGTAGAAATATTGGATGTCATTTTACAATCCAATGTTAAATATTTACGAGTAAACAATTATACGTGCTCAGCAAATAATCAATTGAACAATATGTGATATTTATTTAGGAATTAACGTTAAATACTGGAAGACAATGGTGGTTAGTTATAGGATAGATGTCATAAATATTTGAGTGAAATTAGAGAGACAATGTGACAATAAATTATAATTCTTCGTACTCTCTTAAAGAGAGAAATTCCAAGAAATATTTCTACACGAAGTTATAAAGTTATTGAAATGACCTTGAGAATATACATATTTTCTTCGAGTGAAAAGAAATGTAGTGACCTTGAAAAGTTCTCTCTACACGAAAAGTGTTCGCATACATTTGTTTATATTTTTAGAGGTCTTCAGTAAACTATATTATACCTAGGAAAAAACAAAAATCCAATTCTAGTCCTTAACTAACTTTTCGTTCTAATTCCATCAACTAATTTTACAATGGCCGCATTTCTAATAAGTGATTGTTAACACTTCAAATCACGTGTTGTGCAATACTTGGCACTCATTTAAATCAAAAATAAAAATAATTATAAATTTTCTGGCGTCTAACTCTATAAGAATAGCCATACTGCCTCAAGCGAATAGAAGCGATATGTCGCTCTGTAAACCCCATAGTATCGGTGTGCTATAATCTAATCACCATATTGATAATAAGCTAGTTGAAATGAAAAGCTAATAATAGCAGTGACAAAAATGCTTGAACAATAAATAAAAAGCAAATCTGCGGAAGTAAAAATCCAAAGGTCTATAATTAGTGCATATTAAAATGTCTTTCAGAAGAATAACAGGAAGTCGGTTATCGTTGAAGTGGCTGGGTTTTTATTTTTCCCCGTAATAACTGTTATAAATATATTGTATACACACTCGAATATAAATTCTATGGGGTTAATTGAGTTATGATTCTTAGAAAAGCAAATGTAGACAATATTTCCCTTATCAGTTAGCTGCTTCATATGAATTTAAATAAATGTTTTATAAATAAGAGTCGAAAATATTTTGCGTTTAATACTATGTTTAATTTGAGATAGCTTCTATCCATCACTAACGTATCTTTTTTAATATTTTGTTTACAATTTATTTCGTAATTAGACAACTTAAGGTTAACACGTGCGAGAAGATTATTGTTATGATCACGATAAGTGCTCCATGACGTCAATATCGTATTTATGGCCCAATTTTATGCATATATTGGCTATTCTCAAAAGTCACTGCAAATGATTTATAACTTTTACTTCGGAGCAACGACTACAACCAAAATTCAATTTGGAACATATTTCGAAAACCACAAATCTTTCCAAGGGACTTTTAAATCTCATATTTTTGTTATTTTTTTATTCAATGTTAAACACTATTTATTAAAACGAGTATAAGAAAAAATGTATTTAAAGTTTATGGAAAACTGAGAAAATAGCCTGGACAGATTTCTTCATGTAAATAAGAACTCATTTCAATAACGCAACTCCAACAACCATAAAGCATTTAAGACATCTCATACTATATCCACAGAGATCGGAAAAATTTAATTTTCTACTACATTGAAAGCATTGCACAGCTCTAAACCAAAATTTAAGTTACACCCTATATATTTCTGCAAATAGCGATTAGTAGTTAGAAAGACGTCATTGAAGTTCGTTGCAATTGTGAAATTTAAATCCTTCAAAGCAATTGCTTGGCTATAAATTATTTTTACTGCACATAATAAATGGGGGATTTTTTCTTGAATGGTAGAAAAGTGTATATGAGTAAACCAACGTATAAGTTGGCGAATTTACTACTTTCACATGCTATATAATGCCAATTTGAAAATATAAAAAGTTCATTAACTATGATAACTCATAAATTTCACTTATTGTATGAGGCTCAATGTATAATCTAATAGCTGTAAGGTTTGGTCTTTACCTCCCTCTTTATCATGATCAAAGTATATTTTTTTTACGCTAAGTATGGAAAATAGTACGTGCCGTTTCTCTCCTATACATCAGTTAAAGATTATGTGAGTCTAAACAATGTTTACAACTCATTGCTAATAGCCTTTTCGCACATGAGCTAATTGATCGCTGATTTAGATCGATTTACCATACAAAATAAAAAATCTGTAAATAGCAGCAAAAATACGTGACGGTAGATATCGCTGCTGGAAATAATGGTTGTGGGTATTGAGAAAATAGCAATCAGCTGTTGAAACTTACCAACATCTTATGAAAAGCAAAAACAAAAATGTATAACAGCTAATCGATTATACAGTAATCGGCAGTGCGAATGGCAAAAAGTGGTACTCATTTAAACTTTGAATTGATCAGTTAATTTGGCTGCATATTTTTTATTGAATTTTAATCGACTTAATTATCAAATGCAACTCTGCGACAAAGTCGTACGAAATACGTCTTTTGTGTGCGATTGCCTGAATTTTTTGATAAAAAAGATACGGTAGATGTCGCTGCTAATAATATTAATCAGATGATGAAACTTACCAACTTCTTATGAAAAGCAAAAACAAAAATGTACAACAGATAATCGATTATCAAGTAGGCGGCAGTGCGAAGGGCAAAAACTGAATGTTAGTTACTCAATAGAAACATTAATTGATCAATTAATTTGGTTGCACTAAAGGGCTATAAGGGACTTGAGAATCTCTGTTTCTAATCTGATAATTTTCTTCGGACAGCGCATGACGGACTGATAAACGACACGATGGCATAAACTTACGTTAATTTTAAACAACATTAGGATGATTTCTGGCCTTCTAGTTTTATATTAAGCATGTAGATCTGTTGTGATAGAAATTTGTGTATACTTAGTGCTTCTCGATTTTAACAAATAACTAAATTAAGTATTCAGGTCTGCTTAATCAGAATTAGAACTGACAGAATTTTGACACTTGAGTTAGTTAAATAAATTGTTGTACAAAATTGTTTAATGTCATTAAAAGTGAAAAGCATAAGTACCCCAAATCGAATAATTATTCAATGAGTTGAGTACATTAAGAGAGCATACCTTGTATATAGAATTCAACTAAAATGCCTTATCAATATGCTTGTCAATGGCCAATTAGTTCTAAGTATTTTAGCAATTACGCCCATATCTATCGCTTTATCGTCTGCATGCAATGAAGTGACTCAGAAAAGTCTCAAATGCTCATACTTGTTTAAGCACTAGTATGAACAATAATATTATTATGACCTTCGGTACTCCACTTGCCTTCACTAAAATGCGAGATAAGAGTCATAATATTTACAAAATTCGTATGCAGTCCGATAAGGTCCGTGCTCTTATTTCTTAACGCTATCAGAAAACAGTCTGCGCACGCTGTTTACGTGCGAATGAACTTTTTCTAATAATTATGATGCGATATCGGACAAATTATTTTGATACTTTCGCAACATACATATGGAAGTGAAGGTATTGACTTTTGGATATTTGTTTATATTATTGTATCTTATTGTTGAGAGCAATTGTTTTCGTTATGTTTTTTTTGTTTGTTCGAGCAATGATGAAATTTAGTTTCTTACAATATAGAACTCTAAATATTTCGTCCAAAGGTGAGAGAACTTGCTCTTTACTTGCAATACCTTCCATATACGTATTATAACGTTCCCTTCACTCCGTCTAGTTTTACTCAATATTAAAAGGTCATCTTATGATAAATATTTCTAGAGATAGATGCTTTTACTATTGTGTACTTTTGTATCAAAATCGTGTGAATACAATCGGTTTCCATATATTTACCTTTTTTTCGTCTGTTAGATTTAAGATATTCGAATTAAATGAGCTGAAAATTTTAGATATAGTTTTTGTTGGTATTAAAATCGTATGAACCTGGTTAATATCCGCTAACGCGCATATGATGATTTCCGTCTATCCGATTGATTTTATATATCTGCCAGTAACCTTATCACGGTTCATGAGCGATAAGCTCTCCAAAATACCTAAGTATAAACACACGAAAAATAAACGCAATCGGTCAAATTCTATACAATCGGCCATGCAGTTTTAATTATAATGTTTGGAGAGTTTTAAAAATATTTTTTGTACCCAAAATTCTTAACTCTTCTTCTTACTTATTTTGATAATATTGTTAAAATCTTACTTTGTATTATATCAAAGACATTAAGTAATTTGTAACCGATAATTTCAGGCATTACTATCAGCAGAATTGCTGCCTGTCATTTGCTGCATTCGTCTTGCCTCTATCTCATCTTCATTTGTAACCATTTTCCTTTATAGAAGCGGCTGCTGTCACTGTCGCCTCGCAATCCTTTGCCTTTCGCCGACTGCCGGCATAAATGCAGAAAATTTTATTTAGTTTATAATTGACTTGATAAATATTTGATGATGTTGTGATGATGTCATTCAGTGTCACTCAAGGAGCCAACTCCACAGCGCTTGCATAGTAATTTCAAACAAGCGGCGCGCTGACACACAAACAAGCAAACGAGTAAAGAAGCCAGTCAACCAGCCAGCTAACCAGCATATCCAGTGACGCGCAAGTAACGCGCGTACACATTTTATTAAATGTACAAATTTACACTACATTTTGCATACTTAAAAGCGCTGCTTGCAGTCAAGCCGCTGACTGCTGCGCCGCCGCGCCGTACCGCTTGTTGGAAATGCGCGCGCTGCCACGGCGGCACACGCTTCAGTCATATCTTTGCCTCATTTGCATATCTTAATTACATTTTTGTTGGTTTGTTTGTGTTTGCTGGTTGGATGTTGGGTTGACTCGAGTGTCGGTTTGTGCCCCGCGCTTTCCGCTGCACACTCGCTGCTGCATCTCATTAACCAGCAGCCGCGCATTCCCGCCGCAATGACCCGCCGCGTCGGTTAACTGTCTTCTTAAGTTTAGTTCTTTTCTATGTTTTAATATTTTTCTTCGCTTCGCGCTTTCTTTTGCGCCGCTCTGCAACAACTTCCCTTCAGGCGTTTACTCATTCATATCACAACAGTAAATGGCTGCCCACGCGCCTGCAATGTTGCCACAGTCTGTTGCAACAGCTAACACTGCATAAGTTATTGGCTTCATTTACCGCTTCAACGCTGCATTTATGCCGTGAATATTGCAAGTTGCTGTAGCAGTGCACTGCTTGGTCGATTGGCATGCGCCCGCCAGCAAAATGTGGCAAACTGCGGCGGCGTGTGCACGTGCCCCGTTGCCACCTAACAAACAAAGTGTCGCCATAACCACAACCGCCAATTTAACAAGTGCTCTAGAGTTGGTGTGTGTGTGTGTGTGTTGTGGCAGAAAGGTTATATGTTGGTTGGCAGAAGCGAAGCGCGCATAACGGAATTGGCATTATAAAGTGCAAAATAAACAAAAAGAGAGTAACGGGAAGAGCACGTAGTATCGCAACAATATGAGGTAATTTGAAGTGCCACGTGGTGATCGGTATCTACAGGTTGTTGCAGGTAGTAAATTCGAAATTTGTTTTTTATTTCTTTTACTGTTAAAGAGTTTATTGTAAAGGGAAAGAACTGCTTTCGAGAAAATTAAGAATGACGTTCAATACCAGGCTACTCTTTTAAAATTACGGCTGCAACAATCGTTAAGAGTTCACTACAATTGTTCAAATACTAACAGAATTTCATGGGCTGACATGGGCTTTTATTCCTTCAAGAAACGTTTTGGGCGGGATGGAGTCGCTGGAGGAGAGGCGCGGTGAGCTTATTCACGGATAGGTTAGAGGCGGCGGGAAAGGTTGGTGGGGGAGTTTACTGTCAGGAACTCCGCATCAATCTTAGTTTCAGGCTTCCCGATTACTGCAGCGTTTTTCAAGCGGAAGCAGCGATATATTGCTTCGAAGCGCACCAACCTTTAGGGAGGTGGGAGGTGACGATCCTCTCGGATAGTAGAACGGCGATACTAGCCCTGTGTTCACTGACTATGTGCTCAAAGTTGGTTAAGGAATGCCTATCCTCACTGTCGGTGGCATTGTTATACTTTTCAGTTAGATTAGTCTGGGCCACGGTGGCATCACGGGAAATTGTAAGGTTGATGAACTTGTAAAGTTAGGCACGTCAGACTCACTATTAGAAGCATGGAAAAATGTAGGAGCGCCGTTGTCCTACTACGGTTAGCTAATGGACAGATGGACCTCGGCTGAGCTGGGCAGGCGCTGGTCAGTCACAAGCACATGCGCAGTCATAAGATCCTTCTATCATTCTTACTTGAATATTAACCAATTTGCCGAATTTAATATTAAAGACTGATAGAACAACGTAACGTAATTCAATAGTTGGTGAAAACATGGCATAAAAGTCTCAAATTAAAGTATTTCATTACTTGAATGATATAGTATTATTGAGTGTACTGATTCAACACAGGGTCAAGAGTGGTTTACTAATACTTCAAAAGAATAATCATTATTCTTAGAGCTTCAGCCACTACTTTGATTACTTACTTAAACTTAGTTCCAACTATGTAATTAAAGTTTTAGTTATCAATAATTTTTGCTGTTTATTTACTCTCTTATGATTATGACTATTATATGTTTTACTTTTTGATACTCTTTCCCATAATTATGCTAAACTTTTTATTAGATATTTTAACTACAGAGCTCAACTGGCGCGCGCTCACTCAAACTTTTTTATATCAATTGCATTTTACCAAAGACTTCGTAATGTCTTTAAAGATACCAGAGTAGAGTGCGGTAGAACGCTGATTTAAGCGGCAAAGTTGAAAGCTAATGAAAGAAAGCGATTAGTTGCCAAAGCAAACTAATATTAGTTTGTACGTGTGTATGTATGTATGCTAACTTCTACCGACTTTTATTAACAGCGCCACTCAGCGGTGGCAATCTTTTTTTCTGTTGGCATTAAAGTGTATTTTTTGCTTTCTTATTGCTTTCTTTTTTACCTCTTTTCTTACTTTTTTATCTGTCTACTGTACACGGCTGTTTGTATGTAAAGTTGAATTACAACACCGTTAATGAGCACACACAAAGTTTTAATTAAGTTTGCACTCGTAGTTTGCCATAAATGTCGATTAACTTACAGTAGCTTTTGCTACTTCGTTTCTTTCATTCACGGCTTTATTTTATTTTCATTAACTCTTCCTGTTTGCTGTAATACCCTGTTGAATAAGGGAGGGATTTCTGGAAAAAAACGAAACCCTTTCTATATAAGATAATTCATCCGCCCTTTTTTCATTGACACTCTCAATTTCGATATATAACGGCGAGCAGTATTTATCGCATCTTTAATGTCATCTTGGAAGAGCGTGTAAGACTTATATAGTTTTTTTCTTAATATTCAACTCCAATAAATTCTTCATATTTGACTGTCAGCCTTTTATTGAGTTACAAAATATATCCGTAAATCCTCAAACTTGAGTAATATAAAGGTGGTTTCAGAGAGCTCCAATAATCTTAACCAATAAGCACCCATATTAGCTTCCTGCTATGTTAAACAATGGTTATAGACAAGTTCTTCAGATTCGACTATCACTAATATTTTTCTGATCTTTTAGTATGTTTACATATGAAATTAATCTCGTTCTAAGCTCGTTCAATAATCTAACCGTTTACATATAGCCACATGAGATTATCAATTGTCAAATATGTTGTATTTGTTGTTGTATTACACAACTTTCTCTCGCTGCCGGCCATTTTTGTTTACATTTTCATTTGACATTTCTTCTCTTCTTCGCAAAATTATCGATAAAACTAGGAATAACACCGAAAATCTAGTTGTATAAAACGAGATAATTTTATAATCTCGGATTATCAAGAGAGGAATATTGTATGAGAAATCTCGTCTCTTAATTTCAGATTATCGAGTTAAGCTCGTAAATGGAGATAAGCTCGTTATATATATTATATAGCGACAATGAAGCGATAATCGACGAGACTAAGTACAAGATGTACATTTTGCAACAAAAATATTATCGAAAGTTGAATGATCGTTATAATTTCAACAAAAAAAGTTTCCAAAATTCAAAATACCTTTGATGATAGCCCAGAACAGTTGGAAAATAAACTAATAGTTCGAGTTAACACTACTGAGATGTACCAGAATACAACCCCTTCACTACCTTATGTATATTTACAAAATTTAACAAGTTTGCTCATTTCTTTGCAACGAAAGAGCTGAGAAATCAATCAACATTTGTTGTTATTGTAAAGCGTTTCGCATTGCTCAACTGTTCGAGAATATTTTGAAGAAAATATAAGGAAAATACTGAGCGGATGCACTAAGAATTTGCAGGTATAAAGGGGAAAAGGAAGACAAATAAGAGACTTCCAAATAAATGATAGAAATTGTAATAAATTAAATTAAATTTTGTGAATTTTCCCAAATGTAAATAAAGTGACGCACAGCGGGAAAGGTAAGCGAGCAAACGAAATGAGAAGTGGAATGCAGCAGAAGTTGCAACAACGCAGAGTTAAAAGCATAGAAAATGCGTTGAGTAATTTCAGAGGCAATCAACTGAACGTTAGCTACAAAAACAATAATATGAAAACAAAACAAAGAAAAACAAATGAAATACAAAAACAAAGGCAAACAACTTCCACCTATCTCATACAATACTAAAACACAAAAATACCAAACGAAAAGTGCAAAGTGCAGCCAACAACAAAACACACAACGCATGACGCAATGAAATTACAGTGAAATATGCTAAATAAATGAAGAAAAAGGAAAAACAAAAACACCATCAAACGCTGAGAAATTGCAAAACGATGCAGCGCGCGATCGAAGCAAATGCGTTGCTCATAAAGAAGATGAAAATGAAAATGAGAATTCCTTTCGAATAACTGCGCGCGAAAATGCTGCGTTGTTTTGCGCTTCATTATTATCTCTTAGCTACTGAGGCAGCGAGTTGTTGAGGAGCAGGCGCTTGTGAAGGCGACTCTGCTGCTGATTACAAGCAGCGCTCTGCGTGAATGTAGGCGGGTGTGTGTGTATGTGTCAGCAATGAATTCGCAATTTGCCAACTGGCATTCATTGCGAATTCGCACTGCCACTTGCAGTAGTTGCATAGCAACTGCAATAACAACAACAACAATGATAGTTAACCTCTTGTGGTAGCTATGCATACGCGTTAGGCCTTCACACCACGCGCTGTCACCTGCCACACGTGCAACATGCAACAGCAGTCATTGTAGTTGTTGGTGTAAAATATGCAGAACTTCGCCATGCATATTCCGATTGGATTCCGCCGCAGTTTTCAGTGCGCGCTTTGCACCATCCAAGTGCGGTGGCTTAACCGTTCTCACATCACGGCACGTTTTTGCGCGCCTCCGCACTCTTTCAAATAAGTGCAACTCTAAGCCAACACCTGCAGCGCCACGAACAACTTGCTTAGCGGATTACAGTACTGCCGCGTGTCGCACGCATTTAAGGCATGTCCGAAATTCCCAATAAACGCTGCCGCACGCTGTCGTGAAGTTATGCCGTTTGCATTTTGTGACAACTGCGTAGGCATCGAGGCGCTGATAGTGGTTTTGAGTTGCATTTGGAATGCATGCAAAAAGTTAAAATATTTTTTTTTTCAGGAAGGCTTCGATGTATCTTCCCTGATAGTCGTAACCGATTTTTATGGAAAATTTATTATTTTAGCATCATATAAAACTAAACGATCTAACTCGGATTATATATATGAGGTTATTTATATCAGTGATTAGGATGGCGAGACGAGCTGAAATCCGTCTGTCCGTCGATCCGTCCATCCATGCCAGCGATAACTTGAGTAAAAATTTAGATATGTTAATGAATCTTGGTACACTGGTTCTTTGATAGGGTTGGTACAGCTGGACGAATTCGTTCCATTGCCACATCCACAAAATGGCGTTAACCGAAAAGCTATAAAGTGCTATATGTAAACCACAAATGAAGCTATGAAAACTGGATGTTGTACAGTGGATCAAACTAGAGGGAAGCATATTTGAATGCATTTCTTTGAAAAAGTGGACGTGGCCTTGCCCTCTAAAGAGTTTTTTGTCTATAGTTACTTACTGAATACTTTACTGTATATAAATCAAGACCTAATGCAGATATCAGAGACAAACTTTGCACAACCACTGCATTGGAGGTATGGCATTGCTGATTTAAAAACTGCTGAAATCGTACTATAAATTATCAAGGCCCCACATGCCGAAAATGAGGTCGTTATTTCCTATTGATAATTTTCTATCGAAAATACAAGAAAATCTCACAGATGTTTTTTATAATTTCAGAAAGAATCTTTTTCCACTGTATATATATATATATGTATATATACTACTATATATTTACCACTTTGCCAAAAATGGGTAATCTCTTAGTTTCTATAAACCTAATATTCTCTTCTTCTTGACTGGCGTAGACACCGCTTACGCGATTATAGCCGAGTCCAAAACAGCGCGCCACGTATCCCTCCTTCTGGCAGTTTGGCGCCAATTGGTTATACCAAGCGAAGCCAGGTCCCTCTCCACCTGGTCCTTCCATCGGAGTGGAGGTCTCCCTCTTCCTCGGCTTCCACCAGCGGGTACCATCGAATACTTTCAGAGCTGGAACACTTTCATCCATTCGAACACCATGAACTAGCCAGCGTAGCCGCTGTTTTTTTATTCGCTGAACTATGTCTATGTCGTCGAATAACACATACTCTCATCGTTCCATCGTCTGTAGTATTCGCCGTTGCCAATGTTTAAGGGACCATAAATCTTCCGCAAAACCTTTCTCTCGAAAACTCCTAGTGCCGTCTCATCGGATGTTGACATCGTCCACGCTTCTGCACCGTAAAGTAGCACGGGAATGATGAGAGACTTGTAGAGTTTGGTTTTTGTTCGTCGAGAGTGGACTTTACTTTTCAATTGCCTACTTAGTCCATAGTAGCACCTGTTGGCAAGAGTGATTCTGAGTTGGATTTCCAGGCTGACATTGTTATTGCTGTTAATGCTGGTTCCCAGGTAGACGAAATTATCTACAACTTCAAAGTTATGACTGTCAACAGTGACACGCGAATGCGCTGACTGGTTGTTTGATGACAGGAGATATTTCGCCTTGTCCTTGTTCACCACCAGACCCATACGCTTCGCTTCCTTATCCAGTCTGGAAAAATCAGAACTAACGGCGCGGGTGTTGTTTCCAATGATATCGATATCATCGGCGTACGCCAGTAGCTGTACAGTCTTGTAGAAGATTGTACCTTCTCTATTTAGCTCTGCAGCTCTTATAATTTTCTCCAGCATCAAGTTAAAGAAGTCGCACGATAGTGAGTCACCTTGTCTGAAACCTCGTCTGGTATCGAACGGCTCGGAGAGGTCCTTCCCGATCCTGACGGAACTTTTGGTGTTGCTCAACGTCAATTTACACAGCCGTATTAGTTTTGCGGGGATACCAAATTCAGACATCGCAGCGTAAAGGCAGCTCCTTTTCGTGCTGTCGAAAGCAGCTTTAAAATCGACAAAAAGGTGGTGTGTGTCGATCCTCTTTTCACGGGTCTTCTCCAAAATTTGGCGCATGGTGAATATCTGGTCAGTTGTCGATTTTCCAGGTCTAAAGCCACACTGATAAGGTCCAATCAGTTTGTTGACGGTGGGCTTTAGTCTTTCACACAGTACGCTCGATAGAACCTTGTATGCGATATTTAGGAGGCTGATCCCACGGTAATTGGCGCAGATTGTGGGATCTCCCTTTTTATGGATTGGGCAGAGAGACACTGAGATTCCAAACGTCAGGCATGCTTTCTTCCGACCATATTCTGCAAAGAAGCTGATGCAAGCACCTTATCAGCCCTTCGCCGCCGTATTTGAATAGCTCGGCCGGTAATCCTAATATTAGGGTTTCAAATTTCTAGAGGGCTTTAAACCTTATAAAGCAGCTAATATGTGAGATATCTTAGCAAAATTACGTATATTGTTGGATATATTGTTGTTTGATGGTGAAAATGAGTGCAATCGGTTGATGAATTACCGCTGCTCTCGCATACTCTATATATTCATTTTCATAATTCTAGGGAATTTTATGCCAATATATGAGTCCAATTGTGTGTTAACTTAACTTTCGGTTATACCTGTACTTAGCCATTCCTTACTTATTAAAATCTTATCTTGTTCAAAAATTAAACACATTTTTGCATAAATTTATTTTCCATGATTTATATTTAAGGCTTTTTTTACTTTACGAAGTCTCTTGACTACCACGTAGTAACCTTGCAGCCACTACATCCACCATTCAACGTGACAAGCCAACAATTAAATCGATTAATCGTGTAAGGCGTACAAAACCAACACGGCCATTAAAAGTGAATAATAATGAAAAGAAAAAAAGAATCCCTCCATTGTTAGTGCATACAACAAACAATTTACCGAAAAATACCTGCTTGAAGTGTTAATGAGGCTGAATGTGGCCAAACACACACGCCCAACAGCATGTGCGGTAGCGGCATGCATATGACGCCTGCTGCTGTTGCTGCTGCTGAGCAATCACAATACGCGGTTAACAAACGACATGCTCACTGATAATTAACACGCACTCACTCATTCATAACCACACACACACACACACATACATATATATATACATATTTATATCTATATGTATGAATGTCGCAAAGTCTTAAATAGTCAAATATGTGTGATCGCGCGCTGGCATGCATATTTTCACATTTATGTTTGTGTGAGTGTATGTAAGTATGTATGCGTAACTGCAACTGGCATAACCGGCTGCTGCTGCTTGAGCCGAAGGAACTGACGGCGGCAAACATAGCTGCATACAAATATCCCAACTTAACAATGTCAACAATGGTTTATGGCAGCGATTAAGCCAACAACAACAACATTCATTATGTAAGTACATATTTATATGCTGTGCAACAACAAAATTGCTTTTCCTTAACATTATCAGCGGGTTTAAGTATGTATGTCTTTGTATGTGTATTGCGTTGGTAATGTTCATAATTAATAGCGTAATTAATAAATGCTGCATTTGCTCTGCCCATTGACATTCATTCGTGCAATCAGTCAAGCGAGAGTGCGAGCATGCGCGCGTGCATAAGTGTGCCGATGTGGTTGCGTATACGCCCTGTCGGCCATATGCAATATGATGCTGTTATTGCGCGTCGGTATGAGCAAGCAATTGTAGTAGAGATGAGCGCTGCTGCAATTTCGTGTAAATCGCTGCACGTCGCATTTATGGCATTTTCAATCAAACTGACATGCAGACACTTGTAATGGCATTCACTGCTGTCACATGCATCGGCTCATTTCAACATGGATAATAAAATATGTAATTACAAGTGTAAGCTATACTACACGTTGAATCGCTGTTGAGAGATTGAGAGTAGAGTGATTTTATCTGAAAAAAGTATATATGTATGAAGTCTAGACTTCAAAAATCTTCTCTGCTCTTCACATAGACCACCTTAATGCTAGCTTATGCACTCTAAAACCTTGAAAAGCATTTCAAATATATTTCGAAAAATATTTTCAAGCAATTAGCAAAGTTTTTTAATTACGATAAACATATTTTTAGACTCTTTTCATATCTTTTCTTATTGCCATATCACATTCTGTACGCACTCTCACTACTTATCCACTTTTAAAGCGACAGTGGTGGCAGCTACACCAGCGATAAGTCATTTTATCTTAGCATTCTTTCATTAGTTGTTATGAAATACACACGTCATTACTATCAACGCATACCATGCTTCGATTATTGCCGTAACTTGCCTGAACACCTGACGTGACGTGCCGCCAATATAATTGTCGAACAATTTGAATAGATCGTAAATTACTTTTCTATTGATACGCATGCGTGCGAAAGCCATTATTATTTGACGCACTTCTAGAGATATTTTTTTTGAAAGCACTTTATTCGAATATAACATAGTTCGACTTTTTTCAAATAATTTTCCATTTATTGCTTCCGGTAGCAAGTGTGAAGGGCATGGAAACTATGTACATATGTATTTTCGAATTAGTAAATTATGATAAATTGTGGGCGTGTATTAAGATGTTTATGTCAAAGCACACCTAATATGAGTATATAAGGTAACAATAGTAACTAGTTGGACTTTGTATCCAAAATATGTTTCTCTAAAATATTATCTAAAATATTGCTGATATGATTACACTATACCGCAAAATATTGTATTTTCTGAGCGATGCAATTTTTTCGTGAAATTGAGTCAGCAGATATTTCTATATTTTTCGAAGTTAACTTCGAAATTGGAAAAAATTTTATACGAATTTCGAAATTAATTTTACTGCAAATATAATAATTTCGAAATTTTTCGTAGTTAACTTCGAAATTCGAAACATTCGTGTTCGAATTTTCGAATTGGGATTAGTAGAAATATCATTATTTCTACAATTTTCGAATAAAGATAACAGTATGTCCACGTTTTTCGAATATCGAAAATATTGTCTTCGAGTTTCGAAATTGAGCTTACACATCATTATTTCTAAATATATACAATAGTGAAAATATGTTTATAATCTATCTCTTATTTCAATGGTGTATAACATTTTTCGGCCAACCTTATATGACAGTTAATCCATACGATCTCATTGTACTCCCTTGAGTACAGAACAAAATGGTACAGAAAAAATCGTTTGATTTTCTTTTTACCCAAGCGAGTACAATGGGATCGAATGGATTAATGTAAAGGGTCAAAGTTGAATCTTCGAAATTAAATTTCAAATATTATTATAATAATTATGTGATAAACTTAACTTGAATTGAAACTCAAATCAACAAAGCAATGCAATCTCCCAACTATAAACACATATTTTCCCATACAAAACCTACGATATGATATCTTCTGACCTTTAGTAACGCTCTTGACACACGACACGAGTATTATCTTCGATTACGATAAGTATAACACACACACACAAACAACTGCGAGTACGTGCAACAGCTGAAGTTTTATTAATTCCATAGAATTTGTTATATCTATTCGAACGGCAAGGCCACGCGCGTATAAATTTCGGTGAAATACCATTTCGCTACCAAAACAATCCGACAATCAGTCACAGTAAAACCGCACATTAAACTAAGTAATTTATTACATGCACATACATTATAAAATGCATTTTAAATGGCGACCTCAACCGCAAAGCTTACAGAAGTTTTATAAATTAAAATATAGAGAGAGAAATATTTCTAATAGTTTTTAGACGAATACATACTTCATTGATATAATTCATTTCGAATTTGATAAATTAAAGCGAGCTGCTTAGGCTTTAAACTTTCGTAGCTCTTAAATTATTCGAAACTTTGAGAGCTTTTAAATTCTTAGCAAACTGTATCTAAAGCAATTGGTTGTCAATCAAAGTTGTAGATAATACAATAGAACAGGCGTCCTCTAACCAATATCAATCGGTATTTTATCGTAATTATGTTAGTTTGTTCCACTTACCACCAACAGTGTCTTAAGGTGAGTGAAATTTAATTAAAATAACTTTTGACCATATAATTCTATTTGCAACACAATCGTCTTTGAAAGCCTGCATCTTCTATATAATTAGAGCCTGCTGTGTGCACTGCTAGGTATTAACTTTCAGCTGCAGTCAAGGTTTCTTGTTTCTCGGCAATTTTATACTCAGGTGTGTGTGTGTATTTTTGTTAGTGTTGGTCAAAGTTAAGTACCCCACATTGATTGCCAAAAGGTGAAACTTAATTCAATTTTCACATGTATGTAGACAATGACTACAGAAGCCATAGACATGTCCAGGCATGTATGTCTGTATGTTGGCATTTGCAATGCACTTGCCAAGTAAACTGTAATTTTTTGGTTAATTTTCATGCAATGAGTTGCAAATTTGGAATATTTGTAAACGAACCCTGTAGGTAATGAAATTGAAGTTGAGTTGGTCACGGTGCAAGAGAGATGCTGTAATATGTGGAGAGAGAGAGAGAAGAGAGCAATGGACACAAAATAGAGTAATAAAGCGTAAAATAGTAATAGAGAGAAAAGATAGTAGTTGAGTGAAACGGAAAAAGTCGAGAAAAAACTCGAAACTACATGGATACATAAAATAAATATATATATATATACCATGGCTCTAAGCCATCCTAACCTGATCACACCAACCTGATGCTTTCCTTTAGGGTATCATCAAGTAAAATCAGTATAGATGTATGAAAAATATTCTGCCTTCAATTTTCCCTCACTACCATATTTCTCTTTGTCTTCGTAATATTGCGGTCATCTTGTTTGCAAAGTTAATTTAATTCTCAATAAAGCAAACATTTCCGTTTAGTTTTTTGTGGCTTTTACAAGAATGTATTTGACTGTTCACCTTTTGAATTTTCATTCAGTTACGGAAAGCTACTGTGGATTATTATGCAAGTAAATTGGAAGCGCTAGAAGTTTATATAAGTCAAGTTTAAGTGTAGCAATGACAAAGTGAAAGCAAAATTTATAATTTGATTAAAAAATAAATAGAAAGAAAAACAGCACAGAACATAGAAAATGGAATACAGAATATAGAATATATGGACAATATGGAATATAGAACATAGAATATAAAATATAAAATATGAAATATAAAATATAAAATATAATATATAATATATAAAATATAAAATATAAAATATAAAATATAAAATATAAAATATAAAATATAAAATATAAAATATAAAATATAAAATATAAAATATAAAATATAAAATATAAAATATAAAATATAAAATATAAAATATAAAATATAAAATATAAAATATAAAATATAAAATATAAAATATAAAATATAAAATATAAAATATAAAATATAAAATATAAAATATAAAATATAAAATATAAAATATAAAATATAAAATATAAAATATAAAATATAAAATATAAAATATAAAATATAAAATATAAAATATAAAATATAAAATATAAAATATAAAATATAAAATATAAAATATAAAATATAAAATATAAAATATAAAATATAAAATATAAAATATAAAATATAAAATATAAAATATAAAATATAAAATATAAAATATAAAATATAAAATATAAAATATAAAATATAAAATATAAAATATAAAATATAAAATATAAAATATAAAATATAAAATATAAAATATAAAATATAAAATATAAAATATAAAATATAAAATATAAAATATAAAATATAAAATATAAAATATAAAATATAAAATATAAAATATAAAATATAAAATATAAAATATAAAATATAAAATATAAAATATAAAATATAAAATATAAAATATAAAATATAAAATATAAAATATAAAATATAAAATATAAAATATAAAATATAAAATAATAATAAATATATAAGTCCACTCATAGCAACTTATACTTTATCAAATCCGCTATTTGACATACTCATTTAGATCTATCACAAATTCCAAATTTAAAACTAACGCAAACTTCATAAATTTAATGTCCTTAATTCATTTCAAGAATTAGAATTTCATACACAACTAATTCACAATTCAAATAATAAATATAAATCACTGGCTTGCTGAATTTAATGTGCAACTCGAGAAAAGTAACTTTCAGCGCTCGCCCAAATTACTCAGCTACCATTCGTGCACCAGTGACCCACTTGAAAAATTTTCGCAATTACTCGTGCATATGCCGTATCTGCGATCATGCAGCAGTTGTTGCAGAAACTTGAGTGTGCAACAGATTGGGCCAAGCTGAGAAGGCTGCAGCAAATATTTTATGGAAATTAATAAAAATATAAAAAAATCACATACACTCAGGCATATGCATGGTTATATATGCCATATGTCGGCAAAACGAGATATGAGTACAATTTAAGGCGCAGCTGTCGTTGAAGGATTTTGTTGTCAGCTACAATCAGGTTTGGTGCTTGGCATTGGAGTTGTTGAGTAAGATGGGTGAAGGTTTATTTAGTGCATGTATACGTAATTTTAAATAAATATTTTATTTTTCTCAGCGAAAGCTTCAAGTAAATTATTTATTATTTTTGCAAATCCGACTTGGTTTCATTTCTAATAGACCTTTACGCATTAGAATTGTAATAATTTGTGTCTCCATAACCACGCTTCATTAAACCAATTTTTTTTGAAAAAAAATTAAGAAATAAGAAATTCTTGAAAATCAAATATTTATTTACTTTGATATGTTTTAGAAAGTTTTTCGATTCTAAAAAACTTTATAGAAATTCGTGCTTTCACCAAAAGCTTAAAAAAGCTGTCCACATATACATTCAGCCATGTAACTAACAAAGGAAAGCTTATAAAGAAATGCTTCGTGTGTAATATTTCGTTTGTACATCTCGTGGCATGTTAAATTCTCAAATGGTTCATGGATATTTGCCAAATGAAAGCTTACTAAGAACAAATTCTAGAAAATTTGATATTTCCTTACTTTCTTACAGAAATGCGTTTCAGCTTTGAGATTACTCTTAATTATATTTGAACAATCTTTATAATGCAATTCCATTACTTCCTACAACAAAATATTGCAGCTAACTCGGTAAATTTTAATGCAATTACAAATAGAAAATTTTAATTTTTCGAATAAGTCATTAAGCCAATGTCTACGGAAGTTTGGCTCATTGACAGGCTTTAGGAAAGTGCAACACAAAGACAGCTGTTGTGAGCACAAGCGCGTGCGAGCAGATGGCAAGTTGCAGGCGCCGTTGCTGCACAAAACTTTAAATTAAGAGCCAAAGCGCCTTCACTGCACTTTTTTTTATTTTACTTTTCGCACTACACCTGCTCGTGCCCGTGGATATTTGGCTTGTGTAGCAACTTTATTTTAATTTTCATCTTATTTCTGCCTCAGGTGCGAGTCGAGTGTCAAGTTGCAGCCTTTGCCTTGCACACACCAAGGCGCATGCACACTTTCTTAGGCAGATAACGAATGGTGGCACTGCCAGTGTGTACTCGTACATACAACTAATTAAAAGCGGGCCACAACAAATTTGTAGCAATTTCTCGGCTGCCACAAAGCGGAGAGGGGGCAACATAGAGCGGAGCGTGGCGCTGAGTGGCGGCAAAGCCAATGCAATTTCATGTCACACAAACTTTTGAAGTGTGCGTAGTTGTAAAGTTTCTTTATCAGCTTTTGTTGTTAGTGTTTTTTTATTTTTTTTTTGCTTTTTGTGCTCTTTCTCTCTTCTTAAAAGTAGATAAGTCAAAGTTGTGAAGATAATAAATATATGTATATGCGTGTGAAAGGTAATTCTCTAGTCGTCAAGGTTACTCTGGCCTCCAGTTGTTGGATGGTTGTCGTGAAGATGGAGGTGAGTAAAAGTTGCAGATATCAAAGGCAAGCAGCGCTATGCAAAATAAAACTAAAATTTAGCTTAAACTCGACGAGAAAGAAATGGTTAATTTATGCATGAACACATATTTTATTAGAAAGTGTGCGCTTATGGAATTTCCTCTTGAACAAAAAGCTGCCAAAGCCACGTGCACTAATTCTACTTTTTTTAACGGCATTATAATTTTCGCATATTTCGAAATATTTATTTTCCAGTATTCTTTAGCAAATATATTTTTTTTTCACTTTCGCTGCTAAGCTCGCTATGCATAAACGTCCACTTAGGAAGTTTTAAAAACCCAAAAATGCTGTCAACAGCAATGGCATGTTATGGTTTAATGCCGCAGCTCAGGATGTGTGTTGCACATACAAAAACCGGAATTAAACGAATGAAATATCGTCAGCTGTGCAATGCAAATGCAAATGCAACGAAATGCAGTCAAACTCACACACACACAGTCATACAAACGCTTGTGAGCAGCTTAATGCTAAAAAAGTACCGCTCAGTCCATTGAATTAGCTAACAAAAGCCAAAGTTATATAAGCAAATATGAGAGAGAGCAAAAGAGAGAGTGAAAAACAAACGCTATAAAAGCCGCTTAAAAAGCGAAAGTTTTTAATAGAAATATGCAGTAACAAACAAATGGTATAAATATGAAAATCCGCAACATGCATATTTCATTAAAATAAACTGTTCGTTGCATTTTAATAACCACACACACACAGAGAGAGCGTAGGGATTATGTGAGCTTGACTGTAAGGCAAAGGTATTTGAAAGTTTGAAATGTATTAAGTGATGAAAATCTAAGCGCTTTGTGCAAACTTTTGGAAATATTTTATTAAATTTATGAAAATGGTAGTAATAATAGATGGATTAAGGGCACCCTGTATTCGAGAGAAGAAGAGAAGAAAGGAATTGGAGACAGATTCGCTATCACCTACAAATATAGTGATATTTATAGATACAGGGTGGTTCATTATATCGTTTTTTAGATGCACAACCTCTTGTGCGAATTCTGACTTTGAAGAGAGGACAGATGGAGACCTGTTTTTTTTTGTAAACTATCGTGGGATTGCCCCTTATATATATATAAAGCATGATCCATTTCGAGGTTTCCTATTTTTTTTAAAGAAAAAATCACAGAAAATTCATATTTAATAGGGAAAGAACATTCTTTGACATTTATTTTTTTAAGATTATATCTCTCGGGTTGACCGCAGCTACTACTCAGATGGTCTACTCGTTGAGTCCAATTTTCGATAACTCGTTCCATCATTTAGACTGGTAACTGTCGAAAAAGACACAGGTGATGTCTTACTCCAAGGCCTGAAGCGAAGCGAGATTGTCCGCAAAGACTTTGGACTTTACATATATCCACAAGAAAAATTCTAACGATATGATATCAGACGATGTTGGTAGCCAATCAACCGGCCTAAAACGTGAAATTATCTGCTAATCGAAATGTTCTCTCAATAAATCCATTGATTGATGCAGTGGTGCCGTCTTGTTGAAACCAAATGTCATCGAGATCACGAACTTCAAATTCAGGCATCAAATTGGTTATCAAGTCGGTTATCATGGCGCGATAACTGTCGCGATTGACGGTTACGTCTTCGTGTACACTCACTCTCAGCTACGGCTCTATATTTTCTTCACTGCTTGCTAAATGTTGCCTATTCGGTCGAAAATTAACCAATAATGAATGCTGGGTCTCAAGTTGGGTTATGATGCTGCGAATATTACGCTCTGTAGGCCGATTATGGACTTGTAGAGTATGGTTTTTGTTCGTCGAGAGAGAACTTTACTTTTCAATTGCCTACTCAGTCCAAAGTAGCGCCTGTTAGCAATAGCGATTACGCGATTCTGGATTTCAAGGCTGGCACTGTTATTGGTGTTAATAATAGGTTCCAAGATAGACGAAATTATCTACGATTTCAAAGTTATGACTACCAATTGTGACTTGAGAGCCAAGTCCCGAATGCACTGACTGTTTGTTAGATGACAGTAGACATTTTGTCCTGTCACCACCAGACCCACAATTGTCCCTTGCCTCTTGAGTAATAATTGCAAGAGTGAACGGACTTTGTTTTAAAAGATTATCACGAATTTGTTCTGCAGATTAATTCTGTTCATTCGTTGTATGAAGAACTTTATGAATCACTTTGAAATCAAATCTTCATTATGAAACCAAATGTAATATGTAACACAATCAGCTTTCAGCGTATTTATAACTGAAAAAAGAAACGATTTAGTTAAATCTCGAAAGTAACAAAGCATTATATACAGTTAAAAAGCTTAACCCAAAACCGAAACAAAAGTATTATTCACCATTTATATTGCGAAATTCACGACACAAAAACGCTTTCAGACAGGATAAGTCATGCCACACAATCGCAACAAAGTATCTCTTTTTCTCTCGCTCTCCCGGCGCTGCGTGCCTTTGTGAGTGTATGAACAACAAAATATGCAAAGCCAACTGAGAAATCCAGTGAGATAAAAAGGGAATTGTTGCAGCAATGCAATACAAAAACAATTGCGACAGCAACAACAAAAATATGAACAAAAAATTGTTTCAACTGATAACAATGAAATGAGCGCCAGGCAGGTGTATGAGTGGGCAGGTGAAATAAGATTTGCATAAAATCCGAATTGCTAGGTAGCATAAAACCCTTTGCGGTGACAACATGTGAGCGATGCATTTTTTAATTGCATATATTTGAATATATTTTACACGTCTGTATGCATTTGCTTATCTAGGCGGGATTAAGGTATCTGCATAAACAATTATTATTTATTCTCTTTTGTTTTTTGTTGCGGGCGAAAAATGCATGGAATAATTTATACCTGAAGTTGAAATTTCATTTGCGAGGTTTATCAAATTACTCCATTTTTATTTTAGTGAAAGTTTTTTTCGAAAGAATTGTAATTGTTTAAAATTGTTTTTGATTTAGAAAAAAATATCGCATGAGAGAAAAATATATAGGCGATAAACTAAAAATATATCATGAGAGAAAATAAAATTAACACAAATTGAGTGATACAAAAAATACCAATCAAATGTTTTAAGATAAGGAATATTCGAGAATGTTGTCCATTAGCAGAATAGTAAATAAGTTATGAAAGAAAATATAGGTACAGACCGATAAACTTCCAAGACACTCTTGTCTCAATACAAATAACCTCAAAATGAGTTAGAGTCCCACCATCTTCTTACAGTTTACTGCTGGATGGACGGACTTTACAGGAGCTTGGAGAGCGCCGGTAATTATTCCTACTTACTACGCGTTTGAGATTTCCTTCCAGTCTAGGATAAATAGCCAGAATCCAAGTGAGCTCATCACCCTTCCTTTGTTTAATGATGCTTTGAGGCTTAAAAGTCTAGCTGACTTTGGACCAGCTTTACAAAACTTCTTTGGCCTCAGAAAATTATTGTCTCTCGTTCTCCCAGTGTGGTCTCTGAATCACGGACCAACACATGCGAGACTTCATTGCTAAATGTTGAGGGTATGCAGTCTGTGTCAACGAAATTTTTTTTGAATATTTCATTGTCAGTGAAACGGAAGAAAATTCGCGTTTTCAAGTAGGCAGAAAGCGGGGAAATATGCATTAACATACATACATACAGCCAACAACAGAAAAATAAAGAAAACGAGACTTCGAATTGAGCCGTAACAAAAACCCGAAAAATCCAGGCAACTGCTACCGCTATCACGCATTTTCCACAGATTAACCCGAAAAACACAAAGGGTTACTTTGAGCCATAAAGCCAGCAGATATCACCGTAACCATGGAAAGCACAAACAGCAAAAGCACGCGAACACACGAAAAACCTGACAAACTGACGGGTAGACGGACAGACATATTTAAGCAGCCGCCGAAATTGCGCTACATAAGTGCTTGAACTCTGAGTAAGAAAAAAAAACGTTGAAGATACGACTCTTTCAACAACTCTGCGGCCATTGCGATTTCAACACAGTTCAATTTTCAATGCGAAAATGTTGAAATTACGGCGAAAAACTTTTCACTTAACTCAAAGAAAGACTGTAAATTTACACTTTTTGACTTTCGACCGCAATGCGAGTTCATCCAGTTGATTCGAATTGAATGAACCGAAAGTGAGTAAAACTAACTGATTGCACTGCCTTGGACGCAGGTGAAATTCGCAGTGTCAAGTCACCGAAGGTACAAATGTTTGTTTGGCTGCCGGTTAGTTAAGGTGTGCGTGGCAGTTTCAGGTTGAGTTGTGTGAGCTCAGCGTGTGCGAGTTTCGAGCTACTCAAATTGATTCGGTCTAAGTGTGTTGATAAAGTCGCAATGGTTAAGTGACTGCATAAAAAGTTACGCTAGCTTTAGCCATTTTAACTGGCTGAAAATGCTGAAAATACTTCGAAAAGTAAACTAAAGTTAAACCACCGCGGAATTTGGTGACATAAAATTGCACAACTGAGTATAACTTTAGGCACACAGGCACTTAGTGTGGGTCAACTGATTGCGGAGCTGTCTAAATGCGTAGAAAAGGTGACCAATAATTGCACATATTTCTTACTTTTAATAAATTCCAACAATTGGTTTGATATACTGTGTCCCTTTTATTTGCATTACTATTGGATTAACACAACTAATCCCTACAGCACGTCCATCAGTTACCACAAACAAATATATTTTCTCTTGGCAATCAACCTTCATCTGTTAAGCAAATAAAATTTAGTGCACCGACTTTGCTTGTAAATTTGAAAATCAATTTTCTTCAATAAGTTGCCACACGTTGCTTATGTCTAACAACCAATAAATACCAAAATAAATACATGTAAGGGTGTTATTTATGAGCACGTGTTCGCAATAAACTCCTAAGTCCTGGCATTTACACTCACTATTCACATATTCAAATATATATTCCCTCGACCTTCAAGAGAACCTGCAATACCGTTATGTTGTTATGCAACACTTTCGAAATGAAGGCACTGATTTCTAGAACTGATTAAAATTCACATTGCAGAAAACGAAAAATGGAAAGCTGTATTTCTTTGAAGTAATGTAAATTTTCCTCCGGCTTCTGGTAACCTTTTCTTGACAGTTTGCTTCATACTATAAGGTTGAATTTTGAAGAGAGATATTTGGTTGAAAGTATTATACATACATGTATGAGGAGAGCTTTGTGATTACTCACTCTCGTGTTACTACTTAATCGTACTTGTTTAGTCTCAGAAGCTTTCAAGAGTACCCTTAGCATCTACAACTACATCTAGCGAAGAATACATTAGATACAATACTATGTTTCACTATACTTCACGGAGATAGAGATAGAGATAGAGATAGAGATAGAGATAGAGATAGAGATAGAGATAGAGATAGAGATAGAGATAGAGATAGAGATAGAGATAGAGATAGAGATAGAGATAGAGATAGAGATAGAGATAGAGATAGAGATAGAGATAGAGATAGAGATAGAGATAGAGATAGAGATAGAGATAGAGATAGAGATAGAGATAGAGATAGAGATAGAGATAGAGATAGAGATAGAGATAGAGATAGAGATAGAGATAGAGATAGAGATAGAGATAGAGATAGAGATAGAGATAGAGATAGAGATAGAGATAGAGATAGAGATAGAGATAGAGATAGAGATAGAGATAGAGATAGAGATAGAGATAGAGATAGAGATAGAGATAGAGATAGAGATAGAGATAGAGATAGAGATAGAGATAGAGATAGAGATAGAGATAGAGATAGAGATAGAGATAAAAGGAGAAGAGAAGAGAAGAGAGAATAGGAGAGTACATTTATTTTTTTGAAAATTTCCCGTTACTATTCAGATCATACAATTCTTAACCTTAACTAACTTAACTATCTTTCTCCAAGAATGTTAAAGAAACAAGATCTACACTAGTAACATCTTATAAACTTGAACATATGTTCTTTAATAAATATTATTTAATTTGTCGGCTGTTCCTATATGCGTCTTTTAACCTTTTTACACATTATCTGCTTAAATCAACACTTCTCTTCTCACACTGCCACTATAAGTTACCCTTTTTTCGACATAAACTTTCTCTAATAATTAAATGTCAAGTACAACAAGAAAAACAACAAAAAGGCAAAGTAATCGGAAACCGACAAAAACAAGCAAAGTAAATGGACAAGACTTCACCAGCTTGAAGGCAATGACTAAGATTTGCCAAAAGCATTATACTCGCAATCCATTTCGGTTGTCAACTCAATGGAGAGCAGGCGATTAAGGAAATGTAAATGAGCGAGTAATGTACTCTTGTTAGTGTTAGTGTAGGGAACATTGAAAGTTGTCGTAGCAACAGCAAAAACAACAAAAGATTGCCATTTGGCATTTACCGAAAGATTTCTTGAGTTTGATAAAAAAATTTTTCGACATTCTCTCGGTATTTATAGACATACACACACACATTTTTATACATAATTGTATGCATATGTATTAGCTTACAATGTTTGCCGCCATCAATCGTTTAGCATTGAGAGTTTTGGGTTGTAAAAAAAAATCAAGTCAATGGCGTCGTATAAGTTAGGAAATCATTTGGCCGCAACATTGTTTTTGTTTCTTTTTTATATTTTTTGTGGTTGCATTTAGATTGAAATTAAACGAAGCGGTTGAAATGTTCAATTTGATTTTTCAATTTAAAGATAACTTGGCAAGTTGTCAAATCGCTCTCGACTTTGTATGCTAAATTGGATATAATTTGAAAACGATTGCTTAAAGCATGAGAATGAAGAAAATCATTGCAGTCAATTGAATAAAATTTCGATAATTTTAACTGTTATGGATCAGTATAAAGCTCTTTGTTTGTATATATTTGAAGCGTTTTTTAGATTAAATTCCTTGCAGGGATAGCTGTCAAACTAGCTGTCAAAGTAGATACATCAGTTTGACATTTGTGTTCAGTATAGTGTTACAGCTAACCGTACAT
This sequence comes from Zeugodacus cucurbitae, assembly GCF_028554725.1. NCBI lineage: Eukaryota > Metazoa > Arthropoda > Insecta > Diptera > Tephritidae > Zeugodacus > Zeugodacus cucurbitae. Next base: position 64,521,646 of record NC_071671.1, on the reverse strand, counting down.
TATAATGGCACTACATTTAAAATTCGTGGATATTTATTTTTTTTTGTTTTGAACAAGAGCTCATCCATGATTTTTTCGAAACCAAAATCATTATTGTCAATTGAGAGTACTTCAGGCAATTAGTTCGCGACTTAATTGGTTTCGTAGGCCATTAAAGCCACTTGACAAACTCAATACGCCTTAATTGATTTTTATATACATATATATTTGGAAATTCTATATATATGTTAAGAAGGTTAAGGTTTACAAATAGTAAATTTATTATAATTATGACTAGCTAAAAATAGTCGAAAATAAGATAATGCATGCTTGGATAAGAATTTATATTATAGATATGCTAATCAAAATATACCGCACCCTTTCGAAATCGTCTAAATTTATAACTGAGAGCTGACAAGTGACACTCACTTATCACAACAGACTAGTGAATCACTTCATTATAATATTGCGTATTAATTATTTAGACAAGACTAAGATATTGGTTATCACTTAGCTTCTGCATTTTCACAAAGCCTACAAGCGCAAATATACTTTAGGTGCTTGAACCATAACAAATATATGAATTTTGTATTATCTATCACTTCCCAGAAGTCAAATCAATTGATAAGGTAATAAAATATAAAAAAATAATATCAAGAAAATGGGGCAATAATAAAATAATTAATATATACCCAGCGCTTGTAAGAGCATATAAGTACTATTAATTCTTAAGAAATATATATTAGATACCAGGTTCCATGGGTATTTTCATTTGATAAATTATTGGAACTTTATTGTTTCTACCGTGTTACAATCTGCCACATAGCTTCAGTTTTCTAAAATAAGCTTATAAATATATAATTTCATATATTTATTATTACAGCTAATAGAATCCACTAACCCTGCATTGTGCGTTGGCATAAAAAAATTAATTAAAATCGACAAATTAAAAATATAATCACAAAACAGACTGCAATCGCAATATTTATGAAATTAGAGCGCATTCATATAAATATTGTTGAGCACTGCTTTGGCAGATCAGTAACAGGTGGAAATCAAAGAGTAACGGTTGTGAAGAAAACGTTAAAGCGTGAAAGAAAATTTAAAATTGTCTCAAGCAATTAGAACTTACTTCACAGAATAAGAACTTCAAAGGATCAGTGTGTGTAAAATGACAGCGAATTCTCTACTCTCTCTGTTGGTGGCAGCAATTGCCATCACCACCGTCTTGACACAAACGCCCATCGATTGGCAGCCATTGCTCGAGCAGCAAAACTTGGTGCTACGCCAAGTGGTGCAGACATTGCATTTGACGCGTGGCGGACCGGTCGGACCCGAGGAGACCGATGCCTGTTTCGATTGGTATTTGAATAATCAGACCGCAATCAATGAGGTGTACTATAAGGAGTACAATGGTTGCATCAGTGCGGCAACGGCGGCAAGGAAAGTGTTGTCGGCACAAAGTGCCGTGGAACGACAAGATCTTTTGAATGATGGTCATGAGATATGCTCAGCGCTAAACGCTTGTGAAAGTGTCGTCGATGGTTTGCAGTTCTTCCAGTGTTACAATAGAGCGGTAGGTTTTAATTTGAGTATTGTTGGGTTGTAAAGCTCGAAAATTATAAGTGATTTGCAAGAAAAATGCATTCTTAAGTGGAATTAAAGATTTGATTCTAGAATAAGTGAAATTGAACCAAAAAAGCCCTTGTGTGATTAGAAAAAAATATTTACATATCTGAACTCATATATTCAGACATACACCAAAACCAATTATGCTAAATGTATTATTTAAATAGTTACCTCGTTACTAATGTCCCTCTCACTCTTCTATTTTCTTTCACAGTCTAGCAGTAGCAGCCCCAATTTGTTTAATATAACCGTGACTTCGGAGCGCATAGCTGACAAATTGACAATTTCATATCAAGCCATCAATGACACCGAACGTGTATGCACCACACAGGCGCGTGTACAGAATGTCAACGACTTGGGTGTGAGTAGAGCGATTCTCAATAATTGTTTGAATGGCGATTGGAGCCCACCAAATGGTCAGGAAGTACCACCACCAGCAACCGAACCACCAGCAAAACCCGAAGTCACCGAGGCTCCCACCGAAAGCGATGAAGTAACTAAAGAGTCAGATGGAAAACATGGGTTACTCGAGGAAGACATATATAGTTATGGGCCAAGGTCACGCTTGCCCAAAAGAGAAGCTGTTAGACGTTTGTAGGCGTGTGAGGAAAGAAAATGTTATGCAGAAAACTATTTTATAATTTTCAAATAAAGTAACATTATTATTATAGCATTTGCACAGCAAAAATTGTCCAGTGTTTGATTTTGAAGTTATAGTAAATGTGATATATTTGGGTAATTGGAGAAAGAATGGTTAAAGAATCTGGTCATTTTTTGCAAAAAGCCTTATAATTAAATCTACATGTTTTTAGGGATATTTTTAGCTTCCAGCGGTTCGTCGTGCAGGTCATTACAAATTTATTCAGTGACATCACATAATGGAAGAGTTTCAGTACGTTTTGGTTAACGCTTTTCCATACTCCTGGAAGCATAACATAAAATTGGAACATTATTTTTGTGCCTATCTAATTCCAAAAACATAGGTAGTAGTCCATTATTTTTTCAACAGATGACTACAGCAATCTGTATCTCATGTATAAGTGCGGGTTACGCTGTATCGTTAGTGAGATAGGATTTCATAGTAAAAGTACCTGAGAAGTACTTTAATGTACACGTTAATGATGATAGTTGACTCAATATTTTTTTGGCAAGCGAGGCAAGATGCACACCAGCAAAGAAAAAATATTTTATAATACTTTCGATAAAGGCAAAAAAAACAAACCAGGCGGTTAACAGTTTGAATCATGTTTATGGAGCTTATATTGTAACAGCCATTCATTCGCAATTTTAGCTACTCATGTTCCCTTCAAGTAATTTTGATGTCAATGCTGAATCACGCTCTGGAGGACCAATCTTATACCATATTGATAACATAATGGAAATCTTGGATTCCGACGGTTCAAACAAATTGTTTGGAACCAATTTAATAACACTTGAACTCAGGAGTCTTGCTATAAGATTCTTAATTAAGACCTGTACTGTAAACAATTGTACCGTCGCCCAAAAACGGCCATCTTTGGTCCATAGGACCTCTCCTTTTCTCGCTTTCCATCAGAACAAAACCGGGCCCCACACATCGCTAAAAACTCGCCAGAAGTACAGAGAGCTCAATTAGGAGGTTCTTCTGTTTGCTGCTGAAAAAATGCACCTCAAAGGAAGCATGTAACTGTCTCGACGGGTTTGTCAATAGGAACGAAGGTTTATACGTGAGTTTCTATGCCAATATCAACAAGTTGTCTTACAAAGCGGTGAATATTTGATTTCATCATTCCAACTATACTAAATAGAATATTCTATTTAATGCAAATGTATTGGATTTCATTTAACCACAACTTAGGCTTTTCGCAACGGAGCTAATTGATCAATTAATCGATCTTTGCTCTATTAGATTGATTTACCAAACAAAAGAAAAATGTTAATTTCCTACATTCAGTTTTATTCGTATACAAATCGAGTTGAAACTGGAATGCAACACTAAAGGTAGTTGTACACGCTGAAAATTTGGTTGTGGTTATTGATAAAATTGCCAACTTCTTATGAATAGCAAAAACAAAAATGTATAAAAGCTGATCGTTAATCGAGTAGCCGGTTGACTATATAACTATCGGTTAACTATATAACCTTAATGTTTCTAACAAACAACCCGGCTAAAAAGAATTAGTAAAATGGGGGATGGGGTCATATGTAGAAGTTCAGGGGGATGGGGTCATATGTAGAAGTTCACGCAAGTGAGGAAAGTTTCTGATTGCCATTCACTTGGGAGTGGCCAGGAACGATTCTTTTGCATATGACTCAAGCAGCTCACGACTTCCGGTTTTAGACCAAGTATCCCCTGGGTAGCTAACAGACATCCGTTTGGAGGCGAGCTAAAGTGAGAAGGCGAAGCCCGCTTGTGCGGTTGTGCGTAGGGCTTGGGACCCACCACATAAAAAAATCTCCCCAATGAAAACAAACACCGAGCCTCGGATGAGAAACCCCCCTTTTGATGACGACCCCTGCAAACGTACTAAGGATCATGATTTGAGGGCATGCACCTGGAATGTCCGGACTCTTAATTGGGAAGGTGCCTCTGCCCAGCTGGTTGATGTCCTCATACAACTAAAGGCTGACATCACCGCCGTCCAAGAAGTGCGATGGACGGGACAAGGACGGAAGAAGGTGGGTCCTTGTGACATCTACTACAGCGGCCATATAAAGGAGCGCAAATTTGGTGTTGGATTTGTGGTGGGAGAGAGACTCCGTCGCCGAGTCCTGGCATTCACCCCGGTGGATGAACGTCTAGCCACAATCCGCATAAAAGCGAGGTTCTTCAACATATCGCTGATTTGCGCCCACGCCCCAACGGAAGAGAAGGACGATGTGACCAAAGACGCTTTCTATGAGTGCCTAGAACGCACCTATGAGCGCTGCCCCCGCCACGATGTCAAAATCGTGCTTGGCGATTTTAACGCCAGGGTGGGTAAAGAAGGTGTCTTTGGCACAACAGTCGGAAAATTCAGCCTCCATGACGAAACATCGCCAAACGGCCTGAGGCTGATCGACTTCGCTGGGGCCCGAAATATGGTTGTCTGTAGTACCAGATTCCAGCATAAAAAAATTCATCAAGCAACGTGGCTGTCCCCTGATCGAAACACGCGCAACCAAATCGATCACGTTGTGATAGACGGAAGACATGTCTCCAGTGTTTTAGACGTGCGTACGCTCCGAGGACCAAACATTGACTCGGACCATTATCTAGTAGCAGCAAAGATACGCACTCGCCTCTGTGCAGCAAAGAACGCCCGTCAACAAACACAAGGAAGGTTCGCCGTCGAAAAGCTGCAATCACAACCGACAGCCGAACGATTTTCTACTCGACTTGCACTCCTGCTCTCTGAGAGCACTCATCAGCATCTCGATATAAGGGAGCTGTGGAACGGCATCTCAAACTCATTGCATACCGCTGCAGCCGAAACAATTGGTCTACGGCAACGCCAAAAAACCAGTTGGTACGATGAGAATTGTCGTTCCGCAGTGGAGAGAAAACAGACTGCCTACCTCGCAACGTTGCGATCGACCACAACACGTTCGGGGTGGGATAGATATCGAGAACTGAAGAGGGAAGCGAGACGCATTTGCAGACGTAAAAAGAAAGAGGCCGAAATGCGTGAGTATGAAAAGCTTGAAAAGCTGGCCGACATGGGTAATGCTCGAAAATTTTATGAAAAGATGAGGCGATTAACAGAAGGTTTCAAGACCGGAGCATTATCATGTAGGGACCGAGAAGGTAATCTGGTAGCGGATGTCCAGAGCACACTGGGATTATGGAGGGAACACTTCTCCGACCTGCTCAATGGCAGTGAAAGTACAACACCAGGAGATGGTGAACCCGATTCCCCAATCGATGACGATGGAATAGATGTTCCATTACCCGACCATGAAGAAATTCGAATAGCAATTACCCGCTTGAAGAACAACAAAGCGGCGGGGGCCGATGGATTACCGGCCGAGCTATTCAAATACGGCGGCGAAGAACTGATAAGGTGCATGCATCAGCTTCTTTGTAGAATATGGTCGGAAGAAAGCATGCCTGACGATTGGAATCTTAGTGTGCTCTGCCCAATCCATAAGAAGGGAGACCCCACAATCTGCGCCAACTACCGTGGTATAAGTCTCCTCAATATCGCATATAAGGTTTTGTCGAGCGTATTGTGTGAAAGACTAAAGCCCACCGTCAACGAACTGATTGGACCTTATCAGTGTGGCTTTAGACCTGGAAAATCCACAATGGACCAGATATTCACCATGCGCCAAATCTTGGAAAAGACCCGAGAGAGAAGAATCGATACTCACCATCTTTTTATCGATTTTAAAGCTGCCTTCGATAGCACGAAAAGGAGCTGCCTTTATGCCGCGATGTCTGAATTTGGTATCCCTGCAAAACTAATACGGCTATGTAAGCTGACGTTGAGCAACACCAAAAGCTCCGTCAGGATCGGGAAGGACCTCTCCGAGCCGTTCGATACCAAACGAGGCTTCAGACAGGGTGACTCACTATCGTGCGACTTCTTCAATCTATTGCTGGAAAAAATAATACGAGCTGCAGAACTAAATAGAGAGGGTACAATCTTCTACAAGAGTGTACAGCTCCTGGCGTATGCCGATGATATTGATATCATCGGAAGCAACAACCGCGCCGTTTGTTCTGCGTTTTCCAGACTAGATAAAGAAGCGAAGCGTATGGGTCTGGTGGTGAATGAGGACAAGACGAAATATCTCCTGTCATCAAACAAACAGTCGGCGCACTCGCGTCTTGGCTCCCACGTCACTGTTGACAGTCATAACTTTGAAGTTGTAGATAATTTCGTTTATCTGGGAACCAGCATTAACAACACCAACAATGTCAGCCTTGAAATCCAACGCAGAATCACTCTTGCCAACAGGTGCTACTTTGGACTGAGTAGGCAATTGAAAAGTAAAGTCCTCTCTCGACGAACCAAAATCAAACTCTATAAGTCGCTCATTATTCCCGTCCTGATGTATGGCGCTGAAGCGTGGACGATGACAACATCCGATGAGACGACTCTTGGGGTTTTCGAGAGAAAGGTTTTGCGCAAGATTTTTGGTCCTCTAAACATTGGCAACGGCGAATACCGCAGGCGATGGAACGATGAGCTGTACGATTTATACGACGACATTGACATAGTTCAGCGAATAAAAAGACAGCGGCTACGCTGGCTAGGTCATGTTGTACGGATGGAAGAAAACACTCCAGCTCTGAAAGTATTCGATGCAGTACCCGCTGGAGGAAGCCGCGGAAGAGGACGACCTCCACTCCGGTGGAAAGACCAAGTGCAAAGTGACCTGGCTTCACTTGGTGTTTCCAATTGGCGCCAAAAAGCAAAAAGGAGGAATGAGTGGCGCGCTCTGGTGGATTCGGCTATAATCGCTTAAAGCGGTTCCTACGCCAAATATATATATATATATAAAATGTTTTATTTTTTTTTTCTTACTTATTCTTACGTCTTTAGACTTGCTTAAACACATAGTTACTAAAAGAAATGCACCTGTGAAGGGTATATTAGCTTCGGTGCAGCCGAAGTTAACGCTTTTTCTTGTTTTTTGTTGTTGTTGCTGCTGCTGTTAGAGTTGTGTTGATCAACAGCGGCAAGTATTACGCAACACTCGCATGCCATATAACAACGAGCGGGCAGTGATAATGACAGTAGCACCTGCGGATAGGCTACACTTTTTTTCAACTAACCAACAGGAGGAGGCTACTAATAAGCGTGAAAGGCGAGATAAAAACACACAATTTTAGATGTATGCGTAATCAATTTCCTCATAAGTGATACAGTGATAAATAATCGTTTTATTGATATAATCATTACAATAAATGCATTTTATTATAATATCGCCGCCGGTGAGTGTTATCACAACTGAATCTGGGGATGTGTGTGTGAGCACATACCTGCTAATCAAAGCGTGCTGTTTTATGTCAGGTACTTTAATTTAATGCAAAATAACCAACACACACATATTTACTATATATATGTAGTTGGTTTTACGCAACGCCTGCTACCGTTGCGGCTAATCATAATTATATGCATGTGTTGGTGTTGTTGTTGATCATAAATTGCCCGCTGCCACGAAAATTGGCATCCATATTGCTAATGGTGACAGTGAAAATTGCAATTGAATGCCACTTGTTGCGGAAAATGAATAAATATCTTTGGTCCATAGGACCTCTCCTTTTCTCGCTTTCCATCAGAACAAAACCGGGCCCCACACATCGCTAAAAACTCGCCAGAAGTACAGAGAGCTCAATTAGGAGGTTCTTCTGTTTGCTGCTGAAAAAATGCACCTCAAAGGAAGCATGTAACTGTCTCGACGGGTTTGTCAATAGGAACGAAGGTTTATACGTGAGTTTCTATGCCAATATCAACAAGTTGTCTTACAAAGCGGTGAATATTTGATTTCATCATTCCAACTATACTAAATAGAATATTCTATTTAATGCAAATGTATTGGATTTCATTTAACCACAACTTAGGCTTTTCGCAACGGAGCTAATTGATCAATTAATCGATCTTTGCTCTATTAGATTGATTTACCAAACAAAAGAAAAATGTTAATTTCCTACATTCAGTTTTATTCGTATACAAATCGAGTTGAAACTGGAATGCAACACTAAAGGTAGTTGTACACGCTGAAAATTTGGTTGTGGTTATTGATAAAATTGCCAACTTCTTATGAATAGCAAAAACAAAAATGTATAAAAGCTGATCGTTAATCGAGTAGCCGGTTGTGCGCAAGGCAAATTATGCTTAGTCAATTATAAAATTAATGTATTAAATTAATTTGGCAGTGTGAAAAGGCTATAACAATTAATTTGATTATTTTTTTGTTTCTCTAGTACATATTTCTTCATAAATACCCACACTTTTAACTAACTGCCCACACACTATTTGCACATTTATTGCATATTAATTCGTTAACTATAAAAAATATATAAAATATGATGCACTATTCCCGGAAATATAATATATAATTAGCAAAATAATATAATTCATACAAACATTCGTCTAAACTCACGCTAATGACAAGTATTAAATGCAAATTCTACAAAATATATTTGACACACACACACGCGTGTAAACACTCAGTCATTTCGCACAAACTGACACTAAATTTCAATTAAATAACATTACGTTAATGTAATGTCATAAATAAGTATTACTATTGAGCTTATCAAAAAAAAAATATATTTCACACTGCCAGCAATAGTAAATTACATAAATAAATTAAATGTAAATAACTGTGGCGGCAGTCAGACTGATAGATTAACAAATTAGCATAACAAAGAATAAAAAAATATAATATAATAAATACAGCGAAGGCTTTCACCACAAAATACACTAACAATTTTATCAATTAGTATTGTGTATGCTACAAGTGTATGCGTGTGTGTGTGTGTGTTTGATTTCTGTGTAACTACAAATTCATGCATGTCATATGTGTTAGCCTACTCAATCACTTGTATGTGTATATGCGTTAGTTGACAAAAAAAAACTGTAAATAACTACGCCGCCCACACAGACAGCAAGTCAAACTATTCGCTCAATAAATGTGTAATAAATCAGCTGTGGCTCAATGTTAAGCGTATTCAGCTGCATAACGAGACAATAAACTTGAATTTGGTATTTATTGTCTGATGCCGCACTCATGTAGCCACTCGAAACGCGTCACATTTGATTGCTGCAAGCTACACGCACAAGTGACAAGCGGAAAGCTAGAAACTCAACAAACTTTTTTTTTTATTTTATCAACTTCATTTGCTACTCTTACTACTGTTGTTGTTGTTGTTATTATTATTATACCCTGAACAGACAGGGTATATTAAGTTTGTCACGATGTTTGTAACACCCAGAAGGAAGCGTCGGAGACCCTATATAGTATATATATAAATGATCAGTATGTTGAGCTGAGTCGATTTAGCCATGCCCGTCTGTCTATCCATCTGTATATATACGAACTAGTCCTTCAGATTTTAAGATATCGTTTTGAAATTTTGCAGATGTTATTTTATCTTCAAGAAGCTGCTCATTTGTCGGAACTGCCGATATCGGACCACTATATCATATAGCTGCCATACAAACTGAACGATCGGAATCAAGGGCTTGTATGGAAAATTTCCGCATTTTACTACATATCTTCACGAAATTTGGTGTGAGTTATTGTTCATAGAAATAATTTAATCTCCGAAAAAATTGTTCAGATCGGTTCACTATAGTATATAGCTGCCATACAAACCGAACGATCGGAATCAATGGCTTGTATGGAAAATTTTCGCATTTGACGTGGTATCTTCACGAAATTTGGTGTGAGTTATTGCTCATAGAAATAATTTAATCTCCGAAAAAATTGTTCAGATCGGTTCACTATAGCATATAGCTGCCATACAAACTGAACGATCGGAATCAAGGGCTTGTATGGACATGGTATCCGCATGTGACGTGGTATCTTCACGAAATTTGACATGGATTACTGCTTAAGGTAATAATATAGTCTCCAATTAAATTGTACAGATCGGTTAACTATATAACCTTAATGTTTCTAACAAACAACCCGGCTAAAAAGAATTAGTAAAATGTTTTATTTTTTTTTCTTACTTATTCTTACGTCTTTAGACTTGCTTAAACACATAGTTACTAAAAGAAATGCACCTGTGAAGGGTATATTAGCTTCGGTGCAGCCGAAGTTAACGCTTTTTCTTGTTTTTTGTTGTTGTTGCTGCTGCTGTTAGAGTTGTGTTGATCAACAGCGGCAAGTATTACGCAACACTCGCATGCCATATAACAACGAGCGGGCAGTGATAATGACAGTAGCACCTGCGGATAGGCTACACTTTTTTTCAACTAACCAACAGGAGGAGGCTACTAATAAGCGTGAAAGGCGAGATAAAAACACACAATTTTAGATGTATGCGTAATCAATTTCCTCATAAGTGATACAGTGATAAATAATCGTTTTATTGATATAATCATTACAATAAATGCATTTTATTATAATATCGCCGCCGGTGAGTGTTATCACAACTGAATCTGGGGATGTGTGTGTGAGCACATACCTGCTAATCAAAGCGTGCTGTTTTATGTCAGGTACTTTAATTTAATGCAAAATAACCAACACACACATATTTACAATATATATGTAGTTGGTTTTACGCAACGCCTGCTACCGTTGCGGCTAATCATAATTATATGCATGTGTTGGTGTTGTTGTTGATCATAAATTGCCCGCTGCCACGAAAATTGGCATCCATATTGCTAATGGTGACAGTGAAAATTGCAATTGAATGCCACTTGTTGCGGAAAATGAATAAATAGCACAATTTTCCAGTTGAACAGTTTAGTTTATTGCGGTCGCCGCGCCTGTGGCACACAAACATACTGTTCAGTACAGTTGTGTTGTTGTTGTTGTTGTTAAACGCGCGTTAAGTGAATTTTTGTATAAAAATTTGAACATTTTTCACATTGGAAATTCATAAATTTCAACGTTTTTCAACGGTGTGTTTGTGTACTTTATAAAATTAGAAATCAAGCGTGTGCTCCACTTAGGCGAAATTAATGGCAAATATTTTTAACCGAATTTATTGGCAAATATTTATTTTATTTTAATAAAGTTGTAGTCAAGCAGAAATGTTGGAAAAAATGTGATATATTGGCATAATTTTAATCAAAACAAAATTTATTGGTGGAGCGTTAGAAATTAGTTTTAATTATAAGCAAATAAGGGAAGGCTAAGTTCGGGTGCCACCGAACATTTTATACTCTCGCAATGAAACACACAATTCGACCTACATATTCGGTACAAAATCCACTAGAATAAAGAAAATCATCATATATAGTATATGAGGGCTGCGGTAATTACTGAACCAATTTCACTCATTTTCAAGACCAAGGTACACTATATCCAAGACTACATGCTCACTTAATTTATCTAAGATATTTCACATATTAACCGATTTATAAGCTATTACGGCCATCGTATTTTTGAAAACTCCATAATTAGGTATATGGGGCTATATGAGCTAGGGGAAGTTATGACCCGATTTTAACCATTTTTGGTACAGAGACACACTCCTTTAGAAGAAAAAGATTCTCTCTGAATTACATTAAAATATCTGAGAGATTTGCCTATATTTTCGATGAAAAATTATCCTTAAGCACTGAGTTCTTCTTGTTCGATATCCGGGGCATTGAAAAGTTATAATCCGATTTCAACAATTTGTTCACAACTGATGTCACAGCTCTAATGCAGTATACTTCTGCCATTGCTTCTGTAAAATTCAAAAAATATTATATCCAAAAATGGCCCTACCTAGTGTGATCCTCTGTACTGTAAATACTACTTTCACAACTTCATTTATGGCTTAGTTATGACACTTTATAGGTCTTCGTTTTCGTGGCAATAGTCCGATTTCATTTTGAATAGCAACTCTCCCACGGTCCCAAAGAACATGTGTACCAAGTTTCGTCAAAATATCTTAATTTTTTAATTTTTACTCAAATTTTTTGTTGTATGGACGGCCGGATTTTAACTCGTCTTGTAATCCTGATCCTTTTGATATATATAATCCTATATCTAACTCGTTCAATTTTATGACTTACAAACAACCGTTATGGGAACAAAACTATAATACTCTCTTAGCAACTTCGTTGCGTGAGTATAAAAAGTATAAAATTAAATTAAATTTTGAAAATAAATATTTATTATATGGTTCAACATGTTAAACATAATTTCAGATTTATTACATTTTTAATATTTTTTTAAATAATAAATTTAAAATTCATTTGAAAATTTACCACTTTCGCTAACTAACTTTTTCTTTTGACATTAAATTGATGATTTTTTCATTAAATTTTCAAAAAATAATAAAAACACAACTATTGTGTATAAACCACTAAATTCTATCCTATCTAGTGTCAAAATTCGATTTATTGATTGGGTAATAAAAGAATAAACAATGACTTTACAAACCCTGAATTGTCAGCTTATATGTTGAGCTAAATTTAATAGCTTAAAATGCTTGTCAAAAAAATATACAAATTTTAAACCTAAATTCCAACTACAATTTTTGGCAATTTTTTTTCTATTTCATGTAATTTTTTTCATTCCACTGTAAATTAACGCAATCAAAATTGTTGCACAATAAATTTTAATTGAATTTCCGCTAAAAAAAAAAAATTTTTTTTGTATATTTTCAAACACCTTTGGCAATTAACTCGTGTGGACAAAAGCTATAGTGACGAGTAGTTACATTTGCCCCGCAGCTAGAAGTAATTAGATATTTACAATATATATATATATACATATATATATTTACCGTTATATATTTTTTGTGCTCCATTTGTATACGAAAAATTTTATTATAAACTTTCACGTGCGGTTTATATTGCCTGCAGATTAATTTGCTGCGAAAATCCAACAAAATATATTAAATTCACGAATTAAACACGCCTGCTGCTTGAGTGTCGATGAAAATATTTTTTTTTTTTAATAAATGCCACAAATGTATGTGTGTAAAAGCTCTAAAATGTATGCCAGTGTATAACGGCATACACATATGTATATATCATAGCCAACACACAGCAATTCAAACGGTTATTAACTTATGCCGCTCAGTTGCAGTAACGTAGCAGCAGTAATAATAACACACACACAAATGCAAATTAAAATATTGCCAGTCGCTCGCTCATAAATTGCCAACTTTCTAGTTTTTTTTTAGTTTTTCTTTAATTATCTACCTTTTTTGTATTTATTTCATGAATTTTTGGTGCGAAAGTTTAAAATCACAATTAAAATGAAAGCCAACCCCAATTTACTTTGCTGCATGCCACATTTATCATTGGCAGCAAAAGGACAATGCCAAACGCTTGAAATGAGCGGAAAAGCTGTGAATATTAAATTAGCTAACAATTTTTGTTTTTTTTTTTTTTTTTGCTTTTAAGTTTTTTTTTATTTATTTTACATATTTAATTTAGATTTAAATATATTTATCTAATACAGTTTCAACACCATTTTTCACCGAAATGAAAAAATTGTAAAAAAATTAATTATTTAATTTAAAATTTCACTACTTATTTCCACAACCATTTAATTGCAGTTAACATTTGTTTACCTTTCGTCGGACTCCAGCATAATTAACCCACGCGCTGTAATTAACAAAATGTTGGCGCACAGTTTCGTAAGTACACTACGCTTGTAGCACACATACATAAATACATAAATGAAAATTTAATATTTATTACATGAAAAAAAAAAAATAATGATAATATAATTTTTAATATGCATAATTGAAAATAAAAATGCGCTTATAAATTTATATGACTGTTTTCGCCCTATTAATATGATTCTTACATATACTTTTTACCGTTAATAGTAATATTTAATTTATTTAAACTGTTTTACTCTATATTTGTTTAAAGTTTTTACACTTACTGAGTATTAAATTAAAAGTAAATAGAACCACAACTATAAATAAAGGTTATTGATACCTTGCTTGCGCTTTTGTAGGAAATAATTGCCAATAACACAAACATTAAATAGTAGGTTAGGTTAGGTTAGGTTGTAAGGCTGTTTCCCAAAGGGAAAAACACACGTAGACTTTAAAATATAGTCCTTTGTGAAGCCTGGATCCCCCCCTAGATAAATAATTAGGAATCGACAAAGCGCCCTGAACCTACTACAAATCTGCAGAGATTTTTATCATCTATATTCGCTATTTCGTGAGCCTGTTCTAAAAATTGAGTTCCAAGAAATCTCTTTCTTGATCTCGCAAAGACGAATAAAGAAGAAAGTGATGAGACCTCCTCCATGCAGCTTCTACAGCTAGCGTTCGGTAAGATTTTTAACATTACAGCGTGAATCCCAATGGGGCAATGGCCAGTAAAAACCCCTACGTCTAAGGAGAGGTAAGGTTTACTAAGGGCAAAAAGCTCACCGCGCCTCGCCTGCAACGACTCCTTCCCACTAGGGATGCAAACATCGTGAAATGAAACATCGATGGTTCGATGTATCGATGTTTCTTCAAAACCCATCGAAATCAAAAACATCGGCCATTAAAACATCGATACATCGAAACATCGATGTATTTTTGAGCTTTTTTAACTTATTTTAAATTTAGTGTGAAAAGCTAAAGTATACAGAAGCAGAAGCATAAATAAATGAAATGTAGTAGGTCTTAAGTTGATACCTTTTATTTCACTTAGCATTATATGTCTGTTAAAGTTTTTTCTCAATAAATAACAGAATTTCAAAACCACGACATGGAAAGTGTTTTCACTGTCATTTCTCTTCAATTTTACTTCTGAGTGATAGTTGCCCTGGGTTTGGAAAACGGTCGTTTACTCGGCACTGAAGTGACCACAATGTGTAAATATTATTAAGCCTATTTTATCAACTCCGGAAACACAGTGTTCATGTCAACCCAAACTCTAATGGCTTCTGATTGGTAGGGGTAACAGCCGAGATACACTTTCTCTTCAACCTTCCGTCCCTGTAATTATAGATAAATTTTACAGCTTACATTTCACTTTTTGGTGGACCAAATGTTTATTCTGGTTCCAAATATCAAACGAGTATTCAGTTTCACACTCATCCGAAGATTCCGTTGTATCAGCGCGATTCTTTGATTTGAAAAAAGTATTTCTTTTAGCCATAGCATCTTTAAAATGCAGTAATTTGAATCTCTGATCTAACGCAGTAGCCTACGCCAGAATTAAATTGTATAAATAAATCATAAAAGTAAGTGGACAATACTGCGGCCAAGCGCACATTCCCTTAATGAATTCTCCGTATTTTACAAAAATCGAATTCCAATGTAATAAAGCGTATCCAAATAGAGAGTTTCGAGTTAATACCCGAAAAAGTGTGAAGTCAAATTTTTATATAAAACATCGTTGAAAGTGACATCGATGCATCGATGTTTTTAGATTCGAGATATCGATGGCTAACATCGATGCTTTTTGACGGAAACATCGATGTTTCAAAAACATCGTTTGCATCCCTACTTCCCACCCATACGTCCCTTGAGGGAATAAGAGCAGAGAAATTGTTGCCAGGGCTGAGCTCGGCGGCATGGAGAGGATCCAATAACCTCGGGATGTAGCTGAAGTGTGTGAGGATACTTGAGTGCCCAGGCACGCACTCGTCTGAAAACTCGGACTCCCCAAATCTAACAGCCGCTTTCGCGGCCAAGCACCGTCCAGCCATATACACGGGTACTATATGCAGTAAAGCGTTAAGTGCCAATGTTGGTGTCGTTCGGTGCACGCCACTCATACTTACGAGAGCCGCTCGTTGAATACTTACTAGTCTTTTGGCTAGTGAAGCCTTTTCCAGAGACTTCCACCACACGACTATCCCATAGAAAATAATCGTTTCATATAGCCAGAGAACCACCTTAGGTGAGAGACCCCATCTTTTTGCGATGACGCCTCTGCAGCAATATAAGGCAACCGAGGCCTTCTTAGCTATCTCCTCTATATTAGCTTTCCATGAGAGCTTTTTATCCAGGATGAGCCCTAGGTACTTGACTCTATCCGCTGGACGGAGACAAATTCCGCCCATCAATGGCAAGGGCGCTTCCGGTATTTTGTACCGTCTTTTGAACAGAACCATTTCAGTTTTGCTTGGATTTACTGAAAGGCCACATTCCTCAGCCCATTTCGTTACCACGCCAACATAATTTTGTGTAAGTTCATACACAGTACCTAGGTATTTCCCCTCGATCATGAGTGCTATGTCGTCAGCGTAGGCTACCACCCGGCAGCCTCTCTCTGCAAGCTTTTCTTGCAGGTCGTTAATGACCATGATCCAGAGAAAAGGCGAGAGAACTCTTCCTTGGGCGGTTCCCCTGTTAACAGCACGATGTACACGCGCGCTACCCCAGTCCACCACGATCGTTCTTTCGCAGAGCAGGCTGAAAGCAAGATGCTTAAGGTTGGATTCAACTCCAGACCTATTCAGGGCTCCAATTACCGCTTCCGGCAGAACATTATTGAAAGCCCCCTCGATGTTAAAAAAGGTTCCTACGGCGAAGTGTTTATGTGCGAAAGACTTTTCTATCCAAGTAACCACAGTGTTTAAGGCGGTGTCTACTGACCTGCCTTTACAGTAAACGTGCTGCGCGCTTGATAAAAGATATACTGGTAACTCTGATGTACCGATCAATCAACCTCTCGAAAGTTTTCAGTATGAAAGAGGAGAGACTGATGGTCCAGATTTTTCATAGAAGATGTTATAAGCCGTTTAAGCCTCATACCTTAAAATTCAAAGTGAGATCAAACTCATCAAAGTCCTTGAAAGTTCAAATCGTTTCACTTCAATTGAAATCTGGCCTTCACTCTATAACCAACGCATTGCGTAAAACAAGTATTACAGACACAAGCGTTTTCAGAAAAGCCATCAATTTTCGAGAAGCAAAAGAAAACAAACCACTCAAAACTAGTTCACCGCCTGCACGCATGCGCTTGAGCGCCGCTGGCAGTTTGACAAATTTTAATATGTCGAAGTCTTCACGAAAGCCATGAATTTGATGGTGGTGATGATGACGATGATGATGTGTGCCATCAATTCTCCATTATATTAGCGCAGAGAAAGTCAACAAAAAGTGCAAAAATAAAACTACAAAAAACACACGAAAAGACTGAAGACAAGAAAAAGCTTTCGCGAACATATATGAAAATGCACGCATAAGAAAACACAACTGCAACGATATGCAAATCTGGAGTTCTGGAATTTCGAAAGCAAAACCAAAAAAAAAAACTGTAAAAAACTAAAATATGCAACTTGAAAAAACGCGTGCAGGCGTTGCACAAATAGCGCCGCATGCCAAAGTGTGACTTGTCGCTCATTGTCAGTGTGTCAGCACTACAACAAAAAACAATTACAACAAAAAGTGTATTGTTGCATAGTGTAGCTATGAACAAGACGCACTTTGCACGCCATGCCATAGCAACAACAAGCCTGAGGTGCTACTGTGCGTCGTCCGTGGAGAATGGCATGCGGATCGCTGTGATTGTCATGCAATGCCCGCTGGCGGCTGAATGCATACATATGTCGGACGACAGCTGTAACAGACACCGTTGCAAATTATTTGAGAGCAAAAAAGCAAGAAAAAGAAGAAGCGCACACACAAAGATTTGTTGTTCAAAAACACACCTTCGCCTGACAAGTGCTGCACGCACACGGACCAAAAACAAAACGAACGAGAGGGGGAGGGGAAAGAGAGAAAGCGTGTAGAAAAAATGCCTTTGGTGGCGAAATTGTTTAGATTGTTGACGGATATACGTGTTATTGTTGTTGTTTTTTTTTTGTCAACCTGCATACTTGCAACCTTCAACAAAGCAAAGTTACGCACAGCTCACAGCTCTGAAAATAAAAAAAATCTATATTTGCGTATGAGAGCCAGTATTTTTAAGTGTGTGTAAGTGCGTGTATTTCTGAAACAACGCATATGTCACTCCAACGCATTTGCGTTCTTAGCGACTAATTAAAGCCAACGTTCTGTGCGTTGAGTCATAAAAATCCTAAAGCGTTTTTCATATACATGAGTTGTTGTTTTCCTTTATACCTCTTGAATAATTACCGCTCTAAACTAGTAACTCGTACACTAGTTCTTTGACCAAATTTTATTATTGGACCACAAACAGAATAAAGGTCTTTTACATTTGATTGTCAGAGAGTAGAGAATGCTCGCTCATAATTAGAGCTTAGACAGCTGGTACTAGACTAAATAATTTATGGTTTTATTTAATTTTATGCCGTTGTCTTTTAGTCCATCTATCATGATCTTGTCATTAAGCTTACCATGTTCATCTCACATGGTAATCACGCCACCAACGCCGCCAGTAGTACCTTATCCTCTTGAGACAAGTGGCATAGCGGCGAGCTGGACAAAGACACAGATAAATATCTATACGGATCAAAAATAAAAAGAAAAACGAGTGGGAGGTGGCTTCTTTTCAGCAAAACTAGATATCAGCATCTTCCGACTACGGGATCACTGCAGTATCTTTCAAACGGAGAGCACTGCAATCAAAGAACGCCTTCTCATATTGACAAAAAGGTTGCTTATAACAAGTAATTACAGACAGCCAAGTGGCATTGAAATCACTAAAGTATTTAAGGATTGCCTCTAACAGACAAAATTCAGCCAGATGCCCCGTTACAGAATGAAATAATGATTTGAGCTACTAGCGGAGCTAGCTTCCTATTTCACGATAAACCTGCTATGGATTCCTGGACAAAGTGTTCAGAGCCTTCTAAAGACTGAGGTGTGTTGTGCAACATCCACTATACCTACCTTCCCTACCTACTTCCCTACCTCTTCCAATTGCTTCTTCGAATCGTCATTTTGATTGCCTTGTATTCAAGTATGTAGTAAGAACTTGCCGCGGATCCGAAAATGTTCGTCTGAAACTATTAACCTCAACTCTTCTGAGCTGTATTCTATTCATGAAAGTTTAGCTTCTTCCGAAAATCATAATAACAATTTTCTATCAAAACCTAATAACCCATAAGATTTTATTATCATTATTATTTGTTTACTGGCACACTTGTAAAAATTACGGGCTATAGTAAAGTAAAGAAGAATTAACTATAATTATAATTCACTATTTAAGTTCTATTTTTTCTTCTCATTTCAACCAAATACTCCTCGGGCACAAATTTATCAGTATTAGAATGACTAATTTTCCAATTGATGTCGGGTACAATCAAGCTGGAGCCCTCGATGGGGGGCGCCGATGATGGTGTCGACGGTATTGTTGGCACAGTCGTTTCGCCGCGTAGACAACTCTGCAAATCCTCAGTCGCCTGATAGGTCTTTTCCACATATACGCGCCCTGTGGCATTCGTACAGCGATTCTCTTCATTTTCGATCACACGATAACTTTCCGTCACCACGGCTAGCGTCTCACTGGCGTTCGCTGAAATTTGATACATATTTTCGGTGCCCTGTTTGGCCTACACGAAGAAGACAAGGAAATGAAGCACATATACACTCCTCAAAATCGGTTCACTTGTAGTACTTACATTTTTCGCAAAACAATCAAAGTACGACACGGAGTCATTGAGAATCATACAATTCTCCAGTGCTGTTACTGTATCGAGCGTCAAATCGTCAATGGCATCGCGTTGTGCCTTTGTGCTCTCACCAACCTGATCGCGTTTATCCGATGCTGTGGCCAAACACACGTCATAGCTTTGTATATACTCCTCATTCAGCTCGTCGAACACTTGCATATAATAGTCGAAGCAAGCTTTGCTTTGTTCCGGATTGTTGAGTTGTTCGTAGCGTGTGTCCTCTATTAATTGTATAAGATTCAACTCGGTGTTGCGCAACAATTTCTCTGTCGGGGCACACAATGTTGTGCCCACAGCGAGGCAGAGTGCCAGTATTTGCAATATTCGCATTGTGTTCATTATAGTTTGCATATGAAAAATGTCACTCGACAGTTTGGCACAACACGCTTACAACGATAGCTTACGTGCAACTAATGTCACTGACAGAAATGCAGTTTAGTTTTATAAGTGATATCAGGTTTTTGCAGTGCAAAGTTTTCATTTTTATGATATCCATAAAAACGATTAACCAAAGATTGTAACTCCTCAGCTCTTATAAATGTATCATTTATTATCTATCATATTGTAATACAAAAAGGCGCATCGATATTGATACTTTTGATGCGTTAATGGCGTCATATCGAATTCTATTGAAAAGTCATAAATTTTATTGTATATTTTTAAATGTTACACTTTAATTACCTTCACAGAGAGAATCACATACAAACGCAGCGATAAGCAGCAGATAGTGCAAGGGCTAATCAAAATTATAAAGTAGCGATTATTTGCAATTTCTAATCTAATCGCTAGTGACTGTGTTAGCTTCTTTGCTGTGACAAAGTAAGTTCGCTTTATCTGTCTGAATTTAATTTGTTATATCTGCGAAATTGCATGGGTATATATGTATTTTTAGAGTTAGGCAACATCTAGTTTGATAACATTTTCTTCTGGCGCATCGTTCATCAAACATCTCAGTATTGAGATAAATGTTATCTTTATAACCTACTATTTTTTCTTCCGCTTACTTGCTAGAATTTCTACTTCTACAGTTCATTTTTGCATATCATCATAACAGATAATATCACAATATAAACAGTGGAGTCATCACACTCTTCACATCACGGCGCAATAATTTAAATACTATCAACTCACATCTTGAATCTCTTCAATTAAGCCCAAAATCATTCCATATTATCACGTCGCATTGTTCTATCCTCGCATAAATCACATCAATAGATATCGTATTCAATATTACTCGCGGTATGATGCAAGAATTCACATCAAACCATATCTCATTCCAAATATCGGATCACATAATATCATCATAGAAACGTAAATCACAATATGATGTCAATCGAATTGGCACATACAACTTCCTTCACATCATACCCACTTTTCAGTACACAGCACATCTCTTTTGAAATTATCCCATTAGATCGAGACATCATAGTAACACACGACATCGCAAGTGTAACAAAGAATTTATTTCAGCTCATATCACTTGACTAATAGTATCTGACATTATCAAATGACTCCATGTCATGACATCACGTGCTCATATCAGCCAAATACTGTAGTCAAACCACATCTTATTAAAAAATATCACATCGTAGCATCACATCAAATAATAGCATCGTCACATTATTCTATCGTAGGCCTTTTTATACTCTCGCAACCTGTTGCACAGAGTATCATAGTTTTGTTCACATAAAGGTTGTTTGTGTCACCAAGAAATATAAGAGTTAGATATGGGGTTATATATACATAAATGATCAGGATGACGAGTGGATTTGAAATCCGGATGTCTGTCCGTCCGTCTGTCCGTGCAAGCGATAACTTGAGTAAAAATTAAGATATCTTAATGAAACTTGGAACACATGTTCCTTGGCACCCTGAGGAGGTTGCTTGGGCCACCAAAAATGGTGGAAACCGAAAACCTATATAGTGTCATAACTAAGCCATAAGTAAAGTTATGAAAATGAAATTTCGAACATAGGATCCCATTAGGGAGGGGCACATTTGGATGTAATTTTTTTGGAAAAGTGGGCGTGACCCCGCCCCCAAACAGGTTTTTTGTATATAACTCGCAAACCAATAAAGCAATATAAACCAAACTTTCTGCAGTCGTTTCTTTTAGCCATTTCCTTATACAGTCCAAAAATGAAAGAAATCGGATAATAACCACGCCCACCTCCCATACAAAGGTTAGGTTGAAAATTACTAAAAGTGGGTTAACTCACTAACGAAAAACGTCAGAAACACCAAATTATACATAAGAAATTGGCAGAACGAAGCTGCACTGAGATTTTTTTACAAAATGGAAAAAGGGCGCAACTACGTCTACTTCCCATATAACTCAATTTTGAATTCCATCTGATTCGTTCACTTTATAATGTATTCATAAGGAACCAATGAAGCTAGCGGAATAAAACTTTACACAAATACTGTATTTGAGCTGTGACATCACTTGTGGAAAAATTGTCAAAATCGGACCATGACTTTTCAAGGCCCCTGATATCAAACATGAAGAACTCAGTGCCTAAGGTTAATTTTTCACCGAAAATATAGGTAAATCCCTCAGATATTTTAATGTAATTCATTCTCTCTGAATTTTTTTCTTATAACAGTTTCTCTCTGTACCTGAAATGGTAAAAATCGGGTCATAACTTCCCCCAGATCCCATATACCTAATTATAAGTAATATTAAATTAAATGAGCGTATAGTCTTCGATACATTGTGTCTTGGTGGTGAAAACGAGTGAAATCGGTTTAGGAATTACCTCAGTCCCCATATACTATTTATGATGATATTCGTTATTCTATTGAACTTTATACCAAATATATGGGTCGAATTGTGTTGTCTTTATAAAATTACATCAATAAATTGCGAGAGTATAAAATGTTCGGTTACACCCGAACTTAGCCCTTCCTTACTTGTTTACTTTAAATAAAACACCAAATGACTTGACCATGATATCACATCATATGAGCATATCACAATATCATATCGCACCAATAACAAGTCAAACAGTTATTAAATCATCAATATGAACTACATATAAAATAGGCGAGCGCTCTGTTAATCAAGACAAGACGTCTACATGGCATATCACTAGTTTCATATCATATCAAATTATATATATTTCACAGCATCAAGTCATATCACATCAAATACATCACATTAGAAAATGTCACGCAATGAAGTCATGCTTTATTAACACTGTTTGCTAAAAATTTCAATTTTTGTAGATAGAAAGTCTGTGTTTATCACATCTCATCACATCACATTTTTTAATTTCTTTTACAGCTTTAATTTAATTAATTTTTGATCTAAGAACTACAAAATTAAATTTAAACCCCTGTAAGTTAAACATAAATCAATAATATTCGCCTTTTCAAAGTTGTCTAAACGTAATTGAAAATCCTTTCAACATCGCACACAAACGCCAAAACGGCAAAATATTAATTCTCTAATTATTTTCCAACATATAAATCAGACAAAACACTTGCGGGCATATTTTTTTCACACGTCACCTATGTGTATGCACCATATACTATATATGCATCAGAGATTTCGTTTGAAATTAATTCAATTCCTGCAACAGAAATTTAAATGCGCCAGCTTTGCTAGCGCTAAACAACCCCAATGGGAAGCGTTGCAACGCAGTCGGCGTTTAATACTCAAATCGCTGCGCATTATCGTCGCTGCGAGCGTTTTAGTTTATACTGTTTACTTTTCGGCGCGCAAAATGCGATTAAAGCACCAAAGGCTTATGCTATGGGCACTTCAATAAACTCATACATACATACATACTTACAAGCATATGTGTGAATATTCACATGCAGCTATACATATATCGTATGCCTGCATACAGTCACAACCAAAACGGTTTGTGTATTTTTGTGTAAAGATTTGCAATTCATTTCACGCTTGTTTAAACAGCAGCTGCTAGCTATCAGCTTTAAAGAGTCGAATTACACTACTGGACCATGCTATATGCACGTATTAGAGTGGGTCACCAAAAGGAGTAAATAATTGAATTTACTTATAAAGAAAGGAAAAATTTTAGAGTAGTTAATCAAAATGTGGTAAAAAATAAATATTGAAAAATTTTACGGTGTTAAATAATCAATATTTATATGGATAAATGTTTGTAAAATTTTTTAAAAATATTTTTAATTTTTTTGTTTGTACAAAAAAAAGGCATTTTCCATCATAACTCAACTTTTTTTAAAAACCAAAATTTTTACTAACTAATAATAGCGCTATCCTTATGTCGACTTATGTTTGTTTATGCACAAAGTTCTATGTCTCTTGGCGCACAAACATTCAAATACACCCTCAGCTGTTGCATAAACAGTTGATTGTTTAACTTAATTGCTTTTCACATACATTTCACATGCACACAGAAGGTGCAATAATTGCAACAGTACAAGCGATTACTCTTTACATTTGTACTTCCTGTGAAGGTCAACTTATAACCTACAACAACAACAATAACAATATATATTATAACACAATTTAATTGATACTGTCGTAATGGAAATTACAACAGAAAGAGAATAAAGCCATTTCCACAAGTACATAACACATTGTCCGAAATAGTTTGCTAGAATCTCAACTATCTGGAAATAGTTCTCTGATGAGGGTATCAAAAAGACTCCGTGAAGGAGAATCTTAATCTGAAACTGAAAATCGTCTTGCAAGTCATTCTCATCACAACGCAATTGCGTGCCAGAGAGTCGAGAAACGAATACTCACAACTGCTTGCTTAACAACAACGCGCTTGAGAGTCGAGTACGGAGCGTGGGCAGCGGCTTGAAGAACAAAATATTAGAAATATACAAGCTCGCACTAGGCCGTCGAACTCAGAGCATTCATAATCAGAAAGAAAGACAACGCACACCAATGACTAGAGTTCGTAATCAAGTTTTAGCTCATTGGTACGCAATAATATTATTGTTGCCATAGTCCATAAGTAATCGAAATAGATACATTAAATAGACACCTCTTCTGTTATTGTGAAATGATGGGTCATACCAACATGTCAATTCACTTTAACAAGAGATTTGTCCTTCAGTCCAACGGATTCTTATTTCTGACGATAAGGAAAGATTTCAGTGTTCTAAACTCTATTTAGATAAGTCAAAAGAGAAGAGGCAATATTGTCTGAATGCACCACCGTCTATCTGTCTATTTGTCCTACTGATATCTACACATAATCTTGAACTACAGCAATCAATATTAATGAATATAACTTATAGTAGCTATCAGTATGGATCAATTACATTTATCGGCACGTTGTTATTGTTGGTTTGGCAGCAAAAACCATCCACAAATAATATTGAGAAATACTGCCGAATTGGCAATCCGTAATCGGCTATAAATCTCGCTTGCGTTTACAAAGACCCGACTGTCATGCTAAAGCAAGTCTTATAGCTCGATTCAGAAACAAGCCGGGGCCACCACTACTAGTAACTGTAGTGTTGGGTGATTATAAATATACATTTATGATATCGACAGATGGTTACTAAAATTTATAAAAATGTCTCATGAGAGCCACACCACAATGTAGCTGCAGTCATTACAGAGACAGCGGGGTAGTGAATAATAACAAACAATTAAATTTTTTTGGAGAAGTCTATAGTTTCAAACTCGGTAATAACATAGTAATAGTAATAGCATTATAAAATATATAAAAAAATAAATGTTCTAACTAAAATTCATTCAAGATTGAACTCTTATAGTATCGAGGACATACGAGTATATACAAAAACTATTGTACAATGTGGCCTTCGAAGTATAATATAAACAATTATATTCCTAAATTCGACAAAACGTTTAAATTGCCGATTATTTGTTGCCTAAAATATAAGTCATTCAGAAACCGTCAGTACATAGCCCCCCAAAGCATGCAACAACACTCTACTGCATGCTGGCGCTCCATCAAACATTTGCATCAAAGTAAATAGCAAATAAAAATATTGTTTCTGCACAATTTGTGCGGAAGAGCAACAACTAACAAATACAATAAAAAACATTAGCAACCAAAAAACAAAAACAATAAACACAAAAACCGCCGAGACAAAAAGGCCAACTTAAGCATATAAACGGCGAATGCCAAAAATACCGTAAATCCGAAACCACAAAACGATTGCATGGCGCTGCACAATTGCGCGCAAAATTGTGTTCGTGTGTGTGAGTGTGTGTGTGTGTGTGCGGCAAGTGA
Organism: Zeugodacus cucurbitae; assembly: GCF_028554725.1. NCBI lineage: Eukaryota > Metazoa > Arthropoda > Insecta > Diptera > Tephritidae > Zeugodacus > Zeugodacus cucurbitae. The sequence continues at coordinate 64,495,697 of NC_071671.1, read as the reverse complement.
AATATGGGAAAATGTCAACAATTTGCCGCAGTCGGTTGCAATCAAAGTTGCTGCTGCAAATATTTGCACTTTGAACTCAGCACAAATTTGAACTTGCAAACACGCACACACAAACACCAACACACAAATTCAAAAACAAACGCAAACTCCAAAGCACACAAAGCCACTTTCAAACACACACATAAACACAAGCTCAGTTGTATATTTGCGGAGCAAATGGCATTTTGGCATTTCGCATGTAAGACACGAAGCGACGCTCTTGGCCGCGACATTGTTTTTGTTATAGTTCGTATAATCGTTTCTGTTTGATTTTATTGTAAAATTTCTGTTTGCCATTTCGCTTTTCGATTTGAGCTCATTTTACGTTTGCACTGCAGCAGCTACTGTTATTTGGTATGCTTTTAACGGTAAAAGGCGACAACTTTCGCCGTGGCATGTGGCATGTGGCACGACGTGCCTTGTCTTTGCCAGCCAGCCAGTGCAGCGCGCCAGCACAGCTGTTATGCGACACGCCAGCGTCACTCTGAGGGAGGCGCGGGGAATCGGACAAATTGAAAATTTGCAAATTGCTGCAACAGCAAGGCACACCGGTGTATGTATATAGTGTGAGACCTGCTCGTTGTAAGCAGGCTAACAATATAAACGAAGTGCTAAGGCGCCGAAATGAAAGAATCAAATTACGGTGAAAAGTTTCTTTGCAAAAAGCCAAAAGTCACGCAATTAACCGAACTTATAATTTGCATACAATGCAATCAAAGGGCGGCGGAAGCGCGAATAAGTGGCAGTTAAGCGAGAAAAGTTGCCAGCACGCGAGTGCCAAGAGTGCGACAGCCATGAGAGGTGGCAACGACTTTCGTTTGAATTACAGTGAATTAATAGCGAGGTGTTGAAGGCACTGTTTTTGTTTTTGTTATTTTATTTTTTTGAATTTTGGGTAATTGCATAATGTCATGAATTGCAGTAATTTCTATTTAGGCCAAAAAACGTTTTCGCTTATTTGTAAATTACTACAATAAAAATGGAAAGTGTTGGAAATATAAGCACAGTGAAAATGCTCTACTTATTGCAAGACAATTAAAATTTACGATTTTTATACGAGGTATGCACCAAAACTTACGAGAATTTCCAATATATATAAAGTCCATTGAAAGTTGGAAACCCTAATATTAGGTATATGGGAGCTATGTGAAGTTTTAACCAGATTTCACCCATTTTTGGCACGGAGTCATATTATTTGGAGAAAAATATTTTCTCTGAATTTCTTCAAAATATCTTCACTAGTGCTTACTATATATATTGTAAAGTAAACAATTCAGATCGTCCTCAAAGTTCTGGTATATAGGAAGTAGGCGTGGTTGTGAACCGATTTGGCCTATTTTTACAACATATCATTGGAATGCCAGAAAAATATTGGAAACCAAATTTCATTTAAATTGGTCGAGCGGTTTCGGAGATTTTGTTTTTGACCATAAGTGGGCGGACCCACACCCATTTATAATTTTGTGTACCAATTTTAGTTCTCCTCTTCAGTTTCTTCTTTATAATGAAATTTAGTTTTCAGTGTTTCTGGTGTTTTTCCTTACCGAATTAAGGCATTTTTAGTAGTTTTTAACATAACCTTTGTACGCGAGGTGGGCGTGGTTATAATCCGATTTCCTCCTATAAAAGAAACGATTCCAGAAAGTTTGGTTGATATAGTGTTAGTAGTTTACGAGATATGTACAAAAAAATTAACAGTATACCACGCCCACTTTCCAAAGAACTTACATCCAAATATGCCCCTTCCTAGTGTTCTTTGTACCAAATTTTGCTTTTGTAGCATTATTTATGGCTTAGTTATGGCACTTTATTTGCAACCTGCATATGGTGCCAAGAAATATGTGTACCAAGTTTCATTAAGATTCATTAAGACAGACGGACGGACATCCGGTTTTCAAATCTAGAAGTCACCCTGATCACTTTGGTATATAATATATAACTTACCTATCTCGATTAGCGATCCGGGATCTGGATTTCAAAATATTTAAATATTTGGTGATATGGATCGTGATCCATCAATATTGCATACTAAACGTTCAATAAATATCGCAAGCGCTTTAGAAACTTTGTTGCGAGAGTATAAAAAAACGAGTCGCATCTGTTGGAAATGATTTAAGAATAGACAAAATTAGTTTAAGCCTCGCCTACTTTACATTTAACGCAATTTCGACCATCCTCAGTTCATTCGACACAACCAAACTTAATTATAAACTTCTTTCCTTTGTTAGCAAATAGATAGAATTTAAAGTGAACTAATATTTCGAAGCTCGTTGGTGTGAAATCATTACAAACTTTATATGGAATAGCAGTGATTACACAAAAAGCTGCTTTCATTTTGTCTTTAGTAAGTGTGCTTAGCATTTATATGCCACTTGATTCGATCTGAGAGCTCTTGGTTAATATGCAAATATACTACAAAAATATAGTAAAATTTTTAGTTGAAGCGCATTATTACCTTATCTACAGAACTACACTAGTAGATCTCATTTTTCCATGGATTTTTGGGTAGTTAGCAAAGTAATTATCTCCTACACTCAAACAGTTGTCGAAATACTCCTCCGCTTTCAACAGTTTCACATCGTTACTTTGTAAATTTCAGAGAAATTGCAAGCAATTTCATTATCAGATTTCATTTCGAATAACAAAAAATATGTTTAATCGACGACTCTATCAGTTTAGCAATTATAAATGTACTCAGTTATTTTGTATCAAATTTTCAATGGTTTAGCAATTTCTCCAACAAGAATATAATTACAAGCTTTCATGCACTACTGTGCTCATTATAGCACCCAAACTCAGCCTACACTCAGCACTGATTACTGTTCATTAAAGCATCAAATTCTAGCCAAATACTCGAAATGTATAATAAATAATAATGAAATTTGATTTTTCAATATATTACCATTTAATTAAACAAAATTGGTAATTCAAAACTACTTGTTTACCTATAACTCATACGCATTAGTTTTACGAAATTAAAATATATGTATGTATATCAGAGTGCCTCCAGCTCATTGCTGATGGCTAACAAATATTGGCGCATTATACAATCACCCAATAGCTGAAATGCCAACAACTAAATACAATCAAACACGTGTAATAAACACAACAAATATTCAATTAATGGCAAATGCAATGTGGGAATTTACATTTGTACAACAGGGCGTATGAGTGATATTTCAATGCGCTTGTGTACTGCTCTACAAATAATTGTATTTATACATAATTATATAACGGTATATGTTTGGTACCTATTTTGGTAATACATGAAATTTAAATCAAAAGTGAGCATTACAAATGCCGAGTGTACGCATAAATTGCTGACAAAATAACAACAACAACATGGTAACATGCGCTTGTAGTTGTAACAACATGCAACACGAAGTCACTACCGTTGTTGTCATTGTTGTTGCATGTAACTACATGTGTACTTGGCAATTGCGTTTATTTATTAATTTATGCACAGACATGAATGTTAGTTTTTAAGTTGACTTTTTTCGCTGTGCTCCATGTGTTGAGGTACAGTTGGCATTTTTGACTGCTGTGTGTTTGTTGTTGTTTTTTATTTCTGGCTTTTCGGCGCGGCTACAATTTGTGGTCTAATTTGCGCAAATTCAACATTGCAAAGCAGCACAGGCATACACATGGAAGGCGCTCATGAGTTGGTAACACAAATAAATGTTTGCTTAAAAGGCGTGCACTCTCTACAATTCCACTCATCTCTTTGTACCTCACAGTGCCACCGTTTGCTGCCACACATACAAACAACTTTACGAATTTAACTTTGTTCGGCTGTTGTTAAATTACTTTGTGATTTATTTTACAAGCGGCTGGCAAGTAGTCAAACAAACGGCAAGCATGCTACTACTCACACCCTACTCTCATACTATGTATGTTTGTATGTATGTAGAATATGTGATTGCTAGCGTTTCTGGCAGCACACATAAGACCGCCCGTAAATACCATGGCAATTGGACGCTTTAAATTCTCATATGCGCACATTTTTACGACCGCAACGCTCGCACCTGGGATTCCGACAAGGCAGTGCAGTGGCTGCGGCTGTGGCTGTTATGCGCGCAATTGCAATTACGCTGTGTTATGCGGCGCGCAACCAGCATTTATTTGCTTGCGGCAGTGCTGTGCCGTGAATTTGGCGCGTGTGAAGACACTTCCGCAAAAGCGTAGAATGCATGCGAAATTATGCGCCAAAGTGAAGCGCTCACCACCAACATTCCCAGTGTAATTGCTGCATAGCAAGGCATTGTATAACCTAAGTAAAATGAAATAACATAACATTGCGTAATATAACATGAACATAACTTAACTTAACTTAACTTAACTTAACTTAACTTAACTTAACTTAACTTAACTTAACATAACTTAACTTAACTTAACTTCATTTCACTTCACTTCACTTAACTCAACTTAACTTAACTAAATTTGACATAACATATAACTTAACTTAACTAACTTAATTTAACTTAACTTAACTTAATTTAATTTAACATGACATAACATAACATATAACTTAACTTACCTCAACTTAACTTAACTTATCTTACCTCAACTTAACTTAACTTAACTTAATTTAACATGACATAACATAACATATAACTTAACTTAACTTAACTTAACTTCATTTCACTTCACTTCACTTAACTCAACTTAACTTAACTAAATTTAACATGACATAACATAACATATAACTTAATTTAACTTAACTTAACTTTACCTAACATAACTTAACTTAATTTAACTTAACTTAACTTAATACACATACATATTAGCCAAATTAGCTACATTTCAAATACGTTCTATTTCTACACACCGTCCGCTCTCCTTCCGCTACATTATATTATTTGCCTCTGTCGAATTTTCAAATATTATTTCACACATTTGCACTGCACTTTCTTCTGGCGCTTTTGCATTTCATTTGCTACGATTCCGCAGCGGAAATAATAAAATGTGAATTAATTTGAAATTTTCGCAAATTAAATTTAATGTGGAAAAAATCAACAAGCAGTGACCCATGTTTGTCGGTCGCTCATTTAGTAACGACTAATTAAAATGCGTACACCGCACAGTGTCATGAATCACGCGTGCTATGTGCGCTTCGTGCGCAATTAAATATTCTGTTGCGGTTTATTGAAACATACCAATGGCGGCCCACACGCATACTCGCCACCTACATTTGAGTGTGTATGATAATGTACTCCGAGTAGCGAAAACAGCAGCCATATCTAGTAAAGCAATAATAACAACAAAATTTTACAACCAAAAAGCGCATTTCAACAGTGTGTGGCACGAAACAAATCTATTTAATAAACCCTACTAACACATTTGCCTACGCACGCAGACTCTGTAGGAAAATATTTGTTTTGTAAAGAAAATTTCAAAAATAATAATTTTCTAACCTAAAATGCAACCCTGATTTTCTGAAATACATATATGATTTATTAGTATGCCAGAATTTAAATATGAGCAGCATCATCCAAACCCCAAAAATATAATATCAGAAAGTTTCAGTAGATTAGCTTAGGTTTCGCTACTCACGAGGATTACACTTGAATAGCTGATAAACCGGTACTTCGAAATACCAAATAATCCTGTATTACGAAGTACGGGTTAATCAGCTGTTCAATTGTAATCGTCGTTATGGATCTATAGATCCTCCCATTTCAGCACTTTTGTTAAGTTCTAAAATGAACTCTTAGGGTATGGTATGGATCTATAGATCTACGTGCTTTGGCAAATCTGTCAAGTTCTCAAAGATCTCACGAACTTCATGCTTTACTTTTCGAAAACTACTTTTCTTATTTAGCACTAATCTGTTTCCAGTTTTCCATAACAAATACAGCGCAATAATTTCCCACCGGCTACTTGTATTCACTACTTTTTTTCTCATTTCATTTTTACATATTTGTTGTTGTGCTGATTATGTCCGCATGAGCCATACATTTGTGGCTTACTTTGCTTTATGCCATTAATTATATAGATTTATTAGCGTTGTTGCATTATTTTGTGGGTAACATACAAATTTATTTGCATTAATTTTCGCAATTGGGCGGAAGTATTTAATTCAGTTGCAAAAAAATTCTCTTCGTGTTTTATTGCAATCGAACTTTAATTGGGTTAATGACAAGTTGGCGATTAGTTTTCTAATATTTTTTTATGTTTTTAGAAATTGATAAATTAAAATAATTTTTAATTTTTTTTATTATTAATTTTCGTGGAGTAATTTATGGAATGAAATTTGTTATTGAGCAGCAAACACAATTTTTAAAGTGTTCGAATTTCGTGTTAGAATTATATTGATTTGTTGCACAGTATGGCCATAGACTAGTATGGACAGAACTATAAATATTAAAATTATATTTATATTTTTGTATTAATATTTTATTCACAGCACTAAAAACATCTGGAGAGCATCTGTTAGTACTTGCTGTTGATTTTTATATATTATTTTTGATTGATTCACTAATCAGCTTCATTCCATCTAATACCAAAACTAAATGAGTTGAGTATTATGTAAAGTATTATCTAAAATGTAAATTTTTTTCTGAACCCACCACTTAAATAAATATACTCAGCTTACAAAATCACCAACTTACTACAACAAATATCTTAAATAGTATATATTTGCGTATATGAGTGCAGATACAATGTACATCATAAGGGGTCAGAAAACTGAACCTTTTGTATTTGCTCACGTTTGTATTCACTTTTAGTCACTCAGCTTAAATGTGATTGGATTTCATGGTCGCGTGAAATAAATTAACCCGAAAAGAAAAAAGAGCCGGTTGTTGTTTTACACGGCACGTATGGTAGAAAAGCCTGCAAAGATTGAAAACGTGAAAGCTCTCTAAACCTCAGCTGATTGTATGACCTTTTTGGAAGTTAATGAAAAAGTCTACTATTTACCGTGACCTAATATGAAAACTATACTACTGCTAAGCAACTCATAAGCTACTTTAAAACCATTTAAATATCCCAATATGTATCTATGAGTGAAAGCTCTGCTGTCTAAGTTAAGGGTCATAAAGTTAATGAAGCTTTTTGGAGATTAAAAATTTGCAGCTGAAATTTATCTAAACAGCACTGCTGTTTCCTGTTACAAGTTATTTGTAAATCACAACAACAAAAAGATTAGTTCGATTAAAATGTAAGGTAAGTGAAAGCTTGTAGGCGACAAAAAGCTCAAGCTCTCTAACACAAGCCATGGAAGTTTCATCACACTTTTAAAAAAATTCCACTCATGATTTTTCAACAACAGGATAGCATTTTTCCCATGTTTTAACATTTTTGAACTAGTGTTACTAAATTCACATCTTCAGGCCAAAACCTTTCTATGACTTTTCTTTTCGAACAAACAAAAAAGTTAGTAAATATTTGAATAGTTGGAATCGTGTTTTCTTCTGCTATTGAATCCTCATTTTGGCAAATATTCACTTCACTGCTACTAGCACCGCATAAATAATTATTTCTTTCCGAACACAAAAAAGGATGCTAGATAATGTATTCGATACCCGCAGCTGTACAATGCAAAAACGAAAAACGCTGTACGGATTATTATTTGGCATTGTTTCTCTTTTGCACCGACTTTGTATTGTGTTTGCTTAATCCTTGCTTGCGGTCATTTCACCGCTTCGTCCGCTTTATTATTCATTCATTCATTTATATCCAAAACACGAGCTCTTAGCGACCTTCAAATGTCACTGTGTATTGGTGTGTGTGCATTTAATCCCTTCCGTATTTCTATTTTTTTCTTTGCTTGTTTGTCAGCAATTCGATATTTTCCTCAATGTCGCTTTTTATCCGACTTCTTTTTTGACTTATGTAAATGGGTAGAAGGTCAACAAATAACGTCGAATGTGATTTGAGAGCAGTGATTTGTTTTTTTTTTCTTTGTGAAAATTTTTTTAAGTTGTAGTGGATAAAAGAACGACTAATAGTTTGCTGTGTTGTTCGTCGGCGATAAGTCCGCATTTGCTTGCGGTAATTGGACTAAACAGTTGCAGAAGCTTAAACTCATTTTAATTTCTTAATTGAAAAGTTTTAGGTTTTAATTATCGTTGGGACACCGCCCCAGTCCCAGAGAACCTATCTATCATCCACCTCAAAAAGACATTCCTTAGAAATTGGAGCTAACCGTAAGACATTTCCAGCTGAGATCTCAGCTCCCCAAACTAAATTAAATATATTGGGGTTTACTTGAGATCAGGTGTCTTTTCGATTTTTCATAAAATAATACTAGATGCTTTTAAAGTCTGGAAAATTAATATTCAATTTACTTATGTGTTTTTAAAATTTTCGGAATGCATCCAATTCTGATTTTTATGACGAATTAGGTATATATTGAAAGGATTATACAGCTCTGAAACAGTTTGAGACATTTTGAACTCGATGCTTTCATAATCCAAATCGTGCAACTGGATATTTTTAGAAATCAAAATGTTCAACCAAGATTTAAAGCCTCTGGTGGAACTGTCTTTAGTTTCTTCAGCGATTATTTGTTTATGAGATCAGTAGACTCCTTTCTAGATTATATATGTGGGTATTTGGTTCAGAAACAAAAGTGTTTAATAAAGCCAAAAATGCAGAAAAAATATTGAGAAATATCTATTATGTAAAATTATGTAAAATGTAAAAATATCCCCGGTATTATTAATCGAAATATTTTCGCCTAGATTATTCTAAAGAACCAAGCCATTGGGCTTTACTTTATGTATTCTTATTGTCGATATTTCGAAATTCGAATTCGAAAATTGGCATTTTTCGAAAATCTTAGTAACTGTCCTCTGTTAGTATGTCGTGATATTAAACATATTATCGAAAATTCGAAATTCGTTTTCGAACTTTCGAAATTCTCAGAAAATATTTTTCTGCAAGTATGATCTACTTGCGGATCTCCATTGAAATTTCTGTTGAAGATAAACTCGAGAAATACTTCGAGGGTATTTACTTCGAAAGTTCTGCTCGCAAACGGATTGATGTCCTTATATACTAAAGATCCCAATAATAATTGGACTAAATGTACAGTTAGCTACTTGAAACCTTTATTTCAGGTTCATATTGGATGCCATGAACTTAAAGAACATTAATTCTGTGCTTAATTATATACCTTTAAAAAATACCTTTGAACCCCGTACAATAAAATGTAACTTTCGTTCTCCCCACATTGCTGTTGGCCCTTTTTCTCTTATCAGTCATATTTTAAGCGAATTAAATAAATTGCTACACGCAGCCAATTAAAAATCAGACATCGCACTCGCAGCAGTTGTACTCGCTGCTTACCTGCTTAATGATGCCAAATTAACTTATCACGTTGCACAATTAAATCTTCAACATTAATTGATGACTCTGCGTGCGTGCAGAGCGCAACAATGCCGACGGCCGGTCGACTGAGGCTGGCTGACTGGCTGTAAGACTTCATTTTTCATTTTTCATTGTGCCCAAGTCAAGAGGGAAAGGTATAAGAGTCTACAACAAACAAAAACCGAAATTTAAACCAACACCTATATTTAATATGTATTTACGATTTGGCAAAGCGAGAAAATTATTTTTTAAATAACTAACGCGAAATTTATGGCTGACAAAGGTCGCACAAGGTTGATGTTGTTTTTGTTGCTTTTGTGACTGTTACTGGGCGGGCAAATTGATATAAAAATTGTAATTTATAATTTCACCAACAAACAACAACACGTTTTATTTGCGCCGAAGTAGGCCGCCGTGCCACAAGTTGGTGGCAAGTAAATTAACAAATGGAAAATAATCGAATGGAAAGTGAAAGTGTCTTAGCGCCTAGCGTCGAGTGCTTGGCTTGGCCAATTCCAACGAGGCACGTAACGCACGCTTACAACCGAAATCGTGTTAGGAAATTATAATCAGTTTCCCGTTCGTGTTATCCTTGCCTTGTTAAGTCAGTCAGTGTTAGGCCATTGTTTTGTTATTTAACAGTTGCATTTATATACAGGAGTATGTATGTATGTGTGTGTGTTTTTGTTGCCCTACACTTGTTTGGTAATTTTGTGCTACAAAAATTTTCCGTTACTCGAATTAGTTTGCCGCTAAAGTATTTTTTTCTCACCGCTTGACACTCGCACAATGGCGGCGGAAGTTGCTTGTGTTGGAATGTGGCAGGGTGAGCGACGACGCTAAAGGTAAATGTTAAGCAACTTTTGCGGGCATAAAGTAAGAGTAAAGCAATTTTGTGCGTCTTCCTGCTGCCACTTTTTGTTTTTGGCACGACAGCATTTTCCTTTCGCACCGGCATTACACTTTCACCGATGCTTGCGATGTGGAGTGCTCACGGCATTGCTGTGAGCTTGTTAACTATAGCGCTCCGGCTATGCTTTTTGCTATGCAATTTTCGGCTTTGGGAAATTATTTAGCAAATTAACACGCGCACAACTACAGACTGGCAGCACTCGCCGCATACTTAAGCAACACCGCACTCAGTTGCCACCAGTTGAGAGAGTCGACAGGGCGAGCTTACTTGACTTTTTTATTTTTTTTTTTATTTTTTTTTTATTTTTTGCGTTGCTTTGCTCTCTCACTTTCCACAAGCATTATTACTTATACTTCCAATTTCATATTATTTTATTCACATTTTTTTTTTTGCTTTTCTTTTACCTAAGCCATCCACTTTGCGCACTCTTACTGTGCGCTTATTTTCAATTTATTCTAGTTGTTATTGCTCGTTGACTACCGAAAATGCTACGCCAGCAGGTAAATTGCAAGTAAAGTTGTTGTTCGACAATCACGTGTAAGCGGCCGGCAGCGCTGGTGTAATCATTTTCACATGCTCGCAGGCATCGGTTGCCAGCCTCAATTGCGCCCACTCAAGTACATATTTAGGTATTTGTTTGATATCAACAACAACAACAACAACAACAACAATACAATATATGTACTCATATGGCATTGTCCTCCCACTCACTCGCTCTCTCAGCTCGTTATTATTGCTCTTGAGCAGCTTATCTTTTATCCTTTAACTGCTGTTTGCATATCTTTCTTAGCTGCTGCTTCAGCTACAATTGTGTTGTGATATTTGCTGCTTGGCCGCTGTCCAAAAGCACTCAGTAACTTTGGGCTTCACTGCTTACGCTCGGAGGACTACCTTGCCATACACCCATATACAAACAAAAACACACAGTGGAAAACACATTCGCACACTTGTGTATTATTTTGCTAGTCCATTGTATTATTATTTTCTACAATTTTGGTCGTTAGTGTTGAGCGCAAAGTTTGCTTGCTGGCAATTTGCGGGTTTTCGTATGTCTATTTGATTTCCCACACACACGTACACACTTACACATTTGAAGATTGTACACATACATACATGCTTAGTTTGTGTATTTGCAGTCGGTGATTGCTTGTCGCACAAGTGCTGCTGATGCCTATCATTCTAGGAAATACTCACTTGTTTGGTGTTCTCCAATTATCGGGATTTTACCATTCTCTCGTTGCTCTGTTTTCTTCGCTTTTCGTTTGCTTTCGATTGTAATTGCAGCAATATTACGGAATTCGTTAAATTACTTTGGCTTTATTTGTGCCAGCAATCACAAACATTTGCAAAAAGTGACAGAGTAAAGCAAGGATTATGGTTGACAGATATACGCATACGTAGGTACAAAAGGAGAGGGTGTGCTCTTTGGAGGTATAGAAATTGTATTTAAGGAATGTATAATTATGTCAATATTATTTACCCGTATTAGATTTTGATTTGGATTTTGCGTCATTTTGAGTTGGGCTTATCTCGACCAAAGAAACACCTCTAAAGTTGGTTCTCAAGTGCTAACACATTAACTTGATGAACAGTAATAAAAATTGCTCAACTGATTCACGCAATCAAATCAATCGAACCATACATACTTCCTAGGATGTCACTTTATAGACCCACTTCTTGTTTTGTCTGTAAAAGTAAAGCTCAATAAAGCAATGGCTTTCGAATTAGAACGGTAATTTTAGAAATAAAGTTCCAGTTTTTCTGTAAAAATTTTTCGCTGTAAAAATCTCTATCCTAATTTGTCAAAGAAACCTGACAATAATTAATTTGACAGCTATAATTTATAGAAAATATATAGAGATATACACAAATAACACACCCTATATATAAAAAATATAACAGTTGTATATTAGTCGAAATATCTTCGTCGAGCTTAATGTTAAACGTAGCTATTTTATTTAATCGAAACTTCGAAATTCGTATTCGAAAATTTTTCGAAATCCTCAGATACAACTTTTCTGTTAGTATGACCATTAAAACTTATTATCGAAAATTCGAAATTCATTTTCGAACTTTCGAAATTCTCAAAAACTACTTATTTGGTAGTATAACCTGGCATTAAGGGGACCCCCATGCTCGATTTCAAATTTTGACGATTTCCAATGGGCTAACTTTGCATGCATTTATTTGAAGACCTAAAAAAAAGAAAAAAATTTAACATATTTTTTGTTGTTATTGTTTTTTGTGATCAAACAAAAGCCCCTCTTTTCGGCGGCGCATGTGATTTCCGCTCACAGGAACATCTGAAACCATGAAACCTCATGCACCAGTCGTAAAAACACTGTTTCGAGAAAAACGCGTTAAAAGTTTTGAGAAGCTCTTGCCGTCGCCTAAAGCTTCCACCATAAAATTTTCACTTGAAATTTTAAAGTAACATTCTCGAATAGTTATTGTTCGAATTAAATAAAAAAAAAATCGAATTTTTAAAACCGAGAATGGAGGGGTCCCTTTATATTATACATATCGCTATTTTCTTTAATGTAAAATTCTAAACCGATCACACTTTATCTATTATTGAAAATTCGAAATTCGTATTCGAAAAGTTTTCGAAATTCTTATATATAACTTTTCTTTTAGTTAGACCTGCAAATAATACCTATTTTCGAAAATTCTAAATTCAATTTCGACCATTCAAAATTCTCAAAAACTACTTTTTTAAAAGTATGATCTCCAAATATCCAATGAGATCTGTTTCTGCTGAAAATGAACACATGATTTGAACATTATGATTTGAGGGTATTTACTACGAAAGTTCTGCTCGCAACCGAATTTTGCTCTTGGAGCTAATGGCAGTTCCAATCCAATTTATTTCTACCGAAGGATGGCCAACTGAGCAGAATTCTGATTTTGTCAAAAGCATCAAACTAATGATATGTTTTCAGGACTATGGACTTTGTTCGGAAGCAATTTTTTCAATCCTTCAAGTTTTATCAAACGCATGAAACTAAGCCCCTAAAATACTTTGAAAACTCAAACATTGCCCAAAAATATTACGTTCCATCAAATTATGGCCAATATTATCACTAAAATAACCGTTATAATTTCCAACTAAAATAAAACCACAATTTGTACAGAAAAAAAAACAAATTTCGTTCGAAACTAACCAACCAAAAGTGTCAAACACCTCAATTCCCGTCGACCAACCAATTCGAGCAGCAATCAACGGCATGCCACGAATGTGACACTCTCACCGCGAGCCAACATTACACAACGCAGCGTTGAGTCAATGAATGAAGACGCGGCGCGTCGGTCACATGCTGTGCCATTATGCCGCCGGGATTGCGACGCGATTTCTAGCCAGCACTGGGACCCGACCATTTACTATAGGTATTATCAATGCGAGAGCGCGCGCTTTGGCAGCCACAGCTGGAATGCCATGCGGTTCGCTGCGTGCTTTATGATACAGAGTTTACACTTTTAATTGTTTTATTATGCTAAAGGCGCGCACGGAACTACAAGCAACTGCCGTACCCCATTGTAGCTGCTGCTGACAGTTATGCGTGCGAGCAGCGGCCTTGGTGGCAATGGTGGTGATGATGGTGTATGAAGCTGGTGTTGTAGTTCCTGCTGGTCTGAGTTCAATTTATACGCTTGATATGGAAAAGTGTAAAGTTCCATCAGCAGCGTCGCACTAATGGCTTACGCCTTTCAATATAGGGGTGTGTGTGTGTCGATGGCTTGAGTGTTGCCTGCTGTGCGTACGCCATTAAAACGTGTGAGCATTTGCATTACACACGAACTGTGTGAGATCGTTGACCGACTACGCGCATACGACGAGAATGCATTCATTTGAGATGCGTTAATTTCCTTTCGGAACATTACATTCCACAAGGCTGGGGAATTATTTCGCCAGTAGTGACGAGTACTTTATATACATATATATATGTATGTATATATGCGAGCTACAAGCATTGTTTTTACTGTTTTTTTTGGTATGCAAATAAAAAAAAAAAAACATCTGTATGGAAGAAATGCTTGAAATATGCATAAAGTCAAATGTCGCATGAACAACAGCGCTATGTGCAAAAGTGAAAATGTCGTCTGTGTTGCCGTCGTCATTGGTGCATTGGCTTTTGTGCCCACGCCAACAAGTACAACTACAAACACACTCATATATGTCTATATCGCGCTCGCTTTGAGCTGTGTCTTTTAAATTATATACTCCGCCGCCAGCAGACGCAGTCTCAATGCACATGCACCAGCACTGAAATGCATGGCATGACGCAAATAAAGTGCGAAATCCCTTTTAATGGCATAACTTTATGGGAATGCGCCAGTCATTTGAGTACGCTTCGAGTTATGTCTGTTGTTCGCCTGCAATTGAGAGGTAGCATTTTGGCCTTTTGTGCGTTTTAAACTTGGCTGCTTTATGTAATTGCTTTTGGCACATGACTTAGCGCATTGGGTAATTTAGTCGGTTTACTTGTCACTTGTGCATTTAAAATTTAGTTGGTGCGATTTTATGGACATTCTCGAAATTAACCGCTTAATAAGAGGTTTTAAGGCAAGTGTTCTTATTGAAGTATATCATACAGCTCTCCTGTGGGAGTTGTTGAGTTTATTGGTAGTTGTAGTGTGACATAACAATTGAGAACAGAATAAGTAAGAATTTAGTAATGAACGTTTTCAATTTCAAGTATAATTGAAGGATCGTAATACTAGAAGAGTTCTTATCTTCCCTCAACTATTGCCGACTTTTGATGATACTTGTAAAAATTTAAGGAAATATGTTCAAGAATGAGTATTTAAAGTCTCATAAGGATATCCTTACTTCTACAACTGTAGTTTCACAATCTTCAAAAAATCATTTTTAATATTTTCAAGCCCAAAAATCGCATAAAACATAATTTATGTCTCATGATATACACATAAATGCATTCATCGACATTTTCAGCAAATTTAAATCCACAATGCTTCCTTAAACTACGTATTTCAAAGAATAAAAGCAGCAGATTAAATCCAAAATAACTGCAATGTCTCATTATCAATAAATATTAAGGCTGCCTACTTATATCTCACATATCTTCTGCTTATTGAACACATACACTTACATGTCAGCGAAGCAGTGCTTCTTCCAGTAATATCCCACATTACTACGCAGCTGTCTTTCGTACTTCCGTTCACGCACTTGCATACGGTGACATTGCAGCAACAGCAGCAGCACACAACTTCAAGCATAATAACTTGAGAATACTCAATATGTCGGTCAGCATGAAGGATATTAAAAATCAGAGAGACACGAGCGCAGCAAAAAGAAGTAAAAAATAAAAAATAGGTGAAATCTGTTCATAATAAGTATTGCAGTGATTTTTATATACATATATATACTCGTGTGTGTACTTTGCATATTTAACACACACACTCACAATTCTGTTTAAGCATAAATGTGTTGGTGTATTGCCACGATGGTCTTGAATGTTGCCACTTAAGCATGCGGATACTTGTACACCATACTCGTACATGCATATATGCATATGTGTGCTGCCAACAGGGAGCAGCAAGCAGAGAATTACGTAGAAAATGAGGAAACGGGAAAGCGTTGTAAATTCAATTAAGCACCATACAATGCATAATTTATGCAGCAAATAAGGTGGAGTAAACGGAGAAGAAGCAACATCGAAATAATTATAGCATTCATATAGCGCACAATGCTTACACGATACAGGATGGCATTGTAAAGTAGGCTTGAAGTAATAAACGATGAAAATTATTATATTAAATGATAAAATTAATTTTTTTTGGAAATATTTTTTAAAAATTCATACAAAAAACTTTTATTAAAAAAATTCACAAAAATGTCTAGTTTTAAATTCAGATGTTATAATTTTAAGCGATTAGGATAATAATATGTAAATAATACAAGTTTAAATATTATTAGGTTACTCATACGCCCCTGCTCAAAAATTTTTTAAATAGGAAGTTCCTCATACGCACTGGCATCAAATATTTTTTTATACTTATTTTGTATAAATTAAAAAAACAGATATTCCATACATAACAGACTAAATGTAGAGATATTCAAACGAAATCAGAGGTTACTCATACTCATACCCTGCAAAATTAATTAAAATGCAAAAGTTACGTATACGCCCTGACAATTTTTTTACTAATTTACATATATTAATTTAAGAAAAATTAAATAATATTTAGTACATTCCTCAAAAGAAGAACATTTCTTCTGAAACCACGTGTTACAGCACTCAATCTCATCACAGATAGTCACCCCCAAGGCAACAAGTAATTCATAATTGCAATCTACTAATATTAACAATCACAAATAATATTATATATGCATTATGTCACTCACTTTCCTTTGTACAATATTTATTATTAATTAATATATTTTCACTTTTGCGCAATTTCTCCATTAACATGTCAACAGTACTTACATAGCAAACAAACCAACACACTTACATAATTTGTATATTTGCCACGCAAGTGTTGTAAGTGCGACTGCTCACTGCGCTGAAAATCATGATGGCAGTAATTTTATTCATTTCCGGTTAATTGCCACAGTAATTGTGTAAATATTTAAGTATGCGTTAAGTGGAACTCACTCAGGCAACTTTAGTCAAGTGCTTGTCTTAATTGTTTGTTCAGTGAGTTATACATACACACATACATATATGCGTACATCGGTGGGACAACAACACAAGTGCTGATATAAAAAAGTGTATATTTGCATGAGTCAGTTCTCGCATCTCGAAAACCAAAGTACTAGCTGACATTTTTAGTTCGTGAAAGACTGCCTTTAATGCCCTTCAAATGCTTCCAACGAGACTTTGAGAACTTTGTATTAATATTTTTATCAATTCACTTCTAATTTGCCTGCAGGGTTATATGCTATTTTACACATATATATGTAATTTTATTTTCGTTTCTCATGCGTTTTTTCATTGCCCCTCTTTTCGCGAATTTTCCTATAAACATATCATTAAATATTCAGTATCTTCAAAAAATTAATATGAAAAGTTTTGTGTATATGAAGTTTTCAAGCTTTCACGCTTTTACGCTTGTGTATTAAGTGAAAATTTGGCTTATTAAAAGTTTGTGACTTGAGTTAGTACTTAATTAAAAAACACAAAATGGTACCTTTTTCTATATGTATGTATCTAGGAAGGAATGCATATATGAAAAGGAACTGTACGGCACGCCACATATAATGTTCGAAAATAACTGTTGTGTAAGAATCTATGCGTGTTTATTAATAACTAATTAGGTGAAGAGCGGGGGTTACTTTACATAATAATTAGGGGCATGTCGTAAATGAACGATATATTCCTATCTTGGTCTAGAAATTTTGTTATTAAACATTTTTCTAGTTCAAAACTGGCACTTATACAAAATTGTCTAATAAAAAAAATATCGCATGATATTTTTTATTATTAACCAAATATCGCATGATATTTTTTTAACAAAATTATATTTTCAAGCAACTCTTTTGCTATATTTTAAACTGAGTTTAACTCAAATTTTTGTTTTGTGGCTAGTGTATATTTATAAGAATATTTTTTTAATTTTTTCATTTAAAAAAGTACCAGCGGTGTTCTTATGGAGCTTATAGTAGTGTATACCGTAGTGTATTTATTATTTTATCTTACTAAAAACATAAAATTTCTGTACTATTTGAATATATTCAACATTCTCTCTCAAACATATGTATATTTATTTATATTTCGCCCTCAATCCAACGCAATTAATATGTTAAAGTTCGCATTTATCCATCTTAAATGGGCATATAATGTGTACTTAAAGCTGCAAACGCCGCTTTTGGCATTGGCGTTTCATTATTAAATTTTTATATTTTTATATTATATAAGTACGTACATATGTATGAGAGAATTTACAATGACATTGCCGCAGCTGTTAATATGAATTATTTAACGCTTTTGTTATTGATGTTAACACCTTCGCTGTTAATAAACGTCATAAAAAGACGATGTAAATAATATTTCATATGTGTTATAATGAAAATGAAATGTTGAATGGCGATTGGAAGTAGGTTACTTATACGCCACCACCCATATTGATTTCGAACGTATTAATATGACTCATTCGGCCGACACAATTTATGTGTTGTTAAGAATATTGATAATGTGAGGGATATTTAATTATGAATGGGGTTTATACTGCTAGTAGGTTACTCATACGTCACCACTCACATTAGTTTGAAGTACATAGATGTTACTCATACGCCCCAGCCAAAATCAAAATCAATGCAAAAGAAGCAAATATTTTTCACATTTCATATATCCAATAAATACAACACTGCAGGCCACTGTATGTGCGTAAATTTCATGCGCCCGGATTGCACCAATTTAACGCCCGCTTTCGCCAACATATTTCACCATCGAAGCAGAGGATTTCCTCAAGCCTTTGCAATGCATTTTCCTGCAACTACAATTGTTGCAATTACTTTAAGGAAATGCTGCCTTCAACACAGCACAACAGCCGCAGTTGCGAATATATAGTAACACTTACAAGAGCTACAACAACAACAACTGAAGTAGTGGTGCTGATGCAGCCAACAATGGCAACAGCGGCAAGTGATATGGCAATAAATATTCGTTGCTTGCCTTCACCACATAGCAATTGTCCGCGACTTGTGCCGCCTCAGCGTTGCATACAGCAAACCGACGGCGCTGCACTGCTCAGTCGGCGTAAAGAAGAGCGGATAATCATTATTTTGCGAAAAGTGCACCATAAATTGTACGAGCCGTTCAAGTAGAAGCACACCGAAGACCTTTATATGGACACGTATGGGTATATATGTACATATATATACACAGATAGTATATGTAGTCATATATTTTTTTATATTTAAACCTTCTTAGTGTAGCTTCATGCTTTCTTACTGCCTTCTCAAATTCCATGCCTTGTACGAAAATGATATGTAGCTCTCATCTTCATTCGTTTTGCGCTACACTCGCTCGCCATGGTATTTCGCGCTTTTTGGGAAGTTTATCAAAATTGCTAAAGGGATATGGGTAACTTACACAGTCACACTTTGCTGGGCTCAGTGTTGCATGACGGCATTGTGCAACGCAGCAGCATTGTGGGCTATCCCATTTTATTGCTACTAATATGGATGTTGTTGCTTGTTACAGCGCATGTAGTCGGTTACAATGCCTTGGCTACATGCGTTGGCACTCAGCTTAAACACTAGCGAACTGAAGCGTTAAAAATGCAACAATAGCAACAAATCAGCCAACCAAGCTAACAAGCTGCGCGCTTGTGTTACACTCGATGTAGCTATTTATATGCGCGTATGTGTAGGTGCGGTTGCAAGTATACTGCAGTGCGGAAATAACAGGAAATCAGCAAAGAATGCGATTAATTTTCTTCAAAAAATATTGCTAAATAGAAGTTGCCACTGACAGGCATACCAATGTGACGCTGTACACTGAGAAAAATAGGCGGAATGAAATGTTTTTTTTTATAAAAATTTGAGTAAATCTCAAAAAGCATTAAAATATTTTATAGAGTTGCCACCTTTTCCGAATTTAATTATTAATTTCTTTACAATTTACCAACACTTTGCCTCACATAATTTTTTCAGTGCATTGACTTCTACTAACCCTACACACTTGCAATTCATCCAACAATAAAATGCTTATCTCGGCTGTAACTTCTTTGCTGCAATGTTGTATATATAACTTATGGCTACACGCACACAAGTGGCAAGCATTTAAGCGGAAGTGCAACAGATTGTGTATGAAAAATGCCACGCTGCCACATGTGTTGCCTGTCAAATTGTGTCTGTAATTGCGCAAGAAGAGCAGTATATTGCATGAGAGTGCAGTGTGGCATATAAGCGCATGAAATGCAATGTGATGACTTCAGGCGGAGCAATGCGCGAAATAAATATTTTATTTTAATCTTCTTGCAATTTAAGTGACTTCTCACACATCTCTGGTAGACTTTGTAATATGCAGAGGAAGTTTTTTCAAAGAAAAATGTTATATAAAGTGTTTAATATTTATATAGAATCTCCCACTGAGTTGGTACTAAGCATAAATTTTGATTTTGAGCAGGTAAATCATACGCCACCACTCACATTAGCTTTGAGCGCTCAAAGATTACTCATACGCCCAGTCACAAATTTATACTTAATAATTTTATATTGATAATTTCATAATAATACGTGCTAAAGACATATTAAAAACACATTGTAGACCCATTAAAAAACTTTCAAAATACAAATTTAACTTTTATTAATTTTCCATGCACCAAAAAGCACTTATCAATATAATTGCTATATTATTGCTTTCACCCACAAAAAAAAACACGTGAACGTTTCATAACAACACGATTTCAATTTGAAAGTAATAGTCTGGCGTCAGCTTTAAAATTAAATTGTATGTGGCCACAAAAGCAATCACGAAAGATGGTGCACGAGTGTGCAACCACGACTGGCGAAGATTAATAAAAATCATAAAACCACAAAAACGTGCCATTTTCACTTCGCAAAGTGATTAAGTTGAGCAGCCATTAAAAATAAATGCTCGCATATCTATGCAAGGAGTCCGCAAGCCATGGCATGTACTCAAAGATAGTGATGGCAGCAATATATCGATTTGCCGGAAGGCAACAAGGTCAGGTGAAATGATAAAAATCTTGAAGGAATTAGAAATAAATTAAGTGCATTCAAGTTATTTTGTGAAAATAAATGTGAAATGCGCCTAAAAGTATACTAATGTAATTGCATCATATTATAGTACTAATAACATGAATTGGAAATATCGATAAATCGATCGTTTATCGATTAAATTTGCAGATTTGAAGCTGTCTATGTACCGCTGATGTAGTTTCCGAGAATTTTTTGAATAAAAAATCACCTTCGAGCAAAGTAATCGATAATTATTTAATCGATAGTTCGATTATTTTATATTCATGTGTCCCACAAGCCGATGTTACAACAAAATTTTACTGAAATTAGTATTTTTGAGTTATTTTACTAAAATAAATGTAAAATACGCCTAAAAGTATGCTAAGACATTATTGGACTCACAATATGCATATAAAATATCTATAAAACAATTGTTAATCGATTAAATTTGCAGAACTTAAGAAGCTATCGAACTTTAGCACTATATTTTGAATTACCTCCGAGCAAAGAATATGATAAATATTTAATCGATAGTTTATATTCATGTGTTCCACTAGCCGATGTTACAATACAATTTTCTGCAATCAGTATTTTTGAGTTATTTTCTGAAAATAAAAGTAAAATACGCCTAAAAGAATGCTAAGGTAATTAAGCTTTCGAGTTATTTTTTGAATTTTTTTTTTCAATTAAAAATTATCTCAGAACAAAGAATATGATTAATATGTAATCGATAGTTCGATTATTTTTAAATTCACATAACTACTTAAGACTGCACACACATACATAGAAATGTATATGCATTCTTCTCTATATGGTTTATAGAAATTGCTGAGTATATTTTCATTAAAACATACACCGCTGCTGTGACAGCTGTTGGCTAACGCTGGCAATGACAACAAATTATAGCAACAACGAGTACAACAAAAAAAACAACAACTATCTTATTTATTTAAATATATATACAACAACAACCGCCGCCATTGATTGCCGTGAGTGCGTTAATTTTGATGAAATCACCACATTGAGCCAGATAAGCCCATTGCTTACACTTATATAATATATTTTTGGAGCCAACTGTAAAGAAAAGTGAAAAATGTAAATATTCAACGACATCACCACCAACAACAACACAAGCTCATTACTGCGGCCGAGCGCACTTGTAAGCCGGTTGCTTGCATAAACAACCACAGCATTTGATGCCGCTACGCGTTTATGCCAGTACAAAAAATCGGTGGGCAAAGTTCAAGCGAACATTAAATGAAAAAGCATAGCAAATAGCCGCGCATACAAGCGCGACGATGCGACAATCGGCGTTGAGAAGAAAAATTATAGCATACAAGCAGGCGTTTCAGCATTTAAGCTTTAATCAACACATAAAAACTGTAGCTTTTCAGCGCCGCACAAAGGCTGACTACACAATGCCAGCGAGGCAGCAAGTTGAAAAACCACTTAAAACTCTCGATTTTTTACGGTAATGGAAGGTGATTGCTGTAACGCGTTGCTTCTTTGTTGTTGTTGCATACTCCATCCACCAGCTTTTTTTTTGTGGTCACTAGCCAACTGCAGCCTGTAATGGTGGCAACGACAGCAATGACGTGCGCTTGTCATCAACACCGGTTGGTGTAACTGTATATCTATGAGTATAAGTGAATATATATATGAGTGTTGAGTGTGTGTGTAAGTGAGTTGCAGCATATCCATCAGTTGGGCTAGCGGTAGAAGCGACAATGATGGCGGTTGATGCCCGAATCGTGGTCACTTATAGTCACAAATTTCACGTTGATTGCTTTTGTATGCACAGCTGTATATTCTGAAGGCCCGGCAACAACAGCGCATACACTGCTTGTAGCAGAAGCACAGCTTTGCCTGCTTTGGCTTCAAGTCGCGCGTAGCTGTAGCACTTGTGGAAGTCAAACCACAAAAAAGTAAAAACAAAAAACAAAAAAAAATAGTAATAAATGATACAGTTACAAACGCTACATATACATGGAGAAGCACGCGCTGTCTTATCACAACACACAGACAAGCGAGCGCGCTGCTGATAAAATTGACTTAAAAATACATTGAGCTGAGTAAAATCGTGAAAGTGTATTAACTCTCATGCAGCAGGAAAGGCAAATATTGCGCCACTTACTGCGTTGACCACACTACGGGAAATTACTTTCGCCCCTTGAGCGTTAAATAAAGCCACAATCGCACACGGAAAAAAATATACAACAGTTAGTCAGCTAGCCGGACATCAGCAAGTCAAAGGCGGGATGCTGTGAAATCTTCAGCGGCGAAGTGCAAAAAAATGCATATATATATAAATATATCACATATAATAAAATAAATAAGCAGTTACAGCGTAAGCGTGTAGTCGCGCAACGGAAACGGAAGCGCTCAGCTTATTTTCGCTAAGGAGTTGACTACGTCTCAAATAAAGTGCAATAAGTACAGTATAATATATATATATATATAGTATAAAATCGTAATAATGTCCAGCAATAACTTCGTACGCAATATTTATATATTTCCATTGAGTATTTTATTTATTTCCACGAAGAACTTAATATGAATATTATTGATATCGAAGGAAATTGGCAAAAAAATATGAAGGCATTAATAATCACTTGGTCAGAAGTACGGAAATGCCGAGCAATTGGATGTAAGATATAACAAATATCTCGCTTTTTATGATTGTCTACATATGAGGTATGTTCAAAAAATAACGGGAATTTCTGTTTTTGAAAGAAAAAATTTATCCATTTGTCTACTTTAATGATGTCGCCTTTAAAATAGGCCTCATTCGATAGCATACATTTACGCCAGCGTTTCTTACAATAGTCGAGACACTTCTCAAACTCGATTCCTTGGACAACTGTTGTTTCTTTCAGTGATTTATCACTAGCAGCTGCAACGGACAAATATCATGGCTTTAGTTTGATCGTACTTCAGATATATTTATACATATATAGTATCATATGGCTCCGCAAGCGAGCAAATGAGATTTCTCCATTTATTACAATCTAGTGCTAGCCTCTTTTTTTTTACTCCAACTTTTTTGGACTCTAGATATTTATACTCTCGCAACAAAGTTGCTAAAGAGAGTATTATAGTTTTGTTCACATAACGGTTGTTTGTAACACCCAAAACTAAACGAGTTAGATATAGGGTTATATATACCAAAGTGATCAGGGTGAAGAGTGGACTTCAAATCCGAATGTCTGTCTGTCCGTCCGTCCGTCCGTCCGTCCGTCTGTGCAAGCTGTAACTTGAGTAAAAATTAAGATATCTTAATGAAACTTGGCACACTTATTTCTTGGCACCATAGGAAGGTTAAGTTCGAAGATGCCACGCCCACAAAATGGCGAAAACCGAAAACACGTAAAGTGCCATAACTAAGCCATAAATAAAGCTATGGAAATAAAATTTGGTATAAAGGATCGCACTATGAAGGGGCATATTTGGATGTAGTTTTTTTTTTTTGGAGGTGGAGGTGGCCCCGCCTCCTACTCAGTTTTTTGTACATATCTCGGAAACCAATAAAGCTATATAAACCAAACTTTCTGCAGTCGTTTTTTAGCCATTTCGGTTGCAGCCGAACATAGCCCTTCCTTACTTGTTCGATGTTTAAATTTTTTCTCAAAGTTAGAGCGGATCGACCTTTTTTTCGGCTACCTTGTCGATTCCAGTCGAACGCATTCCGAGCGATTGTATTTGGATCTTGCCTCAGAACATGTCCGAGCCAGCGGCATTTTCTTTTGAGAATTTCAGTCCATTGGGATATTTGGGTTGTGAGTAACCATAAGTTCGTTATAGAGACGGTGACGGGCCCAGAATATGCGGCAAATGTTGCAAAGACATCGGTTTTTGAAAACTTGTAGCTTTTGGATGTCCGAGGGTACGAGATTCCATCTTCAACATATATATAGAAGAGTTGACTTAATGTTAGAATTGAATATTTTGTTTTTGTAATTTGCATAATCTAAAAATTCCCAATTCCCGTTATTTTTTGAACTTAAAGTGTTTTACATCTGTTAAAAAGTAAAAGTATTATTTTTGGATTAAATTGAAGGTTTATTTAGCATAATTAGAATGAGCCTATTTAAGTAAAATTTTAACCGTTTTGTTCGATCACATGTTGACATTTTGAAAGTAATTTTATGCTGCCGCTATCATGGAAACGCTCGTCCCTATTGGCAAACATATTGGACAATTGATTCTCACTAGCTTTTCTTTAGCCCAATTTTTCACCAGCAATATCATTCATTCTATACAGAAACAAATTGTAATCACTAGGTATCAGGTCCAGACTGTAAAGTGGATGTATAAGAATCTTCCAACCAAGCTTGCGGAGCTTCTGACCAGTCACTATCGATGTGTGTGGCCTGGTGTTGTTCTGATGAAACACAATTCCTCTTCTATTGGCCAAAGCTGATTGGACAATAAACTATATCTGACTCTACCTTCTACTCTTTTCTATAACTTTTAGAGATGATTGTGTTGATACTTAACTTAACTCATTGCATTATCTAACACATCACAGCCCCGCCATTAGATGAACAACCGCAAAGCGTATGCAAAAAGGAAGAAACTAATAACTGATAGTAATTTTGCGCATATCACGCTCACACAAGAAAGCACTTTAGATTGCTTATTTATATTGCTTCCTCCTGACTTTGTGCACTTGCTTGCTTATCATTTTTTAAAGGCATTCGCACTAGTATCTTTGCTGATGCCGCTGCCGCATGAAATATACTCATATTGCATGCTAGACAAATAAAAAATATGCTTTTGCGCTAAAAATGATAACAAGAGAACTTTGCTATTTTCTTGGCGTCTTCGCTTAGCATTTTATTGTCGGCTATGCAATTTAAATATGACCTGCGGCATGGCATTGCGACGCAATTCCATAAAATCACCAACCGCCCACACGCACTAGTGAACATTTGCTCTATCTTTCAATCTCTTTCACTCTTTATCTCCTCTCTCTTTCCTCTCTCTCTCTCTCTCATATGAAACCAACTATAAGCAGCCAGCAGCTGAGTCTCGCTTTCCATGTTGTCATTTACGCTTAGTTGTTGGCCAATCTGCGAGCCACTTTTCAGTTCCTGCTTCTTTACTGTATCAACTTGCTGTTGGTGGTGCTGTTGTGAGTGTGACTGTTTGTGTTGAGGTTCTTGTTGTTGTATGCTCAAACACTTCCACTTCAATTTCGCGTTTAAGTTTTTCGCTTGATACGCTGCCGCAACTCATCTATGCCATTAAGTATGAACTCTATGCGCCATTGTGTAGACGCTGGCAGCAACACAACGGTAGTTGCTTAGTAGTCTATGTCATGTGTACGCAAGTTTATTGTGGCATACTTTTGCGTAACCACGAGTTCATTTCCTGTTTATATCACCGCACTACTTAGACTTCTTTGAGCTCAGTCTTCTTTGGCGGCACTAAAGCTCTTCTGTTACTTACTTATTTTGAGACGTTACTTTGAAAAACTGTTAACCCAAATTATTCACCTTAATCTGCGCTGCCACATTCCGTGTTTTTTCCGCTTTTAAATTACCCGCTTTATGCGTCACGTTCATGTTCTTACTGTTCTTACCAAAATCACCAAATTATTCGCAACATTTTTAATCAGATGAAAACTTTTATTTCACAAAAAATGTATGAACTATGTGATTGTGTACATTGTTTCGCCGGCATTTAGGCTCACGGCATTGTTGTAAGTGCTTTGCTGCCATATTTGCAGTAGTTTTTGTTGCTGCTGCTGCTGCTGCCAACATTGTCCAAAAATTCATAATTTGTTTATGCCTGCGAGTAAATTGAGGTTAATTTAAGTGAAGCGCTTGCGGAGTTGTCGTCATTTTTCTTCGGCGTTATTGCGTAAATCTGCTTAAGTGCTGCAATGGTGTGACATAAATAACTTTTGTTGTGATTTATTTTAAAGTTACGCATACGCCATGGCGGGCGCTAGCCGTTGGGCACGGTGTAATTTAAAAGGTTGTAATTTAAATGCTTTAATGGGAATATTGGGCATAAATTGTGGTAGTTTTGGGTGAGATTGTGTTAAAGTTGCATTTTTGAGGCGTGGTTAAAAAAATGTTGAGGTGTGGAGTATTGAAAAATGTTACTCATACGCCATGTACAACTATAAGAAGGGTGTTTGAAATGTGAGTTTTTTGAGAAATAAAATTATTATTTATTCATTTTTTTACACAATTTAAAGCAAATTAAATATAAAATAAAATAAATCATATCTGAGTTGATATATGATAATTTTTTCTAAAACAAAACTAGATTTAATGCTACAAAGGTTTGAAATAAGTTCTAAAATTATGATTTTTGATTTTGACTATAATTAAGTGTTTATATTTTCAAAAACTAATTTCATTTATAGTAGTAAATAACCTAAAATATTTCGTAATCAACTAATAATGAATCACGATTTAAATTTTCCGTACTTTTTCACCTCTTTGTGACTTATTAAACAGTATGCACATAAT
Source organism: Zeugodacus cucurbitae (assembly GCF_028554725.1). Classification (NCBI taxonomy): domain Eukaryota; kingdom Metazoa; phylum Arthropoda; class Insecta; order Diptera; family Tephritidae; genus Zeugodacus; species Zeugodacus cucurbitae. Next base: position 64,468,276 of record NC_071671.1, on the reverse strand, counting down.
TTTTCTAACTAATTTACGACTGCACTAATAAAGTACGCTAAAAAATTATTGAATTATGTTTGGCTTTTTAGCCAATAAAACAAAAATCTAATTAATTTAATGGCATGTTCGAAAAGAAATTAATGAGCATGACTCTTTATTTATTACCCTTTGTACAAAGTAAAACAAAAAGAGTTAATTAAATAGCTAAAATTAGCACAACAACCAACTTGCAGTGATATTTTCATATTTGCAATTGTTTTATCAATATTTATTGATTAGCACATTTTGTTGTTGTACAACTATTGTTTTCACTTAACAATGCGAATGCCATAATTACAATTATCAGGCGCTACGCAAAGGTATTGAATATACATACCAGTGCTTTCGATGTATTGAATATATTTCTGTTGTTGTAATGACTGTTGCTGCCAAACTAATCATTCATTACATGAATTATTCAGCTGGCATACACTCAACACACACAGCGCCAGTCAGCGGCATGACAAAGCTGATTGCGCTTGTCTCGCCTAATATCGCATATTGCTAATCATTTGTCTGTGCTAATTGCGGCCTTTCCCCAAATACCATTTTGCCGTCGCCGTGTAAAGGCAACTCATAAATATCAGCGCCAAATGTATATAAATATATACATATATATGTATAGTATATATGTAAGTTAAGCAAGCTCACAATAACAAAAGTAGTCCGTTAACTAAAATTTATTGCAAATCATCAACAAAAATGTTAAGAACGAAGGTAAAAACTGTGAAGGTAAAAACAATGCTGTGGCACGCAAGCCAATTGTAGCTTACCTTAGCAACACGGGGAGAGTATATATACATATATATGCACTGACTAAGTGACTCACGCTCTGTCTGATTAATTGACTGTTCACTTTAATGCATTTGTTTGCTTTTATGACAGCGTTGATTCATCATAATAATGCCGCTTGCCACATTACTCAAATACTGTGTGGAAGACTACTTAAATATTATTTTAGAAATGCTTTTGCTGCGATTTCCTGCTCATTTTTGCTACTGGAGTTGTTGTTAGTGGGAAAATATTTGAGGGGAAGTCATATATGTATTTTAAAAGCTTAAAGCTTTAAGGAATTCTTTACTCATTGAATAATTGATAACAGAATTTCATGTAATTTGAAAAGAGTTTTAGTAAATTTTCTACTCAAATCATACATTTATGCAGGAATGAAGAGATTTCAGTACTTCGGATTGCAAAAATCAGTTATTTGTTAACAAATAAAAATCTAATATAATATTCCTCTATTTGACAGTGTGTACATTGATGAATGAACTTCCGTGCTTCAAAAGTCCAAATTAGGGAGGGAAGTCCATGTTGAAGCCTAAAAACCATCATTTTTTTTAACTTATGTACTCATCCTCTAGGCAGTACTTGCTCAAAAAGTACAATTTCAGTGTATCGATAAAATCGATTTTTAGAAAAATTCCCTTAATCATATTAATACTCTATATTATATCGCAAGCATTGTCTTAGCTTCTATTTACTTCCAAAAAGTCAACAAACAACTTCGAGTTTGAACTGCTCAACAATTCTAGATCCCAAAATCACTTCTAAGATTAGGTATTAGGGATTAGGGTTCGACAAAGCACCCTGAACCTACTACAAATATCCAAATATCCAGATATTTTCCACTTCTATATCAGCAAAATCAAATCAATCAATCTTTATTTTCGAGCATCTGTAAGAAATTTATTCCACACATCAATATCAGAAGAACTCTACCAAATCGACTTTCTGAAGTCTTCCAAAGACACTCACATTGCAAAAGAAACGAAACTACAAGTATATAATTGAAATTGAACGCCGCGCTTATTAATAATAATCGATATTATTAAGAGTGTCAAATTACAAAACACAACTCCCTAAAATTGTATCCTCTTTCCTCACTGCTTGCTTGCTGTGAATCTGTCATTAGCATAGTGAATGATTTGCATTACTCGCGGCCATTGTCAAAGCACATTTTACTGTTATTTTTCAATTTACCGCCTTTTCGAAATCCATCAACAATAAATTAGATACAGACTACCCCTGAAAGCGCGCACACAACCCAACGCATTAAAATGACCCAACAAACTGCCACAAGTGATTTCACTTTAATTGATTTCGCTTTGTCTGCCTTTGAAATTGGTAATAAAAACGAAAAGCTAAAATCATAATAACAAAAGTATACTAAAATTGCCTTAAAAGCAAAATCACTTCAAAACAAATAAACAACAAACAGCGCAGCCAGAGGCAGCAGCATACACGAGCGCTGGGTAGGGGAGGGAAATAAAAATCACAGCTGCTTGTGACTAACATGTGGTTGCGACCCTTACTAAAAGCAAGCAGTGGAGGAAGGAGAAGATGAAGAACAAGAAGTGGAAGAAACATCATTCTTAATAACCAGCTTGAGTTTCATGCACTCGCACTAGCATTCAAACTAATTTAGCCAACTTCGAGTTAGATTAGTGTGTGCTGGCGGATAGAGCAGAGTCAACACATAAAATTGGTCTATCAGCCACATTCCCCAAGGGCACATAAATAACATTCGTTTCTAATCATAATAAAATTGACAAACCGTTCAGCAATATGTCGCAACCGAAAATCGAATAAAAACAAAATGCCAACAATAAAAACACTAAAAACAAAAAGGCCAACGGAGTCAACATATAAATGCTCAGCGAAAGTATAATATTTAAAGGCGTAAGATAAAACCGCTCAACAACCATAACCACAACTTGACTACGAGGCAACTATAATAACAACAACAAAAAAACAGCAAACAACTGACATACAAACTCACTTTAACCTCAAACAAGGGAACCAAAGAAAACCGCCCCTCTCCCTCTGTCATCGCCCACCGCGCGACGTCTAAACATTTGCAGCGCGCATTAATCCTGCGCGTCAGCTTGTATGCCAACAAACAACAGGAAAGTGGATAAATGATAAAAGTGACAGCGTCGAGTAGACGCGATAATGAGCGACACGCATACTCAACAACAACAACAACAACAATCCGTATCCTTTCTGGGTAGTATCATAGCGCTCGTGATAAGGCAGGCAGTAGGGAAGCATAAGAAAGCATATTGTTGGCAAGCAGACAGGCAAATGTAGGGCAATAAATTGGGTGTGGCAGCTACAAGACGGTATAACATAGAACATGCAACATGCAACGCGGCGCAAGTCTAGCTTTCAATCACTCAAAATCGCAGAGGAAATAAAAACAAGCGCAAAATAACTACGCAAATGTAGATAAAAAGTGATAAAATATAACAGCATTTCTATTGGCACATGTATTATATATTGTAGTTGTAGTAGCATGCCACACCCCACTTGTCTCGCAGTGCTATTTATCCTTGCAAACAATCAATTTTGAATTTATGCGTGTGCGTTCAAATGCCATGCGTGCATATCGCGCCTATATATATTGTAATTTACAACTATGCAGACACACATACAATGCTATGTATGCATGTATGTGTGTAATTGTTGCATGCAATTTAGTTTACACGTTCGTTCGCGGCAACTGTGTGCATTCAATCGGAAGCGGAAACGCGCTAAATTTATATTTTATTGCCGAGTATCCATTTTAGAAAATTAATGTTGACAACATGAACAGTAACAACAACAACCATTACAACAACAACAATGACAACAATAGAAACAACAACAAATAAACAAGCGGTATTTTTACATAATTCAATTTAAACATTTTAAAAGCGTAAAGGGAGTTAGATGGCCGATAATACCAATCGACACTGTGGATATTTTATTGTAAATTAATTTTTCATTGTTACAAAAATTAAAATAGTTTTTTTGAAAATCACACAAAAATAATATACTCTAATATGCCAACCCCATATACAATCTATAATATATAGGGTATACCTAAAGACCATTAACATCTATCACAATGAGTTGAGTGGAAAAAGTTAAGAAAGACAACCATAGCTGCTTTTGGGGTTGCTATATTGTCATTCAGAGAAGACAAAAATGGTTTTATATATCATATCCGGAGTCATATCCTTACAATATATCGTACACAATGAGATTCCATCGATTATTATTCTTTAAAAATAAGTATAGAGACAGGTTCCACAATCATTTCGGACTGTCCAACTATATTAATGGGTACAGTGGGTAATAGAAGCAGAAGGAATGTGAGGATTCCCGAATTCATCCAATGTTCTAAATTTGCCCTGAACTTACATTTATATACATACAAATATTACAGATATACGTATAAGATATATACCCATAGGTATATTAACCGGATCCAGTCTGCTTTAACTACGAACAAATCTCTCTAATATGACTCAATAGCTTAGTTATAAGTTTATTTTCATATTAATCGCAATTGAACCTGAATGGGCATGTAAAAAGCTGAAATAAACTGCCCTGGATTACTCTAACTGACTATTCAGGTCACTTTATTGGGGAGAAGTTTTATTGTTTTATGCCTTAAAATATTCAAAGAGGAGTAAGGAAAGGCTAAGTTCGATTTCACAAAATGACCATAAGGCACTAAGTTCTTCATATTCGATATCCGGGGCATTGAAACATTATAGTCCGATTTCGACAATTTCACCAGTGATGGCACAGATCATATACAGTATTTGTGAAAAGTTGTATTCCAATATCTTCATTGGTTCTTAATGCATATATTATAAAGTGAACGAATCCGAAAAATTCAAAATTGAGTTATATAGGAAGTAGGCGTGGTTGTGAACCGATTTAGCCCATATTCCACCCGTGTCATCAGGGTGTCAAGAAAATATTATATACCGAATTTCATTGAAATCTGTCGAGTAGTTCCTGAGATATGGTTTTTGACCCATAAGTGGGCGATGCCACGCCCATTTTCCATTTTGTCAAAAAGTCTGAGTGCATCTTCCCACTAGTATTTCTTCTGTAAAATTTAATGAATGGTGGGGTACTTAAGAGAACCGACTGCAGAAAATTTGGTTTATAAATTACATCCAAATATGGCCTTTACTAGGGCGATCCTTTGTGTCAAATTTTATTTCCCAAGCTTTATTTATGGCTTAGTTATGACACTTTGTGTTTTCGGTTTTCACGATTTTATGGGCGTAGCAGTGGTCCGATTTTTCCAATTTTCGGAAGCAAGTTATCCGTTGCTTTATGACTTACAAACAACCGTTATGTGAACAACCTAAAATACTCTCTTAGCGAGAGTATAAAAATCGATATTCGAAAGAGGTGGCATTAAATATATCCTTCGTAGCAAAAACCCGAATATATTTCTCTTTTTAGATAACTTAAGAACATAGTTTCAACCCATCTCTATCTCTAGAAAAAAATTAAAATTAATAATTCAATCAATTCCTATCAATTATTCAATAAAACTGTCCACTTTAGGTGTCAAAAGAATCAAGTATTACTTAATAATATTAAATTTTTATTTAGGAACTTTCATAATAAAAATATAATCGCATTACAAAAGCTAATTGCTATGACATTTGTGTTTAAAAAGTATCGTTAAATTTCGTTTTTTTTTTTTTTAAATAATATTTATTCATTAATGCTGTCGCCATTAAATTAGCTCGAATTCAATAATACGCGCATAGGCCTTCGAATCATCGGGCAACGACTACCCTTTAAGATTCCATTCATTTTCGGAAACACGAAAAAGTCCCACGGATCAAAAACTGAACGATATGAAGGACGGGGTATAATCACGGTATTGTTTTCGGCCAGAAATTCACGAACAAGCTACGAAGTGTAAGCTTTAAACAAAACCATATGCCAAGGCTTTTATCAGAACATATTTTCAACAGTATTCATTGGGCTTAATTCAAAGATATTTTGAAGAACACTTTTTATTCAATTATTTCTCCCTACAAGTGAAAAAATTATCAAATAAGATTTGGATAATAAATAAAGAACAATTATCTAATTTTTAATTTATAATTTTTAATATTGTACCAAAGAACATAAAACAAAAATAAACTTTTTCCAAGAATAAGCAAAGTATCTTAAGCAAATGATCAGAAAGCTCCTTTGAATCATAGTATTTCTTTCTAACCAGAATCGTATGTGCATTTCTCGATAGTGATAAGAGATTTCAGATAATCAGAAAATCAGCAAAACTCGTTCTTCCAATACTCAGCCTAATTTGAAGTATAACTAAGATAACAGAAAAACCAATATTGATTTCTTTCTCTCAGTGTGTTAACAGCATTTTTCATATTTAAAGTCCTTTCGCTACCCACACATCCACTTAAGTTCGTTATTTTATTGCTTACAAACTAGTAACACATAACTTGTCCATCCCATCAAGAAACACACATATGCCTAAACAATCTTAACATTAAAGCGTTTAAGGCAATTGGTCTAATTTTATTTATGTGGGCTAGTATTCTTAGCGCGTAGCGTGTTGATAATTTATTAGCGCTGAAAGCAAAGGATACGAAAAGAGCCGAACAACAACAACTGCAAAGGGTTTTTTGATTGTTTTTGTTTGTTTATTATGGTGCTTTAGCGCGCGTACGCAGCTGTTTGGCTAGTTGGCTGTGGAGTTAGTTAGTTATTTGAGCTGATGACTTGGCAGCAGCCGGCGGCGGCTTAGAGTGGACATGCAGCAAGTAGAGTTTCACTCGAATCAGCACTTTAACCATTTTTAGTTTCGGTTTGATTTTTTTGCGTTTTTGGTAGTCTCTGGCTACAAGCTTGTAACACAATGCTGCGCTGTTTGTTGCCTTCGTTAGTGGCGCGCGTTATATCCACGCGCTCATGCCGCTGTATGCACTTCATTAAAAGTTCAGTCGTAAAAAATTCACCATTTTACTGTTGCGGAGAACATAACCAACACAGCCTAACGCACAACACGTCAAGCGGGGCAACAACCGAACCGCAGCCAATATCGCAACATGCAAACAAGATAGACTGACAATCCGCCTGTCCGCTTGGCTGTCCGTCTGTCTGTCTTCGCGAACTTACGCTGTATTCGAAATGCGAAATTTGCCGCACTCTTCAACATGTCTGTGGGTTATTCATCAAAACGCTTGTATGTTCGCCTGCATGCATATATCGTTGGTTTGTTATATATAGAAGTTCTGACACTGGGTAGTAAGGCATGACGGCAACGAAGCAAGCAACAGCAACACTTACGACCACTCATTCATCACACCCCAGTTGCCAGTCACTCATTCAGGCAATCATTCAGTCATCAAGTGTGTCCACTCTTGTACCTTCAACAAGCAATTCCCCGGCTCTCACTCTTTCACTCTCGAGCCAGCCAAAGTATGCGCAGCTTGTTTGTGTATCGAGTTAAGACTGTGGCACACTGCCAATTCAACGACTCCCCTCCACTTACCAAATGCCTCGCTGGCACTGGAAATTGTGTGAATGGCTCGTGTTGCTCGTTAAAACTCCAAAACTGAAATTGGCTCTAAAACATGCGACTGTTGCAAGACTACGGACGATGTACACTGTGTGCCAAAAATATGAAGAATATTTTTAAAAAATTTTTTTTTAATTAAAAGTTTAACGAAACAAAGCACTGACATCAAGTAGTAATTAAAATAATTTCTATAATTTTTTTGAAAAATTTTTTCTTAATTTTCAATATATCAAATTGCCAAACCACTTACTTTTTGCGCTGCATGTATCTCAATATCCACGACAGTCCGTATCTTCCGCATAAACTCACTATTGTGCATATACATATATACTATTTTTCTACTGCCACCGATCTGCTGTTATATCACTCGTTATTTTTCTGGTAGTTCATACAAATATATTAGCTTGTTTCGACTTTTTATGGCATTTTAATTGTTGTATGTGCCAAAGTGCCAATGTCAAATTAAGATTGCGCATACGCCATGTCAATCACACAGCACAGCTGCCACACACATGCTTATAAAATACTGTCCATGATTGTAGCGGGACATCAAAAGCACACACACATACATACAACCACATACAAAGACAATTTCACTAAATTCTGCTTCATTATTTTCTTCTGCTTTCGTCCTTGTCATTTCGTGTGCTTGTGACGCTTCACAGTCACAGTTTGACGTTGTGATTCGTCTGGTTGTTTATGCTTGTGGATGCCAATTTTAATTACTCAAATGCATTTTGCTGTTCATATAATTTTCGTGCACATACACATACACTCACTTAAAGTGACTTGAGTAATTTCACACTTGAATAAATTACGTATTGTTGTTGTTGTGATTTTGTGTATTTTTTTGGAAGTGTTGTCTTGTGAGCGCTTATGTGGATGTAACACCATTTTTATTGCATTACATATGTTCTCGCACAGTTATGTAAGTTACTGCTGATGAGGGAATTTGAGTCGGTTGATGTAGTAAAATCAGATTTGAGTAATTTATTTCAAATTAAATGACGGACAACTGCGAATTATTGAAATAATTTTTTAATAATTGCAAGTTTATATAATAATCTGTTATATATTTATGTTATATACCTTCAAGCCTACAAAGCTAAAGTACTATGTGCCTTTCTTATGACTATAGTTGTTTTTTTTTATTTTTTATGAAAAGTTGTTTTTTAAAATTTAGTTAAAATCAAGAGATGTGAAAATAAAATATCCCATGAGATAAATCTAGCATGATATTTTATTATTTTATCTCATGCGATAATTTTTTTAATTTAAACTTTCAAGAACTGCTCAAGATCTACTTACTAAATTGTTTTCTAACTGCAAAACATTTAAATAACATTGATTCGAAACAAATTTAATGTGTGTAAAGATGAAGCCGACTATAAATTTCAAAATAGTTAACTTATAAGAGCTTTGATTGTTGACATTATTAATTGAATGATTTGTTCTCCATTAACATTATTAAAAATTATTGTCTTAAAACCTTTTGGTGAATTTCGAATAAATTATATTGAATTAGTTGTAGCCTTTTCACACAGGAATTGATTGATCAATTTGATCAAACCGACTTTGCTTGATTAAAGCACTGATTTAGATCGATTTACCACACACACAAATATATATTTTACTACATTAACTTTTAATCGAATACAAATCGAGCAACTTCTTATGAACAGCAAAAATGTGCTGGTCGTTAATCAAGTAGCCGGCTGTGCGAAAGCCAAAAACTGGTTACTCAATTATAATCTTAACGTTTTGAAAAGGCAATTAGCATGATTTTTGCACATTTTTATATATATATAACCAGAATATAGTCATGATCACTCCAGATAGATTCGTTAGGTCTTTTGTGAATGTTTTATCAAATTTTGGTTGGGAACTTTGCTAAAAAAAAATATATTTAGACACAAACCTATTTAATGAGATATGGAATTAAACTTTCCATAAATTTGAGAAACGAGATTTAAAATGTTGTGCTATAAACATATCCTTTCGTTTATAAATGATACGGGTTGAGCATTTGGATTGGATAATATATGAAGCTAACGCTTATAAATTTCATTTTCTACAAACTCTGTACAGATTTATAGCAAATTTGGTATTAATAGATCCACAGTGTATAGGGCAGAAGAGTATACCTACTGGTTCACTGTGCAAATAGTGAAAAGTTCGTTGAAACAATTAGAACAACAGCGGATCTGAGTAGCTATTTTGAAGAACTGCTGATGAAACCAATATAAAATGTTCTTCTATCACATTTGTTATATTATTACAACATTAAATTTCCAAAATAGTACTATAGAGAATAATTCAGATTGATCATATTCCATATTAATTTGTTAACACATGGCCAAGCTGTCAAACGAAAAAATTAATTACCCACGTCAAAAAATGTATCACATGTCAAAGCTTTGGACAACCAATCATTATAAATAAAATGCAATATTAAACCACTTTCCTTGACTTTTGACTATACTATACCAGTTGAATTCACTTTGTATCCGGTACATATCCGATTTTCGCTTGCTCAACATGCAACCCAACATTTCAAAGAAAATTTAATCGCCAAAAGCTACTCATTAATAAATATTCAATTTGTGGACAAAGCGCTGATGCAGAAATTAATTTCACCAACTAGCAGCATGTAAGCGAATGTGTAAATGATAGACGAGCAACAACAACAAAAAAAAAACGAAAAATCAAACGAAAAATGTATTAACCGAAAACAATTGTTATGTAAGCCACGTACACAATGACAGCTGGATTTGAGTAGAGAATTTTAAATCCGCACCAAACAATATGTCAATTAATGTAAATAACGCAACCGTGACATTTATCCAATTGTCTGTGTTTACCATGAGCGCACCGCCAGTTGGTGAGAGATAGAGGGGTGTATGAGGAGCAGAGAAGTGATGTGATAGGCAATGAGTTAAATAAGCGCACACACGCGGTGAATGAGTTCAAAAAGCGGAGGTAAATAATTATCGAGCATATTTTTAATTAACGTATAAGCACCAAAAGTTAATTAAATTACGCGATAATAACAACAATTGAATATATGCGACCATATATGTGCGCACACACACTCACAAGCATCAGCGCGTCCGCGTGCAGGCAGCCACTCAAGCAGAACAATAAGCGACAGACTCACACGCAAACATTAAGCCAAAGCGTTAAGCTTCAGCTGATAGTCGAGAGCAGGGAGCTGGTGGAGTACAGTACACAGCGGAATAAGTATAAATGGGTTTTGATATTGGTATAATTAATTAAAATCCGCTATTTATACCGTTGATCAAACATAAGTACACACAACAGGTACAAAAGCTGATAGGAACACATACATATATGCATTGCCATGCTATTTGCATTGGCTGTGACCGACCACTCGCATTTGTATTTGCATAAATACTTAGTCAAGTGTGTACTTGCCAGATATGAATTTTGTGCAGATTACAGGTTATGGTGACTATGTGAGGTTATGTGGGTAAAAAAGTGCACGCAAAAGTTAAATTAAATACTTGTGAAAATGCGCGCCGCAATAGAAAAAACACAGTTATGCAAATAAGTAAAATAAATGTGGAAAATTGCATGCGAGTATTTTTGGTTTTTTACAATGAGTTCGTATTTATTTTAAGCGATCAGTTGCGGTATTTATGCGAAGCAGGCATTTTTTGTTGCTAGTTTGTTATATAAAATAAATAATATTTTTATTTTATAATTTTTTGTAATTTTTTAGCAACAGTTATTTTGCTAGTTTTTAGTAATAAAAATTTCTATCGCGTGCACACATTTTTATTGATGAAATTTTCTTCGTATTTTGACATTTTTTGTTGTAATTTATGGGTTTTGTGTAGTTATAATTTTATTTATTTTTTTATCAATATTTTTATTTATAATTTTTATTACTTCTTATTAATATTTTTTTATTATATAAATTATGGTTTTTTTTTAATTTTTTTCTTTTACTTGGATTGTTTTTTCTGCACGTTTCGGTTGAAATTTTGTATGCACAATTAAATTTACGACTAACTTTTTTTATACATAGCACTTAGATAATATTTTTGTACTAGTGGAGAGAATTTTCGAAGACTGTGTTGGGAGGGTTATTCCATTGATAATAGTTTCGCAAAGGTTCTATGTCTATTTGCCATGGAACTTTATTCAAAGCTTAGAAAATTCAAAAATATGCTGATAGAGGTTTGGTAATGCCTTTCGAAAACTCTATTTTTCTACAATTTTAGACACCTATTGCCTACTAAGTTCTAGATTAGCAAATTTGCTAACCAATTTCATATTAACGCTGCACTTCTCAGCCATTTTACTAATAATGACAATTTTACCAACTTTTAACAGCACTTTTGACTAGTGTCAATAATGACAGTTCTCGATAAACGAAATTCGAAATTGTTTTATAAAAATTGTATAGCTTTTATCAAGCTTAGACAGATATTGAACTCCCAACTACTTTTTTCTATAATCGAAATTCGAATTTTTTTTAGAAAAAATATTATAGTTTTTCCAATTTTTAACAGAACTTTTGACTACTATCAGTAATGACAGTTTTCGATAATCGAAATTTTTTTTACAATAAATATTATAGCTTTCACCAACTTTCAACAGTACTTTAGATTACTGTCAGTAATGACAGTTTTCAATAATCGAAATTCGAAATTTTTTTATAGCTTTTACCAACTTTAGACAGATATTGAACTCCCACTGCCAAGAATGACAATTTTCGAAATTCGAAAATCGAATTTTTTATAAATTATATTATAGCTTTAACCAACTTTTAACAGAACTTTTGACTACTGTCAGTAATGACAGTTTTCGAAATTCAAAATTCGAAATTAAAAAAAATTGTAACTTTCACCAATTTTAGATAGCAATTTTTTATAAAAAATAGTTTAGCTTTTACTAACTTTAGACAGATATTGAACTCCCAACTACTATCAAGAATGACAATTTTCGAAACTCGAATTTTTTATAAAAAAATATTTAACAACCTTAGACAGATGTTGAACTCCCATCTACTGTCAAGAATGACAATTTTCGAAACTCGAATTTTTTATAAAAAATATTTAACAACCTTAGACAGATATTGAACTCCCAGCTACTGTCAAGAATGACAATTTTCGAAACTCGAATATTTTTTAAAAAATATTTTATCTTATACCAATATTAGACAGAACTTTGGACTACTTTCAGTCATGAAAGTTTTCGAAATTCAAAATTCGAAATTAAAAAAAAAAATTGTAACATTCATCAATCACCTTTAGATAGAAATTTGTTTATAATAAATATTATTAATTAATAAATATTATAGCCAACTTTGGATAAAACTTTAGACTACTGTCAGTAATAAATATATTAAACAATTACTTGTTTACTTACTAAAACTCATATCAAAACACTGCTTTAAAGCTTTAATTGCTTTAAAATTTATATAAAATGTATGCTTGTTGAAGCCTTGGGAACTGTAACACTTACCCAAAATAAATTCAACTGATTCTGTAAGGAGTGTAAAAACTCTGAATCTATAAACGTTATACATTTTAATTGCGCTGCATAAAAAACTCGCACACACACTTAGAAATTATCAATTTTACAACTATGTACAAACAAATACAATTTAAATGTTGCTTGTCATCACCTCCACTTATTTCTTTCTAATTTGTTTGCATATGGCAATTGCTCCTTCCTTTTACGCGACAATTAAAAAAGTAAATTAAAATAACATAAATACATAAAAAGTGTGCGCGATGATAAATGACATACAAATATCCATAGTTGAATTATTATACATAGATTTATTTTCAATGAATGTGGCGAGCATATAAATAAATTTTTTGAGCTGGTAACAAAATCATTTAAGCTGCAAAAAATTGCATAGCGATTTATTTAAGTCATCTTTTTTGCGATTGCTATATTCGTTGTTGCAATTATGCGTGCGTTGGCGCAAAAAATTGTCTATTTATTTTATTGCCAATGTCAAATCGATATATTCGCTTGTATGTTCTGAAACAAACTATTATAATGGCTGTGGCATTAAAATATATTTGTGAAGTACACGCTCATAATTCATAAATAAACTGATACTTTCATTATATACATGAGTGTATTTAATGTTAGCGATATGCTTTTATGCATTTTGTATGAGCTCTTTAAATTTAACCGAGTGTTTAAAACATTAAAGTGTAATTATTGTGCTATAAATATTTTTATTAATATTTTTTTAATTATAAGCTGGTATATCATAGTTGCATGCAACTCGTAATGAACTGTAAACTGTTAATGGCTGTATAAAATTGCTTTATCTTTTGCAACAAAGTATAATTATGTAATTAAATACACTCTATTATGTATAGTTTTATGCAATTTAAATATTTTTTATTTTTTAGTGAGAGTATTTAAAGAATTGTGCTATTTTTTGCGCATTTATTGAGTAGAGTCCATATTTAAGAGTAGTGTATAACTTTAACGCATTTATAAAATATTTTTTCCTACAAATAACTGTATCATAACTCAAGGACTTATGAATAATTTATTGGATACTTGTAGCTAACTATTAAAGTGCTTTAAATTTAACTTTTATAGTAACAAAATCTCTTAGCAAACCACAAATTAATTAAAAAAAATATTAATAAGTATTTTTGCTATACTTTTAAATCTTCGTGTTTACATACCTTCCAACAAAAAACACACTCAGAAGAACATACATGCCTACAAACTGAGTATTTCTTGTCCTTCATTATGCCGCAAAATATCACGTATACGACATGGTGTCCAACAGTTGATTATACAAATGCATAAATATGCGAACGCGTTGTTGTTGTTTTTTCTTTAATTTTTTGTTTTTTTTTTTTATTTTTTATGATTTATGTGCATGCATAAATAATGTGAAACAAAGCGCTAAAACAGATTTGATAACTCCAAACATGACATTTGTTTCGCTTGTGCGAGATTAAATCACCAAAAAGTGGAGAAGCGCACACGAACATGATCAAATAAAGAACAACAACAGAATAATATAAAAATTCTGCGTAATATATATATTTTGTTTCGTAATAATTTGTGTACAGTAATGCCAGATACATATACTGCTGCAGTTGTTATTAAATATTTTGGAATTTTTTGATTAAATATAATAAAAATGTGTTTGATTAAAATTCAAAAAAAAAAAATATGTAACATTCCGCGATATTGTAATCATAATAACATTGGTACTGATTTTATTTTCAATTTTTATGATGCATATATTTATCAATATTTATTATGTATGAATGAGCGCAATTTCATGTCTAATGTTTGGATATGTTTCTCGCTTTTTTATATAAAATTACATATTTTTTTCTAATTAAATAAGGTTGGTTTTGTGGTCATGTTTTTGAGATTCATGCTCAGTTTATTCCGCGGAATTATTCAATAAAGTGTATACAATTTAAAATTTGATAGAAATATGTTTCCAAAACTCGCTTTCGATTGAATTGAATTAAATTTACATATTTACAGTCAAATTGTCTTCAACGAATATACATATTATATATATATCTGACTTAGAGGAAAAAACAACTCATTTGTCTATAATATAATATGTGACCAGGTCTACGAACAGGGAGATAACGTGCAAAAACTAGTTTTCTGGGAAACAGCTGTTAAAAATAAACAACTCTCATCTTCCATCCGAATCAACTAAAAAGTGAAAATTGATTTTTTGACACCTAAGCCCATTTTCCGTAGACCAGGTCACATATATATACATTATATTTCTGGCCTAATAATGAAAATAGGAATATTTATTGTTTTTCAAAATATTCTCCATCAAGATTTATACACTTTTGCATGCGCTCAAACCAATTTTCGAAGCACTTTTTTTGAGCCTTTTTTTGAGCGATTGTCAAATTGTGCGGGATCCAACGAGAACAAACCTTTTTTACGGCCAGGCGTTCATGCAATATCGAATGTATGCTGGTGGGAGAAATGCATAGGCATGCCTCTATCTGAAGATATGTTACATGACGGTCTTGCATTATCAGTTCACGTACGGCATCGATGTTTTCTGGCACAACGGCTGTTTTTGGACGACCTTCACGGAATTCGTCTTTGAGCGAGCGTCGGCCACGATTGAATTCGTTGTACCAGTTTTCACAGTGCTATAGGATGGTGCTTCATAGCCATACAAAGATTTTAGTTCATCGATGCACTCTTGTAGCGATAATCCACGTCGAAAGTGGCGAAAAATGATCGCACGAAAATGTTCGAAAGTTAATTCCATTTTTTGGCCGAGATGAATTTTTTAATTCCCTGTAAATAAAACAATTCACGATTAAATCACAAAACGTTCTGAGTGATGTTATGCTAAAAAATGTCAAACTTTCAAATGGAAATGTCAGATTGCACCTGGCAACACTTAGTGTTGCCTAGGCCAGAAATATATATAGCAGCCCTCGTATAACTAAACCCTAAATAAAGTTATAGAAAAAATTTGGTACAAAGGATCGCACTATGAAGGGGCATATTTCGATGTAAGCGGGTGGGGTTCCGCCCGCTACTAAGGATTTTGTACATATCTCAAAAACTACTAAAGCTATATCAACCAAACTTTCTAGAGTCGTTCTTTTAGATACTACCTCATCAGTCCAAATATGGAGGAAATCGGATATGGTTATAATAACACACTTTCCATACAAAGTTTATGTTGAAAACTACTAAAAATGCTTTAAGTTATTAAAAAAAACTACCAGACACATTAAAATTTAAGGTAAAGTTAGTACACAAACACTGTTCTATATACAAAATTGTATATGGGCGTGGCTTTGCCTACTTATCGGTCAAAAACCATATCTCAGAAACTGCTCGACCAACATGAACAAAATTCAGTCCTTAACATTTCCGATTCATAACCACGCCTACTTTCCTTATACCACAATCTTGAATCGCATGTAATTGGTTCACTTAGCAATCTATAAATTAAGCACCAGTGAAGATATCGAACCATAACTTTGCACAAATATTGCGTTTCAAGTGAGTATGCTTGTGACCTATATTTTACCGAAAATATACTTAAATCGCTCAGATATTCTAAAAAACTTCAAACGACAAAGAACAAAGAACGATTTTTTCTACCAGTGTGGCAAAATTGAGCCAAAATCGGGTCAATACTTTCTGTAGCCCCCATATACCAAATATACGGATTTTCACACTACCGGTGTCCTTTATATCGTATATATCGGTTAATTTGTGATATATTTTCGCAAAATGAAGTGAGTATATAATCTTAGATACAAAGTAGCAAAAATAGCAATGGTGGCAAAAATAGTTGAAGTCGGTCAAGTAATTCCCCCGATCCTCATATACTATATATAAAGATTTTCGTTAGTCTAGTGGACTTTACGCCGACCCATATGATCGTATAGTGTATTAGTTTAATAAAAATAAATAAATAACTTGAGAGAGTTTAAGATGCTCGGTTACACCCAAACTTAGCCTTTCCCTACTTGTTTAATAATAATTTTACTAATTTAATAATAGCAGCGCCATCTAGCAATAAAATGGTCAATGAATATGCATTACTCTCAAAAAGATGTTTTTTGAAAATGAGTGGTTGAGTTGAATATGATTGTGGCAAGCTATAAAACTATCCTGAAAATTGATAAGCTATTAAATATAAATATTATGAAATATATATTTTATTTACAAAACTGTAATAAATTTAATTTAATTTTCTCCAAAATATGCATAAATTCATATCCGCTTGCTGTGTGACTATACTCTCCGACCTGCTGCGTTTGAGTGTTCACCACAGGCCGTTAGCAGCATTAATTTTCCACGCACAAACCCATTTTTTCAAACTCGCTCCACAAATATGCGTGTACGCTGTGCCACCCTGTGTTCATTTTTACACACAAAAATGTTCGGTCGCAGCGTCCGATTTTTCCTCGCGTTCATGGCACTGCGCTGGGCGACATTTAAATTAAGTTCATAATTTAACCTCTTCTGTACATATCTTGCTCTTGTTTTTTTTTTGCTTTCGTTTTGCATTCGCTCCTTCTTGGTGCTCCGCAGGCAATCAGTGCCACCATTTGCTGCTCTTTAGCCCCGCCATTCGCACATACTCAATTTAACACATGAGCGCATGCATGCATGTGTGGAACGCCTTGGTCCAGGCTACTGCCATATCTCCCGCCGTCGTTTCACAGTCTGATAGCGGCAATATGTGCAGTCAATATTTGCAACTCTGCAATCTGCTGTTGTTTTTCGGCTTTTTTTCTCGAATTTTTCGGAATTTTGATTGTGCTCTGCTTTCCTTGCAGCGTAAGTACTGCTACTTCGCTGAACTGGTTATTGTTGTTGTTGCCATATTATTTACATCGTTTGGCTGGCATTTATTTATCAATGCCGGATTTCATTGCTGCTCATCCGCCGCCGCTGCTGCTGCTACTCGCCGTTTCGCCAATTTCAGCGCCAGCAAGGAGCAATGTGAGCATTTCTCTCCAGCATTCCTTATTGGCCCGGCACTCAACTCTCGAAGTGCTCTTCGAATTTATTTGTATGTGTGAGTGTGTGTATGTAGCTCTGTGATGCATCGTTGTACTTTCGCTTATCCTCATCCTCGTGACGGTGGCATTATTTATGCTCATAAAGTGTGAAAAATTAAAAGATCATCATTCATCAATCAATTATCGCCGTTATGGCACGGGAAATTGCATTTTCTCCGTCACCGCACCGCGCGGTGGCATGAATGCGCGCTGGTTACCTCTGAATTTATGCTTTATGACTTTTTTATGACCACAGCCATTGAAAGGGAATACGAGTGGTATGTCGCATAGTGTAAAAATTTAATTACATTGAGTAAATATTATTTTAATTCGTTGCTGGATTAATGATACTATATTGCATCTTGAATTATTGAGTGCCCATATGAGTTGGCTGATCAAAAGGAATCAGCTTCGCGAGTCGTAAAATGAACATACGAGTAATATAGAACGATTTATGGGATTATACTCTGATAATTTAAAGTAAAAAATAAGTGTTGCCACTTGTATAAAATAGGATTTCGTTAAAAAGAATTAGTTTCATAAAAATAAATTACCAACTGATTTTTTTAATTAAAAATTTAAAAGAAAAAATATTTTTCATTAGGGTTGCCACCTTTTTAAAATTGCAAGTCAATGAAATTGGTAAATGGTTAAAGAAAATCATATTATTACAATATGGATATAAAAGTGGTTTAAAAAAGTCTAAAAGTTGAAAATATTTTTGGGAAGGGTTGCCAGCTGTTTAAAAAATATTTTTAATAAATGTTAAGATTACAATAGGGATATGAAATTATAGTAGAATAAGAAATATTACTACTATAAAAAAATTATTTCTTGGAAGTGTTGCCAGCTTTTTTAAAATATTTAATCAATGAAATTACGAAGAGATGCGGGACAACAACAACAAATTTTTACAACAGATATATTAATCAAACGTGGTTTAAAAAAGCTAAAATTTAAATAAACTCTGTGCAGTGTTGCCATCTTTAAAAAAAAAATTTGTTAAAAAATGCTATGAGAATCATATTATGACATTATGGACATTAAACTAAATAGGTTTAAGCAGGTTTAAAGTTAAAAATATTTCTAAGTAGTGTTACCACCTGGTTAAAAAATTTTAAATTAATAAAACTGATAAAATACTAATATTATTGGAATATAAATATATGCTAATGAAGTTTGAAGGGCTTGAATGTTAGAAAATGGGAAGCGTTGCCAGCTGTTTAAAATTACTATTTAGTTAAATAAAAAAAACATATTATTAATATAAAATGAGTATAAAATAATAGAATCGGAGAAAGATTTAATGAATGGAAAATATTTAGTAAATGTGGCAACACTTCCATTTGATGAAAGAAATTTAATATCACAACATGGGTATCAAATTTAAGGTATTTAATGAATCTTTAATACAGATTAGGGCAGTTTATTTGTTGTTGCTTTAACTCTACCACGCTTTATTTATTTTATTTTTAAATTAAGAAAAAAAATAATATTCAAAAATATTCATAAGTTTACAATATTCTAAGAATTATCGATCACAACAACACTGCACTCTAACTATTTAAAAATTCAAACCACTTCAACTTCGATCACCAAAACTAAATAAATTAACCGCAACTAACTTCAAGCAGCAAAGCCCAACAAGTCATAGATATACCGTAAGGATATGCAGTCAAGTGCATTTACTCGAGCAATGAATTGCAATCGGCTGGCATTTAATGGTCTGGCATTACATTTACACATTGCTGCAATGCCATAATAAACACAATAACCGTTAGAGCAACAAATGCGAATGAAAAAGCACAACAGCAACAAAAACAACAACACGTACAACTATGCAGAGAAAAAGTGCTGGCTGGAAAATTGTAACAATGTGGCAAACTTTAAACTATGCAATGATTGCTGAACACTTGAATGCTCATGTCCTTCATTGCAGTGTAGTTGTCTGTTTGTGCGTGTTTCATGCGCTCAGCAACAATTTGTTTATATGTATTTATAGTTGCTGATACATATATACTGATACTGGTGCACAAGTTTACTGTCGCCTGCAAACTGTAAATTGCAATTGCAAATTGTCGTGTAATCTAAACTTTTGCTCAGCAAATGGATGAAAATTCCAAATATGCGAAATAAACAAGTGGCTATTTGCCATAGTATAGCAACAACAACAAATGCGCAGACAGCAGCAGAAAGCGCAATAATGTTCGGAGAGTGCATTTTAAAAATACATATCCATAATAGTTAGAACAAAAACAGCCTTTTTGTTGTTGTTGTGTTTAGAAATATGTGGCAAATAAAAATCACAAAACAAAAATGCGCAAAAACTTAGTAGCCACTTGTTATGTGTTTGGAAAACTCAAATTGACCATCGCATTTACAAGTTGTCACACAGTTGTTGTTGTTGTTGTTGTTGGGTGGTGGTGAAAAAAGATAGAAAATGAGAATTTACAAAGTGAATGCATAGAAATGGCACAAACAAGCATTTGTTAAGTAATTTCAGTTTAATGTGTTGAAGTTTTGATTTCGAAATTACCGGTTTAGATATTTACAAGTACTTGTTTGAAATTTTTATAAGGTCTCCAATTCTACTAATGATTAGCTTAGGTCGCCAAAGTAGACGACAATAGCTTTTGACTAAAATTTCTATTCGGAACAGCAGTTCGCATCATAATTCAATCTATTTGGTAATGACGTCGACGGAGATGCGTTATCATAATAGAGGACCATTTTTTTCTTCACAAAATAAAAATAGATTTTTCTTCAATTTACTACGGAATCCGTTCAATAATTCGGCATAAGACTGTTCTGGCTTCTAAAAAGTAGTCGATAAAGATCACACCTTGTGAAATCTAGAAAATGATGGTGGCGGTGGTCTACATTTTCTTCGGATCAGGTTTGCCGAGTCTATTGTTTCGACAATACATTCCACACGTGATCAAAACAAAACTGGAGACCAATCCTTTTGATAAGAGCCGTCTACGATAATGTGCTTTAACGCTATAACGTAAAATAAACTTTCTTTCTGGATATTGGACCGGATAACTTGTTTCGGAAGATTGAGTGATAATGTATTTCTCGATTTTCGAAGTTAGCCTCCAATAAGGAAATATTTGGTTTCGAAGTTCGAGTGCTTCTTAGCATCTATCATATATGCTTGACCAAAAAATTTTATACACCATTGAATTAAGGGGCACACCTTGTGTAATGGCCTAAAAAAAGGTGATTTTTGGGAATTTTTATTAAAAAAATACTTTATCAATTATTTCAAAATTTTAAGAATATATTTATACATATTTCAAGAATATACAGTGAAATTTTTGAAGAAAAAAATTAAATATTTTTTAAGTTATAGTCGATCTCCAACGGCGCGAAAAAAAGGTCCTTCAACGCTGCAGTCATTCCGGCCTTCTCCGTGGATGAAATCTAAAAAGAATTCTCCTTAAACTAGATAATGTTGTCTGTACAATGACCTACGATAAAAAAAACAAAAATTGACAATATGGCGGCGTTTTAAAAAAAATATTCGAATTTTACCCAAAATTTTGGTCGTTTTTGGCCTGCCAAAATTCGATTTTTTGATCAGATCAAAAATCGATAGGTCATTGGAGAACTATATATAGAACATCTAAAAAAAAATTCGATAGTGATCGGATCATTTGTTTTTGAGTAATCACTGCAGCACATTCGGAAAATGCTGTTTCGAGAAAAACGCGTTTAAAAATAAAATGATCGTTTTCACTGTTACCGAGCGGCTGCTCTTTAAATTGCTATAACTCAAAAACTATTTGAGATATCGATTTGAAATTTTAATACGTTATTTTACGTTACGTTAAAAGTATAATCTACCGAAATATGAAACAAAAAAATGAAATTTTTTTGAAATTTCACACTAGGGGTGCCCCTTAGGCGAAAAATGTAGATTATATCCATATTTTGGATATTTTAGTAACTAATACTAAATTATTAATTGTTATTAAAAAACTTTTTTCGAACTTCGAAATCGAATATTTCGATATTTTAGGCTAACTTCGAAATTCGAAAAATACACTTATTTTACTAATGACCCCTGAAAAAATTAGTTTGATTGTGATAACAGCGCCATCGGGTGATAATGGCATTTTCCGAACCGCCATCATAGCTAATTTTTGTTAAGAATTTGTGAATTTATAAAATCAAACCCTATGCTTAGCATATACAAAATATTCATATTCATATTTAGTCTTGAACATAAGATTTGCAGAGTATTTGTGCTACTTTAGACTAAAAATATAAATTATCTATCGAAATAACATATAAGTATAAAATATAGAATATATAAAATATTTCTGTAATGCAGTCGAAGCCGATAATTTTTTTAATTTTACCCCCAATTAGTTGGGGGTACTCAACGAAAGGCTGTGAGGTTGAATATGACATATGTACTACACTCAGTACGAAATACAAACTAATGTGATGAAGAACTAAAAATGAAAAATCGTTCAACTAGTTTTGATATAAGTTGAGGACGAATTAACACTCCCAAAAACAAGATGAAATTTCTAAATTTTGTCTCTAAAATCGCTCTATCTTTATATATACTATATATAGTAATACACTTCATTGCAATCTAAAAATCAAAAAAAAATCCACAGTTAAAAGATTTCCCAAACTAAAAATAAAAACGGAAAAAATATTTGCAAGCAAAAAGCAGTGCGAACAATCACTTAAAAGCATTTCCTCGCATTTCATACGAACAATATTTGAGCGTAATTTTTCCCACGCGAGCACTTTTTCTGCTGCGTAAGACACAAACAACACAAACACCGACCAAAACGGCAAAAGCGCATTATCGCTGGGGAATGGCAAGCAAAAAGGGATTGGGAACACACCGAATTCTTAACGCACCAACGACTTTATGACACACAATATTTACTTTACACTTAAGTAATTCCTTCCTGTAACACGAAAAATCGAAATTTGTAATAAACGGCTGCCTGTAGCCTGACCCGCAACCGTTCTGATGTTGTTGCCGTCGAGTTATTGTGTTGTAGTGATATAATCCCAGTGCGTTATTGGGACATTTGTCATGGTTTGCGGCATTTCTGCACTTATAGGCGAACTCAACTCAACTCAACTCAACTGAAAATACCTTGCATTACAAGTAAGCGCCAAGTAAAGATGCGAGTTGCCATAGGCAATAGATCCCAAAGCAAATGAAATTTATACTTATTTATATATTTTTTGTAACAAAATAATAAAAAGTTATGCAAACCTACAATCGTTTTAGTGGAATTTCCCAATAGAGCATTACTGCTATTCACTGCTATGCCACCAGCTAGATTTCAAATGCCGTGTGACACACACAAATATGTCGGGGAAAGGGTGAGAGAGAGGGAAAGAGAGTGGCTCTTTACACTGCAGTAGTCTATGAAATATGCTTGATGAAGGTTTACAGTTCATTTTCTTTTCAATTTGTTACCGCTATTCTGCTGTGTAGCGATATGCCATGCCAGGCGTGATTGTTATTGGTTACTTGGTTTGGTTGTTGTTGTTGCTGTTGTGTATCAAACAAGCCGTACTTGGCATGCGGCAGCGCCATGTGTGTGACAGGGATTGTGGCTAGGCGTTGTTGTTGTTGTTGTTAGCATTTTTGTTGCTGTTGTTGTTATTATTGTGATTTTACGCACAACTTAACAAGGCTGTGTCTGCAACATCAATATATGGTTGTATGGTTGTGTGTACGTAGAGGGGGTTACTGTGTCGAGTGCCAAGCGTGTTAAATGTGTATCAGCTGCGCACAAGTGTTTGTATGCAAACACATGTATGTATGTTTGTTGGCGTGTGGCATACCGTGCAAACTGCCGAGATGCAGAAATGTAATAAACGCCAAGAAAAATATTTTCATCCCAAATCAAATCAGCTAAACAGCAGTGCCGCCCGTATGTGTGCAACACAAATGTGTAATAGACAAAGTGGGGGTAAGTGGGGTTGCAGAAAAAGCAAATAAATGAAAATTTCACAGATTTTTATTTTTTAGCGATATTTTTTCTTTTTATTTTTATTTCTTGCTACATTATTCTCGCCATTGTTTGTTGATGTATTGAATGTGTTGTTATTTAATGAAAATTGAAAAAAAAAGAAGAAAAAAACAATGACAAAAAGAGTAAATCAAAACAACAACAATAAAATAGTGACAATTCAAATGAACAACAAAAATAAAGAATAAATTCAAATCAACAGCAACGCTTGAGTGACAGCCACAATACTCCCGTGTGTGTGTGCCAGGGCGTATGAGTAACCAAGTGAAACGATATGCGCCTTATAGCGTTGCCATGCATATGATTTACATTCTGCGAAGTGTGTGCGACGCAAAACTATTGCAACAATTTTAAATGGCAGCCCAAAGAAACAAAAACAAAAACACATAGTGGTTGTGAGGCGGCGGTTAGGTGAGGTGGCGCAAACACAACAATGACATATTTGTGAAAAATAGATGGGATTCTATCTGCTACTCTTACACAACAATAAATTAGAATTATATGCTGCACACATACTATATATATAAGGATATGTATATATAGGTAGTGCCATGTGTGGCTTAGTGCTGTGTGTGTAGCTTAATGGTAGGCTCTGCGAGTATTTTACTTAACATTTTGTAAATAATTCGCTGAAATATTTGCGCCTGCAAAAAATCATTTTTTATGCGCGAACAAAAACAAAAATGTGTTAGTGGCTGGCAGTCAACAATAATATTTGCTATATGGCTTTTAGCAAATAAATATTTTACGCAATTTTTTTGCAATTTCAACAGTTTTCATATAGCAAGCAAACAGTGAGACAGACAAACAAGCTATTTGTCTTTTTTTTGTTTTCGCTTTTGAGCACTGCCTACACTAAGCAATCATTGACAGCCTTTTCATGCATCTTTTTTGCTATTCATCTCTCTTTTTTTTTATTTTCCACACTTAATATTAAATTTATTTCAAACCACACTGGCCGTCTGTCCTTTCAAATGCTCTCAAATGCATGTGATACTTTCAGCCGCGCTGACAGAGGTCAAAGACACAAAATATATTTTTTTTTCTTCACAGAAAATGTCAGTTATGGTCAGCGTTGTGTTTGGCATTATTTGATATGCGCAAAGCGTTACATATGTGAAATTTAATAATAAAATAAATCAGTTTAATAAAAAGTGACAAGCATGTAATATGTTGACATTTTAAGCTCTCTGATTGGTGTACTTAATGAAGTAAATAGTTTGTTTCGCATTTTGAGTGTTATATTGTGAGTACTTCACTTGTATATTATAAAAGTGCTTTATTTGCATTTTCAATATTTCATATGCATTTTATTTCGAATTAAAAAAAAATAAATCAACTTTGATTTTTGTGGTTTTCCAGAGATATTAAACTAAATTGATTTAATTTATTAATTGATATGTGAGTGCTTTGAAAAATCATTTATAAAGGCAGAAGAATTTCACTTCATTTCAAAATAAAAAATAATTTGAATAGCTTTTTGAATGAAATAATTCTAAGAAATAATCTTCTTAGTTTTCGTCTCAAAGTAAAAATTTACTTAAATTTATTTACGTATTAAACTTAAAATTATACATATCAATCGTGGTAAAAAATTTTATAACCAAAAAATAAATTGACAATCAAAAAAGTCACAGCTAAAAATTATATGGCAACCCTATGTCAATAAAAATAGTTCATATACATCTATTTAAATATGTAAAACTTCGATTATAGACAATTTAATTATTTTCAGAGGGGTAGACAATCGAGCTTTGAACTAAAAACATTATATGGCAACTCTAACTACAACTTTAGTTGATTATTAACTGTTTAAAAAATAATTTATTCTACTCTCAAATAAAATATATTGAGAAAAACAATATGGCAACCCAATTACACCTCAAATATAAACTTATTTCAATAAGTTTAAAAACTTTGTGGCAACCCTAATTCTTTAGTTTAAATCCATTTCCAGATATGTATATAAAACCTCGAGTTTAGCTGATTTAATACTTTGAGAGGGGTAGTTGATCATATTTATAAGTAAAAACAAGTAAGGAAAGACTAAGTTCGGGTGCAACCAAACATTTCATACTCTCGCAATTTATTGCTATATTTTTATTAAGAAAACACACAATTTGACCCATATATTCGGCATAAAGTCCAATAGAATAACGAAAATCAACCTAAATAGTATATGGGGACTGAGGTAATTCCCGAACGATTTCACTCATTACGCTCACTTAATTTTGTTAAGATATATCGCTAATTAACCGATTTATAAAGCCCATCGTATTTTGAAAAACCTATAAGGGGAAGTTAAGACCCGATTTTAACCATTTTTGGAACAGAGATACTCTATTAGAAGAACAAAAATCCCTCTGAATTAAATTAAAATATCTGAGAGATTTACCAATATTTTCGGTGAAAAATTCTTCATGTTCAATATCCGGGGCCTTGAGAAGTTATAGTCCGATTTCGACAATTTTTTCACAAGTGATTCCATTGCTCAAATACAGTACTTTTGTAAAGTTTTATTCCGCTATATTCATTGGATCCTAATGTATATATTAGTGAAGGAATCAGATGGAATTAAAAATTTAGTTATATGGGAAGTAGGCGTAGTTGTAAACCGAGTTCGCCCCTTTTTTATCCGGGGTGTTATCAGGGTGCCCAGAAAACATGATTTACCGAATTTTATTGAAATCGGTCAAGTAGTTCTGAGATTTTGACCCATGAGTGGGCGAATTCACGCCCATTTTCAATTTTTTTTTAAGTCGGGGTGCAGCTTTCATGTGCCATTACTTCTGTAAAATTTATGTTTCTGATATTTTTCATCAGTGAGTTAATGGGGGCGTGGTTATTATTCCATTTCACTATTTTCATGGTGTATGATGGGGGTACGTAAGGGAAACGACTGCACAAAGTTGGGTCGATTGAGCTTTATTGGTTTGGGAGATATATACAAACAACTTATTTGGAGGCGGGGTCACGCCCACATCATCCAAATATGCTCCTTCCTAGAACGATAATTTGTACCAAATTTCACTTTCATTTCGGTTTCGCCATTTTGGGCGTGGCAGTGGTCCGATTTCGCCCATTTTCAATAGCAATAGCCCTCTCACGGTCCCAAGGAACATGTGTACCAAACTACTCTCTCTTAGCAACTGTGTTGTGAGAGTATAATAGGCAATAATACTGGCAACTTTACTAAAAAAACTAAAAATTATATTTATGAAAGTCATCAATTACCATTGCCTCTTCCCTGCCATGTCAATATCGCTTGCTCGCAGCCGATAACAAGCAATCAGCCACATGTGGCATACGCGGACATGCCAGTGAAATCCAGAAAATCCCAGCGCGCGTTTGTCCAACCACGAAATGTCACAAAACCGGGTGCGCGCTCACCGACCAACAGGCGACACTCTGCACAAGAGCACAAGAGCAACATGCAGAAAAACGCCAGCGACTGGGGCGACTTCAAGTCAAGTTGCGCCTGAATATTCGACAAGTTGCTGATGTTTAAGGCCGCTGGTGGCAACGGCAATCATGAGAGTTGCGCTGTCGATGGTGTTGACAAGTGCAAGAATGTTGTTTTTGTTGTACTCACTTGAGCTTGTGGCAAGCAGCAACAAGTCGGTCAATCAATCGCTTTGTAGACACAAACGTTACATAAACGCCAGAGGCGCGAGAAATCTCAAATTGTATACCTTTGTGTGACGACGGCGTCAATGATGGGGCAATAAATCAATTATGAGGTTAAACAGCAAGACAAAAGGATTAGACAAATAGCATTGAACAGAAAATTTGGAATACATATACACAAATATATGCTGTCATTGTATTTAGGTTACAGTTTTAGTTCAGTTTTTTTTTTGTTTTTTTTTTTTTTTGTGGTCGAAAGGACCTTATTACTTTCTGACACTCCAGAGAACTGCAAGTTGTTTCGTTGTTGCTTCCAAAAAGTATATAATGGTTTCAAAGGATGTTACTGAGAGGGCAGGAAATAAAACCTGAGACCTTCTAGTAACGTAAATCTGACTGTTGGGAGAATGAGCACAAAATTAATTGAGCTTCATATTCACCAAGCTTTTCTACTAACTAAAATGGATGTCCTGGGCTTTTAAGCTTTAGATACTAAATATAGGTAAATATTATACTAGAAAACCCATCAATTACGATATTTTTGAGTTTTGAGAGGCCCTAAAATTGTCTCAAATTCAGTTTTTATATTTTTCACTGGAACAGAACTCCCTATATATCTTTCTCTCCCTTTCTATGACAAACAAACCCAAAAAAAATATCTCACCACGAAATGACGAAATCAGCATTTGTATAACAACACGATTACCAAAATCGCCAAAAAGGCCAATGAGACATACCTGCTGACCACAATTATTTGTATACTTTTTTTGTCCATTCCTCGACAATTTGGTATTTGTTATTCCGCTTGGATTGCAAATGAAATGCTGTTCAGCCAGCAAAAAGTGGAAGAGATAATATGCAAAGTGGCTACGTAAACAGGCTATGACACTAATTGGTCACGAAATTGTTGCGAGAGCGTGACATATACGCGTTAAAACACACACATACAAACACACATATACTTGGCCATGTTGTGGAGTGGAGTGTTGTGGTGCCACGACACTCGCAAAGTTGTTGAGTGTCAGATAATGTTAAATGATGCAAGTTTTTAAGCGCCAAACAAGGTGAGATGGCAGAAAATGTGACTTAACTGAAAATGACCAACAATGGTGACAACCTAAAGAGGGTTATGTCACAACAATGGACAGAGAATAGAGTAACTAATAGTTGGGAGCTCAAGAAAGGCGTAAAAGTGAAGGAGGAGGGCAACAAAATTCCAGAAAAAGAGCACAACAACACACAAAAGTTCATGGTAAACTATGTTACTCGCTGCTGTGGTATTTAAAGCATTCTAACTATGCCGTATTGCTAGTGCTCGAGCTGGCAAACTAACTTAGTAAGTATGGCTTGTCTTGTAGGCATTTGTCTCTCGGAGCATTAGTTGAAACAAAAATCGCCTCATAATTAGGTGAAATTGCGGTTGTGTAGGTAAACAATGTTGGAAATGATAACAACTACGACTCTGTGCCATTTTGCATGCCTTGTGCGGTACAAGTTTGCTCAACGGCACAGTGTGTATTTTTCGTGAATTTATAAAGAAAAAGTTTATAAGTATTCTTTGGCCAAAAAATTAATAGATAGGGTGCTAGAGACAAATACCAGATAATAACAAATGGCTATACAAGTGCAGATTCTTATAATAAACTTATATTTTGCTCATTCTTTTGAAGAAATTATAATTTTATGAACTTATGGAACACTTGCCTGAGATCGACTACTGGTCTATAGAGCGAGTTATTTACCGAAGATTAGAATTTAGTTTGTTTCATTATAGTTTTCAGATCGTAACGAAATCTTGAATTCCTTTATTTTCAGTGTAAGTTACGACCTCTAAGTTTGGACCTCGTAAGTCCCTATAAATAGTCCTGGAAAAAACTTAATATAAATCTGAAAATGAAGAGTTTTACTACTTTAACGTTGTCTCTATATGGTTGTTAGATAGGTTTAATACAGTCATTTCTAATATTATATTTTTCTGAGAACACGATTTGACCCTTCACTTCTACTGTGCTCTACTAGTATGTGTATTATTATTTTTTTCTCGCAATTTTTTCGCAAGTTTTTATTTTGTCCAGTAGTTGAAGTTTCAGCACTCCAACAGGCAACTGTTGTCAAAGTTAGTTTTTAGTTTTTGTTTCGAGAAATATCTCAACTTAATGCGCAACATAACTTTTTACAGCAGAACTTACTTAACACCGTCAAAAAGTAACGAAAATGAAACGTGAGTGCCAGCCATGAAGCAAGTTTGTCGAAATTAAGACGTGTACCAACCAACCAACCAACCAACCAACCAGGCATAACAAAATATTTCTAAACAGGATTTACTTAAATGCGTAAATTTTTGGTGGCAAGTTTGCAGGGATTTCAGTTAAAGCATATGATGTTTGGGCTTAGAAAAGTGACTACAAAATACTCATCTGGGAACATTAAGATGGAATATATGTTAATTATAATCCATAAGGCCTGCCGTGAGCTCCATGTGCTTGAGAAATTTATGTGAGATGACATATTTTAATAAACACAGAGAGAGACAGTGAGATAAAAAAGTGATAGAAAGAGACGGTGAGAGAGATAAATGAAGAGAAAGAAAGACAGAAATGGAGAGAAAAAGATAGAGGAATTCTGATTTAAATAGATCAACGTTTCATGTGCTTGAGAAACCTCGCTTATCGTGATCACAGAAATATATTTACGTGAGAGACTATATTTTTATGATCGCAGAGGGAATGAGAGAGAGTGAAGGAGAGAGAAATGTTAAGGAAGAAGAAGAAGAAGATAGAATAGAGTATAGAGAAAGACAGAGGAAGGGTGAGAGAGAGAGGGAGATAGGGAAGGAGGGAAAGTTAGAGAAAAGGCGAGAGGAATTCTGCTTATTAATTATGTATGAAGACTTTGAGTAACTGGCAGCTCAATGCTTACCATTTTAAATGGAGAGTAACCACAAATTCAAACGACCTTCAAGCAAACACTTTCTTCACTTGAAATGACATTCTAAACAAGTTGCATGAAATATATACCCGCAACAAACTTCACATGAATGTTCTTGAAACAACTTTTCACGATAATCTCATTTTGGTACTACGCATACAAGAGTATGTGACAAGCATATGCATGAAAAAAGATTCGCAGAATTTGATCTGAATATACGTGCTTCCAAAACTACTTACCAAAAACAACAACAAACGCGCAACACTTTTCGACTTTTTGCCGAAGTATTGTTTTCAAAGCGAAATATACAAATAGTTTTCTTCTTCAGACAAACCTTCAACATACATATTTACATGTATAAGTATGTATGTAAATATATATGTGTTTGTATGTGAAAGAATGTGCGTGAAGTGTCCCAACGCATAATCCTTTCATGCTTGGTTATAAGATTTGACCGCACTTACATATTTAATCATCGATTACAAGCGTGTTGGGCAAAGTTTTTGCATGGGATATGTGATCGCCGAGTTGAAATTTAAGTCACTTTTGGGTACACGGCCATACATAAATTCACACGTTGTCACTCATACGCCCGGTTGGGCATTTGTGGAAAGTTAAGATTCTTTCGCTTTGTGGCGAAGAAAAAAAGGTTGTAGGTGTGCCTTAGCTGCTACTAGGTGTGTGTGTGTGTCTGCGTTTTGGGCATGTGAAATTGCGTGTGAGTTGTCTTTTCTTTCAGTTGACATTCTTTGCTGAAAGCAAAATTGTAATCCGATTTGAGGTAAAAGTTTTCCCAAACTCGTTACAATGACAAATATGCATGCCACACAATATATATATACATAAACCAACTCTTGTGTACATGTTTACATATATATAACCAAGCTTCTTAGTATCGTGTTTGCCGCTACAGTTTATTTCGCCTTCGTAATTTCTCGTGTAACAAAAAAATATAATATTTATTGGTTATTGATTGATTCTTAAGCCTTCAAACTGTATTCGAATTTAATAAAAAGGTGTGTAATATATTTTAAACCGCAAAATTAACAATTTAACATTATATTAAGATGTATTTTTGGTAACATAGAGTCTACTTTTAGGCGCTTTAACCAATTCTCAACCATTATTGAGTACTTAGCTCTCAGAATAGATAAATAGATTTCTAGCACTTTTGAGCATAATTTTTCCAAAAAAAATTTCATTACATGCGAAATTTGGAGCGAAGCTTTGAGCTTTTCTCCCTAAAAGCTCGAACTTTTCACAATCATTGTTTGCTTGATTGCATTCATCACACAGAAGCAACATTCACTAGGCCTTCATATCACTCTGCCATTTCTAATAAATATCATTGATCCTCTTCTGCTTTCCGCAATTTATCAAAGCTCATATAAGCTCAGTCGAAAATGAACTTTGGATGGTGGAACTTAGAGTGTGTTATAACTTCTTCTGCTAAGATCCATTCAAAGATCATTGATTGTAAATATAGTTAAAATAAATGCAAGACTGAAAAACTGGACCTTGTAGGATTACCTTAGGAAGCTCTTTTATTAAAAAAAAAATGTTTTGGGAAAAAGAAGTCTTCTTGTAGGCGCTTTTACAAATTTTGGAGCGAAGCTTTGAGCATTTTCTCTAAAAGCTCCATCATTATTTGATTGATAACATCCACCACACCGAAGAAACTATTCTTTAGGGCTCCAGATCACTCTGTCATTGTGAATATCTCTGTAAATATGTCACAAAACCGCGTGCGCGCTCACCGACCAACAGGCGACACTCTGCACAAGAGCACAAGAGCAACATGCAGAAAAACGCCAGCGACTGGGGCGACATCAAGTCAAGTTGCGCCTGAATATTCGACAAGTTGCTGATGTTTAAGGCCGCTGGTGGCAACGGCAATCAGCGTACGGCTCATGAGAGTTGCGCTGTCGATGGTGTTGACAAGTGCAAGAATGTTGTTTTTGTTGTACTCACTTGAGCTTGTGGCAAGCAGCAACAAGTCGGTCAATCAGTCGCTTTGTAGACACAAACGTTACATAAACGCCAGAGGCGCGAGAAATCTCAAATTGTATACCTTTGTGTGACGACGGCGTCAATGATGGGGCAATAAATCAATTATGAGGTTAAACAGCAAGACAAAAGGATTAGGCAAATAGCTTTTATTAAAAAAAAATGTTTTGGGAAAAAGAAGTCTTCTTGTAGGCGCTTTTACAAATTTTGGAGCGAAGCTTTGAGCATTTTCTCTAAAAGCTCCATCATTATTTGATTGATAACATCCACCACACCGAAGAAACTATTCTTTAGGGCTCCAGATCACTCTGTCATTGTGAATATCTCTGTAAATATCTTAAATGCGTCCTAAACTCAACGAATCGATATATCAAAGCTCTGATTAGCTCGATTGATATTGAGCTTTTGCTAAAGCAACCCGAAGTCTTATATTATACTTTCCTTTCTACTAAGGTCCAATCATATATATATAGGAGCCGTTTTAAGCTATTATAGCCGAATCCACCAGAGCGGGCCACTCATTCCTCCTTTTTGCTTTTTGGCGCCAACTGGAAACCAGGTCACTTTGCACTTGGTCTTTCCACCGGAGTGGAGGTCGTCCTCTTCCGCGGCTTCCTCCAGCGGGTACTGCATCGAATACTTTCAGAGCTGGAGTGTTTTCTTCCATCCGTACAACATGAACTAGCCAGCGTAGCCGCTGTCTTTTTATTCGCTGAACTATGTCAATGTCGTCGTATAAATCGTACAGCTCATCGTTCCATCGTCTGCGGTATTCGCCGTTGCCAATGTTTAGAGGACCATAAATCTTGCGCAAAACCTTTCTCTCGAAAACCCCAAGAGTCGTCTCATCGGATGTTGTCATCGTCCACACTTCAGCGCCATACATCAGGACGGGAATAATGAGCGACTTATAGAGTTTGATTTTGGTTCGTCGAGAGAGGACTTTACTTTTCAATTGCCTACTCAGTCCAAAGTAGCACCTGTTGGCAAGAGTGATTCTGCGTTGGATTTCAAGGCTGACATTGTTGGTGTTGTTAATGCTGGTTCCCAGATAAACGAAATTATCTACAACTTCAAAGTTATGACTGTCAACAGTGACGTGGGAGCCAAGACGCGAGTGCGCTGACTGTTTGTTTGATGACAAGAGATATTTCGTCTTGTCCTCATTCACCACCAGACCCATACGTTTCGCTTCTTTATCTAATCTGGAAAACGCAGAACAAACGGCGCGTTGCGTTGTTGCTTCCGATGATATCAATATCATCGGCATACGCCAGGAGCTGTACAGGGGGGTGGGGTCATATGTAGAAGTTCACGCAAGTGAGGAAAGTTTCTGATTGCCATTCACTTGGGAGTGGCCAGGAACGATTCTTTTGCATATGACTCAAGCAGCTCACGACTTCCGGTTTTAGACCAAGTATCCCCTGGGTAGCTAAAAGACATCCGTTTGGAGGCGAGCTAAAGTGAGAAGGCGAAGCCCGCTTCTGCGGTTGTGCGTAGGGCTTGGGACCCACCACATAAAAAAATCTCCCCAATGAAAACAAAGGTCCAATCATAGATCTTCGAAAATAAACAAATTAAAATAAAAGCAAATGCGCGAAACAGAACTTTTGAAGATAATCTTGGAAAGCTTTTTGATAAAAAAAATATATTTTATAGAAATCTGAATATGTCAATAACCGTAGTATAGAAGAGTAGGTCTTCTGAGACAAAGTGAGACTCTTAAAGTGGGACAGAGTCCAAACTTATACTCTCTATATTTTCATAATCATCTTGAGTTATTTAAGCTCCTTAATAACCTTCCGTTGCATTACAAAAATTTAACCATTACTCTCCTCCTTCTTCCAGTTGATTCTCGTCATTGTTTCGACATCGTTCTGCATTTCGCGCGTAGTCGCTTTACGACCCTCCGGCAATGACGATTACATACGCGACAATACCGATGACAACGGTAATCCCTTTGTGGCAGCGCGACAACGACTGAAGCAACAACAACTGCAGTACGAACGAGCCAAGTATAAATACCTTGCTGATAATAATAATGAGCGCGATTTAAATAATAATAATAACAACAACATGGGATACAGCGCTTACATGCAACAACAACAGCAGCAGCGGCTACAAAACGGACTTGCAAAACCCAATATTGCCGAAACGCAGTCGAAAGCCAGCGCAAAACACGAGTCAACTAACGATGATTTGCAACGCGAACCGGAAGGGAAAGTAGAGCGAGCGACAGCAACTAAGAAATCTGATTTAAATGAAATATTTGGTGACTATCAACATGCGGCAAACAACAACAATGCTGATAAGACAAATTTACGCGGCGATTACGAAGTGTCTAATGGCGAGTCGCAGCACAATGCAATGGGTGCACAAAATGAAATGTAAGTGGACTTCTTTCTACCTCTATTAAACTTTCCACAATAACAGTTGATAATTTCAGCTCCAAGGGCTTCCATCAATCAAAACTGGAGCACCGTGCGGCAGCACAGCCAGCCGATCAGAGTGCAACGGAATATGAGAACGACGAAGAGTTGGATTTGGAGCTGCCTTATGGCATACAGAATGTGCGCAAGCGTATGGCGCGCCACAAGCCGGATCATAGCAAACCGGTGGGTGTACTGAAAACAACAACAAGAAAAAATAAAAACAGTTTATAAAAGTCTAAATTCCAAATTAAATTCTAATGTCTTTCACAGGTCACTTATCAGTCGTTGTGTCCCACCAAACGCATTGCGATACCACTCGAGACTTCCGGTTACGAATATCGCCCCAGTCATTATATCGAAGTCACGTGCGCCCACTATACACCAGCGCACAGTTATGAGTTTAGAAAAAATCGGGTAAATACTTATAACCAATTTCATTACACAATTCCATTCCAAAATCAAACTCACTAACTTGGCTCCCCATCCGCAGATTTGCTCAGAGGCGGGCTTCTCTTGCATCCAACTGAATCGCACCATACACCTGATCAGACGCAATAAGGCATCGACCGATGAGTGCTGGGAGTCGGAAATACGTATCGTGCCCTCGGGTTGTGAATGCATGTGGCCGAAGCATGACAATGGCGATATCGCTGCCTACCATGAGGCGCAGAAACGTTATGGCGCTTATGCGAATGTGCAGGCAAATGCCGATTACGAGCAGGGCGAGGGCTATCGCCAGATACAGCCGCAACAAAGCGAATTGTTTGGCATAAATGGTTTGCGTCGCAATGAGAATCCCGATGGCGTTGGTTTTGAGGCCTTCGAATATAATTGAAGCGGCGCCGATCTTCTACACTTTTATAACTTTTGCATGATTTATATTTATTGATGACGATTTGTTTGTTTGCTGACGACGCTGAGGACAACGAATGTGTTTTATACGAAAGAAAATGGAGGCTTTGAGATCTACCTAATTTCGCTATGATTATAGGCGGTTAAAGTAGTTATAATTGCTGATTGTGTAATTGAAAGTACCTTCTTAATAAATGTGTAACTTAATTATAGTTTGCAATAAAAGAAGAAATTATTTATTTATGTGAAAATATGTAGGTATGTGTATGTTTTGATTTAATCAATAGATATAGTAATTATTTCTGAGCTCGAGCACAACCTTTTTGGGAATCGAGTGAGTCGGATAATGGTTCAAGAATGATAGGTAGATTCAGGCTTCGCCAGTCGTCTCTGCATTGTGAACGAACAGTTGGCCAGTTGGAGATTTCATGTCTCACCAGGTCTACATCCATTTCATCCTTCCATCTGAGTTTGGGTAGTCGAATTCTTCGTACCCCACCAAGGGACATCGAACCGAACATTTTGCGTGCTTCAGTCTTGGTTCTCCTATTCGAGCAACATGGCCAAGTCAACCCAGCCGGTATATTTTTATGTGTAGCTCAACATTGCATCAAATTCTGTACGTGGAAGGTCAAATTCTTTATGAGAACCTTCCTCCCGAACGCTTCAAAAAATGCTCATGGCTTTTCGTAATTGTCCATCGTACGACACTGCAGAACGGATTCCCACAACAGCAGGTTCTACGATGCACCAGGATTGACTCATATTTTCAGATCCGACCAAGAGCTGTTAGGATCGGTAAGTTCTAGTCTAAACGGGTCCCGTTCCCACGACAGTCTGTTCTACGTAAACGAAACGGACTTGGATTTTTATGCGCCCAAAGACTGTCAAATCGACAGCATTACTCAAAATTATTTGGGGCATGTTTCATGCCATTACAACAACAACAACAACAGCAACGGATATAATGAGTGACTTATGGCGCGCTTTTTTGATATCACAATGTTTGATGAGAGACGACAGTTTCTTAGTTAGTTAGTTATTTCGGAGCGCGTTTGACATTAAAATATATGGATGACGTCATGAACGAAAGAAGATGGAGGCTTTGTTTACAATTTCTCTAGAAATTTGACAGTTCGTCTTGTTTATGCCTTGGCTTATCATAGACTAGAACTTACCTACTAACTAACTAACTAACTAACCGAACGGTCGAAAATCATCAAATTATGTATATATAATATATTGAGGTTACGGCAAAATCTGAAGCGATCTCAATTAAATCGATGTACGCTATAAAGTTATCTCGAAGTCACATATGTATACTGAGATACAATTCGATATCTAAAAACCGCATGAAACAATTTTTAAATGACCATTTTCGCATTTCAAATGCTCAGTCTCAAATGCTGGGTCAATAAGGTCGAGATGTTAACTTCTAACCTTAGCGGCTGCTACAATTTTTATCGTACTTAAGAGCCAGGTCTGTATGCATGTGAACCTAATAAAAGATAAAAACAATGTGACAAGTGGATTTTTGGATAATGGAAAATTTAAAAATTCCTGTTATTTTTTGAACACATAACATTAAATTATGTGCCTTTTATTTCTTCTTAATAATCAGACATCTTCAAAAGACACTCTTTATATTCATTCGATTTCAATTTTACAAACAACTGTTAGTTGAACAAAATTATTTTTTAGAATTTGTAAATGAAATCGTTTCTACTCACATTTCAAAACTGTTGATTTAAAATAATAATTTTGTGTACTGCTTAAAAAAAATGTCATACTTTAATTTGCCAATTCCTCGATAGTATTACAATAACTTTTAGTTTTTAATTCTATTTTATTTTAGTATTTGTACATAGTATCGAACCATTACGTCAATATTGACTTAATACATTCAGTGAGTCATATTATAACGATCTTTAACACAGAATACGACACGTGTAAAGAAAAAACAGCTTTTAAACATTTTCGACTTAAAACATTAATATATCCGAGAAATATGTGTCACTGTACATTTAAAATGTGAATATGTGATTATGATTATGTGATTATTTCGAGAACTTTTAAGTACATACTGGTTTTCTGCTTATCAAATACCTGTTAACATCATGAAATTATAGCACAATTGGTTAGAGAAAACTCAATGGTTCATATTTGGCGTTCTCAAAAATTTGTATTGCTTTTGAGCTAAGATTCTCGAATACTACTGCTTTCGGCTGTGTTGCATCGATTGTATGCCAGAACTCCTTTTGCTCCTCACACATGCGATTGAATACACTGGCTACTTTTGATTGAAAATCTTTCTTTTCATATCTGAATTAATAAAAATGAAAAAGCACATGTTTTAAATTAAACATTTACATATGTACATATAATTTGACACAACAAACCTTTCGCCGCCAAAATCGCCACGTTCCATTAGGTGCTCAATTGGTGCTTTTAGGTAGAACACAGCATCTGGTCGTATGAGCCCTTTCTCTGGCGCCATGCACCAATTGTAATCCATGCCTTAAATATGCGATATTATTAATACTTTAACACTAAATAGCATTTCATTAATTCACCTTTTGCAACACTGTATGCCACACCGGAATATGAATATCTATCCACAATCAAGGAAGTACCCGCTTTGAGTAAATCCTCTATTTGTTTTACAAACTCCCATCGATTGGCAGAAAACAGCAGATGTATTACCTGGTCAGTCAATTCTTTGGAATTTTTCAAGTATGAATTTATTGTGCTACCAATTTCCGTAGAGCGATCCGGGAAATGCATATGTTTTGCTTCGATGCCGCGGCTGCATAGAAATTCATCTGCAAATATTGAAATCAATAATGAAACCTTCCAGTTACTAATTATTAAAAACTTACGCAACAACCGGCTTTGTGACGATTTTCCACTACGATCACATCCTTCCAAAACAATGAAAACACCACGCTTAACTGGTCTCATATTTAAAAAAATTGATTTACACAAAAACACGCCAAATTAACAACGTCAATTACACACATATTTACTATCTCTCTCTATTCTTCTATTATTGGTGCACATTGTTGTTCCTAAACGTTAAAATTGCGCGGTAAGTGAAACAACAAACGCTTGAACAGCTGTTGTACGGAAATTCGCACAAAATAGAGATGCCACATTTAAAAAACGTGTATGTGCACGTGGATATTACAAATATTCTGCCATCAATATTTTTGTAATATTACGCAGTAAACGAATTGAAAAGAAATAATAAGCAAACATCAAAAGAACATTATAAGTAGTAGATTTTTCTAACAAAAGAAAAAAACACAAACAATGTATATTAAAACTTTTTAATTTTTTCCTTAAAAAACTTTGCTCAAGTTGAAACAATAAAATATTTCTGTGCGTCACCCTGTGTCAGTCAAAATTGCAACCTTGTGCGGTTTATCTGTCTGAAAATGTATTTAATGAACCTGAACGCAACACTGAATTTGGATTTATGAATTGTGTGCTTATTTCGCGGAAGATTCGTTGAAAATATTTAGAATATTATAATAGGCTGCTAAAAAATTTAGTAAGTGTTGAGATAATTGTATATGTAAATCTGTGCCACATAATAAAAAAGCTTAACGGTGAGACTGTTATGAAGAAAATGGAAATAAATTTTATACATGAATCGCTTTGAGTGAAAAGGTGTTTTGGTTAAGAAAATGTGGAGTGAAAAAAAAATCGTGTGAAAACCTCACAAAGCGGGTGCAGCAAACATCAGAAAAAGTAGCGCAGCGAGAGTCTTTGCAGGCGGCACAAGCAAAATTCGCTTGATAGCGAATGGCGAAAATGTTTAAACTGCACAAACAAATCTTCTCGCCGTGTTGAAGAATCAAGAAAATAGGCAATCATATTGTGGAAAGAGTGAGAGAAATATGTGTGACGCATTTGATGTGTAGGTGTAAACGAGATGCACGATATTTTTAAGCGATGTAAACAAGAATTTATGCAAAAAGAGGAATTGTGCGAAAACAAATTACCACGAGATATTGAAGTAATGTTCTGAGTGTTATAATATATTTGCAAGGATTTTTTTTTAATTTGTGTTAACTATAGTTTAGTAAACAAACAGTTGAAAATATCTAGCAAATATTCTATATATAATATGCACTGAATATTTGAAAAGCAACGTATATGTGTGATTGTGTTTTGTGTTTAATTTCAAATTTCTTAAGTTGGAAAATTATAATTATTAATTATAAATTCCCCATTTGGAATAAACAAAAAACACGTAAAGTTTGACATTTCTAGAGCGCTCTGTCATCAATACAGCTGCTAGCTGTCATTCTTTTTCTTGCATATGTTTTATCTATTTTCGCCTTGTATTTTGGTAAAAGATCAAAAGCGGAATATCAAGAGGAAATATGAAAGTGGAAAAGTAGCCGGAGTAGAAGCACAAAAGGAAAATAATTGTGTATAGGTGAGATTAGTGTGGCGTATGGACAAAATTTTATTTCGTCCCAAATGTCCTTTTCAATAATTCATTAACTACTAATATTATATTAAAATAAAGGTGTTTTGTAAAAAAGCAACAATATGTGGGAAGCTATGTGTAAAAGTTGGGAGTTTATAAGTGTGCTCTATAAATGAAGTTCGTAAATGTGAGTGTGTGTGTGTGTGTGTGTGTACAATTTTTCGCCTATGGGTTGCCTGCCGCAGGATCTGTGCAAATGTCTGCACTATTAAATAGTAACACTAGTTAAATGTGATTAATTAAGGAAGTTGGCTTGTACCATGTAAAACAATACACATTAAATAGTGTATGACTATTGCATATTATAATGCTGTACCACTTAAAAATATAATATAGAGTACGCCTATTTTATATCGTGAGTTGACTAATAATAATTATGTTGGTGTCATAATAAAAAGTGTGTTAAAATATATTAGACCACGTATTGTTATAATTTTGAAAAAATAAATGAGGCATTTACCACAAAAATAAAGTAACAGAATTAAGTGAATTTAAATGCATCTAAATAAAATACGCGGGACACAGTACTCGCAAACAACATTTAATTGTATACAAATTTATATGTTGAAGTAGTTTTTCTGCCACATTACTCAGTTTACAATTTAATTCAAACCCCAAGGTGCAGTTCTCAATGCTTCATAACTAAAATATCGGCACTATTTAGTGGAAAACCTATAAACTTGATCAAGAGCAACGAATAAGGTGAAATGTCAAATAACAATCCACATGGACACATAAGCCAACCGACGCAAAATCCTTCATGGAATCATTTGCAAGTAAGTTTGAATATTGGAACGCTTCAAGATACCAGCATACATGTCCGTACTAACCAGATCTAAAATAAATTATTATTATTATTATAAAAACGCTAGTTTAATTATTCATGTATGAGAAACATACCACTAAACAGATACATATGTGGACATAAATTTCATTGTAATGCTTTATTATACTTAAATACAGATACCATCGTATATACCGAGGCAGCCACAGTTGGCGCATATGTCCAACGAACGCCCCATGGTGCGTTCACCATCGGCTTGGCATGCGCCGGCACCGCCACCGGATTCCCTATATAATTTCATGTCGGCCAATCATAAAAATGTAAATGCACCATGATACGCTAGAAAAACAATTCAGTGTTGGAATAATATGTTTTCTTCCATTTATGCGGTTTATTTAAACTTAATAAAAGCATTAGAAATAGTATTATTTTTTTTACACCTTTCTTTCTGATTTGGTTTAGATTGTGATTTAGTGATACCTTTATTTGCCAACATATTTTTAAATCTACCCTATATTTTTGGCCGTAAAACTATATTTTAATACTTTACTTTAATCTGATTGCAAAATTTTCAAATTAGTAGAATTATTTATTGATTTTAGTTCATAAAAAATCTCTCAACTGGAATGCCTCTGTAAGTAGCTTAAGCGAAAGTATTAATGAAAACAAAAGGATTATTTTTCTGCTCTTTCAAATATTACAAAAAACAGTTTCCTTTTATTTGCAATACTTTCATTCGAAAAAATATAAATATAAAAAATATCTGAACTAGATCTTAGAGTATAAAATAGCGCTACTAATAAAAATATTCACTAAAAGTAGTTTTTTTACTAAATATTAACGACTAATCAAAACAACTAAATGTAAATTGCTTACTAACAAAATCAGTAATATGTCAAAATATTCTTGAAACGATATTTCTCTAACCACAAAAAATCTCAACTTCAGCTACTTACCGTTAGATAATGGATATCAAACAAATCGATATGTTTTATAAAACCCTTAATCTTATGCAAATTTTATGTTTCATTAGCTTGAACATCAGATGAATTCTCTGCTGCCACGTTCGCTTTTACCGCCATTCGACTCGATGGATTTATCGCTACAATCAAGCCGTAGTTCGAGCTCACCGCTGAACAAAATCGTTGGTCATGCCCCAGGTATGCTGCCACATGAGTATGGCGGTCATAAGCATGCGGCCACACCACAGCCGCCAGGCCCACCACCGCCACATCAACATCAGCAACATTCCCACCAGCCACAGGCACATCAGCATCAACAGCAGCAACAACAACAGCAATCACAACATCATGGACCAAATAGTTACCCGATGTAAGTAACCGAGTGTGTGAAATTAAGTGATAAACACTTAAATTTGCTGTTTTGTTTTTAGTCATAATTTATCGTCGAACTCACCTTCTAGCTTAGCACAACAACAGCAGCAGCAGCAGCAGCAACAACAGCAACAATCGCAGCATGCACATCACACCCAGCTGGCAGCGCTGCAATCTTCGCCAGCTACACATGGCATGCAAAGCGGTGCTACACCACAATCGCCCGCCTCACCAGCTGGCAGTCAGGGTCCTAGTAAATATATGAATACAAATGGCAATGATTGTGAAGGTATGTTGCCACCTGGTGGCACAAACGCTGGCGGTTCGTCGTCAGTCGGTGGCAATAATAACGGTGCGAGTGCGGGTAGTGGTAACGCCGGTGGAGGGGGCGGTGGTCCAAGTCCCGTGCATGCGTATATGCGCGAACAGAACGATGCACCGCCCCATATGAGTGAGGGTTATGGCAAAGTTACGCATTTGGCGCGTAACTATGATTCTGAGGTACGTTAATAAAAGCATTTAAATGTTGAAATATTCTAAATTTTATGTTTTACTTCTTAGCTGCAGTCCAAAGGAAGCGGTCCAAAGCCAGTTGAGTTGGTCAGCAAAGATTGTAATTATTCCTCACTTATATCAAATAAAATGCCGTCGCATACGCAACAGCAGCAGCAGCATCAACAACAGTCACAAGTTTCTCCCAAGAAACGTAAGCAAATCTTTTTCGTTTACAAAACATATTTAACTTTTTTACCTTTTACTAAAAACCTTTCTTATCTCTATAGAATCACCGCTGCGCAATTATCATGCACAACAACAACATCAACACCACCATCAACAGCAACATCAACAACCGCCACCGTTTAATAACCCACCACAGTCTGCAATGAAGCACAACGGTCCGCATACCCCGCCCACACCACAATCACCCGTAATGCATCAGCAAGCAGGTGGACCTTTACATGGCATGGACTACAATCAAATGCATTTGCAACAACAACCCCAACCGCAGAGCGCTTATCCACATCAGCAACAGCAACATATGTCGCAGCATTTGCCACCACCACCGCCGCCGCACGCATTACACTATCCACCACACCCGCATGCACATCAGCTACCACACAGTCTCTTGCCTCAGCAACCGACACAGCATCAGCAACAAGCGTCACAGTTGTCGCAACAAAATCAGCAACACCACATTCCACCACAACAACAACAACACTTGCATGCGCAAATGCATCAAAATCAACAACAACAACAGCAGCAGCATCAACATCAACACCAAGTGTCGCCACGCATGCATCAACAACAGCAACAACAATCATTGTCAGCACAGCAGCAACAACAACACAACACATCACCACCAATGCATCGTTCGCTAAACACACACATACAACACACCAACTCAACAAATTACACGCATCTCGATGATATGGCGCCTGCTGCAACCAATGCGTCCAATTCCACCGCATACAATGTGCATGCAGCAGAGCTGA
Organism: Zeugodacus cucurbitae; assembly: GCF_028554725.1. Taxonomy (NCBI): domain Eukaryota; kingdom Metazoa; phylum Arthropoda; class Insecta; order Diptera; family Tephritidae; genus Zeugodacus; species Zeugodacus cucurbitae. The sequence goes on along the minus strand of NC_071671.1, from coordinate 64,424,394 downwards.
AGAAATCATCACCACCTGCCGATAATACCGTTATAGCAGATCTCTCACCGACTGCCGCCAAAAGTGGGGGCGCGAATAATACGTACTCCACCAGCGGGAATAGTGCGCCCAAACCGGCTTGCATACCCGACAGCGCTGAGTCGCCTTCACCCGAAGCGATTTCTTCGCATTGCGAGTCGCTGGACTCAAATAGCAATAGTAGTGGTGGTGGCGGGGGCGGTGCAGGCTTTCGACAACGTTTACATAAACAACGTGTTGGCGACACCAAATCCACTGGGGCTGAGGCTGTAGACTTCGGTAGTGTTTTAATGCCGACACAAGGTGCCACAAACTCACCACACCAATACCAACAATTGCCACGGAACAACATTCCACGCAGTCCAAAGTCTTCACCAACGGAACAAGTGAGACGTTCACCGCGCAAAGCCGAAATGTGAGTAGAGAGCTTTTAACCTTTTTGAATGCAAATTTAATTTGAATATTCTTTACTCATATTTCATAGCAAATCTCCTGCAAGCAATTTCAACAAATCACCACCCACTGCAACCGCAAACTTGGGCACACCACACACACAGCCCGAAAAGTTGGCAATCGCTTCAACACCCTCCTCACCAACTAGCCAAACAATGGAGAATGGACGCATACCGTCCACCATTGGCACAGCTTCAACACCACTCGGCGCAATTGCGGAGCCATTCGCCGACTCAGAGGTGGAGACAATCGACAAAATCAGCGCCATGATCGCCAGCACCGCCAGTGACAGTGCCACGCACGTGGATGCGAACAGTAATTCGAGCATAAAGAGTGTCGGTGAACGCGGTGATAGCGGCGTACTCAGCGGTGGCAGTCCGAAAACCAAAAAGCAACGACAAGCGCTGAAACTGCGCAACGCCGCCGAATATAATTCGAATTCGAACGGCTCGAGCAATTCGTATAGCGCCAGTGCTAATGCCAACACCGCCAATAGATGCATGCCCATGAGTGATAATGCCGTCGCGGTCGACGAGCTGCGCAAGGAGCTAATGCAAACGGAATTACAGCAGCTGGAGGTGGCTAATGGCGGCAAAACTGCACCGCAAACCCACGAGCATGATGCCGCAGTTGCTGTTAATAATCGCATGGAGTCGGAAGCTGAGTCGCGCAAGCGGCAGCCAGCGCCACTTAGTCCGCAAAGTAATAGTCACAGCAGCAGCAGTTCCTCCAGCACCTCCAGCTGCAGCAACTCAAGTCACAGCAGTATTGGTAGCAAGACAACAACAACGACAACACATGCGGAAAGCAAAATATCGGGGAGTCAATGTCCAGTTATAGCCACAACAACGACAGTGTTGGAGGGGGAGAATAAACTCGCACGACAAACACCAAACGAGAACCAAACGCCGACGCAAACTGCCGAGCCACTGAATTTGAACGCACATAAGAGTGACACAGTGACAGCGGCATTCGAGGAGGTAAGAGTCTTTAATAACAAAAAAGTAGAATATGTTTTAAAATAAAAATATCTGTAGGTTGAAAATAAATTGGAGGAGATGTTTGCCGGCATCGAGGATGAGCCCATCATACCGGAGACCGATGATATTTCGTCACAGCCACCCGCCAATACCACAGAAGTAGTGCGCGATTTGAGTTTAGCATTGGAGCTATCCAACGCCAATCCCAGCACAGAGTGCAACGCGCCCTCACCCACAACGGTTGAGCCACAGGAAATGAAACAAGCTTTGAACGCTATTCCCAAAGATGTCGGTGCGCCACTGCATGTACGCACTGAAGGTCCACCACCAACTAAAGCCGCCAAAAAGTCGACACTACCTAGTCCTATACCCAAAACTATCACAGCTGACACGCAATCAGCCGCCGTGGTGAGTGCACAACGTACTGACAATAAAGAAGGCGGCGCCAAAACGAATAGCGCCACCACTGTAGCAGGCCGTAGAAGCGGTCCGCCACGACGACGTCTCTCAGTCGCCATGGATCCCGCGAATTTGCGTATTTTGTTAGAGGATGATGCTGACTACACAGAGACACGCCCACAACGCGGCAAACGCACAACGAGCGCCAAAAGAAACAGCTCAAGTGCACAGAACAGCAGCGAGCAGAAGAAGGACGTCGTCATATGTTTGGATGATGATGATGATCAGCCGAGCACGTCAGCAGCTGCCGCGGCAGCATTGGCGGCAAAGACAGCAGCGGCTGCGAGCACAACAACAGCCAAAGAAGCGAGCACGCATGCGGTTGGCGGCAGCGGTAGCAGCACGACCACAAATGCCAAGTCGTTGAAAACTGCTAAAGGTCGCAAGACGGATACACGCAAGCGACCGAGTCGTGCGTCGGATGCTGGCGGCAAGAATGGCGCTAAGAAGAAATTGACGGCCAAACAGCAACAGCAACAACGGCGTAAACAACAACAGCACTCATCCGATGATGATGCACCACTTGCGCCCTCTGTGGCCGCCGCAGAACAAATAAAGAATAAATCTCCATTCATTTTGGTGAAGCGTGACGGCAGCATAAGTGTGGTGAATGCGCCACTGAATGCTGAGGATGCCAATGAGAAGAACGCAGCCGCGCGACAGGTGAAGAAACCATCGGGTGCGGCTGGCTACGCACACGACCGGAAAAATCTGCGCGGTCTGCATTCCTCAACGCTGAGCAATAAGTACGACGCGGATACCACAGATTCAACGTGGATATGTGTATTTTGTAAGCGTGGACCGCATCGCTTGGGCCTGGGCGATCTATTCGGACCCTACCTGGTCACAGTCGACTGTGAGGAATATAAGACGGCTGTAAAAGCACCGGACGCAATCGATATGGATGCGATTTTCGTGAGCAAACGAAGACGCCTCGATATGGTGCAGACGAACCCGCGCAATCTGCCCGTCATGCCGGCTAAAAACTGCGCAGCGACAGTTACGCCTACACGCACCAGCGGCGCGGTAAGTATGCCAATCACATTGCGCCAACAAGACTTCTATAGCGACTCCCTTTTGCAGGGTAAAAAGAAAAAGAACGCTTTAGACACCAGCGCGTGCGGTAACATGAACACTGACGCCCCGGCGATTATCGATCCGCTCGACTGCAGCGCAGATGAGACATTGCAGCAGAACTTTCTCGGCATGTCCAAAGTCTCGGAGAAGAGCTATGAAGTGTGGCTGCATGAAGATTGCATTGTCTGGGCGCCGGGTGTATACCTGGTGGGTGTGCGTGTTATGGGACTCGATGCCGCGGTTTGGACTAGCACCAGCTATCACTGTGTGCTGTGCAGCAAACCCGGTGCGATTGTGTGTTGTCTGCAGCGTGACTGCAAGGCGGCAGCACATGTCCCCTGCGCACGCGCAGCCGGCTGGAGTTTGAACGAATCGACAATGAACGTACACTGTCAACTGCATGCCGTGCAAACGGCCGTAATACCAACAACATTAGCAGCGTTAGCAGCACTACAACAGCCGCAACAACATCCAGCAGTTTTGGAGAATTCCTGAGAATCGCAGACAACCGAGTGCCACCGTCCACGATCGCGTGCGCAGCAAGGTGCGCGTCGTCAACGTTGCTTAGCGAAGTCCGCTGCACAGCGAAAGTCAAAATAAAGCACAACAAAAACACGTAAATGCGTTGCTTACAATTAGGAAGCTCGTGAGGTGTTCGTGCGCCGACGTTTCATAATGCACGCAGTTGCTTTGTTTACTTGCGTTTCGCTAAACATTCGTTAGTTTTAAGCGTAAACAATTTTAAGCTGTAACCATAGTAGTGTACTATATTAGCAACTTCAATTTTACAATTAACTTTAAGCTACCGTTACACACACAGCATGTATGTACACAAAACCATTGGGGAGAGAATGAGAAATTTTAGCGCTAAACATTTTTTTCTTTATCAAAAATATTGATTGTTAAGCATATGTTTGTCTTGCATCTAATTGATTTGCCGAAAATCCGTTAGATTTCTTATTAAAAACAATATTTGTTTTTTTTTTATTTAAACTTTAACTTTTAGTTCTTAGTTTTTACATAAATTATGCTCTATATATAGCACATACATTTACATACATACGTACGTACATACATATATTATGACATAATCGTAAGATATTTGTATATAAATACACTTAATTGGCATAAAACTGCATAAGTTTATTAGTGAAGTGAGTAATTTTTTATTATGGCTTCACAGCGTTTTGAGAATAAAACCTAGTACATACATAATGAGCAAGCAGTAAGCAAATTCGATTATTTATCATTTATTAGGGTGGTTACAGCGATTTCATGTGATTATTTTGTAAAATTATTTGAAAATGCCAAATCTCACATCTCGGTCAGATTGCATGCGGTTTATTGTTTTTTTTTTTTTGTTTAAAAATATTTTTTTAATATTTAATTTTTTTCTTTCAAAAATGATTTTTTGTATTTCTTTTTTTTTTTTTGGTAAACAATTTCTTTTTATTTCTTCTTTATTAAAAAAACAAGATTTATTTTACATAATAATAATTTAATAAAAAATATATTTCTATGATAAATAAATAGGTATTTTTATAATATAAATTAAGAATGAAAAAAAAAAAATTAAAAAATTTAATTTAAAAAAATAATTCATTATTAAAAAATATTTTTTTAATTGAAATAATTTTTGAATTTATTTTTTCATTTATTTAATTAATTTATTATTTTTTTATTATTTTTCTGTTTATTTAATTTTCTTAATTAATACTTTTATATTCAATTAAATAATTTTTTTGATTAATTCATTTTTTAAATTAATTTATATATTTATTTCATTAAATTTATTATTTCAATATAGCTTTTTTAAATAATCTCTTTTAAAATTAATTTTCTTTTAATTGATTATATTTTTAATTTAATATTTTATTTATTTATTTCGTTTCATTAAAAAAATTAAGAACTTATATTGGTTTGAATTATTTTTTCTTTAATTTTATTTATTTTATTATTTAATTTATTTTATAATACTTTTTTTAATTATTTTTTTTTTTAATTTTTGTATTTAACTTTTTTTTGGATTTTTTATTTAATATTTTTTTTTTTATTTTTTTTTTCATTTTTTTATTTAATATTTTTTTTTATTTATTTTTTTTTTGTTAATTTTTTTATTTTATTTTTTTGCTAATATTTTTTATTTAATGTTTTTTTATTTTTTGTTTTAATATTTTTCTTTTATTTTTTTTTTGTTAATTTTTTTGTAAGTTTTTTATTTTTTTGTTTTGCCAATTTTTTTATTTAATTTTTTTTAATTTAATATTTTATAAATTTTTTTAATTTAATATTTTATAATTTTTTTTAATTTAATATTTTTTATTTATTTTTGTTAATTGTTTTGTAATTTTTTTATATTTTTTTTGCTAATTTTTTTTATTTTTTGTTCTTATTTTTTTATTTAAATATTTTGGTTGTTTTGGTTTTTTTTTTTACTTTTTATCAAATCAAACGCCGAGCAAGTCATATTTTTTTGCAACATAAATAATGTAACTGTTCCAAAATGGATTTACACAAACCGCTTTAAATAATAATATTGAAAATAGTAAATATATTAATAAATAAGAAATTAAAAATTGCAAAAATCCTATATTTTTATCTTTTGGCCCTCAAATTAATAAGCGGCATTTAAAAAAATCTCATATTTCAATAAAAATAATGATTATTGTGTAATTCGTATTTATATAAGTTTCGAAGTCGCTCAGTGATTTTATTTACGGTTATATATGGAATTCTCAACCTCAAAGCAGGCTAACTAGGTCAATAACTTGAATGGAATGTTGTTGGAATTTTTTTTTATTTTTTGTAAAGAGCATGTGTTTAATTAGCTGTTCATACTGGAAATTATTTATTTCTCTTTAAACTTAAAATTGCATAAATTCGGCTTTGGAGTTATAGTTTTCCAAATATCAATAAAAATTTTTTTTGTAATTTTTGATTTAAATTCTTCTCAGAAAATAGGCAAAATAATGGCATAATTTAAAAGTTTACATATTTAGCCAGAACATCAGCAATATTTATATTTGATTAATTATTTGTAACTAAAATGCATGAAAAGTACTGTTGTTATATTCAAATTATTTATTATACATATGTAAAATAAATTTTTAATTATTAACGAAATTCATAACTCAACTGTGGCAGTAAGGAAAAAATATAAAAAAAATTAGAAGCAAAAAATCTAAGTTTAAAACATATTCACCATTTTAAGTATAGGCAGTTGTAAAAATTCACCATAGCATATAAACATAAATACATATGTACATAGGTGCAAAGTAAATAGAAAAAAAAAATATTAAACTAAGCCGAGAAACATAATTTAATTAATTTATTATTGTTTTTGTTGTTTTGTTTATTTTTTTTTTGTACAAAAAAAAGTCGCTACCAAATGACAACAAAAGCAAAAAATGAGTCTCAAAAATAAATTAGCAATAAATAGAAATATATAAAATAACTAAATAGCTAGTACAGTACAGTCAAGGCGTTGCCACCTGTGTGGTTTTAATGATTGAATTCAAAATTGGCATACATTTATGCATAAGAGAAACGAGTATAAATATGCTTTGGTTTTAGTTTTAAACAAATTTAATTTGAGTTTGCTATAAATTATGCTTAGACTACAACAACAACAGATAAGAATTAAAAAAATATTAACGCAAAAGAAAAAAATATATATACGCGATTAACTTGTATAATTAAAGTATATACATATATAATATACATATAGAGAAAAAAAGAATCTTCAATAAAGTAGCATCATGCATAAATGCATGCAACAATAAATTAATTAAATAAATATATATATATATATACATATAAATACAGATATACTAAATAAATTTCTTAAAATTAAAATTACTTCTAAGCCTGTGTACACACATCGACATACATACATACATACATGAAACCTACAACTAATTAACTTAATATGCATAGTGAAAACCGTAAAAAAATGAAAAAAAAAACCAAAAAACGAAAAAAATAAAAATTTAAAAAACAACAACAAGATGTGTCAGAGTACACAACAAACACAAGAATCTACCGCAAACTCTAGTATTTATGTATTTAATTAATTTAATGTAATTATTGTACTGTAATTTGTAATTTGTAATTTTCGCATTGTATTTACTATAAATTATATACATACATATAATCTAATACAACAACAAAACATACCAATTAACAATGCTGTCTTGCAACTGCAGCAAACATTTTTGACTAAGTGATTAACTGTAATTTTTAATTAATACTAATTGATATTAAATTTAATGCACACACATACAACAACACCAACCAACAAACACACACACACAGTCACGCATACACAACGATCGATAAATCTTATCACACACACACACACACACATAGCTGTGTGTCGTAAACTAACGAAATATGTAAGTTAAACAAAAAGAAAATCTGTAGTCTCAAGTGACCGTTGTAGCAGGCCGGTGTGCTATGTTTCAGTTGGTGCAAGTAAAACTGATAAACGATGAAATGATAAAATGATGATAAGTAAATGACAAATGAACAATATAATTGTGAAATAAATAAACTATATGCGTATTGTTTCTTTTAATTGAAAACAGAAAATGCAAAAAAAAAATGAAATGTTGTTTGAATTTTAAGGTTATGTTGGGATTCGTAAGTTTACGTGGTGTGTTCAAAAAATAACGGGAATTGTAAAATTAAAAATTTCAATTCAAAGGCGACAACAGTAATGTTTGTAGACGAGTGAATAAATATGTTTTTTTTGTTTAAACGAAATTCCCGTTATTTTTTTAACAAACCTCGTATGTACTGAGTATTTCGAAATTTATTTCACAAAAATCGAATGAAGAGCGTCGAGAATGGTTAAAATTATTCGAGGAATGTTTGTTTTGCTGCTAAAACAAAAAAAAAGTTATATTTGGTATATGGAGGTTAGGAGAACTTTTGGATCGATTTCATTAAGGGGTTAGAGATAGTCAATATTTTCAAAGAATCAATTTAATTTTTTTTTTGCATTTTCGTTAAGTGTAATATCTTAAAAATATTCTCTGAAAATTTGAAGTTGAACCGATAATTACTTTTCGAGTTATTCGACAAATAACAAAGAGTGCACGGGCACTCCAAACGCTGGTCTGAAACTTTAAATCCGTTTTTCTGAAAAGTTAGTTGTTTGAACTACTGACAACTGTAACTCGAAAACCGCTCAGTAGATTTGTACAGCTTTTACAATAAATAATGGGCCTAATCATTGAATCCGTTTCGTTCGAAAAATGGTTCGATTCGATCGAAAAAATTCACTTACCGACTCGAGAAAATACATTCCGCGGCTAATAGATGTCGCTAATTATGAAATCATTGAATCCGCAAAATCGAAAATTTTGGTCGGAATCTATCCGTTGGTGAATGAGTTGCGGAAATGAAAAATAAATAAACAATTTGGAAGTTTTTATGTAAATAATTACTGATGACGGTCTAAATTATGTTTTAAATGGATATTTTTGAGCCAAAAGACAAAAATAAATGAAAGATGTTTAAAAGCGATATAATGTTGCCCCCTCGAAATAGCGATGGAATTTTCTCAAAGAGCCTCAGTTGAATTAAATATTTTTTGGAAAAAATTTCACAATAGTTAAAGGTCAGATTTAATTTTTTTTTTTTGAACAAAGCAAAAATATTTATTTTAAGCATGGACACTTTATCAAATTTGTCGCTAAAGGTCGATAAAACAGTTTACGTTCTCACTTTGTGGTAAAGCAGTTTATCGACGAAATCAATGATTGCATGAACATTTTCGAACGAATCGATCTTTAACGTATCGAAATCGAATTCGCTGCGGATTCAATGATTAGACCCAATAATTCTGAACCTGATCGAAGCTTTTTTCTTTTCTAAAAAATTTCAATTTTTTAAGACCAATTAACTGTTGATATTTTCTTGAAAATCTAGAAATCTATTTCCTGATGCCGTCATTTTGTTAATTTTCGAAAAAAAGATTCGATCAGACCCAGGATTATCTATTTATAAAACTAATTTTTGTTATCCGATTGATTTTAGATGAATCTCCAAGGCTATAAGTTTGGAAATTATAATTTGTTTTGTCAAATTTTCATGACTTCAAGTCAAAATATTGTGACTTCGAAGTTCAGATTTTGCTTGATCATATATTGGGTCTAGGCAAAGCTTTCATCAACTTTGAGCTTTCCACTATATCAAACAAACATATTATTGAGAAAATATTTCCATTCAATTTAAGTACGATAACTCAAACAACAATCATTCTATTCGGTATAAAATCATCTAGAGTATATTTTAGTATAAGAGAATTGTGGTGATTCATCGACCGATTTCACTTAAAAACAGTACAATGATTCGGACACGGATATTTTTAAAGATATTTTAGATATTAACCGAGATATATAGATACGTATATGCAGTAGCCCTGAATAAGGAAATATATTTCATAAGGTACAGGAGGGCTTGCGACTTTTTTATTTTCAGTACCAGTTCATATTATTATCAAAAAAGATGTCAGTTTGGTTACATTAAGATATCTTCCAAATTTCCCATTATTTTCGGTATAAAGTGAGTCATAAGCGCTGAGGTCTTCAAATTCAAAATTTCAACGATATATTCCGATTTCGACAATTTTTAAATGAAAATGTTTTCATGAAGTTTTGTTGATATATGGAGCTTTGACAGGTGATTCTTTTTACAGTGATTCGTTGTATTCAATTTTAGTTTTATAACATGATTTTTGACTTTAAATATATTTAAATTTTATTGTTAGGCTTTAAACAAGCAGATCCAATAAATATAGAAATATTGAAGAAAAAAAATATGATTTTGACTTAGTTATAGCATATAATTTCTCGATGAACAGATTAACAGATCAACCTCTAAAATTGATATTTCAAATACACCCTACAAAATTTCTTAAAAATAGTTTTTCTATTCTTCATTCATTTTCACCACAACTACTAGCTATTCACCACAACGCCACAATCGAGTTCGTTGCTTAAGTCTTTTGTTAATATCGTGTAAATTTGAGGCATTTCTACTTACACTTTTACATTTAGTCCATATTTCCAATAACATGAAGACTGTCTTTAATTTTTACTAATTCGTTTATTTCAATAAATATAAATAATAGAACTACAATCATTCGTTCCGACGACCGTACAAAGACGACGAATACACTTACATAATAATAGGGTAGCTTAACATTTAATGGCAGTAATGTGTTTTGCACAAATCTAAAATTTAACTAAAACCATGAAAGTGAATACGTTTATATAAACAATAAAAAAATGAATAATTTAGACGAAAGTTGAGAGAATGCGGTTAACGAAATTATAGGAAACACATAGACTTAAAGTAGTGTTAAGGTAAAAAATCGTTACTTAATTGAGTAAATCTAACTAACTACTACACACATGTATACCAAGCATAGTTTAGTCACTTTTCTAGAATCTAACTCCTGCTATGACATGATGGCGGTATAAAGGCGTTATTATTTGACTTTTCGCAGTCGCCGCAGCAGATGCGTGATGTCGTTCGGCAGACGGCCGATGCTGCTCAACGGCACATCGTACGAGCTGACACCGTCATACACACTGCTGCCGGGATCGTGGAAAATGCTCGACGCTTCACTTTCGGCTGCATCCACGACATCCATGCGACGTTGCGCTGTGAATGTTGTTGTTGTGGGCGCCGGTATCAGACCGGCAGTGAGCGCTGGCAACTGTATATTCAGATGTTTATCGTGCTCCGGTGGCACGATGTTATTCGTGAGTTCGTCGAAGGACAATTGGTGTGTTCGAGTTGAGCCGGCTGAGTTGCTGGTGAATGGTGGAAATTGTGGAAACTGTTGTTGTTGTTGTGGTTGTTGGTGGAAGCTAGTGAAGAAGTTCGCTGTTGATTGTTGGGGACGTTGTTGCTGTTTTGGCTGTTGTTGTTGTGTAAATGACGATAGTCGCGCAGTTTGTTGCTGTTGTTGTTGATAATTAACTTGTTGTTGTGTTTGTGTTGGCTGCAAATACGTTTGTTTCTGTTGTGTGTATTGCTGGTGTTGTTGCTGCTGCGGCGCTGCTTGCTGTGAGAATATCTGTTGTTGTTGCTGCTTTTGTTGCCACAGGGGTTGTTGTTGTTCTTGCGCATTGCTTACTTTCGCTGTTGCTGGCTTCACAAATTGCTGGAAATATTGTTGCTCCTTCAGTTGTTGTTGTGCATATTGTTGCTGTTGTTTCAGTTGTTGTTGCTGCAGCTGTTGCTGTTGCAGTTTCTGTTGCTGTTGTTGGAATTGATGCAGTTGTTGGAGTTGTTGATATTGTTGTTGCAATTGTTGTTTTTGTTGTTGTTGTATTTGCTGCTGAAAGTTTTGTTGTGTCGACTGTTGCGTTTGTTGTTGCTTTTGCTTTTGCAACTGTGACTCCTGCGCCGTGGCGCGATTGTAAAGCGGCTGAATTTGTTGTGCTGTTGTTGTTGGCGCCTTTTGATAATAATTCTGTTGCGGATTTTGTTCTGGCTTATATTGTTGTTGTTGTTGTTGTTGATTGGTGTAGCTTATTGTCTGCTTCGCGCCAGCATTCGTTTTCGCATAACCCGGCGCGGTCGAACCGAACTTCTTCGTGAGGTAGTCGTCCAGCGCCACATATGACGTTGACGGTGTGGTTTTCGGCGGCGGCTGCGTCGCCAACGCCGATATAATGGATGACACCGAGTTCGGCGCTATACGTTGACCTTCTGCGCGCGCTATAACGATGCGCGGTGCAGGCGATGTGGGCGGTGTGTGCTGTTGGACAATCTGCGGTAATTGTTGTTGTTGTGAGCGCTGTATTGACGTTAGCTGAGCGGGAGCTGCAAAGAGGAAGTGAGTGAGTGGAAGGCGTTTGTTTGAGTCTCGTCACATTTCAGTTGGCGTGGCATTGAGTGTGTTATAGGTGCATATATATATGTGTGTGTGTGCAATTAGATTGTGTATAAAAGTGCATTTTGGAATATACAAAACGGTTGCTTAAGAGCGCGCCGACACACGCTAAGCAAACTCACCTTGCGGCGGCAGCTTATTATAGCTCTGCGGTGCAGAGTTGCCCACAGCACGAGCATTCGTGTTCGCGGACAGCGAGCGCCCGACGTTGACTGGCGCTGTCTGGTAGACAGTAGGCGGTCGGCTGAACTGCTGTTGGGTGCGGAAATTCTGTAAAACGGAATCATCAACAATGGCGCGTGTTAGCTTATCGAAATCGAGAAAAGTTGCCGAGTCATCGGCCTGTGTGTCGATAGATAGAGGAGAGGAGGAAGAAGAAGAAGCGGTTGTAATGGAAGGAAATTCGTAAGCGGCTACAGGTGCAGGTGTGGAAGCAGAAGCGGATGCAGAAGGTGCAGTCAAATCGAAAGTTTGATAAATTTGTGGTGCCTGCGCCACCAAACCAAATACTGTTGGTGGTTCAGCAATGTTCGAGGGCGATTGTTCATTAGCTGAAGCGGTAGTTGAATAGGAAACAGAGGATGAGGTGATGGATTTTAGTATGTGATCTAGATTTGGTGTCGGACTGAGTGAGTAAGTGGTGGGCGCAATAGTAGTCGTCGCCTGTACTGTGGTTGTTGGTGGCACAGTCGTGGTTGTCGTCGTTGTAGTTGTTGTTTCAACAGTCGTTGTTGTTGGAGCAGCGCTCGTTTGTTGCGTTTTGAAATTTGAAAAACGATTGCGTCCGCGCACTGCTTTGTTACGCGCCGCCTTAGTCGCCGCGCGGCGCGGCGGTGTAGCGGTAGTGGTTGCAACAGTCGTCGGCGTGTGGCTCACTTGAAAGCGTCGCAAATTATTGCGTACAGTCTCCCAACTTGACGATGTGCTACTAGTGCTGCTCTCGTCAGCGATCACTGGACTACTGGTTGTGCCGCGCTTACCGGCGCTGTCTCTGTCGAAGGAGTTGCCGCGCGCGTCATAACGCTTACCGCCGCCAATGCTGCCCAACTCTTTGTCAATATTGCGCACAGCGATTTTCCGGCTCGTTTGTGAGAACTCAATGCTGTTGTTGTTGGTATTGCTGTACTCAACAGTGGCCGCAATGGTAGTGGTGCTTGGAACGCCAGTAGTCAGGCGATTATTCGCGGCAGAGAGGCGCGACAAACGCAAACGGCTTGCCGCGACGCGTTTCAAGTAACTGCGTGTTGTCGTGGTACTACTGCTGCTGGGCGCTTTAGTAGTTGTGGTTGTCAGCTTACCAGTAGCCGCCACTTGATTGCGCTTGGCATGCGTCGATGCTTTAGCGCTACCGCGTTGGTGTGACGCGAAGCGCCGATAATTCCTTATGCGTTCCTGGAAGCTACCGCCTTCGCTCAGACTTGCAATTATGCTTGTGCTCGTTTCCGGTTGCGCAGTGGTTGTTGTTGTTGTTGTTGTACTCTCTGCTATGTCGTCGTCTTCAACATGAATGAAGAGCGCTCCAGCTTCGCCATAGGTTGGATCTAATATAGCGCTATATGAGCCTCTTGCTTTTTTGGAGTCCTCATCAATTTGGTTGCTGCTGTGTTTTGTCAATTTGACACCGGCCAACAACAATTTAGCCGCTTGGTTTTCAGCAACTAGTTGCTCTTCATCTAATATTGGTGGATATGTTGGCGCATCCGTTTCCGCTTTAGCTGTTGTCGTTGTAGTGCTGCTGGATTCTGTTTCTCCTTCTTGTGTTGGGAACAGCAGTTTCTCCACAATATTTGCATAAAGCTTCTCCGGTCCGTTAGTATCTTGCGCTGAAGTGGCGGCAGTGCTCGCTGTTGTTGTCTCGGTTTGTGTCGAGTCGCCGAGCGTTTCAGCAGCACTCGGCGTCACATCAGCAATTTCCAGCGCTGGACTGGCACCGCCGTCAAAATCGTTAAACTCATATAGCGTCGGTTCATCAGCCGTCGTAGCCTCTACCTCACCTTCGGACTCTGGCACTGGTGGACTGAGGAAGTTGTAATCCAAGTTGTGTGGCATGGTGCCAACATTATTCAAATAATAACGGTCTGAATTGGCATTCGTAGACGCCGTAGTGGTAGTAATGGCTACGGGACCTTCTGTGGTCTCAGGTTCATGCGCGGTACTAAAACCCTCGCCAGGTTCAATTATATCAGCCACTATTTTGGCTGCAATCTCCGCAGCTGTATCTTTAGCTATTTCGGCTGGTTGTATCGGTGTGGGCGTGGTCGTCATGATGATAAATTTCATTGTTTCGTCGGAGCTTTCGAAAATAGCACCGTCGGTCGTTTTTGATTTCGGCTTTATAGCCTCTTTCGTGTCTTTGTAGGTGTCATCGATGGGCAGCTCGTTGGGCTTTAAACCCCATAATTCATAATTTCATGATGGGTGTGTTGAGTTGGGTTATACCCAGTGATGTAGTGTATTGTTTTGAAATGTGTAGAGTGTTGATGATGGTGCAAAGAACGATTATTTTATTTGAAAGTGAGGAAGAAAGAAAAAGAGAGAAAGTAGGAAATATATGACATAATGTATAGATAGCAGAGTTTTGAGAAATGTGTAGAGATAAAGTAGTGAAATATAGTAAGATCGTGTAAAAATATTTGAAAATGTATAAAGAAATGATAAAAAGGAGTATGTAAATATATCAGGTTGTTTTATAAGCGAGTGTCGATTTGTGTTGTTTTGTTTTTTAATATAAAATATATGTTCTATCTTCGTAAACAGACTGAATTATTAAACATAAATTTTCCAAAAACTATAAGTCAATTCAAAAAGTTCCAAAAATTCACTCACCGAAAATCGTATCGTACTTGCCGTCTGCTTGGGTTTGGCATACTCATAGGGTGGTCGCTTCGAACGATCACTTTGCGATGAGAAACCACGACTGAGGAATCGGAACGAAGTCTTATTCTTCTGCGGCGCTGGCAATTGATAACCGGACACGCTCGTATCCACATCATCGGTGGAGACCTCTTCGAGCAAATTATTGATGTTCGCTGCCAAAATGGCATCCTCATCGGCGGTGCGTAGGTGCTTAACATAATCTGGCGCGAACACTTCACCTGGGGTGGCATCGGCAAGACCATTCAAGCCAACATTCACTTTCTCGGCAAAATTACTCTTCTTTTCGTAGTTATAAGTGCGACTGGGCGACTCTGCGATAATGCGTGCGCTGTCATGCGCGAAATTAACACCCGGATCCGAGGATAATTCACCCAAACTATTCACGTAAACATCTTCGTCGTTGGTTTGCGAAGTCTTCGTTTCGGTGCGTTGTTGTTGTCGCTGTTGCTGCAACTGTTTGCGTTGTTGTGTGACTGTACCCACCACTTGTGTGCTGTGTTGACTGTCGACCTGTGGTTTTGAAACAGATTCGACTTGTGCACGCGTAACGGCTTGCTTACGGTTCAGATAAGCGCGTTGACTGCTATCACGACTCGATTGCGGTTCTTCATCGCCACCCTCACTTTCAGCCACGCCGCTCTCGGATAACTCCAATTGCTTCTTGAGCGTATGATGCGAAGCGGGTTTATTTTGTAACGCGCGCGATATCGTCTTCATCGGGTACTCCATCATTTGTCGCACCTTCTCCATCATATCGGTGCTGCTGCCTATTCGATTCGCGCTGTTTCTATTATAGTACTGCTCCGATTCGGCGCAGTTCACATTGCGATACCAGTCACAAACGAAATTCTTTTGACTGAACAGCGTGCCGTTGGGACAGAGGAAACCGAAGCCTTGGGTGCCACGCGCCGTGTGTGCACATATGCGGAACACCTGACAGCGCGTCTCCACGTCGGCATAGTAACCTGTGAAGGGGTTTGATGATATTTTAATAATAAAGTATTACTTGGTTTTATTATATATATAAAAGTAAGAATGAACTAAGTTCGAGTTCAACCTACTCGGATTAACAAGTACTCCTATGTCAAGTTATATTAAGATTAAGATATCTTAATTTGAACTCAAGTTAAATGTTGGATGGACGGATGAGTAGACGAATGGACAGTCAGACGTCCGGAATTCAATTCGTCTCGTCATTCTATTCGTTTTAATAAACGAGCGTCAAAAAATAACGGGAATTTAAAAATTTCGCGGATTTGGAGAATCTAATTGATCAATTGTAGATGCTGGCTTATGAATAAAATACACTTTTTCCAAAACCGAAAATTCCCGTTATTTTTTGAACACATCGTAAACACATATATCTTACGTTTAGGTGTTGGCTATAGATAACTATATGTAACTAAATACACATTATCGCTAAGTGACTTTTAATTAGACTCACCCTCATGTTTGCCAGCACAATCAAAGTTCGTTTTCGGCACCTCACCATAGATGGGATAATCGACCTCTGGTTCGCCGGGTATTGTGTGACGCAGATCAAATTGTTGGTGTGTAATGCCGCTATAAAGTAAACAAAAATAAAAAATTAAAATGATCACACTTTTTTTTGTTATAAGTCGAAATTACCTCGTATAATCATTGGAAGTCTCTGCATCTTCGAAAGTGCCCTGCGCACTAGTAGCGCCAAACAGCGCCAGTAGTAGCAACCCTAGTGGCAGACCTAAAAAACACATACAAAATTTACCGTTATTTTTTAAACATATATGATTAGAGTATTATCACCCGACTTACCAAACATTTTCGGTCTTCGCATTTTTGTTGTAACGCTGCGCTCTCTAACTCTGTGCTCCAATCGGCAACACGCTGGTTATACTGCAATAAAAAAAGATTCGTATTAAATACCTAATACGAGTATGTGTATGTAAAAACATGTGTAAGCTTATTAGCTGCGAAATCCGTTTTATTGATTAGTTACACTATGTAGTCATTATACAAATCGAGGGATCAAAAAAGAAAGAGATACAAAAATAGAAAAAAGCTAAAAAAACATTATTTATTACAAACGCGCATCCGCAACGACATCGCAACATGCAATCTATTACCTAATCATGCAACAATTCCAACGACCCACAATCTGCGCAATCCCGACAGGTAAGAAAGGTAAACAAATTGAGGCAACATGTTCGAAACAACTTTTCTCCAAATAAATATGTTAATTTCTGAATGAAACACCGCGAAAGATCAAGCAGCAGACAAACAGACAAACATATGCTTCAGTGTGTGTGTGTGTGTGTGCGTCTGTGTTTATGTGTTAGTGTGTCAACGCCTAAGAGTTTGCCTCATCATCGCCATAATCAGCACACGTCACGACGACGACAACGCATAACCGAATTAATATTAATGCTGTTTGCTGCCCTTTTCCCACCACACCTTGAAATTCAGATGATGATGTTGGAAAAAGATGTTTTTATTAGCTGCCCATATTGTTGCCGGGCGCAACAACAATAGCAAACACAACAGCAGCAGAAAGCCACAAAGAAATGGTGTGGACGGTGTGCCAACTTTTTTTGTTATTATTTAATACGCTTACAAAATTCGCTTCGCTTTCGGCTGTGCGACAACGTATGGCTTATTGAGTCAGCCAATAATTTGCTTGTATTAACATAAATATTCGCTGACATTTAATTTCACGTATGAATTAATTTGCAAAATTAGTGCGAAGGTGAAAGAAATTTATAGTGAAGGCTTCGTCTTGCAACATAGTGAAGGGGGAGTGGTGATGTGGGTTTTTGGTTTTAGTACCGTATAATAATCAGTACTGTAGTCAGTACAGTATTCAAATAGTGCAATGTATCAGAACTATTCTGAATTACATATAAAATATAAGAATGAGTACCTATAGAAAGAAGTAATGCAAGTTGTATTGGTGGTATTTACAAGTAATGCAATTGAAATAGTGGTAATTGCATGTAATGCAATTTGTAATGGTAGCTATTACAACTAATGCACTTTCTAATGGTAGTAATTGTTAGTAATGCAATTTGTAATTTTGGTAATTACAAGTAATGCATTTTGTAATGGTGGTGATTACATGTGATACAATTTTTAATGGTGGTAATTACATGTAACGCAATTTGTACTGGTGGTGATTACAAGTAATGCAATTTGTAATGGTGGCTATTACAAGTAATGCACTTTCTAATTGTAGTAATTGTAAGTAATGCAATTCATAATACTGATAATTACAAGTAATGCAATTTATAATGGTGGTAATTACAAGTAATACAATTTGTAATGGTATGTGGTGATCCGCAAGCTTAAGATCCAAATAGAATCTGGTGTGAAACACATATTTCGGCCCAGAATTGCCCGAAATTCCAACTCTAAACAAATAGGACCTCTAACTTTGACAAGGTAGTTGGCGAGGCTGAGACCTATTTTGAATCAAAAGACCAATTATTCTACAGAAAAACGTTAAAATCGCTAAAATCGATATATCGGCTTCAAATTATACCGAAAACCCATTTGTCATTTCAGCATCCCTTGAACATACGTCTCTTTCTCATTAACTAATAACCACTCTTCTATGATATTTTTCCACTGTATATACCATAAACAAAGAACATTTTTGACAATAAATAAAAAAATTGACTAATTCTATTACTATTAACACAGTTTCACCTTCATTGTATCAAGCATTCAAAAATTACTGCTTCGTCTTCCTCAAACGATTTTAATTTTAATTGTTCAATAACTTTGCAATTAAACTAAGTATAATTTTGATAAACTGCACATTTAATAAGTAAAAAAGTTTTAATTAAAACCGTTATTAGCTTAAACGGCTTTAATAAATAATTAGCAGCACAAGACTAAAGGCAAGAATATTCAAGTAATCATAACAGCTAACAGTAAACGGTTGATTGAATGATGAACACACTTAATTCTTTTATTATAATTCAACTTTTGAAGTCTTCATAAATATAAAAAAAAACAAAAATATCAAAATTAGTTAGATTGAGACATAACCTTACTTTTTAAATTGTTTGCCCTTAACTGTTTCAAACAAGTAGTTGAATGCCTTCAATATGTAAATTATGAAAATGCCTAAGGCACATTACCCTAAGCACATGCTGAAGCTGATGATGTCGCCAATTAGAATTTCTTGATATTACACATGTAGCTTTTTGTGTGCTTTAGCAACCGTTTGGCACTTTATAGCAGGTCAAATGATTAATGGTTGCCTAACAAAGCATTCCATATGCTTAAGTGTATATGTAAAAGTAAATAAAGCCGCAAAACTTGGTCAGTGACATGTGGGCACTGAAATGTTCGTAGTAAAGTTTAATGTACGAAGATAAAGAAATATTTTGTTTTTTTCTTGCCTCAGCATAAAGATGTCAACAATTACTTACATATACGGATTTTGATGATTGAGAAATTCGTAACTGTTGTATACTGCAAGTGTGTAGGTATATACTCTGTATATAAAATATTGTAATATGTGATTAAATATTTTTTTTATATAAAAAAAGCCTCCAAAATTGTGTGTGCTCAGGTGTTTATAATTGTTAATGTATTATTAAAATTTTATTTTTAATATTTA
Source organism: Zeugodacus cucurbitae (assembly GCF_028554725.1). NCBI lineage: Eukaryota > Metazoa > Arthropoda > Insecta > Diptera > Tephritidae > Zeugodacus > Zeugodacus cucurbitae. The sequence goes on along the minus strand of NC_071671.1, from coordinate 64,405,010 downwards.
ATAACTATTTTTTTTAATTTTATATAAATAATAAATACAAAATAACTTCAGAACTGGAAATAAAATATAATTTTTCTTATTTAGAAAAAATGAAAAATCTAAAATTTATTTTTTTATAAGTCTAAATTTCTGACTCATTGTGTGGTAAAGACTTAAGATACAAACTCGTTTTACCAGCTTCAGCTATAAAGAAGTATTTGCTGAAAACGTTGAGAATTTTTATTAACTATTTAATTGATATTATATCAAGATTTACATCAAATATGATTTTTACGAAGTGGAAATAATGATTCTAATGTTTTCGCTTTGTATTCAAAAATTTCTTACTCATCTTAACGTCAGCTTAATATTTTTCAAAAACGATCGCTAAAAATTTATAAATTTCATAAAAAAGAAAATTAATTAAATTTTTAGTTTTTTGTTGTTGTGGTGATAGAAAATATTCCCTAATTAATTTAAAGTCTGCGAAGTTGACAGACTTTGGTTGAATGTAAGTGCTTGTTCATTCTGTTAAGACCAAATGGTCGTGGTAACAAACTTTTATCGTGGCTTTTGTTGTTTAGCATTTGAGTATGAGTCAAGAGTGTCATTCTTTCTACACTTTTTTGCTCTGTTATAAAATTGCCCTCAAGGGCTTCCTTTCTCTATTTGATCACTACAGTCTATTAAATGTATACCAGTTGTTCATTCGATTCGTCAAAACTTGGAGAGTGGATGATTTTCTGTGAATAGCTTTCTTTTGATGCTATTTTTTGAAGTACAGTTGACAGTCTTTGGCCGAATGTAAATCCTTGTATATTCTGTTTAAACCAGATGGACGTGTGGACAGAACTTTAAAGTAGCTTTCGTAGTTTAAGGTTTAAGTGGTAGAAAGAGTGAAGCAAATCGCCACTTCTCTGCACTATTATGATGAGCATTTCTTACTGTTGAACTCAAAACGAAGGGTTTCCTATCTATATCACGACTAGATCACGACTTTGAAACATCTAATTTATACCAGTTACTTGTTCGATTCGTCAAAGCTAAGAGAGTGAAGGATTTTTTTTGATTAACCGTACTTAATTATTAAAATATTTAAGTATTGTTAGCTTTTTATCTACGAAAATATTTTTATTATATTTCCTCTGTTCACTAAAGGTAATTTTCTTCGTAAAACAAATTTATCAAGTCTAAAGAAACGGCATACAGTTGCTTAAGCTATATAGCTTCTATGACTGCATCATCCCATTACTGTCACCATTTTCTGTTTCCAAAATCTAGTAAAATCTCACTGCTAAGATATTTCCATCAATTAAAAAATAAATAACCTCAAAAAGTGCTTATTTAAGGCCTTAAGAATTACTAAAACTGAAAGCAGACAATATTTGTAGTCGTCCAAAAAAATATTCAATATAAATAAGATTAAACAACTAATTCATATCAACAACAACACGTGACCCACTTGTTTTCCTTTAAACAAGTCAAAATAATGTTATTACTATTTATAACTTTAGATTGATTGAAAAATCCTTCAAATCCAACAAAATACAGTAAACTGTTTTGAAGTTTGATGTATTATTTATTGGTCAATAATAAAAAAGGCATACAAAAAGATGATGCACTTCAATTGCACGAAGTTATTAATAATAATATTATAAATACACAAAATACTTGTCGTGCAACAAAATACAACAATCAAATAAACAATACACAAGACGCCCACTTGAACGCCCCTAAAAAGGCGGAAACAAAAGAAGAAATTACCATACGAAGCGTAACAAGCAGCTATTTTTGCAAATTTAAATATAAAAAAAAATAAAAAAATATAAGTGAAACAACAAAAATTGTACACGATGTAGATGAAACGAAATTGGCGACTACAAAAATTGGCAAACATTCCATACAAATATGAATGATGTTTAATTGTTTAGTGCCCAACCAATTGAGGCGACTAAGTAGCTACTTGAGCAATTAAATTGTATAATTGATTGGCAGCCGTGCAAAATCGCGCGCACAAAGCGAACACTTAAAATTAAATTACTTTTGTTCAGCAGAGAGTCTTTGTTGTGTATGAAGAACGTCACACGATTTAGTAGTGGTCTGTTTTCACCATTAATTCAAATTCATACGCTGTCGTCATAAGCGATTTTTCTTGGCGCCTCTGAGGTCAATGCTGTCATTATGTGCGCAATTATCGTCACATTTAAAGTTTGCCGCATAATTTTCATCTACTATTTAGATAATAGTTTTTTTGTGAAAATTTCGAAGTTCAGTATTTTAAAATCAGCACATTAACTAATGCATTTAAATCGATTTGAGTTTGTCGATAGAAAACGTGCGCTTCAGTCATCAAACAAAAGAATTAAGACACAAACTCGCTTTGACAATTAAATACTCAACAAGCAGGTACATCTGTTTTCAGTTCGTCATTTCACATCTGTTATTTTTGTATTTTTATTTGCGTGGTTGTATTTAAATTAAATAGTAATAGTGTTTGAATTTGATATTTTACCTTAATTGGAGTGAAATGAAGTCGAAGAATGCATTATTGTCATTGTTAAGAGCTTGAGAAAGACATTTGCATTTCAGGCGGTATTTAAATTTTGTATGACTTTAATGCATGTTTTATGTACACTTGAGTGGAAATTACCATTTTAAGGTTAGTTTTCAATTTATTTGCTATTAATGACCTTTAACCACAATGCACGAAGATAATATATTTATATAATATAATATAAAATTAAAAGATTCTAACTTTGAAAAAGCTGCAATAAACAACAACAACAACAACAAATAGTTTCACACGAAAATTATGCAGATTACTGCTCCTAGGAAGCTTATATTGCTAATCCCATCATTTCTGTGAGTAAAAACTTTCTGGTACTAAAATGTAATTAAACTAATCTGCAATGTGAGATCGTTCGAAAATATAATAATAAACAAATTATAAGTATTTATGTATAAAAACACAAGCAGATTTATAAGTATTTACATATATAATAATTTAGACTGCAAATAAAGTCATTAAATCGCATGCCAGAGGCTATTTCTCAGTTAAAAAAAAAAATATTTATTTAAACAAGTACTTTTATGTATATGTACAAAGGCAGTTAATGCAAATTTAAACGTTTTCTAATGATCTTCAAATATTTCCTTAGTAATGAACTGAGTGTAACTGATAGCATTACAACTGGTTACAAAGGCTTGGCACGCGTGCAAAATTATACACTCGTGGTGGAGGTAAATGTATCCGTGCTAAAAGTAATTATAATTTGATTATTAATTTATAATTATACAGGTATGTAATGTGTATGATAATTATATGTCTATACAATTGTTTGCAGTATTTCAGTAACAAAGCGGAGAGAAATAATCAAAGCTGAAGGTAATAATCAAAAAGCACGTGCGAGGTTCTGAGGTATACAGGCGTTTCTGGATAATTATTCTCTGAATAGGGTAAATTAAGTTTGAGACGAATTTTGTAACACCCAGAAGGAAGCGTCGGAGGCCCTATAAAGTATATATATAAATGACCAGTAGGTTGAACTGAGTCGATTTAGCCATGTCGGTCTGTCTGTATATATACGAACTAGTCCTTCAGTTTTTAAGATATCGTTTTGAAATTTTGCAGATGTTATTTTCTCTTCAAGGAGCTGTTCATTTGTCGGAACTGCCGATATCGGACCACTATATCATATAGCTGCCATACAAACTGAACGATCGGAATCAAGGGCTTGTATGGAAAACTTCCGCATTTTACTACATATCTTCACGAAATTTGGTGTGAGTTATTGCTCATAGAAATAATTTAATCTCCGAAAAAATTGTTCAGATCGGTTCACTATAGCATATAGCTGCCATACAAACTGAACGATCGGAATCAAGGGCTTTTATGGAAAACTTCCGCATTTTACTACATATCTTCACGAAATTTGGTGTGAGTTATTGCTCATAGAAATAATTTAATCTCCGAAAAAATTGTTCAGATCGGTTCACTATAGCATATAGCTGCCATACAAACCGAACGATCGGAATCAATGGCTTGTATGGAAAATTTTCGCATTTTACGTGGTATCTTCACGAAATTTGGTGTGAGTTATTGTTCATAGAAATAATTTAATCTCCGAAAAAATGGTTCTGATCGGTTCACTATAGCATATAGCTGCCATACAAACTGAACAATCGGAATCAAGGGCTTTTATGGAAAACTTCCGCATTTTACTACATATCTTCACGAAATTTGGTGTGAGTTATTGCTCATAGAAATAATTTAATCTCCGAAAAAATTGTTCAGATCGGTTCACTAAGGCATATAGCTGCCATACAAACCGAACGATCGGAATCAATGGCTTGTATGGACGTGGTATCCGCATGTGACGTGGTATCTTCACGAAATTTGACATAGATTACTGCTTAAGGTAATAATATAGTCTCCGATTAAATTGTACAGATCGGTTAACTATATAACCTTAATGTTTCTAGCAAACAACCTGGCTAAAAAGAATTAGTAAAATGTTTTCTTTTTTTTATTTACTTTTTCTTACGTCTTCAGATTTGCTTAAACACATAGTTACTAAAAGAAATGCACCTGTGAAGGGTATGTTAGCTTCGGTACAGCCGAAGTTAACGTTTTTTCTTGTTTTTTTTTTAATTAATATAGCATAAAGTAATTTTTGAAGGAAAGCATAGAAGAAAATGATCTCTTTATGAGCGAAAAAATTAACTACAGCTAAACTGACGTTAGCAACAGAACCTGATATGCACTTCAGAAATACACAATTTCACAAGAGTTTTGGAATAGTATTTGTTAATCATAATTATTTAAAACTACTCCTCTTAAGCTTATCAAAACTTGAAGACAATTATCTCGATATCGGAACTGCTCTCGATGTGCAGCATCTATACAAGTTTATAAAGCAGTAAAGTTTAGCTCATTCCTGCTTACCTGTTCCAATTGCAAAGCACTTTCAAATCTATAAAATATCAAGCTCTTCTGCATTACTACACCAACCTGCAGCAACCAATTGTTAGTTGTGATCTCATTGCTGGCAGTAATTGTACAGCATTAAAGGTATACTGATAGTCACGTCTTTGAGTTGTAATCTATAAAGAGCTGTGTGGCGAACAAGCAACAGTTTGAATTCTCGCCCATAAAAATTTGGTTACAACAAAATGTACCAAAAAAGGCAGTCAAAGGTAACCAACCGCAATTATTGCTTTGCAATTGACTACTTCCGAACTCATTTGTCTTAAACTGCGATCAACGAAAGACCAGAAGAGTATAGATATGTGTGTGCATGTACTTATAAAGATACTGTAGAATATATAATTAATTGTTGTAATTTATACTGTACTTATCACATGCATATTGCCCTTCCTAGTTAATACTCTAGGTCATAGGGCATATACAATTCTAAGCTCTCTTCATATCTATGTATATGAAAGAAGAACTGTAATCAAATATTCATATAATCAAATTAAAGCAGTTTAATTCATACTTCGGCTGTAATTAGAACAAGTAAATTTGTGTTGCAAACATGCAAATGCGCAGAATATTTTTAGATATTATGCGAGCACAAAAATATAATGCACTGATTTACTTATTTATTTATTTCTATAGAAATCCAAAATTTCATATTTTCCTTATTTATACAGTTGACTATCTGCTCTGCTGCTCCAACGTTGGCCTGTCATTTTGAAGGTCATTGTCAAGTTCGCCACTTCAACAATATATTTTTTTCCAACAATTTCAAACTTTAAATTGAACTGCTCAGCTCTTAAAGCCAATCGGCAATATGTAGACAGTGATTGGCAACGGCATAGACACAAGTAATTGTTGCCGTCATCGCCTTTGGCAACGCCATTAGCCATTGTGATAGTAACCTAACCTTTGAAATGTATCTTCTTCAAATATGATTTTAGAAACGTAATCATACATACATATTGCTATGTACGTTTGTTTGCCTGTATATACTTGAAGATTTACTACTTCTAGTTTTCTTTACGCTTTTGTTTTTAGTGCTTATCTATACAATAAAATCGTCGTAAAACCATAGTAAATCGTAAATAAATAACATTAATGCTGGCAAAGTGAATGTTAGGAAGTTATTTAAACCATCACAGACATAGAGCATATTTGCAGAAGTTATGAGTACTTTTATTTTGAATAAAATTAAGTGAAATGAAAATATTTTGTTCAAGTTTACGATCGTTAAAATATCACTTTAAATAAAGATTTCTCTAAAAGCTTATTTGAGAAGAATATATAAGAAAAAATATAGAATTTATGGAGATTTTGAAATTTTTGAAAACTCAAATACTAATTAATTCGAAATACTTTAATTGTAATCATAAATATTTTCACTGCGGTACTATGAAAATCAACCATTTAATAATTACATTTACCGTAATTTTTTTTCAAATTAAAATTACTGTAATCGTAATCGAACAAATTAGCATTCCAATTAAAATATTTTCAGTTATTCCATTTAACGTTATTAACCAATGTTTTCATGATTACTCTTCTAGAATAATGTATTACAATTACTTTAATATTTAATTTTTAGGATTACGCTGACAATACTTGTAATTATTAACTTTTAAAATTACAGTAATCGTAAAAATAGATTACATAATTCACCATTATTTTTGAAAGTAGTAATGTAGCAAATTAATAGAATAATTTAAATTTGTAATCGCATGTAATGAAAATGTAATTGTAATCCTAATCCTAATCACAATCCTCCAGAATATTCGTATTTCTTAACTGTGTACGATTACAATTAATATATTTCCAGATATCAAGTTAATTATAATACTCTAATCAATCGTAATCGCATGTAATCAAAAAGTAATCATAATCATAAATTCGCAGTGATGACTTCAAAAAAAAATTATATAATTTAAGACTCATTCTAAAAAGTATTTAAAACCTAGTTCATTACTATTAAATGTAATCAAATACCTATTTCTAATTATTATATAAAAATGTATGTCTGCTGCACTACTATTTAAATTCAAATTAGTTCATTCACCCATTCGCACAAGTCTTAGAAATGACATTGCATTTACTCGAACGCAATTTGCGTAGCTAATCAATAATGTACATTGTTGAATAGGCAAGTCGAACCAAGTCTAATTACTGTTGGAAAGAGTTAGTCACTTCCCGTCACAATTTTCGCAGTTGTCAGAAGAACACTATATAACTCAACAATAGATGATTCACAAACGCCATGGGATCGTTCAAATCAATTGAACACAGTTATTGGCACCTCAAAGCTAACTTATAGCCGTAGTGGAAGTGTTAGAAGCATAGATAAATTCAGCATTTCTAATTCAAAAATCACACCTACCAGTATTCATATTTAAATTGCTCGCAAATTTATGCTTTTCAGCAGAATTTATTACTCGCAAATCATTTAAAATGTTTTTTCGAGCTAGAAAGAAACACGATTTCAAATAAAATTTTTATTCATAAAAAAAGTAGTTGAACTAGTTTGCTGTGGGAATACCGAACGGATTCATTGTTGGCACTTAAAGTTCTTTTGACGCCAAAAATGGTTTGTGGAATCTGATATTTTACAATTTGTCAAGTGCACTTCAAAGCACTTTGTGTGTGCTAAAATAGTCGGCGAATAATAAATTTAGTAACAAAAACATGCTTGACAATGAATAGATGCGGCAAAAAAAAATTGCTTAATATTTTTGAAGTGTCAGAATGTTTATGAGTTAACAAATTGATGCGCATCAAAGGTGGCTTTGTGGCTATATGTACACGAGACTTGCAGACTTAATGCTGATTTGATAGATTATATACTAGTATTTGAAGCTTTGTTGGATGTCAGAAAAAAGATTAAATCGATTTTTAGCAATTTTGCTTGGGAAAGTGACACGTTGCCTACAATTTGGCGCACTATTAAGTGTTTTATTTTATTATTATTTTTTGACTAATAACATGTAGCGATAGGGATCAGCTTTTTTTTTAATATCAACTAAAATAATTGAGATTCTATACGCCAGAAATAGTTTTTTTTCGAATTAAAGGCACTTTTTCATCAATTTCGAAAATTGTTGCCTACATATTGGCGCACAATTAATTTTATATCAAAGTTTCACACCTCTTTCAGTAACAATTAAACAATTATCTATGACTGGAAAATATTAAAATCTTTCGAAAGGTTGATTTTCCAAAATACTGATAAAGTTAGTGAAAAATATGTGAAGGATTAAGGACAATTCTGCTCTTCGAGACACAGTGAAATTATCTTTCATATAGAAAAAGAATTTGTTTGGAGAATTTGCAAAAAACTTGACTCACGACCACTCGATTCGCTTTGGATTTTGAATTCGTTATTAGATTTAGAATTCTGCTATGATTTCAAGCAATCGCCTCTCGAAAACACAATCTTTTAAGTTCGATCAAACAGAAAAATTGTCATATGATTTAAAAGAACAGATTAAAGTCTTAAATCTATTTCATTAAAAAAATTGTCGATTTCATTGTTCAAAGGCCTTTAAGCTCCTTCAAAATCCTTTTAGTCCTTGAAAGATGGTACTATTTTTTCCTTCATTAAACTTTATATTTCTGAGTAGCTTTTATTCAACACATACCTTAATTCTGGTCACAGTTATTATATTAATTTTGTTACTAGCTTTCAAATTCTGAAATAAGCATTAAAAATCCACAGAGTGTAACCCGGAATATTTTTCAATATTTTTTTTTTATGAACTCAGTTAATTTTGCAATATTTTTCAACACTGTCACAAGTCACTAATATTTTTTTTCAAGTATGTTTTTTTTTGTTAAAATTCCTTCAGTTACATAATTATTTTCCGTTTAAATTGTTACATGTATATATGTGTAAAAATTAATAAAAAAGATTCACCTCGTTATTGTGTGGATTAAAAATTATTTGTGAATTCGTTTGAAAAAAAGCAACGCGAGCACTATAAAAATTTCAAGTCTTATCCTTTAAACTAAGATTTTGTCATTAGTTAAACTCAAAACAATAACGCACGAACGCAACGTTTCTGTGTCAGCGCATGCGCGCGAGCTATACAAAACTGTACCGGTGAAAATGCCAACTTGGACTGAACTGAAATCGTCAAGTTAACTGAAATATTGGCTGAAGACGTCCGGCAGATAGCGCAGATAGAAGCGCACCAAATACGCTGCCAAATGGAATGGAAATACCAGTATAATCAAAAGATACAACAAAGGGAGAAGCTGTATCAAGAGTTTTGGCAGCAGCAGCAACAGTTACAGATACAGCAGCTACAACAACAGCAACAGGAAATTCAGCTGCAAGAGTGGTCACAACAAATACAACAATTACAACGCATACATTTGCCAGCTTTATCAAAAAGCCGCAAGCAGCGAATCAACCAAAAGAAACGAGACGACAATAAAAAACTACCGACAGCAATCGATTGCGTGCTCAAAGGCATGGCCAGCGCAGGCGTTGCTGTTTTTATGGGTGTTGTTGGTGTTGCCATTATGGCCGCTGACCTGTAACGCAGCGACAATGATGACACCAACATTAGCAACAAAACAGGCATCAGGAGAGTTAGCGCCAGCAATTTTTTTTGTTTGGGGAGAAAAACAGCTCCTCACGCACATTCGTCGTCTTTGCTGTTGTGTTTGTAGTCAATGTGTGTTGTTTGTATTTGTGTAGATCCGGTGTGGACGTGTGTTTGTATGGCTGTTTAATAGTAAAATTGAAAGAGATTTCAAGGTAGTGTCCAGCTTGTCTGTTGTAGAAGTTGAAAAATTTATGTTAGCGTACTTATGTGAGGGTGAATATATGTATGTAATATTGGTTATTGTTGTTGGTGCGAATTGCTCAGAAATGCGATCTATGTGTAATTAAATAATAGTAGTGTGAATAAAGCTTATCGATTAAATCTTCTGTGTTTGCATAATAAGAAGTTAAAAAACTTTAGTTCCCTTCACAGTAAATATTAAAATTCCTTAATACCTTCAAAGCTATATCAAAATTGATTCCATTTAATATGCAAAATTCGATCTCTGTCGTCAAGTACTCTGTTCTAAGCTAGAAGTTAAAGTATCTCTTGGTCCTTTGTAGATACAATTTTTTAGACTTTTCAGACCATACGTTCTAAACATACATCGAAAATATGGCCCATGATTTATTGATAATGATTTTAATATTTTTGACATATCCAGTACAGTTTGTAGTCAAATAACGTTGATTCCAAAACTGTAAACATAAAAGACCCTTGAGTTACGAAGAAAAGAAAAAGCTACAGAGAGTCAAATTTTGGTTATATTTAAAATATTGATCCCAATTATCCTTCACTTTTCCAGACAATAGTTATTAATAGTGTTGACGGAATAACTTTAATTGACCGATTAATCCTCAGTAAATGTTTTCTCTGTTGTTACTTTTGAAACGTATTAGTGATTCCATAGAAGTAATTTCAATTAAACTACAAGAACATATTTTTGTTCTTGTTGTTGTAAAGGCCAATCGAAACCCGTTTGGTGTTAGTAAAAGATCAGAAGTTGTTGCTGTTGTTATAGCGGCCGATTTCACATTCCTTGGCCGGATAATTCCATTCCGGATCCGTTCCAGTCACATAGAACATAGTCTGTTCCCACGGAAGAGATTATAAATTGTCCGTACCCTCACCTAATGGATTGCCCCGAAAACGAAATGTTTAAGTAAAAAGGTTTCATCCGCGTAGGTTTTAGAGAGTATATACAAGTGGTTTCATAGTTATGGTTGCTCATTGCTTTCGGGACTCACATATGTTAGTATAACAATCTCAATTTTTAGCAATTCCCATTCACTTGGTGGTGATCTTCGAGTGCTATAGAAAATGTTTTGACCTCCAGAACTTCATTCACGTCCAGAGAGTTTATGAGAATATTACATTAACGATTAGATATTGATAGTATCTCTTTGCGTGGGACGTATGATGTTATTAGCGTATTTAACCCTCGACCCCGACTTTTTTCTTGTGGTTTTTTGATGGTATACAAAAATCAAAAAAAGAAGATTTTGAATTCATAAAAAATTCTATATTACATTTCGAACAAAAATGCATACTCATTTTTTCGTTGAATTAAATTATTATAATAATTGGATCGATTCTAATACCCGAGACAGACATGTAGTAACAATACCATGGTAAAAGTATTATGGTGTTGTGTTTACTACGTACATTGACACACATCGAATTGTAGTAAACTGAAATACCAGATTTGTTTCATAGACATTAGATATTTTAAAAAAATATATACAAAAACAAGTAAGGAAGGGCTAAGTTCGGGTGTAACCGAACATTTTATACTCGCAATTTATTTATTTAATATTATATAATACACAATTTGACCCACATATTTGTCATATATATTGTATAAAGTCCATTGAAAGTTGGAAACCATAATATTAGGTTAGAAGCACCGAGGTAATCGTGTTCGATATATGGGGCCTTAAAAACCTATGGTCCGATTTCGGCGATTTTTAGAATGGGGCTGCCACACTATTAACATAGTATTTGTGCAAAGTTCTGCACCGATATCTTCACTAGTGCTTACTTTATATATTGTAAAGTAAACGATTCAGATCGTCTTCAAAGTTCTGGTATATAGGAAGTAGGCGTGGTTGTGAGGCGATTTAGCCTATTTTCACAACATATCATTGGGAAACTATTACAAACCAAGTTTCATTGAAATCGGTCGAGTAGTTCCTGAAATATGGTTTTTGACCCATAAGTGGGCGACTCCACGCCCATTTTCCATTTTTAAAAAAATCTGAGTGCAGCTTTCATCTGCCATTTCTTATGTGAAATTTAGTGTTTCTTTGTATGGGAGGTGGGCGTGGTTATGATCCGATTTCTTTCATTTTTGGACTGTATTAGGAAGTGGCTAAATAAAACGACTGCAGAAAGTTTGGTTTATAGAGCTCTATTGGTTTGCGAGATATGTACAAAAAACTTAATAGGGGGCGGGGCCACGCCCACTTCCCCAAAAAAATTACATCCATCTTATTTCCATAGCTTTATTTATGGCTTAGTTATGGCACTTTATGTGTTTTCGGTTTTCGCCATTTTGTGGGCGTGGCAGTGGTCTGATTTTGCTCATTTTCGAAAGCAACCTTCCTATGGTGCCAAGAAATAAGTGTGCCAAGTTTCATCAAGAATTCTTAATTTTTACTCAAGTTACAGCTTGCACAGACGGACGGACGGACGGACGGACGGACAGACAGACATTCGGATTTGAACTCCACTCTTCACCCTGATCACTTTGGTATATATAACCCTATATCTAACTCGTTTAGTTTTGGGTGTTACAAACAACCGTTATGTGAACAAAACTATAATACTCTCTTTAGCAACATTTGTTGCGAGAGTATAAAAATATGTACATATATAAGGGAGAAAATAAGTTATATTATTGCAAATAATGCGAAAATCATGCACTGTCTCCACAAAAAACAAAAGTGGTTACAGTATGCCTTACAAGCTCACCATAAAATAAAGCGGTACAAGATCCTGTCGTTTTTGAAAAAAATTCAAGGCAAATATAGGCGTTTCTGGACTTGTGTAAGTTATACAAAATGCTTGCAAATCTTAAAATATAACTACAAATGTTTCACAGGTGAAGAAATCAAGTTTCTGGAAGATCGATGTTCCTACGTTTGAGGATGATAAATTCAAAAATACTTTCCGAGTTAATCGTTCAACGTTTCAATATTTGGTTGAGGGATTACAAAATTTAAAGAGGGCAGACACCCGTTGGCGCAATGCTATTTCGTTGGAAAAGCGAATTGCTATAGGTCTTTATTCGTTAGCTTCATCAGCAGAATATAGAAAGGTTGCAAGTTTATTTGGAATAGGGAGAACGACAGTCGGAGAAATAGTTCTTGAGATGTGTAGAGAAATTTGTACCGTTTTCCAAAAGACAATAAAAAACGAAAAGTTCCGTAATTTTTTGAGCACAACAAGTGTGTTATTGTTATGATCACGGAAGATCTTCCGAAGCACTTGATGCATTAAAAAGTATATATTCCGACACATTTTCATTCTATTTCAGCATGCACTTGACCTCCTTCCATAATTAAAAAAAAATTTGGGCTTGCAAACTCCAACAAAAAAAGAACCGTTACTTTAACGAAACATTCACTTTCATTTTCATTGAGCAGACGCAAGCACACATGTATTGACACACCTACCAAAATACCCATACATATTGCATGTGGATGTTAACTGAATCATACAACGGTGATTATCGAATGCGAAGCGGCAATGCATGGAGACCACAACAAGCAGTCAAAACTACACGCATTCATACCTTTGTAAATACATAAATATGTATGAGTGAACATACATATAGCGCATTGTGCTCTTATCATGCCAAGTGTTACGAATTCAACAGGTTCAGTGGATGCGCTGCTACAACAACAGCAACCCGCTATATGTCATTTCTTCTTTCTTTTACAGCTTTTTCTAAATATTCAGTTTTTTCTTGCATTTCGCGTCGCGTTTTGGTGCGTCGAAATGTCACGTAAATATTTTATCTAACCTTTTGTTTTACGAAATCAAAAACAAAGCCTTTGGGTTACTAATTTCTTATGCTGAATATAAATTTCTGGGGTGTTTAAAAAACTGTTTTGCATCGCTTTGTCGGACCGCAACCATTTCCATACAACGAGAGATCCGCAAACGAGCAAATAAAAAAATATGACAGGCTATTCGAATGAGATAAAGGGTTAAGAAATAGGAGCGACTAACATTTTGGATGGTCAGGGCGGTGATTTACAATAATTTTGGAAAATTTTTAGTTTGCTAATGAGATTTTTTTTTCGAAAGAGCTTTAAAAAAACTTTGAGTTTATCTTTATTTTTTGACATTTCATCGCTTTCAGGTTTTAAATAGCTGGATGTTGGAAGCTTTATCTTTATTTTTTGACATTTCATAGTTTTTAGATTTTAATTTGTTATTTTTTTATAATTTTCATAGAAGCTATGCACCCTGTATTTTCAAACAGCCATATTAATAACTAATTACCGAAAATCAAACAAAAATTTCCTACATTTGTAATTAATACGCATAGGCTGAGTTAACGCAGGTACGCATGTGGCATGCCAAGATTTTGACATTTTGATGAATGACAACCATCAATGAGGGCACGTACGCCCCAGCCGATCTACTCCAAACACTTGGCTATGCTCACCGAGACGACCACACTAGTAGTCACACTTAAGTTAGCGTGTTTAAATTGACCTTTTTCCATACTAGCCAGACATAACATCAATGGTCATAACTTCAATGAGCTTAAGTTGTCATAAGCGAAGAATGATAAACGAACGCGCGCTGCTCGATTAATTTTCGTACACAGCGTTGTGTCTTTAAGACTTGTTTCGCACAAGACCTTAAAGATAAAATATCGCTCAGTGGTAAAGGTATGTATTTCACATCCGCTAATGCTTGTTAATATGTGAAATTCCTCGTTTTTACTTTAATCTGCTTACGATTTTTTGCTCCTTTTAGCCCAGTTTGTAATTAATTTAGTTGAACTATTTTTTATCATTGTTGTTGCTAATATTTGTCATATTCATGTGCAACTAATGCTAATGGAGCTTATTAGTGAAATTATGTTGCTAATTGTATTTGTTTAAAATTTATTTTTTATTACATAAAATATATGTACATACAATGATTTTAAATAAATGATTTGTTTTGGAAATATCCCGCTTTCGATCACACGCTCTGAAAATCCGCGAGACTTCATCGATCAATGTTATTAATTAATTATTTTGGCAAATTGTTGATTAGTATATTACTAATTTAAACTGTTTAACTAGTTTGAAAGTCTTCAGTATTTTTTATAAGAAAGTTCTGAAGCTTAAGTTAATTGATTTTAGCTTTGACATTCAAAATTGAGTTCTCTTCATCCGTCTTAATGGCACATGTGGCTTATTCGCATTGCATTCTAAAGTTCAAGGCTGTTGGTTAAGGTAATCTACAGCCTCAGTAAACTAAAGTGAAGTGAAGTGACAGCTGACGAATCCAGGCTACCTCGTTTCAATAAAACTCTGGAAGACTCAAAGTACGTTTCTCTCCCGTCATCATTAAGTACGCGTGATCCACTTCGAGTGGACTGAATCATAAGGGAATGCGTAAATGTTGGCTTCGTAACTAAGAAATCTATTGCAGAAGATGAGATTAAGGTATCTAGGCACTTTCGCCTTCACTATCCAGCTTTTGCTAGATTGCGGCTGAAACATCCTGGCAGGACTAGCTTCGGCGAACCAGTTGAACTGTCTCGAATACGTATGAGTTGCATCAATAAATTCGTGAAACGGTTGTGAATCAATGGCTACCGTTTCGAGGAGTTTGCGGCATCACAAAGGACTGGCAACTTTAGCTGAATAAAAGGGATCTCTTGTGGCTCTGGCACAGGGATCAGCCCATTAACATAACCTAACCAATCTAGGAGAACCTTACGACCATTAAAGGCGACTACATTTCTAGAAATGAAATGGGCCACTGTTTTCGGACCCATTTTGACATGATAGCAAAATCTGTACAAGAATGCGGATGGGAAGGAATGTGAATCAGAATCGCCTTCAAATCGATTGAAACTCCTGGTAGAGAGTTCATTGCCTAGGGCGAAGGAAGCTTCTCCACTTAAATATAATTTTAAGGGTCATATTTTAATGGAAGCGCAACACTCTCCCATTAGGGTCGGAAAGATAGGTGACATGAATGAAAGCAAAATCTGTACCATAATCGCGAATGGGAGGAAAGGTGAGAAGGAACAGAACTGTGAAATCGGGCACTACCGCAGGTGAGAGTTCATTACTCAGATCGACGGAGCCGTCACTAATGTAAAGAGGTTTATCTTCTGTTCAGAATCAGAAAGTTAGGTGAAGTTGCTCGGAGCAGGAAATATTGAAATTGTTTACTATTGTGACAATCTCTTGGTGACGGAATGTTACCAAAAAATTAAGCGGATACGTTAAGTCAGTAAGTTGTCTATGGTAATAAATAAGAGACGACTGATCAGCTTAATAGCGGCCTTTGCTCGATTTAAGCGCTGATTTAAAACGACTTAACATACAAATTAAAGTTATTTTTACTACATAAATTCTTAATCGAATACAAATCGAGTTGAAGCTGAAAAAATGTATAACAACTGATCATTAAACGAGTAGCCGGCTGTGTGAAAGGAAAAACTAGTTTCTCAATTATAATCCAAATGTACTAAATTAATTTGACTGTGCGAAAAGTCTGTAACCAATATTTTGGATGAAATAAGGTTGACTGTGATGGAAAATTGGTATTCAGTCGCCGTGACCTTATTCCCAAAATTTTATTCATGTACAAAGTGCTATATAGTCTTTGGCAATGTCCTTCGTACATTCACTTGAAATTCACCAAAAACTTCCAATTTCCAATTAAAATCATGTAAATCGCCTCCAAAGATCAAAACACAAATATTAAGTTAACTTTTATTGTTTTCTAATACAGTTCATTTGATGTTAATTTTTAACACAATTTCTCGCTAATAAACATAATTAGCAACGTATTGTTGAACTGCGTACATAATTGGGCCAAGTGCACTAAGGAGTTCGAGTCGAGATCTGGTTCCAAGTAATTAATCATTACTCGGATTAAGTAAATGCTTTCGCTACGGTCATGCGACCGCGTTTAATAACGCGCTCTGTACTTTAGCATATCACAAAACAATACTAATTAAACGGTTAGATTTGCTGCAGCGATGACTTTGATACAGTTTGCGAGACACGCCAAAACATACGCAGAACTGGTCATGCGCTCCGTCATTGCTTCAATACATTTCGGCCAAATTCAAACATTTTCATTTTATGGCAAGGTTAACTATTTATTGTTGCTAAATATGGTTGTTGTTGTTATTGCTATTGCTGATGGTAATGTTGTTTAAACGCCAACGTAGTTGCAATTACAATAACAATAACAAATTTGCAGTCATAGGCGTCTCACTGAATGGTCAATCAATTAAATTGATCGATTTTGCATGCTACAATTTACAGTAACACACAAATTGGCGGCGGTGCAGGAAGTGTTGTACAATAATTTGTTGGAAAGAAAAACAACAACAATATAAAAGCAACATAAATGCTTTTAACTATATAAGTTGTAGCACAAGAACAACAATTTATTTACATAATTTGGTACTGACGCCTTTGAACAAAAAAAAAGTTTTGTGGCGTCGCAACACGCGCAATAAAACAACACCAACATCACCAACTGATAATATCTTAATAAGTCGGAGTTTTATTGTACAAATATATATATGTATGGAGACTCATATATGCTTTTTTGTCTGTGTGTTGCCATATAATTTGTCAGAAGCTGCCGCGTCATTTCTTGCGTTAATCGTTTTCTTTGTATTCGCATTATTTTCCTTACACTCGTACTCATTAAAAATCAATAAAAATTGTTGATCTATTTAAGAAGTTTACTTACCAGTATTATATGCAAATAAATATTTGCTTTTCTCACTTATCATTGTGAAGTAGAAGGAAAATATGTATTGTATTTGTTTTCGCAACTTTTTAGCATCTTCAACATGTGTATAGTTGAATTTTAATTAGAAGCATGCTTTTAAGTTGATTATATCAAAAGCATAATACTATAATAATAGCCTTCAATTGAAAGACTATTCTGCTTTTTTTTGGTTTTGAAGTTCCTAAATTGCGAGTCACACAGATCAAAGCCACTACATACGAGGTATGTTCAAAAAATAACGGGAATTTCGTTTTTGTACACATTTTTATTTATTCGTCTACATTACTGTTGTCGCCTTCAAGATATTCCGCATTCGATATTATGCTAGTGCTTCATCAAATCGTCGAAACATTTATCAAACTAGATTTTGGGCGCTTTAGCTATTTCTCGTATGCTTTGACAACGACGGGCCTTTAAGGTTCTCTTTATTTTTGGAAAGTCACACGACAAACTAGAATCGAAAAAATTGTATAGTACTTCAGGAGCATGTATAATAATTCAAGATAATTAAAAAATTGTTAACCGGACTATTGGATTCCCGTTAATTTCTGAACATATCTCGTATGAGCTTCTAGGTACTCAGGCAGTTAATTAAAAGGTGGAAACGTGGAGTAAGGTGGCCTGATATTTCTTACTTGCATGTGCTAAAATCCCGCTAAATCTCAAATTTCTATCAGTAAAAGTAATTTCGATATGGCTAAGAACTTGTTAGACCTCCAATAGGACAAGAAACTCAATAGAACACCTAACTCTATATCTATAATAGAATATTCAAACTCTTGTACTCTCTCATTTTTAATGGAGATATAGTTCAGCATAAAAAAATCATTCTGAACCTGTGTATTCTGGAACCTCAGTGTACTCTGCCCAATCCACAAAAAGGGAGGCCCCACAATCTGTGCCAACTACAGTGGGATAAGCCTCCTTAACATCGCTTATAAGGTTCTATCAAGCGTACTGCGTGAAAGACTAAAGCCCACCGTCAACAAACTGATTGGATCTTATCAGTATGGCTTTAGACCTGGAAAATCAACAACTGACCAGATATTCACAGAGCTAAACAGAGAAAGTACAATTTTCTATAAGAGTGTACAGCTACTGGCATACGCCGATGATATCGATATGATTGGAAACAACACCCGCGCCGTTAGTTCTGCTTTTTCCCGCCTGGATAGGAAAGCGAAGCGTATGGGTTTGGTGGTGAACGAGGACAAGACGAAATATCTCCTGTCATCAAACAAACAGTCAGCGCATTCGCGTCTTGGCTCCCACGTCACTGTTGACAGTCATAACTTTGAAGTTGTAGATATTTTCGTATACCTAGGCACCAGCATTAACACCGATAATAATATCAGCCTTGAAATCCAACGCAGAACCAACAGGTGCTACTATGGACTGAGTAGGCAATTGAAAAGTAAAGTCATCTCTCGACGAACAAAAATTAAACTCTACAAGTCCTGCATCATTCCCGTCCTACTTTATGGTGCAGAAGCGTGGACGGTGTCAACATCCGATGAGACGGCACTAGGAGTTTTCGAGAGAAAGGTTTTGCGGAAGATTTATGGTCCCTTAAACATTGGCAACGGCGAATACCGCAGACGATGGAATGATGAGCTGTATGTGTTATTCGACGACATAGACATAGTCCAGCGAATAAAAAAACAGCGGCTGCGTTGGCTAGGTCATGTTGTTCGAATGGACGAAGTTGCCCCAGCTCTGAAAGTTTTCGATGCAGTACTTGCTGGTGGAAGTCGAGGAAGAGCGAGGCCTCCACTCCGATGCAAGGACCAGGTGGAGAAGGACCTGTCTTCACTTGGTATTACCAATTGGCGCTAAACTGCCAAAAGGAGAGATGCGTTGCGCGCTGTTGTAGACTCGGCTATAACCGCGTAGGCGGTGTCTACGCCAGTCAAGAATAAGAAGGAATCGTCATAAGCATCCTCAGTTGGATACTATAATTTTTTCAAATAATATCATTGTATTCATCGGTTTTCTACTTTATTAAAGAAGTTCTTCAAGAAAATCCTCTTAAGCCTTACTCTGAACATTTGAACAGAACTCAGACATCGTTTGTAACTGAAGTCCTGTGAATAATGTTTCCATCGTAAGCAAGTTTAAAATAAAATCGAACTGAAGGTCTCACTCAAACATAGTAGCTCTTCGGGTGGTGGGAAATCCTGTGAAGAACGAAGACTGTGCATGTGTTACACCGATTTTGAACTACTTCAAATCAGAGACCACCAAGACCTAAGAATATTATCAACTAAAATTGTATGAGAAAAGTATGAAGATGATGAACTGCTGAACACTTCCATAAAACAACTTTATCATGGGAGTATTGTTATTTAAACACTTCACTTCTAATGCGCTTATGGATTCTGAGATCACCACATTTCTAGCATAGACATTACAGAATCTACATTTTTTTGAGTGAGAACAACACATGTAAATCACGCATGCTTATTGTTTCTTATAAAAAATTTAAAAATATTGTAAATATTATTGTTTTGAAAATATATTGAACAAAATTATTGAATACATTGCTTCAAATCGTGACAACTTCATTCACAGCTCGTCGCATGCCGCACACCAAACAGTGGTTATGAAAACGCTTGGCATTCGGTGATATGTAAGTATAATAAATATTTGTTTCCTTCCTCGAAGATAAACCGAAATGTATCAAATTTCACAGCAAAGGTCACAGCAACAAATATTAATTACAAGTTGAACAGAAATTCTCATACTTCGAATTCTTAAAATGCTTATACATACATATGTATAATTCTGGCGTCACGGTTTCTTTTGGCTTTTTGTTTCAGTTGCTGTTGTTTTTTTTTTATTTCGATGTATGTATGTATGTATGTTTGCATGCTTTAATTTGTTAATGCTAAGCAGATTAGAAATCAATTTGTGCGTCAAATAAATTGTTGAACAAATAAAAGCGTCACTCTGTCAGATAGTCAGCGCGAGATACAAGCGTGTGCATGCCCCATATGGTGGAAAACGCTTCCTCGGTCAAGTGGTCAATAGGTTTTTTGTTTATTTTATTATTTTTTATTTTTGTTTTTTTTTTTTTTGGTTGTTGTTATTTTTTGTTTTTGTTGTTTTTGGTGTTGCTCAAATCATAGCGCGTAGTTTAAATGCTCGATATACCAACAAGTTAATATATGCATGTGTGCGCAAGTGTTTGTGTTACTATGCGAAGAGCCAAGTTCTTCTTGGTGTCTCAGAATTAATTTAAAATTTCATAATTACTTTAAGTATTACTAGCTTGATTCTCATTACACTGTTATAATTTTTCTCATTACGCTTTTGTATACTACTTTGCTTTTGTTGCTTTACTTTTTGTTGGCAACACATTTGCATAAGCGTTTTAGAAGTGTTAAGTAGAAAGAGAAAAATAAAAAAAATTTATAAATATTTTTTTCAAATAAACCTTTATTAATAGTCTCCATTTATTATTGGATTTCTTAGAAATTATAGAAATACATTTCTCATCCTCAAAAATGCATATTAAAAGCATGTTCCATTGTTGTTTCACACCTACTTGAATTGTTCTGTCAGTGTTGCTCATTGTTTTGAGATTTTTTTTCTTAATATTTTGCAAAAATTTATTTTGTATTTTGTCCAAAGCGCGTGTTTGGTATATGATTTTTGCATAAGCATCTATTAAGCTCGTTAATAAATTACGCATAACAAATTGTGAGCGCTAAATTGAAAATTAATAAGATTAGTTATGCATACGATTGCAATTAGTCGTAAATATTTAAGATGTAAGCTTTGATTTGATTGGCGAAATTGATTGATTTGTTAGCTAAAGGTGTTGAAAGAGTCTGCAATATAAGTTATTTAATACTTCCGGCTTGTTATCAACGTAAAGGATGAGTAAGCATATTTTTTTAATATTGAATTTTGAAGTAGCTGATGCTAATATCAGAGTATATTTTTAGTTCAGAAAAAAATATTCGGATTATAGGCTGTAATTGAATTTTACGGTGCTGAATTTAATTGAAAATTAGTAAATTATTAATATTTTTAGATATCACTTCCTTAATTATGTGTTGCTGAAGCTGGTCGCAGTTCTTCACTCCATTTTTTACTTTAAAAAAATAATTTACAGGATGCTTTGTTTACTATACCTACTATATGATAATGTAGGTATTTAAATTTTTTCCGCTTCCGTATTTTTTCAATGCTTTATAAAAAGTGTTACAGTGATCGGATTTAGATCAAATATGCGCCGTTTCGTTCGATAATCTGTTTCCATCTAGACGAAAACTTCATAATACCCCTCTCGTAGAAGCCCTTCTCCTAATTTGCGAAAAACTTGGACAGCCACTTTTCACAAGCCTCTTTTGAGTTCAACTTTACAACACCAAGGGCATTCGCCATGGACAAGAACAGGTGGTAATCACTTGGCGCTATGTCCGGGCTATATGGTGAATGCGACAAAACCTCCCATCCGAGCTGCAGTAGCTTCTGACGAGTCATCAACGAAGTGTGTAGTCTGGCGCTGTCCTGGTGTAACACTATACCCTTCCAGTTGGCCAATTCTGAAAGCTTTTGGTCGATCGTCTGCTTCAAGCGGTCCTGTTGTTCGCAGTAGTTGGTAGAATTAAGGGTCTGACCATATGGGAGCAGCTCATAGTGGATGATTTCCTTCAAATCCCACCAAACACACAGTAAAACCTTCCTGGTCGTTAATCCTGGCTTAGCCACTGTTTGGGACGATTCACCGGCCTTCGGCCACGACCGTTTTCGCTTGATATTGTCGTATTTGATCAATTTTTTGATTGATTCGTCGCCAGCCACCATCCACTTCAAAAATGGTTCCAGTTCGTTCCTTTTAAGCAGCTTTTTGCAGGCATTGATTCGCTCATCATGCGACACACAAGCTTTTTTGTGTATCCAGCCTACTGCAAATGGTTTAAGGGCGATGTCACGAGACGCCATATGCCGGTCTAACTCGATGTTTTCCATGATTTGATCGGTATTCGTCGTCACAGGTCTTCCGCCGGCTAGCTTATCCATGGTGTCGTTTTCATCCACTCTGACAGAGTACCATCCCCCAAAACACCATTAATCTCAGACTTTAAAATAGCGCGAATTTCGACGTTAGTGAGCTCCATGTTTACACGTCAATAACTGTAACGCAATATCCAAACTAATCATGCACAACGTCGTTTTGTAGGCTATGTCAAGTCCATTCAAAGATGTATAGTATTGCTCGTATCTGGCTCTATAACGCTTTATACATAGCCGCGAAATTCAAAAGACAAAATGGCGGAAGGGAGATATTTGCCAACTTACTAAAACTTTCTTTTAAATCCTTTGCCTTCTATTCCATTTGATAGTTCTTGACACGCATTCTAAGCAATTAAACAAACATACTAATCATTTAAAATGCTGCTGGCAGTTTACAATTCGACTCCAAAAACAACACGATCAACAAATCATAAATTTATAATTATTTCTGCAATCAGAAAGAAAACGCTTTTAGGCATGTCAGGTTGTTTATTTTTTCACCAAAGCTCATCTCTACCATAGAAAATATACAATTGTGGATATGTATAGATAGATTTAATCAAATATCAAAAAAAAAATCTGACATGTGCTTGAAGTACAAATTTAAAGCCAATACTTCAAATTTTATTAGCTCAAATATTCGGCGAATCTAAAAAAATAATTTTCCTTCAATTATCTAGTTAAAGGTTATTATCAACTCAAGCATTCGCTTAAAGAAAGCTATACAAATTTTAATTTGCAATTTACAAGCTAAGAGTTCATATTTGTCATTGCCATTTCGGAGCTAATGGTTGTTGCTACTTCATCCAAATATTCATTTAAGCACCGCGCCACCAATCACATGTGCTAAACCAAGTTTGTTGCTCAAGTCTTTTGTATTCAATTAGCTGTTCGTTATGTAAATTTCGGTTGTGATAGGCGTATTTTTATTGATTTGCTGCGGCAATATATATAATTTGCTACTAAGTCAAAGAACTTTTCATGATGTGATTATAGTTAATGTCAATTTTTATTAATTTTTGTTTTAACATATTAACAAGTACATTGAGGAATCATTAAATTTATTTAATTTGACAGAAGGTAATATTTAACTGGCGAGACCGTTTCTGTCAACAGAAATATGCCTCACAAATACTTTTTGAAGGACAAAAGTCAAGCTTTTTTTTAATCTGTATGAAATATTTAATTAATAGAAGTTGAGTTGTAATTTTGTTAATTTTACTATATACTTTAGACTAAATAAGAATAAAGTATAGTTAAAAATTTATGTCCGAACAAAAATATCGATGTATTCAATTTTAAACACGCATATTTACTTTAAAAGTCGCCTAATACCATATATAAGTAGGTACATTAGCCGAGACAATTTATTAAATTTTGTTTAAATTTATTCAATTTAGCTCAATCTATTAGTTACAGCTCAATCAATTAGAATTTATAGTATTTGACAGTTGTCTAAAATGTGTTTTTGCTTTGTTTGTGAATATCTGCTAATTATATGATGAATAACAAGACATTCAATTACAGAGAAACAGAACTTCATCCTTCACGCATGGAATTTCAACCGAAACTCACTTTTGCGCAGGAAGAATTGGCCACCATTTGAAGCTGAAATTAGCAGCCGCAATTGGATTCCAGCAAAGAAACTTTTGTTATAGACAAGCAAAAATTGTATACTAATTTGTAGACAATTAACACTAATTGAGTATTTACTTAATTGCTCTGTTATATAGTAAATTGAGATCAATTAACTCTTAAGGGGTTATATATGCGGAAAACTGGGAAAAATTTTGAATTTCTGTAGAGGTATGTCATATTTTTATTGAATACTTGGTATACGTCTTGAGTAGTACAATGTATAATCTGTAAAATCAGCTCAAGAACATAAAAAATACTAATAATTGTCAATGATATGACATTTGACGCAAAACACACTTTTTTCAAAGATACTTGCCGTGACTACAATTCCAGTCCATCAGCTCAGCTGAAAGCATAAAATCGAACAAATTTCGCTAGTGTGGGTCCTTCAACAATTCATTTAAATTAGAAAAAATGTCTGCAAACGGGGACGATTTTCTTAAAAAGGCTATATTTTTATACTCTCGCAACAAAAGTTGCGAAGAGAGTATTATAGTTTTGTTCACATAACTGTGGTTTGTAAGTAATTAAACTAAACGAGTTAGATATAGGGTTATGTATATCAAAATGATCAAGATGATGTAATTTTTTTGGGTAAGTGGGTGTGGCCCCGCCCCCAAATCGGTTATTTGTATATATCTCGCAAACCAATAAAGCTAGATAAACCAAACTTTCTCCAGTCGGTTCTCCTACGTGTCCCACCACACACCATGAAAATAGTTGAAATCGGATAATAACCACGCCCACCTCCCATACCAAGGTTAAGTTAAAAATTACTAAAAGTGGGTTAACTCACTAACGAAAAGAGTCAGAAACACTAAATTTCACAGAAATAATATCAGAAGGAAGCTGCATCGTGATTTTTTTTACAAAATGGAAAATGGACGTGACATCGCCCACTTATTGGTCAAAAACCATATCTCAGGAACTACTCGACAGATTTCAATGAAATTCGGTATATAACATTTTCTTGACACCCTGATGACACGTGTGAAAAATGGAAGAAATCGGTTCACAACCACGACAACTTCCCATATAACTCATTTTTGAATTTCATCTGATTCCTTCACTTTATAATATATAGATAAGGAACCAATGAAGATAGCGGAATAAAACTTTACACAAATACTGTGTATGATCTGTGGCATCACTTGTGAAAAAATGTCGAAATCGGACTATAACTTTTCAATGCCTCGGATATCGAATATGAAGAACTCAGTGCCCCATGGTAACTTTTCAATTTCGGTAAATCTCTCAGTTATCTTAATTTAATTCAGAGGAAATATTTTTATTCTAATAGTGTGTCTCTGTACCAGAATAGGTTAAAATCGGGTCATAACTTCCCTTATATATGAATATATAGAATACCTAATTATAGGATTTTCAAAAATACGATGAGCTTAATAGCTTATAAATCGGTTAATATGTGAAATATATTTATGACGAATATATGGGTCAAATTGTGTGTTTTCTTAATAAAAATATGGCAATAAATTGCGAGAGTATAAAATGTTCTGCTTTTTCCAGACTAGATAAAGAAGCGAAGCGTATGGGTCTGGTGGTGAATGAGGACAAGACGAAATATCTCCTGTCATCAAACAAACAGTCAGCGCACTCGCGTCTTGGCTCCCACGTCACTGTTGACAGTCATACCTTTGAAGTAGTAGATAGTTTCGTCTACTTGGGAACGTCTAAGGAGGAAAGAGTGGCGCGCTCTGGTGGGTTCGGCTATAATCGCTTAAGCGGTTTCTACGCCAAATATATATATATATATATATATAATGTTCGGTTGCACCCGAACTTAGCCTTTCCTTACGTGTTTTCATTCAAGTCATCGCAACGACGTTTGCGGAAAAATATCATTTCGAGATAATCGCATTTAAAGTTTCAAGAACACTTTTGTCTAGTGTAGCGGAGCAAGATGCAAAACGCTCTAACTTCGCATCTATTGCTTAAATCTCTATAAAATTTTTAGATAATATTCTTAAGATAAAAGAATAAAAAGAAATTCGATTTTTTTTAACAGACTTCTACATATAAATATAACACCTTAAATTATTGCAATTCTATTAATTAATTGCTCAATTAGCTAGTCAAGATAACTAATCTCTTAATCAAGGTATAAAGTATATAATTTCGAACAGACAGAATTCTTGAAGCAATTAATTAAGAAATAAAAATAAGAATAAGACCTTTTAAAATGCGAATCAAGACATTTATACAAGTCAATCAATTTTCTAAAATTTTCTTTTGTTGTTTTTTCAAAACATTTTGTACCCAATTCCACTAATATTCGCTAATAACTGGACATTAGATAATAATACAAATGAAATTATGAAAATGATATGAATATTTCGGCGATTATAAAACCATTATGGAAACACCTAAACGCAAAACACGCCAAAGCAACCGAAATAAATAAGAAAATAAATAAAATAACATAAATTTGGGGAGTAACCAAACCGAGCCCAAGCAAAGTAAAACAAAGTGTGGCCGTAGAAATCAATTCAAGTTAAGGCAAAATATTAAACACGACTTTCATATTCATGAAGCGGTTCGATTTATTTATTTTTTTATTTTTATATTTAGTATATATTTGCTTAAACTTACATATTTACAATGCTATTTACATAAGTGCGCATGCGCATGCGCATAATGTTGTTTTGGCGTAATTGGCTCGAAGATGTATACAGTGGCGATAACACAGAGGCTGACCACTTGCCACCTGCAGTTTCTTTAATTTGTTTTAGTTTCACAAACGTAGATGCATACATACGTATGTAATTAGTGTATTGTACATACATTGTTACTTGCTTCCAGGAGCGCCATGTATTTTTTTTACTCCCTCAACCTATCTCTCTTGATTTAATTGCATTGATGTGCGCTCAAAATTTACACACCTTAAACTAATTTTAGCGTCGAATATAATTTATTTACATATGCGCATGTAGTTTTTCTTATTGGATTCCATCAAACATAATTTTTTTTTTTGGTCTTTCTGCTTTGTTAACTTTTTCTCAATTTAACATTATTTAATTGCGCCATTTATTTCACAAAATCGAATTTATAGGTGACTTTTATTTTGCATTTTGAGAAATATTTTTTTTTGTAATTTTTTGGCAATATTTGAAATTATTGAGGTTATATTGAGCGCATGAAATTATGCACAATTTTTTTATTTCAAAAAGTTTTGAAAATTTTATTAATAGTTAATATATTTATTTTATCATAATTAATCTTATTTTTATTATTATTATTTTTATTTTCTATAATTTGTATTCTTCTGAATTTGAAAATTTTATTTAAAAAAAAAAATTATTTTAATTTTAATAATTATTGTAATATTTTTAACATAATTAATATTATTGTCGTTTTATATTATTTTTATTTTTCCTTATATTATAATGTATTTATATTATTTTGCTTAAACTTGAATTTAGGATAATACTTTTTTATTTGAAACTTGTTTGAATTTTAATTCAACGATTTTAATTTCATTTATTTTAATTTTAATAAGTAGTGTAATATTTTTATCATATTTTATCTTATTGTTGTTGTTATTATTTTTATTTTTTATAATTTTTATTCTTCTGAATATTTTAATATATTTATATAAACTTAAATACATGCAATTATGTATAATTTTTTTATTTGAATACATTTTGAATTTTTTTTATTTTATGATTATTATAATATTTTTAACATAATTATTGTTGTTATTATTTTTAGATTGTATAATTTTCATTATTCTGAATATTATAACTTATTGATATTTTATATTTCAATTGAATGTGTTTATTAAAATCCTAAAAATTCCAATTCGACTTAAATATTTCTTATAAAAAATATAAAATATTTCTTATATAAAACATCTACTCAGTCACACTAAATCTTGAAATCTAAACTTTAATGCATTAATCCTCTCAACATTCCAACTCTGTTATACAAAAATGCACTGCAACGCCTATTATGTAACGGATTTACATATGTATGCCGGTGTTTTGTATAATTTTATTTCCTCACCCTTTCATTATGTCACAGTCATATATTGTCTATGCAGATGCCTTCATCAACTATCTTTCTCTCCATTTCCCATATGCATTCCAATATACATTTTTTTAATATATTCAACGGCAAATGTAAATATTCATGGTTAAAGGCACTGCATTCCAGCTTTTGTGTGTTCAAAACGAAATTAATTACAATTAAATCTAAACGACTATAAATATTCAAATGAACGAGTGCGTAAAAATAAAATTTTGGAAGTTATATAATAGGCACAAGAAAAGAAACTCATCAATAGTGGAACGTAAATTGCATTGTATATAATTTATCGGGGAGATGTGAATGTCAGTTAGACGAAAAGACGCCGGTACATGTCTATTATATATCTTAGAAGACCGCTTATTGGTAAGCAAATGATTTGTTGTTGTTTAAATATTGCTTTTTGTCATTATTTTTATTTTCTTAAATTTTTATGCTTCTGAGTACTATAATTTATTTATTTTATTTTATTTAATATTTTTTTATTAAAATTATTTTTATTTTTTTTTTCATTTTCTTCGTGCAACTTAATTTTCAAAAATCGCAAAAAAAATAATTTAAACTAAAAAACTGTGCAATAAATGCTCCAATTACATTTTATTGAATGCTTATTTAGCCAGCCAATGCACCGCTGCAAGGCCACTCTCCATGTTGGTTGTTGATGTTACTACTAACCGCCGTTACTTCCAACATTACCTTCGCCGGCACGCTGTTTAATTTATTGTTGCTATTAATCCGCTATATTATGAAATTGTTTATATTTTTATTATTATTGCGTATTTATCTATTTGCATATGCTGCTGCTCACCCACTTTCGGGACGGGAACCGAGAGCAGAGAATGCAAAAGAAATGTTCAAATGAATGTATTTATGTTAACATTTTACTTCTTTCTTGCGGATTTCGGCAAAAACGCACCGTTTTGAAGGTGGTAATACCGGTGTCGCTGGGTGAGTTGGTTAGTGTCAGCCCGATTATGTAACTTATCATATCCACACACGCACACATACAAACGTACATATGTAATGTTGAACCCATCATATTGTGACCGGAATCTCGTTTTGTATGTAAGCAGACATGTGATTTGAAACTTGTGAAATTATAAATTTTTATTACTTTCAGCGGAGGTTATGGTTGTGTGTGTGTGTGAAGAATTGTGTTGTAACGGTAATCCGCTATTGATTAACAATTAAAGCAATAATGAAGCGGTGAATGGTGTGTAGACTTGGGTGGGTATGTGAATCAATCAAATTTTCGTGGGCAAATGATGAATTGGTTTTGGGTTTAACATAGCGCTATGACTGCAATTGTATTTGTAATGAATAATGTTTGTTTTGTTGTCAAATGTGGTTTCATGCAAATAACTATAAAAATTTATATTTTATTTTGCGGTTATATGAAAAATATTATATACATATGTATATAATGAATCGAATTTTCACACTTGCAAATATAATAATTGTTTTATATAAGAATATTAAAATAAAAAATAATAAATTTTAATAATAAACACGAACCTATATTTATATAAATATATTACATATACTGGAGGATGGGATCATGTGTAGAAGTTCACGCAAGTGAGGAAAGTTTTTGATTGTCACTCACTTGGGAGTGGCCAGAAACGATTCTTCTCCACATGGTTCAAGCAGCTCACGACTTCCGGTTTTAGACCAAGTATCCTCTGGGTAGCCAACAGACATCCGTTTGAAGGCGAGCTAAAGTGAGAAGGCGAAGCCCGCTTATGCGGTTGTGCGTAGGGTTTGGGACCCACCACATAAAAACACCCCCCCAATGAAAAATCTACGAAAGCCTCGGATGAGACACCCCCCTTTTGATGACGACCCCTGCAAACGTTTTAAGGATAATGATATAAGGGCATGCACCTGGAATGTCCGGACCCTTAATTGGGAAGGTGCCTCTGCCCAGCTGGTTGATGTCCTCATACGACTTAAGGCTGACATCACCGCCATCCAAGAAGTGCGATGGACGGGACAAGGACGGAAGAAGGTGGGTCCTTGTGACATCTACTACAGCGGCCATATAAAGGAGCGCAAATTTGGTGTTGGATTTGTGGTGGGAGAGAGACTCCGTCGCAGAGTCCTGGCATTCACCCCGGTGGATGAACGTCTAGCCACAATCCGCATCAAAGCGAGGTTCTTCAACATATCGCTGATTTGCGCCCACGCCCCAACGGAAGAGAAGGACGATATGACCAAAGATGCTTTCTATGAGCGCCTAGAACGCACCTATGAGCGCTGCCCCCGCCACGAAGTAAAAGTCGTGCTTGGTGATTTTAACGCCAGGGTGGGTAAAGAAGGTGTCTTTGGCACAACAGTCGGAAAATTCAGCCTCCATGACGAAACATCGCCAAACGGCCTGAGGCTGATCGACTTCGCTGGGGCCCGAAATATGGTCGTCTGTAGTACCAGATTCCAGCATAAGAAAATACATCAAGCTACTTGGCTGTCTCCTGATCGAAACACGCGGAACCAAATCGATCACGTTGTGATAGACGGAAGACATGTCTCCTGTGTTTTAGACGTGCGTACGCTCCGAGGACCAAATATAGACTCGGACCATTATCTGGTCGCAGCGAAGATACGCACCCGCCTCTGTGCAGCAAAGAATGCCCGTCAACAAACACAAGGAAGGTTCGACGTCGAAAAGCTGCAATCGCAACAGACAGCCACGAAATACTCTACTCGACTTGCACTCCTGCTCTCTGAGAGCACTCATCAGCATCTCGGTATAAGGGAACTGTGGAACGGCATCTCAAACTCACTGCGTACCGCTGCAGCCGAAACAATTGGTTTTCGGCAACGACAAAAAACAAGCTGGTACGATGAGGAGTGCCGTCTCGCAGCGGAGAGAAAACAGACTGCCTACCTCGCAACATTGCAAACGACCACAACACGTGCGGGATGGGATAGATACCGAGAGCTGAAGAGGGAAGCGAGACGCATTTGCAGACAAAAAAAGAAAGAGGCCAAAATGCGTGAGTACGAAGAGCTTGAGAAGCTGGCAGACAGAGGGAATGCTCGAAAATTTTATGAAAAAATGAAGCGACTTAACGAAGGTTTCAAGACCGGAGCATCCTCATGTAGAGACCAAGGTGGTAATCTGGTAACCGATGTCCAGGGCATACTGGGATTATGGAGGGAACACTTCTCCGACCTGCTGAATGGCAGTGAGAGTACAACAACAGGAGATGGCGAACCCGATCCCCCAATCGATGACGATGGAACAGATGTTCCATTACCCGACCATGAAGAAATTCGAATTGCAATTACCCGCTTGAAGAACAACAAAGCAGCGGGGGCCGATAGATTACCGGCAGAACTATTCAAATACGGCGGCGAAGAACTGATAAGGTGCATGCATCAGCTTCTTTGCAGAATATGGTCGGAAGAAAGCATGCCTGACGATTGGAATCTCAGTGTGCTCTGCCCAATCCATAAAAAGGGAGATCCCACAATCTGCGCCAATTACCGTGGGATCAGCCTCCTAAATATCGCATACAAGGTTCTATCGAGCGTATTGTGTGAAAGACTAAAGCCCACCGTCAACAAACTGATTGGACCTTATCAGTGTGGCTTTAGACCTGGAAAATCGACAACTGACTGAACTGATATTCACCATGCGCCAAATCTTGGAAAAGACCCGAGAAAAGAGGATCGACACACACCACCTTTTTGTCGATTTTAAAGCTGCTTTCGACAGCACGAAAAGGAGTTGCCTTTACGCCGCGATGTCTGAATTTGGTATCCCCGCAAAACTAATACGGCTGTGTAAATCGACGTTGAGCAACACCAAAAGCTCCGTCATGATTGGGAAGGACCTCTCCGAGCCGTTCGATACCAAACGAGGTTTCAGACAATGTGACTCACTATCGTGCGACTTCTTTAACCTGATGCTGGAAAAAATTATAAGAGCTGCAGAGCTAAACCGAGAAGGTACAATCTTCTACAAGAGTGCACAGCTCCTGGCGTACGCCGATGATATTGATATCATCGGAAGATAAGGAGGCGAAGCGAATGGGTCTGGAGGTGAATGAGGACAAGACGAAATATCTCCTGTCATCAAACAAACAGTCGGCGCATTCGCGTCTTGGCTCCCACGTCACTGTTGACAGTCATAACTTCGAGGTCGTAGATAATTTCGTATACCTGGGAACCAGCATCAACAACACGAACAATGTCAGCCTCGAAATCCAGCGCAGAATAACTCTTGCCAACAGGTGCTACTTTGGACTGAGTAGGCAATTGAACAGTAAAGTCCTCTCTCGACGAACCAAAATCAAGCTCTACAAGTCGCTTATCATTCCCGTCCTGCTTTACGGTGCAGAAGCTTGGACGATGTCAACATCAGATGAGACGACACTCTAGGAGTTTTCGAGAGGAAAATTTTGCGCAAGATTTATGGTCCTCAGAACATTGGCAACGGCGAATACCGCAGACGATGGAACGATGAGCTGTACGAGTTATACGACGACATTGACATAGTTCAGCGAATAAAAAGACAGCGGCTACGCTGGCTAGGTCATGTTGTCCGAATGGACGAAAACACTCCAGCCCTGAAAGTGTTCGATGCAGTACCCGCCGGAGGAAGCCGAGGAAGGGGAAGGCCTCCACTCCGTTGGAGGGACCAGGTGGAGAGCGACCTGGTTACACTTGGGATCTCCAACTGGCGCCGAACTGCGAAGGAGAGAGACAGGTGGCGCACTATCGTCGATTCGGCTATAACCGGCTAAACGGTTGCAACGCCAATCACATACATACATATTACATATACTCGTCTTCCTGAAAATTGTATATAACTATAAATAAAATTTTTGTCAACTTTCAATAAATATAATTTCCGCAATGAATTTAACCATTTATACCATTTCAATAATATAAATGTATGTAAAAATGTATGATTTCGACCACTTCAAAATATTCACGAGCGCCATCTGTTGAACCTTTAAACCAATTGCGCCCTCTAACCACACAAATTTGAAATTGTTGTGAATGCCAAAGCAAAATCACAAAAAATCACTCCAAATGCAACCATGCGTATGTAACTTGTTCTTGTATTCTGCATTCTGCATTTATTATTCTTCGAGTTCCATCGCAGCCGCACAAAATATGGCCGCACGTTAATTACAATTTAAGTAAATTGCGTTAAAATAAGCAAATCAATAAGATAACCAATATAAACAGCTAATCGGAAGTTGTGTGTACAAAATACTAACAGAGTTCAACAATTAAATTTAAGTATATATAATTAGTTCATAATTGAGTACGGTGAAGTGAAAAGTCTGGTCGGCATAGAAAAGAGAATTGTGAAAAGTTCATCAAAGAAACAAGAAAAAAAGAAACCGAGCTGCAAATCCAAGGTAAAAGAAGGGCGAAATTCAGTTCACATAATAAAGAAAGTGCAAATTCGAAATCAATAAAAGAGCAAAATCAATTGGAAAATATGCAGTGAAGTAGGTGGAAATTTTGTAAAACAAAAGAAGTGTGGGAAAAAAAACGTGTGAGAATAATCGTTTTCGGAGCTTTTTCCATACAACGTCACCGAAAAAGTTGTTGCAGCAAAAATTTGTCGTCCGACTGGAGAAGCAACAACTAACTATCTTCTTGGCGGGTTACAATCAGAAGCGGCAGCAGGATTGCGAAAGGCCGACGTCTGGTCTGTCTTCTCTGTTGAGTAAACAATACTGTAACGACGGCAACAATTTTGCTCAGCATTGTGTGTCAGAGCCACTACCAGCTGGTAAGTTGTACCTACATACATACTTGTATGTACCTATTTGATTATTCGCTTCCCAGCTCAAATTGGCTGCTTTGCGTTGTCGTATAATATATTGCTTTAGAAACGATGACGCAGGCAAAGTAGTCAGCTGGCTGCTAGTCTGAACGTGGATGGAGTTAACCAAATAAATAGAGAAGTGTAGAGGGATATGTTAAAAAGAACATAAGTAATTATGTATTTGTTGTTAAATAACTGTGGTTTATCTTCAGAATATCACTACATATCAAATTCTTGCGTTGTATTTCAATTTTGTTTAATAGTTATGTAGTATTCTTAAAATGAATTGGCTCGAAAATATACGGAACTACCGCTAATAGAATTTGTTTTATAAATTTGTCTTAAATTAGTTGAATTGATTTATAATACATGGTAGGCTATTGTGCTGTGCTACTGAGGGAAGATGATTGGTAAATTCAACCCATCTGATGTACATTTAACGATTACCTAAATCCTTTTAGGTGCGGGCACCCCGTGTAGACACAATTTTCGTTCGATATATGAATTTGTAACAGTTATTTTTGAAGACTTGGTCATTATTAAAATTATTTATCGCAAATAATCCAAAATGTTGTCTTATTTTGCAACCGATCGAAATTCTGTTGTTAAGTTCATATAACTTTAAAAAATTTGCGCCAAATGTTAGCTTGTTTCCAATTAATAAATATGTAAGTTTAATGACCTCTTAGCACCGATCAATCGAATCAAGTGTATTGCATTTGCGTCATGTATTAGTACATATTTCAAATGTTTGTGTATTTTAGTGATTATTTTGCAAGAATTGACGCGAAGCATTAACAACAAAACATTTCCGAATGACTTATTACGCACAATTGTCAAATTATATTTCTTTATTCTACGTTTGTTGTCGGTTTACTGCAGTCGTCCCTTTGCCTTTCCTATGCTTTAACCCGTTCGAATGCATCTAGACCTGGGTGTTGAAGAAAGGTGAAACTGCAGCTGCAACTTTATCCAATTATAAATCTTACAAGTAGAAGAATAAACAGTCAGAAATAAGAAATGCATCTCCATTATTTAATGTTTCATATATTCGAAGCGCAAAAATGCAGTTGCAGTTGCATTTTTGCTTTGGGGGTAGTTTACCTACATGTTTGTTGTTTTTTGCTTTGCTCTATAAAACTTGCAGCAAAGGAACGTCTAACCGTGTGCTATGAGTAAGTTTGCAGAGGTTAGGAGATTTGACAAAAACAACAAACACACGTTGAAGATCACATATGCGACACTACATAGAAAATTGCAATAATAAAAATTTCACATAACAATTTTGAAACAATGTATGTGTTGAAAGCTGACATTGCTCATTGACAATGAGAATGCATATTTTTGCATGCAGGCAAACACGTACCCTAAGTATAAATGCATATATTTTTGTATAAGTGATTGCAAAGGCTGGCATTGGATAATTTAAATTATTGTTATATAATTCATTTACCATAATACAAAATACTAATTTTTTCTTCTTATTTTCAGTTAATACACCCAGCAAGTATTACGATTTAATAAGTCTTATTTAACGAAGTTGCACATATCTACAAAACGACAATATGCAGCATCATGCACATGTGGCACGTACAGCACCTCCCCACTTGCGTGCCCACCACATGGCTGTGCCACCGCCGCATACACAAACACAGCCCCATATGCCGCCATTGAGTTTGGCACATGTGCCACCGCCACCAACCGGACAACAACAACAACAGCAGTCGAGTCAGCAAAAGCAGTCACAACATCTTAGTAATGGTCCTGCAAACGCTGGCACTGCTGCAGTGAGCACAGGCTCGTCCATTGCCGCGGCGTCACATGTACGCGATCATCATACAGCACGGTAAGAGAAAATTTTTAATTTGATATAGTTATAACACTTTCAACAGGCTCACAATTAACTTCCTTCTCAGTTATATGTATTTCTAACGGCGCTGTTCAATGTCTCTATAGCTGCAAGTTAAAAGTGTTTGCTCGCGTTTGCTTGGTAGAATTCTGTAGAGTTTTTTTTTTATTTTCTCAACTCATAAATTATAATTTCTATTTTTTTTTTATCCTTTTGATGTCTTATACTCCTTTATAGGTGCTATGCAACTAAGTGTAGTCACCTTTGCATATACATGTCGCTGTCTATGCGACTGCCTTGTCATATGATGGGTTGGCAAGTCTGCTGCTAGCTGCTTTGATTCGCAGCATGACTTCCGTTCAGGCGTAACGAGTTATCTTACTCTTCCTACCCTGCTGCCTCCTGGAAGTGTGCTTATACATGAAGAGTAATATGTGTTTGTATGCATATATCCTCCATACGTCTGTCACTACTATTTTCCCACTTCACATTGAAGTAGTGGTGGTGGCATTTGCAGTTAGTTGTTAGTACTTCGTAACAACAACACTTACCATTGTCACACAGCTAATATTTCTGTTGAACGTATGCTCTTTCCTGTTTCGCCAATGAAGAATTTGCCTGAAACACACATGTGCACGATCAGACATACATACAATGTACATACTTGCATTCATTTAATTTTTCACCGCCTTTGAAGACGTTTATTTCGTGCCACTATTCGATTAAATGAAAAAAACAGTTGGTCATTGTTTCGCTTGAGAGTAACGTGTGAAAATTAAATTTTTTTCGTTATTATTCTGCATAAATTATAGACATACCTACAACTAGACGGAACTAAGTTGGTACTGATACAACGAGTAAAGTTGTTGTTGTTAAAGTATACAAGTATTTCAATAAACTAATAGTTTGTTTATTTTCATGCTTAAAATTTGAAATTCTGAACTTAAAAAAATATATTTATTAAATAAAAAATAATAATTATACAAAATCTAATCAGTGATGAAAATATTGTTCCAATTGTGTAAAGCGTGTTTTAACAATCGAAAATCCTACACAAAGCTAAGGGATCTTCTTGAACTGCCATTCTGGAGACTGTCTTGTCTATGTCACAAAAAATATGTTGTTGTTCGTTCGAAATAAAACTCGGTAATTTTTATAGTCATTTCATTAGGACTCTGGATTCATGTTAAAAGACTGCGTAAAGAATATAACAACTAAATAATCACATCAAGATCAGATACAGGCTTTGAGCTATCCATTAAAAGTTTCGTTGAACTGTAAAATTTGCCAACAATGTGCAAATGCAATTAGAAATCTAGAACTACAATAAAAAAAAGGGATTATCGAATTTAAACGCGAACTCACACACACACACACTTTGCGTATTCACTTTTGTACACTAATTGAATTTGTCACATTTGAAAGTATTTATGCCGCAGTGTCAATGACGTTGACAATGCCACGACGCGGCGGTGGCCGCTGCTGATGCTGACGATAATGACGAATATGAGCAGAACGTATCTGATTATGTGGAGATGGCGTTGACCTATTTAAAGCGCTATCGCCAAACCGTAATTGCCAAATTCACCAAAACAAAACTGTAAAAGAAGTGTGAATGAAAAAAATTGGAAACCTGAAAGAAACGGTGTGTGATCTATAGGCGGAGGGGATGGCAGCGGATATGGCGATTGAAGTGGCAGAGTGGTGACCACGGCAAACAATCGAAACAAAACGCCCGTTGTCAGTATTTAAGCGAATTAGAAAATGTGCCGGCCTTTGTTGCATGCAACAACAGTGACAACAGTGCATAGCACATAGCAGGAGCAAACAAGGAGTACTAAAAGCTCTGTCATTTACGCCGAGCAAACTCACTGGATCTTAAAATTATTTTTTTTGACATTTTTTTAACTTGAAGTTTATTTGCTTGCTAGCTGTACTTCATTGCTTGGTGACGAAGATGACAGCGTCTGAACTTCTCTACCAGTAGTATTAATTAGCATATAGTGTGATTATATGTTTGTGCTTCGTCTCAACGTCGAAATGAATAGTTTCGTAATAAATCGATAAAGTTGAAATTTAAGTTATTAGCTGAAGCAACCAAAATCAAGCATCAGCAGTCGCTGCTCGTCACTTTATTGCTTTGCATTGTTTGTCCGTATAAAAATCATCATCAAAAACCTCGACTCATTGCTCGTGCAGCATGCATGGATCAAAGTGAACTTGTGCTTTGAGGCTTATGTGTTTTGTTTGATGACGTTCGCCTTTGTTGTTTGTCACATTCCTTATTGTACGCTATGTCATACCTAATACTCGTACACACACACACAAACCAGAGTGCTTTGGCACGGAAAGGATACTGTATTTGTATTTTGTAAAAGGCATGGACCGTCTCTTGACGAGCGCATAAAAAATGTGAAAACAACAACAACAAATAACATTGCAACGTCCGTCTGCCGTCAGTGACAACAATGGGAGGGGTCAATTTTTTTGCCTTTATTCCTTTCTATTCCCTTACGTGTGGGTCTATTTGCACAAACATATCCACGAGCTTTGCTTTGCCGTTGCGCTCAGGTATTTTTCTTTTTCCATTTCGTGTATTCTCTGCACTGTCGCGAAAGACGGCAGTCAACAATAGCATTCAATCGGCGTACAGCAAAAAGAGATCATTTGCACGGCGCTGCGAAACGCATGGTGCATTCATATTATTTGCCTGACGGTATTATTTTCAGTATTTCTTTAATAAGCTTTTGGCGCGTTCACATCTCTGGTGTATTTCGCAATTTTTCGACACTTTTGACTACGCACATTGTTTAATTGTCAAAATTTTATTATTCGACGGGAATTGTTTTGCGGTCTGTCAAATTTTGGTCAGGAAGTGTTAAAATTTTTAGTGCTCTGATTTGCCGGAATTGTGTTCTTCTGTGTTCTTTCGTGGTTTTTGTTAATATTTAATATTAAATTTGTGCTTTTTAAGAAAATTTATATAGTGGAACTACAAAAAATGTGATTCAAGTGAAATACTAACCAAGAATCGACACAAATATTATACAATTATAATTTTTTTATTGATAATGGATTGGGAGTGTAAGAAATGTGTGGAAAATAACGCTTTACTCTTTAAAAGTGAGCTGTTGATCCTTTTGGTGTAGAATGTGTGCTAATTTTAAAAATTTTGACTTTCAAGTTTGAATTGAACAAAGTGAATCTTTGAAGTTCTTTCAGTTAGGATTAATTCTGTAAAATTACATAACTGAAAATAAAACATTTAGTTTATATGAAAATCCTTAGAAAATCTGTTCATCGGTTAAAATAAAAGTTTTAAACGCTTGTATACTTCTAGTCTGAATCAACAACCATTGCAACAACATCAGCAGCATCCCTCATCTATGCACAGCAGTACGCAACTGCAAAAGCTACGACAGCAACATCAGCATATAAACAATAACAACAATAATAATAATAGTACAAACAAGAACAACTATCATCATCATCAAGGGTCGCAATACAATAACAACACTAGCAATACGCCCGGCAATGCGTTGCCAGTGCAAGCAGCAATACAACAGCAACAACAATCGAAGCAAAGCGCACAGGTGCCACATCATACGTCGCGACATCACCAGCAGCAGCAGCATCAGCTGCATCATCAACAACAGCCGCAGCAACAACAGCAACAAGCAACACAACAATTACAGCATAAGCATACAGTGGCACCAATGCCACCACAGCAGTCTCACGGACATGTGAAGCATCAACAGCCATTGCAACACCAACAAACACAACCACAACAAACAGTACAAACCGCAAATCTGGTTATTGCAAAGAATGTTATAAACACACATGTACCACCACCGGCGCTAACGCAGCCACAACATCTACAACAACAACAACCACCACCTACGACATTGAATTACTACACTGCCGGCAACACACAAACCAGCAGCAATAATGTGCATAAGTCTAAGTACAACAACAACAATAATAGCGTTGCTGCCGTTAGTGGTGGTGGGAGTGGTGTTGGCAGTGGCATACCACCAAAAACAATATTGCAAAATCCAAATCGCGTGCTGAAGGCGCGTGTGCACTCCAGCTCTGCAGCGAATAATGTTGAAGTGAACACTGTAAGAGCTGCGGAGGGCGTAGAGGAAACTCATAAAGCCGCCAAGAGCGGTGGCAACATTGCTGGCAGCACCACAGAGACAGTCGTAAGTGAGATTGTTGTTAATCACGTAACCGCAGCCGTTGCCGAGAGCACAAACAGGCATGAGAGTCTTCAAAATGTGCCGAGCACTGGACAAGCAGATGGTGAGTGCAATAATTTACTGCAACTCTTTTATAATTTGAATAAACTTTATTTCCGAATTCTGCTTTGACAGCTTCCTCCATAGATGCTAATAAGGAGAATATGATTAGTGCAACACAAAATTCAAATACAAACAATGAGGTGAGCAGCAGCTCTACGGTGAACAGCAAAAACAATATTTTGTCTAATGAAGACAACACAGTGCCGAAAAATTCGAAGGAGAAGACACCAATGTGCTTGGTCAATGAATTAGCGCGTTACAATAAGGTTGGAAAACATTATTTGTTATTGTTGTACTTTATAATCTAAGCATGTACTAATACACTTACAGATCACACATCAATATCGCTTAACCAACGAAAAGGGACCAGCGCATTGCAAGCGTTTCACAGTCACACTGAAGCTGGGTGAGGAAGAGTATTCAGCTGAAGGTTTCAAAATAAAGAAAGCGCAACATTTAGCCGCTGCGGAGGCTATTGAAAAGACTAAATACAAGCACCCAGTGCCGAAGGTGATACGTCGTGGTACCGATGGGGAGGGGAGTTCGTCGCGTGCCAATATCACGCCCACAGTGGAATTGAATGCGCTCGCCATGAAATTGGGTCAACAGACATATTACCTGCTCGACCCACGTCAGGTTGGACCGAACGATGGCATGGGACCACCACCACCAGATGCTATGATGGCACAGCGTTTTAATGTGCCGCCGCCACCACCACCACATACGCTGCCACCGCACGCCATGACCGGTGGTCCTATGCTACCGCAGCATCCACCACCGCATGTGCGCATGATGGATCCGGCATATGCGCGTCGTAACAGTCCGTATGCAGCAGCACCGCCACCACAACCGCAGATGCACGGCCATCCCGCTGGCGGCTCAGTTATGCGTCCACGTTATGGCGCGCCAGCACAGCGTGCATATATGCCTAAATATAATCAACAGCAACGTTATCCCCTAATGGCGCCACCACCTATGGCTGGTGGTCCACATAACGGTATGCTTCCACCTCCGCCTTTGACACATCCCCAGCACCCACATCATGGTGCAATGCAGCACCGTTATGGCATACCTGCTCCATTGACCAAAGTGACGCTAGTCGTGGGCAAGCAGAAGTTTGTAGGACTGGGGCGCACATTGCAGCAAGCCAAGCATGATGCCGCGGCGCGTGCCTTGCAAGTGCTCAAAACACAGGCGGCCACACAGCTCAATGAGGAGCTCAACAGTAGTCTGGATGAGAGCGATAACAAATCGCCCATTTCGCTGGTTTATGAGATCGGCATACAACGCAGCCTAACGGTACACTTTAAGGTGCTACGCGAAGATGGTCCAGCGCATATGAAGAAGTTCGTAACAGCTTGCGTGGTGGGCACCATAGTGACGGAGGGTGAGGGCAACGGTAAGAAGATCTCGAAGAAGCGTGCGGCAGAAAAGATGCTCGAAGAACTGAAGAAACTACCACCACTAACCCCCACTAAGTCACCCATAAAGCGTATCAAAGTGAAAACGCCCAGTAAAGCGACAGTCGCTGCTGATGCCGCTGCAGCCGGTGGTGGCAAGTTCAGTGGCGGCGTTGGTGAGCGCCGCAAACGTGGCAGCAGTTCGATCAGGGAGAAGACTGATGCTGATACTGAGGGAGAGAACCCCATCACACGGCTCATACAATTGCAACAAAATCGCAAGGAGAAGGAGCCCGTTTTCGAGTTGATAGCGAAAAACGGCAATGAGAACTCGCGCAGACGCGAATTCATCATCGAGGTGACGGCGCACGCCATGGTGGCACGAGGCACCGGCAACAGCAAGAAGCTGGCCAAGCGCAATGCAGCACAAAGTAAGTTCCTTGTACGTTTCATTTGACTTTATAACAAAAACTAATAATAAAATTTTACAGATTTGCTTTTGGCTATGAGCGAAAAAGACCAGGCCACTGCGGAAGTGAAATCCACCTCAGCGCTACCTTATGCACAGTCTGCAGTTGCTGTGGAATCACCAATAACTACGAACGCAGCAGTCAGCAAAGAGCAAACCAATACAGTATTGCAGCCAAGTGTTGAAGCAGCGGCAGCGCCAGCAGTCGTTTCTGCTGCCGCGGCTGTCACAGCTGATGGTCACATTGACGTGCCACTTGTGTCCACCACCGCTGGGCAAGTGCCAGGCATACTAATACTGCGTCACAACAAGAAAAGTGAGTGAAAATATTTTTTATTATTTTTTCTTAAACTCACTTTTAACCGCTTTGTAGATGCCACAAAGAAAAAAGAAATCGTGTTGAGTACCACAACACGTCTACCGGTGGTTGAGGAAATTGACAACAAGCAAGAAGAATTACCAGTTGCCGCCACACCAGTCGACACGCAAACGGCACCAGCAGCAGTCGCCAGCAATGCAGTCAATACTGATAGCCAAGTTGTAGCTCCCGCAAGCGTTAAACCGGCTGCTGATACAACTGTCACACCGGCTGTCAGCGAGGCCTCAACTGCCGCTAGCAGCGTCGCAGCAACAAACAGTAGCGTGCCGAAGTCAAAACCGGCAGGCGTGCACACGAAAGATCAATTGCTGTATCTGGCGAAATTGTTGGGTTTTGAGGTTAGTTTTACATTTTTGATTTTATAATAAATATTTGTTTTTAACTGTATATTTTTTGGGAAAACAGGTGAACTTTTCCGATTTTCCAAAAGGAAATCACAGCGAATTCTTAACAATCGTCACGCTTTCATCGAATCCACCGCAAATCTGTCATGGCATGGGCACAAGCGCTGAGGAATCTCAAAACGATGCTGCTCAAAATGCATTAAAATTACTTAGCAAATTAGGCTTGAATAATGCGGCGAATTAAACTCAAATCACTTAAAAAAATAAGAGTCATATGGTCAAATATTATATTTTGTAGTTGAGCGGAAATTCAAATTGAATTTTTGGGCGACAAAATCTATATAAGTTATGGAGTGTCTTTCAATGGACAACAACAACAAAAGTGTATATCAATATTATTTGGTAAAAACAACAAAAAACCGAAAAGTATTGCATAATAAATTAATTAACAACAAAAAGTTTAATAAGAAAAAAGTCATTAAATTAGAAGAAGAAAAAAATGCAAACTCAGAACAATATGTGCAACAAAAACAAAGTCTTAACAAATTATACAAACACACAAATAGGAACAATGCTGTTACATATCTACTACTATGTTTTGTTAACATATACATCCACACATACATGTATGCTGAGCGTTGTGCTGCATTTGTTTAATTTATTTACTT
Organism: Zeugodacus cucurbitae; assembly: GCF_028554725.1. NCBI lineage: Eukaryota > Metazoa > Arthropoda > Insecta > Diptera > Tephritidae > Zeugodacus > Zeugodacus cucurbitae. The sequence continues at coordinate 64,361,597 of NC_071671.1, read as the reverse complement.
TACCGTAATTTTGTTAACTTTATGCTTAGTCAAATTTGTTGTTAAACGCTTAGGCGCACATATTTTGTTTTCATTTACAAAAGAATAATTCTGGTAAAGGTGCACTGCTGCTTTCCGATTTACTGTTACTATTATTTGCTATATAATTGAATGTTAAAGTGAAAAAAAATTATTACAATTTGTTTATATTATCTTATTTTATAAAAAAGCTATGAAATTCCTAGCTTCTATTATTTGTGTTCATTGGGTTGTCAGTTAAAAAACAAAACAATATTTATTCATTAAGCTTTATATGAAAATTATAAAATTCTGTTGCACGCAAACATAAATTGAATAAACGCTAGCCAAAACAATTTTTTGATTGTATATAATAAAAAAAAAGTTTAAATCTTCAAGGCAAGTCATTTAAAAAACGTTTTTGAGATACTAAGAACATTTAACGTGCTGAAATTGTCGCAAAACAAGTGAGAGACTCTAAAATTTTGTGGTTTTTCAAGAAATTCATAACTGTAAGCGCTAAACCGCGCGACTTAAATTTAATTGCTGAACCACAAGTGTTGTTGTGAAAGTGCTGATTACTTTGAGACTTAATAAGAAACCGCATTTTTGCAAGCGATTGGAAGATTCGGCACACAATTTTGCACGCAAGAATGTTGGATGAAAGCTTAAAAGCTGAACTAAATAAATTATTATAAATAATATAACTAATTAATGTTAGAAGTAAAATGGAAGAAGCAGAAAAAAAATTACAAAACTCGCAGAATGTAAAAATAAGAAAAGAAAAAAAAAAACAAAAACAAATTGTAACATGTGGTCGTATTTTGATTGTGTATTAAAAATAAATATAAAAATTTGAAATTAATTGGTGAGTTGTTGCGGCTAATTGCGCAACGGTTGAGTTGAAAACGCACATACATATGTATGCATATGCATGCAAGTGCTGGTAATTTGAAATTTTTAATTTATTTTTAGATGAAATATAAAATATTACGTACATATATGAAATATTTGGCAGCAACAAAAGTAAGGAAACAAAAACAAAATAAATTACAATCAATGCAACAGCAATATACATTTGCTGCTTGTGTTGATTCTAAAATTAAATTTACAAAAAAATTAAAATAAAAATATTTAATAAATTAAAATTGAAAAAATAATTTAATAAATTAAAATTGAAAAAAAAAATATTTATTAAATGAAAATTGAAATTATAAAAAAATAAACAAGTATTTAATGAATAAAAAAATTGAAATTATATCACTTAATGCGCACGCATTAAATAAAAATTTTTGAAATTATATTTTACTTGGTTGATGGAACTCGTCGTAATAATGAACAAACCACTAAACAAATTTAATTAATTATTATTAAGTAATAAATAAATAACGAGCTGTTGCACTTAAGGCGTAAATTTAATTTATAAACTGCTTATAGGCGTAACAACCACAACAAAACACTTACTAACTATTAATATATACATATGCATAAAATATCACATGAAAAAAATCGACAATAGCGTATTTGTAACAACATGCACGAAAATGGAAATTAATGCGCTATAGGTTATTTATAAATTAAATGTCACTGGCGGATCATAATACAAAACACGCTAAGTACATTGGTCCGCTGCCCTGTAGTACCCTTCATGGTTGCCAATTTTAATGAGGCGCACACTCACGTTTGTTACGCCACTTCGACTTGAAACTGACGACTTGGAGGCGTGTACTTAGTTGTATTTCTACTGCATAATACATATTATTTATTTATCTACTACCGCTGCATGGACAATTCATAATAAATTGCGCGGTGTTTGGAAGGAAAGTGTGTTTTTTTGTTAAACATTTCACAATTTCGCTTTAAATCATTTAATTAACTTAGTTTTCAAAGTTGTAATGTCTCGAAAAATTATTACTTATGATTTGCTTATGCAAATTTTGCAACAGTATGCCGTTGCCACCGCGCTCACACCTTATTATGGGTTGTCCTGTGGCCATTTTTCTTTAGTTTTAAGTAAACATTGTAGAAAATTTGGTTGTTTTACCTACATTAAATAAAAAAATATGAATTAATGCTTTCAGTAAATTACTCAATGCATTTTTATGTTTGTTAATATTTTTTCCAAATTTATTATGCTTTCAATAAAGAAAATTAAATTCAATTTGTGGAAAAATTATTATTTTTAAATAATATTTCATTGCAATACACATTGTGGCATGCGTTTAAAATGAACTGTGCATCAAATAAATATATGGATTATGCTGTTAATTAAAAAAAAAAAAAAACAAAAAAAGACAAAAATGCAATAAAAGTATATTTATAAAAGGTAAAATGATTTTTGCGAAAGTTGTGAGACATTTAAAAAATATGGAAGAAACTTTCCATTTCAACAAAAATCCTATACTATTATTAAATAGTTTAAAATAAAAAATATAAATATTAAATAAAGGAAAACAACAGCAAACTTCTTAAAATACGAATGAAAATTGTAAAAATATTTTTGAAAAATAATAATAATAAACTGCCCTTATATATGGTACATTCATGTGTATTTCGTTGCTTTGCATAATATAATTACAGTTTTGCTAAGGTATAAGAGTGTGGATTTTATGTGGAAATCGTTTAATAAAGCGTATACAGATTTAAATATTTTATTTTTAAATTTCAACGCTAATTTAATGTGTTGCTCAAAGTTTGGTTAGGATCGCCGATTAAAATGAAAATCGATAAATAATTAAAAATTATCGATAATTATATTTATATATTTTCAATAATTAAGACAAAATTTATATAGAAGTGTTTACAGTCCTAAGGGTGATTTCCGAAGAATCGTCTAGGAATGCTCTAGCTCTTTTTAAAACATTATAAGGTCATATATCGACAGTAAAATTCGATAACAAGTCGATTAATGTATTTTATTTATCGATTTCTACATTTTTAGATCAGCTTAGATCTAAACAGTTTCCAATGATACCCGCGGAATCTGTGGGTCACATTTATTGTGCCTATAATAGGAAGTTAGCGAGAAATTGAGAATTTTAAAATACTTCGTAGTTATTTTTTTAATAGGTGGAGTTTGTATAAGAATAACCCTATAATTTCAGAATAAAAATTCTACATTCAAAATACATTTTTTGTATAACTTTTTTCTCATTAATTTATTTTGCAAATATACATATATACATGTATGGCTTTGTGCTTATTGCAATAAATATAATTTTTGTTAATATAAATTTTTGCGGGGGGGAAATCTTAGAACTAGATGTTTTGTATAAATTTTTAAGTTATCATTAGTAAAGCTAGCACATAAATTAAATTGTAAAGCGAAAAAATATATATGTCTTATGTCTTAGAAACATATGCAAATTATCAAAATATTTCTTATTTTATATATGTAGTACCTACAAGTAGTTATTTGAAAGCATAGCAAATTAGAATTTATAAGGCAATTTTTTTTTAAGCGGAAAACATCAACATCTACAAAATACAAAATCACGTCTATCAATTTAAATCTTTCCGTTTGCTGAGGCAATTGTATGGCTTTTCGTTAAAAGGCACTTTTCACTGCTAAAAGCATTAATACGTAAGCTATTTTAACTACTCAATTTAAAAGCACACATTTCGTTAGCAGCATTATTGCTTATTGTTGCATATCATAATCCGTGATAATAACTAGCACAAGTGGACGTTCACCATCGTTATCCATATTGGCGTTGAAATCATCGTGAATATCCGTTGTCATTGTTTGTGTTGTTGTTGCGCTCGCATCCAGCGCGAGTACAGCGGCATTGGTCGATGTTTGCGTATTGTTGTTGTTATTGCTGTTCTGTAACTCGGAATCAACACTGATACCACCAGTGGAACACATGGAGTTTGTTGAGTGCGTCGACGAGCAATCACCGGTCAATGGTGGTGTCTCCATGAACAATTCGATGGGCATGTGCTGTTCAATCACATTGATTATGCTATTATTGAGTTGTAAATCCGATAAGTCAGTATTTGCCTCAGTTTCATCTTGCTGTTGTTGCAGCGTGTTGCGTACCAGTTTTAGTTGTTTGTTATGTGTAGCGCGCTGTTGTTGCTTTTGGCTAGCATTTTCTTTTTTCAAATCCAATATTTTCGTACGCGTATCACGCTCCAACATTAGTCCATTCCCTGATTTTACATCGAATTCATGCAGTTGCGTTTCCGGTTTTTGCCTATGTTCTAACTTTCGAGCGCCTACCACGTAATCCTCATGTTATTTGCCCGCCAACAGGGGCTGATCCGTTAACATGGAGATTGTGCAACCGGAGTTAAAGTGATCCATCACTTGCTCTTTGAGCTGTGCTACATGATCCTTCAGCGCTTTAACCACTGCACCGAGGTCGGAGTTTTCGCCCTTGAGTATTTTAACTTTATCTTCAAGCTTGGAAATGCGTTCCAGCTTACGTTTACGGCACTTGGAGGCGGCCACACGGTTACGCTGCCGCTTGCGCTCCAACTTGATCTTCTCTTGCGTTTCCATATCGATTGGACTGAGCGCCGCTGGCGAACCGGGGTTTTGTGGCTCATCCTTGATGGCAACGGGGAAGTTTTCTATAGACAAATAACAAAGTTGCTTAGTAATTGTTAAAATGGTAGTAATATAAGTTTTAATTACCTAAATTAGTGTAGGTGAATGAACCGCCACTAACGCCCGTGCCCACAATGTTTGTCGTGGTGGTCGTCGCGGTCGTTGCTACATTAGCACTGCTGCTGTTCGTTATCTGTGCGGCCTGTGACTTTTTGCTTTGATGCAAATTGCTCAACGCTTCCTCGAAACCCTTCACATATGCCTCCTGCTCAGAGGTAACCTAAAATTATAAAAAAAAAAAATTAATAACTTTACCAATTTCCAATAGGTATTTGCTACTTACCGTACTCGTTTTGCTGGGGAATATCACACCCGGCTGCGGCGTCGGCATTACGTTGCTCAGCAACATTTTCTCAATGTCAGGTGTATTTATGGTTTTCATGCTGTCCAAATTGGGTGAATCGATACTAAGCGGTGGTATCAAACGTTGTTTCTTTGCCGCCATTTTATTCAAATCTAATGAAATAGGCCGCTTATTTGACACGCTGTTGTTGTTGTTACTTGGTGCAGCGGCGTTTGGTGTTTGGAAAGTTAGATTTATGTCGCCAACTTCCGTTTTCGGTAAGATGTTAACCGACGGTGCGTTGCTGTTAATCGTCACAGCTGTGTTGGTGGTTGTTGTTGCACTGATAGTGGTTTTCATAGTAAATTCCTTATTATGTGTGTGAATGTAGTCTATGCGCAAGGTGATGACGTCACTCTAGTATATCGTCTAACGAGTTATAGTATCTTCAGCTGTTTTGCCTTTTGTCAACACGAAATATGTACGAGGCCTTGGAACTGTTGCTGCTGCTGTCACTCGTCGCTACTGTATATGTGCTTTGCTTTTGTTTGCGCGGTAAGCGCTGCGATTTTATCTTTGATGACTCACCAACACGACTAGTTTGCTAGCGCTTTACCCATGTTACCCCTCGTCCAAACAAATTGGAATGTTATCGTTTGACTGGGAGGGGTTGACTGGTTTTCCAGTCTTTTGAATATCTTTTGCTTTTAATTAATAATATGTAATTTTTGGCAACAACACGTTTTTAATGTATGTATTTATGTGCGTTATTGTCTTATTATTAAATGTAATATTTTTGGTGTTTATCACACAAGTTTTTTATGACGCAAATTCCGATTAGTGTCTCAATATGCCACAAACACTATATTGATTATATTATTTATTGAATAAAATTACACAATTGCACTTTTCTTTATACTAAACAACTATATGCTTATTAAAATATTGTTTAATAGCTTTTAAAACGATTATCAAAAGGCCTTCAAGACCACACACGTTTAACAATCCAATTCGGTTGCTTATTTTTTACGGAATATTCGCTGAATTCGCTGCAACAGCAAATTTATACCAATCAGGGTTGCTTTGTGTGTATTTGCAGGTTTGCTAAAATATGTATGAAAATTTAATTCTTTTTAAAAGTATTTTAGGATTGGAAAATAATAATTTATAAAAATTAATATAATTAAGTTAAAATTTATCGAAATCTTTACTATTTTTTGTAAATTATTAAGCAACAATAATAAAATAATTTTATAAAATAAAGACCTAATAATCTCCAGCAATATGATTTCTAAGATCTAAAATGTCTCAAATGCTTTGCCGATGTCCGTTATTTCTGAAGATGTCCGTGTCTGTAGATTGTTTTGATTTTAAATTTGGAAGTGGCAAAGGATATTTTTATAAAATATTTTTGAATATTTTGTTTTTATTTATAGTAACCAGTAGTACAGAAATTAGTAATAACTAGATTCTTAAAATGTTCCCAAACTAATTTCAATCTCATAGCTCACAACCAATTCAAATAAAGTCCACGAAAATGATGATTGATCATGACTAGACCACAACTATGTGGTTTAAAGAGGTCTCTGAATATCTGATAATTATTTTTCGAAATATCTAAATGCTGTCCTCTAGCCTCATATTTACATTAGGAAATTTTCCGTCCTTTGTGTTGGGTTTATATCGTATACGAGATGTGTTCAAAAAATAACGGGAATTTAAAATAAAGCCAAATTTTGAATGTAGGATTAAAATTTAAATATTAAACTTGCCACAACTTAGCACCCATTTAGTTCCAGTGTATAATTATTTCGTTCCACCCACAATGCATGTGTGTTCTATTCGCCAAAAACTGGTAAACGCTTTAATATGTTAATTATAGATATTAAAACACGAAACAAAGCGCCATTCTAACCGACAACAAGTTAATAAACGAAAAAATGGAAAATGAAAAAAAAGAATCAGAATTTAGATGTTGTGCGAAATGAAGGGCGAACGAGGTTTCCCGCTGAAGTGTATGAGAGTTATGGTCAAGTGCTTCGTGGAAAACAAGAACAGATGTATATATACGTATGTATGTACAGTATCATATGTGTGTTTTTATATCTGAGTATGAGTGTCTTTCAAGCCCTAGAAGCTAGCTAGTTGATGGCTTTAACAAAAACTAACAATCAAGAACAGATTGATGCCGTGAGCAGATGAATGTTTGTATATTGAAAGTAGCTTTGCTGTCAAATCTTGGCGCTGATCAAATAAACGTCCAACAAATACCACATACAAAAAATAACGGCAATTGCTGCTAAGGCAATTGTTCTAAACGCTGATCAGTGATGCAGTACGAACGGGTGCTCGAGTGCTGGCACTGTGACTTGAAAGTTTGAAGGTTGAACGTATATGAAGAAAACAAACAGTAAAACGAATTCAAGAAGCTTAAGGATTTCCTGCGTTGTTCGTTGAGAATTGCAGATGCCACACACACACATATAAAAAACACCAATATTAGTTATCGCCACAAAATCTAGAATCACTTGACCATTTCGGCTGTTAGAAGATTGATATGCACACACACACACATACGCACAGCCACACATACACAGAAACAAGTGGAAGTAATGGTCTAACGATTAGATTGATCTGCCAGTGATGCAGTTGCCAGCGAGACAGAGCACTTGAGCTCAGGGTAAAAAAATATGTTTATAGCTTCAAAACGTTGAGCGGAAAACATAAATCTCTTGAAATAAGTACAACTGCGTTGTTATTGCTTTATCAACGGCGCATCTAGTGTTAGAATTCTTAATTTAACTTAACTTTGCTGTCTTTTTATTCACTTTTTCCCTCATATAGATTGCTAGAAATTGCCATTCTAAGTTGTCAAGTGGCATGCTTGTAGTTGTATAACAACAACGGTAACTTATTAATTGCCACACTTCAGTGCACAGCATAACACTTAAGTACTGTTTTTAACTTTTTTTTTATTTATTTACACTGCACATAAGTTTGTATAAGTAAATACACACCTCAGACAATTATTAAAACAATTCCAACACAAGTTTCTTTTTTATTATTTCACACTTGTTGCACAGATAAATGAATGACATGTTGCATTACATAAATAATAAATAAATAATGTACATACATATGTACTATAGTGATCTATATGTGGGTACAGAAATGTGCCAATATATGTCGATATGTATTTATAGAATAGAAGATAAATAAAATAAAATAAAATAAAATAAAATAAAATAAAATAAAATAAAATAAAATAAAATAAAATAAAATAAAATAAAATAAAATAAAATAAAATAAAATAAAATAAAATAAAATAAAATAAAATAAAATAAAATAAAATAAAATAAAATAAAATAAAATAAAATAAAATAAAATAAAATAAAATAAAATAAAATAAAATAAAATAAAATAAAATAAAATAAAATAAAATAAAATAAAATAAAATAAAATAAAATAAAATAAAATAAAATAAAATAAAATAAAATAAAATAAAATAAAATAAAATAAAATAAAATAAAATAAAATAAAATAAAATAACTAGTAAATAAATAGTTTAAAAAACAAAAAAAAAAAAATAAGCGGGTTTAGCAAGTGTTCTTTTGTCACTCGCTTAAAACACCGAACCTCAACTTTGTTCCGTTATCTGTCGATCATCTCTAGTTTGCTTTACTCAAATGTGTGTGTTCGGTTATTGTGTGACAGTTGTATTCAATTTCCCAAGCAATTGTAATAGTTTCTGTTTGATTAAAAGCACACGTGTTTATTATAATCATAGACGCTTATATGAAAGTGCAGAAATCAATAAATGTATATTATTATTGATGTGCACAATATACATTATTGATTGGCGCTTCTGATCTCCATGACTTTAAGAATGAGTTGGCTGGCGAGAGAGATTTTGGTGAGAGTACTTAGCCGCTCTGATAACTTTAAGAATTAATTTTCTCTGGTCAATTAGTTTACTAAAGCTTCCAGAAGTGAAATGCTGAAGATCCTTATCCCGTGATATGAAACAACGTTCTGAAAAATCAACGATCCGATCGGCGGTCAATAGAACGCTCAAACTGCTGATAAAGGCGAGCACGATCAAACTCACGATCTACCAAATACCACGCCATCACTGTAGCCACTCATCCGCCAGCCAGCTGTTGCCCATTTCCCTCTCAAGCGATTTCACTGTTTTCCTTTTCATCCAATTTCATTTCACTCTTTGGTAAAAAAAAGTCTGGAACTTGCACTTTTCCATTTCTTTAATTTGCGCTGATTGTGAATGATGACCGACGACATGTGCGGCACTTATCTAATTGGTTCTTTATGGTAATGGGTGTCGCTTGCGTTGCGCCGCTGCCTTCGCGGCAGTTGCATTACAATCACCAAGTCATCAAAGCATAAGACAAGACGGGCTAATTGATGTTGCATTTAAAAAATGCGCAATGTTTATTTACATACATATGTATACACATTCCATTCGGCGCTGTTAAATGGCTGTCGGCAATATGCCGTGAACTTGCTCTTCTGCGTTAAGTAAACATTATTTATCTTTATGAAATAGATTTGCTCAGAATTATTTTAACTTAAGCTATCGTGCTGCATGCTAACATACAAATGCACTTAAATGAAAATAAATAATAACTATATGCAATTAAGATAGCAAATTTCTTTAAAGTTTCTTTGTAGTTCAAATGTACAAGTGCATTATGGTTTTAGTTGGGAATTTCTGGAATTTATGCACTCAATTTTGAAGTATATATATTTTGGGAAAATACTCAATGTTCTGAAATGATTCTCGCGAAAGATTACTTACGGGTTATGGTGTGATGAGAGTGGTTCTCACTTTCTTCAGAACTTCTAGATTTTCCAACTTTATCAACCAGCGATTTCAAGATCCATGGAATTAATATTTTTACTATTCACGAGTTTCTCTTTAATTCTCTTTACAATCTTCTTCCGAAAAATTGAGAAGGTAGAGTTTTTTGTAAAGATCGTAAATGATTTTTGTTCTCACTACGGACTCCGAAGCTTCCTTTTAACCATAAAAATATATAGGGCGATTGGTTTAATCCCGTTATCTCATTCATTGTGACCCAGACTGTTGAATAACTAAAATCAGAATGTTTTGAGGTAATACGATAAGCTTCGACCGGGACGACCTATACTTTCTTTAGTGAATTTCCCTTTATCGTCTTAATCGATTCTTTGCGGGTTCCCAGAACAGTTAGTTGAGTTTCAGGAATATGTTAAGTCATAGAGAGACGAATCTGGCGATGAGACTAGCAAAGCGATGACTTTATTCGAACATCTCTATTCTGATCTCCACTCTCCTTCTTTCTTAGAACAACTAAAAATATGCTTAGTCAATTCCAAAAATATAGTAAGAATTTCGACTGCTCTTCGTTCTCTCACAAACTTTTTGCGAGATAAAAATTGTCACTCTTAAACTTGACATTGGAGAACAAAGGAGGATGCTCCAACCTTCCCAAACACTTATATTTAGAACTTTTCATATCCTACTTTTCACTTGAAATAGTGTTGGTATAAGAGTTTATTAGTTAAACAACAACGTTCCTCTTCATTCCTTCTATATTTCCTTCTTGTCGTCTTGTTGCCAAGGGTCCATGTTTTTATATAAGAAACCAACTAGATATTAAATCATTTAATTTGAATCAATTGCAATCACTGCAATTTAAAATATGTTCATTCCATCATGACATTTCCAACGATATGCGCAAATGTCATCACAAAGTGTCGGTGCAAGGGAGCCACGCAGCCGACAAAGCGAAAATTCGTCAGACCAACTGGCGATCTGCATTTCTGCTGCACTCGTACTCCTCCACATGCGCTACTCACAAGCAGCTGTGACTCCCACTCCGCACAGCGTTTGAGTAGCGGTTTAACGGTGCCACTGCACACACACACGCTCGTGGCATGCCAGAATTCGCGCGAGGCACTCACCACCGATCGTGCGATGGTCGTGTGCTAACGCTGCTGTTTTCGTGCAGCGCTGCGTTGTGGGTCGCTTCGTGGCGTTGCGGATTTTTACAAATTTCCACCTGTGGCTCGACGCTCCAACCATTCATTCGCCAACCAGCCACCGAAGTGGCATATCGCACACGCGGAAAAGCACTCGACGCGCGCGCTGAATGCTCAACGATCAACGACAATTGTGATCCCGGATAATCAGTGCACATATAAATTCTGAATAAAATTGTAACAGTGCGAATGAAAGAATGTGAATAAATTGTTAATTGAATTAAGGTGAATTTGAATTGCAGAACGCGTTGCGATGGGTGTGTTGCACACGTTGCCACGTACGAGTGGCGCCCAGGATTGTGTTTGTGTTGTGAAAAGTTCCGCGCCTGCGCATTCAAAAAGTGGTGTTTGAAAGAATTTTAAAAGAATATTGGACATTCCTAAAATATTATTTTTTTATTGAGGCGTTATGTATTCGAAAAAATTCTAGTTGGCTCCCCCAAAGTGGCAGCGAATATTATAATAAATCGTTACGGTTGAGCGACGAAACTAAATTATTTTTTATACATACCTATACATATGTACAAAATAGGTTGATATTTTCAAAATGAATTTGCCGTCGACGCACTTGAATTGTGTTTTTTATCATATTTTATAATTATTTTTATGGGGTTTTGTGTTTCATAGTTTTTGAAAGTGAACGTGTTGCGTGAAACTCTCAAATTAAAGAATTTATAATATTTTTTCCAGAAATATTTGTTGTTGTTTGTTTTAAATTATTTTGGTAGCGTTAAAGTTATTAAATATAAATTAGTGCCCACAACTCATATGCATATATCTGATTACTTCCAAATTTTTTAAGGGCATTTGCCTTTTGAAAACTGAAATTATTTATCACTTAGCTGGTTGTTGTGACAGTTTTCAAAATTTTTTGGAATTTGGTTTTTATTTTTTAATTCAATTAATTATAGTTAAATTTGTTTATGTGAAAAAAAAAATCAAAGTTGACTTAATTTAATTACTTCACAACAATTTCAGCACTTTAAAATACAAAAATATTTTTTTTAACAGTTAAATATTTTTTGGTGGTCTTTTTTATATTTTCTATTCAAAAATATTTCTATTATTAAATAAATATAATTTAATTTTAAACAAATATGTGTATTTCAAAAATATTTTAAATTCATTTTGGTAAAAAATTTAGAAAGAAAAAATATTAAAAGGACATTTGTATACAAACTTTATTTAAAGAAAATAAGTATATAAAATTTCTTCAACATTGATAATTTCTAAAACATGTTAATTGCTTTAAAATATATATTTTATTTTGAGAGTCGTTTAGTTGATTCACTCATATCAGAAAATATTGTACTTTAGATATTACGTATAAGCTTTAGGATCCTTTTTATTTTGTACGCTTTTTTATTAGGAGATTGAGTCATCTGTAAAAAATTGTATTTTTCGATTTTTGAACTTAGCCTCCAATATCGAAATATTTGGATTAGAAGTTCGAATAAGGACATTTTTTTAATTTTAATGTTATTTACAAGATATAATGTACATTTTCAATCCTTAATTCAATGGTGTATAAAACTTTTCGGACAAGCTTAAATGATGGTTGCTATGAGGGGTCAAAGTTTGATTTTAGGAAAAAATATAAAAAAATTCACATCGCAAAATACTGGACTCCTTATAACATTTGTAATATAAGTTGGACGAAAAGGTATTATATACCATTTAATTAAGAAGAAAATTTAGATTTTATCTGTATTTTAGATTTTTTAGTAGCTATATCCTGTAATTAATAATAATTATTTTAAAGATTCTTTTTTTCGAACTTCGAATTCAAATATTTCGATTTTGGAGACCAACTTCGAAAATCGGAGAATATCCTTTTTTACTTAAGTCTTAATCTCAAGGAAAAAACTAGTTTGATCCAATACCCAGCGGAGTGTTATTAGCCTTTTGCTATCTATATCTATCTCAAGATTTCTATATTCTATATTATCAGTCAGATTATTCTAAATTCACATTCTCGGTTGAGTTCAAAATTCAAAAATTCAAGTTAACCGCGGTAATCCACGTAGAAATATATAAACAAGATCTTCCATGTATTCATATCCCTTTAAATTTGAGTGTTTTTTTTTTCAATAATCCTCTTTTTAGAATCAAATGGCTGTATTGCAAAGTAATTTTTGATATTATTCAATTCAAATTATATGATATTTCAGAATATAGTATATATGGGCCTAGTAACAGTGGGTAATCTTCGTTACACTGAGCCTAATTTTCTTTAAGAAAATTGTCATTTATTTGAATGAAAGTCATTATAAAGGAGCGAAATAAAGTTGTAGAGCAGATTGACAGAGGATGATATTCTTGAAAAGACAATTAAATATTTTTTGCATATATAGTAAATATATTTTGCTTTATAGAATCCTCCGAGTTCGACTTTAGTTTTCCACGAATCATACGTTTCTTTGTAATAAAATATTTCCAGAAGCTTTGTAGTAGTGTTTCAGACCGGATTGAATCGGATTTTAGTAATGGTTATTTGGACGAATCCACCATGAGATCTATACAGGTGACTTCAGTAGCATCAGTCTGAAGAATATTAGTTTATTGATTGAAAACAGGCGTATTATAAGATTTCTAAATTAATTTTATTGCGCTTGATTTTCCTGTAAATGGTGTTTTTTCGGAGGCGTAAAAAGTTTTTTTTAAAAAAAACTTGAAAAAATTGTTAGCATTTTGTTTCAATTGGTTCGACAAATTTTCTGGCATTTAGTGTTTAAACAAACTTTCGATCTTTGTATCTCGAATATACACTCTATAAATATTTACTGGAAGCATTTAATAGTTTTACTACAAGAATATGTTAAAGTGCTTACAGAGAAGCTCTTACAAAAGAACTAACGTTGTAATCTGAAGCGCTGAAACAAAAGTACTTACATGTGAAATGTAAGTATGTATGTAGAAAAGAAAAACGAGCCAACCAAGACATGACTGCAAGAAAAGCGGCAAAGAAAATTTAAGACAATACACTAGCTTTCAGCAAAACTTTAATGCAAACATAGCATAGTAAATACAACAAACCAACAGTGAAATAGACATGTACAATGAATACAAACAAACATACAAACACAAATGTAATAAGAAAGTAACAGTACAACAACAGCAACATGACAGAAACAACAAGCAATCAAAACGATTAATTAGTGCATAAAACGCGCATAAATAATTTACATTGCCGTTAAATGAGAAAATCCAACCAAAAGACATGAAACCAAACAACAACAACAAAAGATAAATACATATGTAGATATGTATGCCTGGGTATAACTGAGGCAATCATATTTACAACAATACACATATGATCATTGAGCAGACGAAATAAATAAAGAATAGTAAATTTCAAATTGTGTGTGTGTGTAAACCGTTATATTTTGTGCATTAGCTGTAAATTTCTCTCAGTGCATTCACACTTGCATACATACATACAAGTACATATGCATATGTATGATTAGTTGCAGTTGTGCGATTGGCAATTCGCTTTCAATCTAATTAAAATCTGATAGAAACATAAATATGTGCAAATTATTTTTCATTAACGCAGCTCATTTTCAAAGAGATTAAGTAGCTTGTTTATTGGCAATTAAATAGAGAAAGAAATGTAGAAATTATACTGGCTTGTAATTTGATCTCTTAAGTTTGGCAATATGTGGCTAAATGCGCTTTGTTGGTGTTGTTGTAATAGTAAAAATGTTTGAAATTCGAAATTGCACATTTTTTTCTCTGAATTACAATTGTAATAACGCAAAAGGTGGCTTAAGAAATTTTAATAGAGGCTATAACTACAGTAAATTTAGCTACATTAGGGTGGGTCGCCACTTCTGTGGGAGAAATATTTAAATTTTTTATGTATGAATAGTACTGGAACGGGAAGTGTTTTGAAAATATATATTTAAGTTTGATATACTTCGGTTTCGAAACTTAAGTCTCGAAAATTTCTGAAATCTCAGCTAATTCGAAGTATTTTGATGTCAAGTAGTATCTTTGTCATGATTGGAATATGGAATTGAAGGAAGGACTTTTGGTATTGGTATTTAGAGGCATTTCCTTGCAGTAATTTGCTCTAAATATAGTAGAATCTAGGCAAGGACACGACAATTGAAACTCCAACTATAACTAATCTACAACTTTGACAAATAAACTTAGGTTTCGCGAAAGCATCTCATCATCTCTTCAGAAGATCGAATTCTGTGATATAAGACCTAACTAAAGAATCGAAAATAAAACATTGAAATTATTCTGCGAACAAAATGTTTTCAATTTTGTTGTTCCTTGTAGACTCGGGTTATGTTTAAAAATAGCTGTAGCTTTATTCGAGTTTTCAAAAAAGTGCATAATGAGGATCGAAATTACCACTTTAGCCTAGTGTAGTATGGTCCCCATATTTATGGAATATATTTTTTAAGGGTTTTGAACAATTTTATTACGTTTATCATATACAATAATATAATTATTTAAAATAAAAGAGAAGTTGTAGTATATTTTCCCTCTTATGTTAGAGCCATTTCCGTTAGAAAAAAATATAGTTTTTCGAATTTGCATTTTGCCGAAGCCTGGATCGTTTGGTAGTAGTACGTAATACAAGTATTATATTTTGAGATCTATGACTTTTATCAGCTATTACAGTTACTTCTCCTCCTAGTAACTTCTCCTCCTAGTTAATTTAGAAGACGTCTCAAAATATGAAAGGAAAGTTTTTAGATTTTTAAAGTTTTTTTTTCAAAAACCTCTGCAGTGGTTAATTAGTTAATATATTACTGAATTCTTAGAAATCGGTTAAATATTAGATCGCTTCCTCAAGTTAAACTTCCAAAAATATCCATTAAAATTTTTTCACCTATTTAAAAAACAACCCAACTTAATACTCCAACGCATATTGCAGCTAAAGAAGCCACCACATCCGAAGCAGCAACGGCAACAAAAATTTATGCAACAGTTATTAACTAGCCAGCAACCGAAAGTAATAAAACTAATAAGAAAAGGCTAAATAAGTGAAAAATTACTAAAACAAAAACAAACAAAAAGAAAAACCAAAAAACCAAAAACTACCACAGTGGCAATAAAACGCATTGGCAAAATTAAATTATGTGCAAAAAAGCGAGCGATTACAGTAAGAATAACAACAACAACAGCAATAACTTCGAAGAAGTAAACGCAAATTAATAGCAACAGCATAAGTATAAAAGCAACAATTAAACAACACGCTGAACAATGTTTTGAGGCAATTTAAATCAAAGCAAAAATCAGCACATATTTTACACAACAACAACAACAACACAAAAACGCGTATAAATAAACAAAAATTACAACAGTAACAAAAGCATAAAAAAGCAAAAATCGAGACGCTGCAAAAAACTAAAAAAATTCGGCTGACTGTTGGAAAATCGCAACAACAACAAATAACAGTAACAACAAAAATTACGCCCGCGCAGCTGTTGCGTGCGCACGCCCATCAAGCAGCCCTACGACAGACCAGACCAACCAACAACAATTAGCTTGGCTTAGCCACACAGCGGGAGTCGCTTTTTCGTGCGCTTGCAGTGCAGTGGTGTTGGCCCACCAACTTGGCTCCACACAGCGTGGTGATCGCATGCCTAACATCAGCTGCAATGCACACGGATTAGTTAGAGCAACAGCTGTTGTTGTTTTGTTATTGCTGTTGTTGGCTGAGCTGCCCCCATTTATGCCCAGCTCACCAGCAGCGGCAACACCACGTCACGCTGAGCGCACGCGCTGCCGCCTACTCCTCTGCACTCGGCGCTGCATATGGCTGTGTTAGCTTTGCTTTGCTTTCATTTTTCCGCGCTTTGCGTTTTCCATTTTCAACGTTTTTTTATAACTGTTTAGTGTTTTTGTTGATATTTGTTGTTGCTGAAAAGTTCGTAAACGCCAACGCTTGATGATGTGCTCACCTAGTGGCTTCGTTTTCATTTTAATTGCTACTTTAATTTGGAATTGTTTGCATTTTGAGTGTGCGGTGCACGACAACAACAACAACAATAACAACCCCACCAGTAGTAGTAATGCTGGTAGCAACAACAGCAACAACAAATCTGGTGTTGTTAATCGCAGTTGGTTTAACAAAGCCACAGCGAGTCAAAATAATGTGGTTGGTCCCCAAGCAGCTGATGGCAGTAGAAGTAGCAGCAGCAGCACCCACAATAACGGTATTACCAACAGCAACACAAACGTGAAGGCTAGCCCTCGCGCTGTTGGCGGTCGCCGTCTGCGCATCGATATCACGCGGAAGCACAGCGTTCATCTGAATGGTGTCGAGGTAAGTTCTGTTCGTTCGTTTCCTGATTTACATCTACAGAAGAGTACCCTTGTGGGTCAGCAGTTCTTTTGTTTTGACTTTGAAATGCTTGTAAACATTAACTCAGTGTAACGAAGACTAAATATTACTCGGATTTTTTTGTTTAAATTGCAGACGTGGTTACTTTTTGGCCATCGTAAGTTAGTCGTACTTAAATTGGGTCATTATCAAGCTAGTTTAAGTTCTAGAGTATGAGACAAGTGTAAGTTAAGTAAAGGTCTTATTGATGAAAGAAGGTCTTACTAATGACAAAAGATTTCTTAACCTTTAAAGTTTTATATTGTATTTTGAAGACTTGATCACAAAGAAGGTCAATTAAGGCCATTTAAGGTATTATTGAAATGGACCCTAAACTATGGTCGAATTCAAATCAATCATTAGTGGTGAACCATAATGGGATATAATTCGAAGAAGTATTGTAACGATTTTTCATATATTACCCGAGATACCCAATAAAAAGAGCACCAAGGAGACTGTTAACTACACATTATAGGGCTAGACTTTGATGCTTATTCAGGCCTTTATAAAAAATAAGTTTTTGTTTTTCAAAAGCGGTGGATAATGCTAGTTTCCGAGCACATTTCCTCTAAGACAAATCTTTCTCATATCTCATATAAAATCCACAAAACGCTCGAGGTTGTCTTAAAACACTTCTAGATCCTGCTATTCGTTAGATAACATTAAAGCCTATATCAAAGGTGTAGATAAATAAGTCTGGCGAACATTAAACAAAAGTTCCACATTAAAACATTAAATCTTCAAATACCCATGCGACATTCAAAAGCCCAGAACATCCACGTGGTTGGTAAATAAATTCTATGAACTAACGGTATTTTTAAACTACCTTCAAACGAAAACATACCGAACGAATTAAAAATGACAATTGATAGTTTCGAAAAAAAACACACACTTTATTACAGTCGATAGCAGACAAACACCGTTCCTCATAAAGATCATATGCAGACAATGGCCTCCAACTAGTTTTTTCTTTGTAAGATTTCAAGGTGAACATTATTTGGTCTCTAGTGATCAAAACTAAGAGTTCGTTGACTGTTTATTTCATGTTAACAAATGTATTGTTCTTCATCTCTACCAGACGTATGTATTCACCCGGTTTCTTTAAGGAATGATGATCTAGCGTATGTTTAGGCTAATGACCTTTGGATGAAGGTTCTGGATACACTCCACTGATGAAAATCATAAAGAACTGTGGGGCAAAAATCGTCTACATTTATTGTAAATCAATGAAACATTTTTCCAATTAGGTTAACCAGGACTATAAGATATACTAATAAGGATAAAATTGAAATTTTTTATTTTCGTTAGATTAAGATCTTTACTTCATTATGAAGCCTCTTTTATATTTCTTGTAACAGTTGCACAATTCTTTATTAGCCCTAAGAAATTAAGTGGAGAAAGTATTTAACAGTATGCTTGTTAATTGAACTGCAGATTGCTTTAGCTACACTGCAGTCATTTAAAGCCGTCTTATAATTGCTTGAGTTCCTCCGCAAACGACAACTTTTATTTACTTTTGCTTTTGCGCTTCGCACAAATTTTCACGCTTTTTGACCAAACTGACGTAATTTATGTAAATACCGCCAAAGAAATTAAAAAAATGCATTAAATTAATTTTTTTCTTTGGTTTTTGGTTTAGATGTACTTGGCGGTTTCTGTAATGATTGTTATTATTTCATAGGTTAGGTAACTACTTGCTGCGTTTCGAAGAAAATGAAATGTGCTTGCAGTTATAAAATCGCTTGGAAGTCATATTTGGTGAAGATAAAAAATTGTGGGTGATATTTAGTAAATAGCGGGATTATGCAAACACTGACTTGCATTATATAATGTGGGTAGTGCAATTAATTAGTTTTTGTAGGTAATTAATATTGTAGTGAAGTATGAGTCAGCCATTTAAAAGTGTTAGATACGGGTTGTCTCATACAGGTGCCACCGGCCATCGAAGAGTTTTCGACTCTTTCGAATGTTGCTGAAACTATGGATGCCAGAAAGACGATCTGAGATCTTGGAATATTATCAAACAAGGATTGCTGAAAAGAAAATAAAATTAATTAGGTATTATGCTAGATACCATAATCACTCCTGAAATCTCTGCTCTAGAAAATTGCTAAGACAGAAGACAGCATATTATCTAAAAATCCCAATATTCAATCTTTTGAACGGCGTTTAATTGTCTCAAGCACTGAAGAGCACGATGAGAAATAAACTAATTTAATTACATTATGAAGATAATCGTCTATAAATCCACTTTCATAATTAAATACTTTAATACAGAATATAATTCTTCTATATCTTCCACTTTTCGCCATTCTTTTTGTTGCGCTATTACCATTAAAGAATTCTGCCAACTGCTGCAATGGAATTTTCCACAGCAGATTTGTGGATAAAAAGAACACTTTCTGTATTACATATCGCCATTTTTTTATTAGTCAAAGTTAAAAAAATTGCTGCTGCAAATAGTGAACTCAAAGCGAATCTCTGAGGCGTTACAAAGTGTGCCACGCAGCTCAAGCAATTTAATGAAAAGCGTCGCTTAGAAAAAAAACTATTCTAGAAAACTTCGTTGTATAATGGTTTACACACATACAAGTCCACAAATGGTGGTAAATATGAACCAAATACTTGGCAGCGTTGTAATAACAAAGGCCAAGAATTTACATTTTTCTGGAGTCGACGAAGGTTGAACATTGTCTCAGGGTATTAGCCTATTTATACACTCGCGCTTGTTATAGGTATGGCATGTATGAGTTTATTTGTGTGCTTTGATGTTGAGTTATAGCTGTGCGCATGCGAATTTATTACATTTGAAAAGTGTCTACCGATTTAATTTTTATTACAGTGAATTTATTATTTTATATGCAAATAACTTGAAATGTGTCTTTTTTTCCTCGTGGAAGAGATTTTGACTTGTAACCAATAGTTTTATAGCGTATGAGGAAAATGTGATATATTACATATCTTTATTGTATTCAAATCGGTATATAGTAGGTCAATTCACCAAACAATTAATATTGAATTCATCAAAAATCTCAGTTTGAGTTTACTATTTTCTTCCTTGAAGCGATAATAAAAGTGAAATATACTACGGCATACAAGTTATACGAGGGCTGCTATATATATTTCTGGCCTAATAATGAAAATATGAATATTTATCAACGAAAATGGTTTTATTGTTTTTCAAAATATTCTCCACTTTTGCAAGCGCTCAAACCAATTTTCGAAGCACTTTTTTTGAGCGGGATCCAACGAGAACAAACCTTTTTTACGGCCAGGTGTTCATGCAATATCGAATGTATGCTGGTGGGAGAAATGCATGGGCATGCCTCTATCTGAAGGTATGTTACATGACGGTCTTGCATTATCAGTTCACGTACGGCATCGATGTTTTCTGGCACAACGGCTGTTTTTGGACGACCTTCACGGAATTCGTCTTTGAGCGAGCGTCGGCCACGATTGAATTCGTTGTACCAGTTTTTCACAGTGCTATAGGATGGTGCTTCATAGCCATACAAAGATTTTAGTTCATCGATGCACTCTTGTCGCGATAATCCACGTCGAAAGTTGTGAAAAATGATCGTACGAAAATGTTCACGAGTTAATTCCATTTTTTGGCCGAGATGAATTTTTTAATTACCTGTAAATAAAACAATTCACGATTAAATGACAAAACGTTCTGATTGATGTTATGCTAAAAAATGTCAAACTTTCCAATGGAAATGTGAGATTGCACCTGGCAACACTTAGTGTTGCCTAGGACAGAAATATATATAGCAGCCCTCGTATTTCTTATATAATGTTACGAGAACCGCGCTTTGATCTATAAATCCATCCCATTCCCGATAATATATGTATATTCCTTATTATTAATAACATATAGCTTATAAGATATATTTTGATTACAGTGCCATCTATCGTACACATTTTTCATTCACATTTTTTTCATGCGATTAACTTTATTTATTTTTTACACATATTTCCTTCCTTTGCTCAATATAAATATAAAAAAGGTATCATTTTAGAATAAACAACGATTATTCGAATAAAGGTGCCACAAATTAATCGCCTTCATAGCGTTTAAATGAGTCGATTATTTCATTCACATGTTGTACGACAATAAGTCAAGGCTGACAATTAAATCCTCTAATAAATCCTACAACGAGAATTATTCAAATTAATGACTTGACTATTTGTAAAATGTTACATATACAGGGTGCGCCAGCTCATGTTAGTTATTGGACTGGTTCGGCATGTAAACATTGAATCACTAATTGAGCACAATTCTCGATTGACACCGAAACAGGGCTCTGAAATTATAAAATTCCCCTTTTAAGAGATGGGCTCATTTCACACCGTCTAATAAGAATCCAAAAAAATGATATAGTTTCAATATGAAACTGTTCAAAATTTACTTTAATGGATCATACAGATCTCCATATTTGACCACTGCAGATTTCTAATTCCCACTCATCAATTATCGGGTCTATTTTTTGAAAAGTAATTTGATGTTTACATATGATCCACCCTGTACCCTTAATTATTTACATAGGCATCCATCTGATCTATTGTCACTTGATATATTACTATGCACATCAGTGCTGTCGCTTGTGCTGATGACTTGTCAGCTGCTGCACACAATTACATACATATGATTAAATCTTATAAATCTTTTAGATGGATTGTTCGCACTTAACTTGGCTGATAGGCATAAATTTTCAGCTTTAATGGTAGTTACATTCATTTTAGCATTCGTTGATTGGATTCAATACGCACAAATTGCAAAGTAATGTTTATATTTTTAAGACAAGTAGGTAAACTGACTCATTATTTTAATTGAATCACATAAATTAAATTTAATTAGTTGTAATCATTTAAAAATTAAATTCAATAACGATTTACATTGCTGCGTTGAGACTATCGAGTTATTGAGCAGCAATTGAATATGCGACATGTAATTGAATACTCAGTACGATTACTTGTATGCGATATTCGGTTTCAATATATAAAATTATGACGCGTGTTTAAGAAAATGTGAAAAAACAAAAACCAAATAAAATAAAACTATCAAAAATGACACCATTTACGCCTCTTATTTCATATATAATACATACATAAGTAAATGACCTCTTACACTATCTGCTCACAGACATAACACTACTCTACTTTACAACCGAACAGGTGATTATCAGGCGATATATAATATATACTGTTATGTTTACATTTATTTACTGTTTATGCACAATATTTTTACAGTTTTTTTGGGGTGTTGGTAAAAAGTGCAGTGTTGACGAAAAGAAATCGCCAAAAAAGTCGCCTAGAAACGCAGTACCATAATGTCATAAGTTGAGTCATGCAATTACTGTTGTTGTCTTGAAAACGTAAACAAGAATATGCAGTAGTAGAGCTGGAGGGAAAATGGTGTGACTACACTTGCAGATAAGAATATAGAAATATTATTTTTTTCTAATTAATGACCTTTTTTAAATCTTGTCTCTTGTATGCTACTCACTATGTCACACTAATGAAAATAAACCTACTGTCATTTGCTATAGTTGGTACTAGAGAAATCGATCATGTCTTCTGTCATTTTAGACAGCTCTTTAATTTAATACGAAATATAGTAAAATACTAATTGACAAATTATGACCTGAACATTGGAAGTTTCTTAATTGACTAAATCTTAGCTGTCTGAATAAAGGAAATTTCTTGATTTAATTAATTAAGAAGGTGTCCGACCATCGGCATTTCTTAATTGATTAATTTAAGGAGCTGTCTGAACAAGGAAAACTTTTTAATTGATTAAATTAAGCGGCTGATTGAAACTCATTTTAGAGAGCTAATAAAAACTTCATTATTGCGCATAAAAGTAGAACCATAGGGAGTGAAGCAGGTGTGCTAAAAATATTCTGTACTCCCCAAATAGATTATATAAGTCCTGTTCATGGTGAGCATAAATCACTTGAAAGGATCTTTTAACCTTAATCGACCCAAAGCGCACGGCCGGTGGCGATAATTTTATGTTTTGACAACATTAAGATGTCCAGGGTTAATATTGGATGACCTATTGATAGTCGCCTAATGTTTTACTGAATTTCGGAAAGTTTTGTTAGTTTCGGCTTTTTTCGGAATTCCAATCGGGGATTAGTTTCAATGGTATATTTATAAAAGCATTTAATTTACTGACAAACAGGAACCGAATAAAAAATTTCTAATTTTCTACAGACCTAGATGCTTCCGACAGTTTGGTACTTCTAATCCAGGATAAGGGATGGGATTTTATAAACTTCCATCGAAATTTTATTCTTATGGATAATTCTTTACAAGAAGGTGGAACGAATTGAAAGATAGGGCATAGCAGTTCTTTTCCTTACCTTAGATTATATATTGGGGCTCATATATGCGAGGAAGTTTTAGTAGACTTCTACTTGAATAGTTGAAAAACCATCTACTGGATACGGATAAAGACACTCTCATTTATTGATAAAGCGATTTCAGTTTACCTCAAATTAATTGAAGTTGAAAATTTCGTTGCCAAATCATATGAATATCTATATACTATTTAATACTGCACATAAAATGCCAAAAAATATCAACAAAATACTTGATTTTGCTAACGAGAAGCTTAAAGTGAATAATAAACAAAAACAAATAGTGATTTGCACAAAAATATTAATTTTGCGTTTAATGAACTCTACTGCGGCGTCGACAGCCGGGTGCGCGCAAACGCCAGCGTATTTGCATGGCGTCAACTAATCCAAGTGCAATTAGAGTTAACAACGCTAAAAATAACAGCAACAGCCGCACTGACGGCACCAATTGACAATTGGCGTCTTGTCGAGCGCTACACACCTACGAAGGTGAAAATAGCGCCGCATTTTGTGTGTGTGTTTGTAATTTTTTTTTCGAAACGTGCAACACGTAATATTGAATGTTTTTTATGCCTGCAAGTGGAATTCAGTAGTTTTTTGATTTTCGCAAATTTTTTTTTATTGCCCAGCGCTTGTCTTATTTTTCGGCATAACTGTATTTTGACACTTGACAGACGAAATCGCAGAATTGGCAAATAATTCGCGTGGTGCATTCACACTTGCCGCCTGCTAGTTGTTGTTGTTATTATTGTGCTTGCAATTTGCAATTGCTACTTCATAGACACATTCTTTCATGTGAAATAATGAAGCACAACGCTTAATTGTCTTCACACTTGCTGATGTTGACTTTGTATTCTTACAATAATAATTTTCACATCTGCAGGGTTTTGTCTATTATTCCATAGAAATTAATTGTTGTTTAAACATTATTCTTAAGCAACTTTTTCGTAATTGCAAAATATTGCAATATATCGTGATTATATGTAGATATGTTATTTTTTTGGACATGTGCAGCATATTCATTACTAGGAACGCCTCAGATGCGCTTTTCGATTAATGCATGTGATTATATTTACATATATACATACATATTTAGGAAGCATGTGCATGAGTAAAGATCTTTCATGTTTTATTTCGCATATTTTATATAGCTATCCGGTAGGAAAATAAGTAAATAGAATATTTAAAAAAATGTATATATTGCAATAAAGAACAAAGATTTAATATATCGTTTCAAGACCTAACAAATATGACGCAGACGCTTCAAACTATTTAGCCACAACCCGAGCTTTTACAGGAGCAAATCTACAACACTTTCACCTATAATTGTCAGTAGGATAACTTTTGTCTACTTCGCATTAGTACTAACTAACTAAGATAAGAAATAATTGTCAATGGACTCTTCAGAGGGCAGTTCTAGAAAGGATTCTTATTTAAAAGAGCGTTAACCTGAATCGTAACTAAACCAGTTTTAAATTAGTAGATTTTCCTGCTGAGTATCTATTTACAAATATACAAAGATACATATGTTTCTATCAATCTAAATACGCCTTTCAATGTTTTTTAATGATCGCATCTTTCAAACGAGCACTAATGAATCGCCGCAGATTACATTCTAAGTGTCACAGTTCAAGCAAACGCATGCGAAACAATTCTAATGGCATGACAATTTTATTGACTCATGTGAATCGATTAAGTAATCGGAGACGATGTAATTATCAGGGTCATAAAAGTGTGTGCGAATAACTGCTGGGCAACGACATCAGCTTAGATCGTTGATCGTTTGACTCGGGAGAGAGAAAGAGAGAGAAATGGAGGTCGTAGGTGTTTCCAGAAATAATATATGTACATATATACATCAAAAAGTATTTAACGCTATGGGTCTTTTTAAATGTTAAGATAATAAACCAACAGGAATAATGTGGATCTAAGGATCTCAACAGGTATAATGTAGATCGAAGCATATTTCAATAAAATTAAACGTAGTTGAGTCGCCCTTCTCTGGGCGCCATGTTTGAGCTCTGCTCTCTGGTCGAAAAATTTAAAACTACATCAAAATAATTCAATCGCGCTCATTGCAAGATGTCACATAAAGTGGTATAACTGCTTGTTTTATATCATCTGTACTATCTGTTTGATTTATACCAGTGGCTTGTTTGATTCGCTAAATTCCAAAAAATGGCGATATAAGTCAACTATAGTATGTATGTATGTGATTGGCGTTCAACCGTTTAGCCGGTTATAGCCGAATCGATGAGAGCGCGCCACTCCTCTCTTTCCTTTGCAGTTCGGCGCCAGTTGGAGATTCCAAGAGTAACCAGGTCGCTCTTCACCTGGTCCCTCCAACGGAGTGAAGGCCTTCCCCTTCCTCGGCTTCCTCCGGCGGGTACTGCATCGAAATGGAGTGTTTTCGTCCATTCGGACAACATGACCTAGCCAGCGTAGCCGCTGTCTTTTTATTCGCTGAACTATGTCAATGTCGTCGTATAACTCGTACAGCCCATCGTTCCATCGTCTGCGGTATTCGCCATTGCCAATGTTCTGAGGACCAGAAATCTTGCGCAAAATTTTCCTCTCGAAAACTCCTAGTGTCGTCTCATCTGATGTTGACATCGTCCAAGCTTCTGCACCATAAAGCAGGACGGGAATGATAAGCGACTTGTAGAGTTTGATTTTGGTTCGTCGAGAGAGGACTTTACTGTTTAACTGCCTACTCAGTCCAAAGTAGCACCTGTTGGCAAGAGTGATTCTGCGCTGGATTTCGAGGCTTCGAGACTATAGTACGGTAATTAAAATAAATACAAATATAATTGGAACCGCGGTAATAATGCCAAAAGTTATTGACCTGCGTTAAGCAACACAAATCATATTATATTTTATGATTATTACAAGTAGAAGAACTATGAACTAATAAGCGCGCAACAATATAATGAGCAAAATAATTGAATGACCGCATACGAAGCCTACAAATTGCGCCACAAAGAAAGGTAAAGGTACCTTATTATGTAGAGTATGTGTAAATATATCATCAAAGAAATTATATATGCTCGTTCCGGTATATAACAACATAATGACTTACCCAGCTGAACTTAGATGGGTAAATCGCAAATACGCAAATGCAAAATTCTAACTTGAATCACGAACGGAAAGGAGAGCAGACTATAATGACGACTCGTACTGGTTCGTCGAGAGAGGACTTTACTGTTTAACTGCCTACTCAGTCCAAAGTAGCACCTGTTGGCAAGAGTGATTCTGCGCTGGATTTCGAGGCTTCGAGACTATAGTACGGTAATTAAAATAAATACAAATATAATTGGAACCGCGGTAATAATGCCAAAAGTTATTGACCTGCGTTAAGCAACACAAATCATATTATATTTTATGATTATTACAAGTAGAAGAACTATGAACTAATAAGCGCGCAACAATATAATGAGCAAAATAATTGAATGACCGCATACGAAGCCTACAAATTGCGCCACAAAGAAAGGTAAAGGTACCTTATTATGTAGAGTATGTGTAAATATATCATCAAAGAAATTATATATGCTCGTTCCGGTATATAACAACATAATGACTTACCCAGCTGAACTTAGATGGGTAAATCGCAAATACGCAAATGCAAAATTCTAACTTGAATCACGAACGGAAAGGAGAGCAGACTATAATGACGACTCGTACTGGTTCGTCGAGAGAGGACTTTACTGTTTAACTGCCTACTCAGTCCAAAGTAGCACCTGTTGGCAAGAGTGATTCTGCGCTGGATTTCGAGGCTTCGAGACTATAGTACGGTAATTAAAATAAATACAAATATAATTGGAACCGCGGTAATAATGCCAAAAGTTATTGACCTGCGTTAAGCAACACAAATCATATTATATTTTATGATTATTACAAGTAGAAGAACTATGAACTAATAAGCGCGCAACAATATAATGAGCAAAATAATTGAATGACCGCATACGAAGCCTACAAATTGCGCCACAAAGAAAGGTAAAGGTACCTTATTATGTAGAGTATGTGTAAATATATCATCAAAGAAATTATATATGCTCGTTCCGGTATATAACAACATAATGACTTACCCAGCTGAACTTAGATGGGTAAATCGCAAATACGCAAATGCAAAATTCTAACTTGAATCACGAACGGAAAGGAGAGCAGACTATAATGACGACGTGTTTACAATAACTAATTGACAATGAATATATGAGCTTGTATATGTGCTTTATGTATAATATATTACATATATGTATAGATAAAGATATATATAGATCATATATTATGTATTATTTATGGAAATGAGAGCATTGAGCAAGTTACGCATGCGCATGAGAACTTTTCACACAGCGATTGCATGCACGCGAGCATGAAACCATTGTTTGTACTCTAGATAACCAGTACAAAGACTCGATGATGTTAATTTTGGAAATGATATTAAATAATATATACACACCTGGGAGAATTACATATTTTATTATTGCATGTTCAATTATGCACATGTCTTCAGAAAATACAAGGTAATCTACATACAATATGTCTACCGCAAAATACAGTATGAACTGATAATAGAAGTTTAAATTGTAAGTTCAACGTCATATTCAGGGGTCAAGATGTTTATAAAAGTATACCGTGAAAGACCGTGGCACACAGTCTTTTCGGAGAGTACATCATTTTGAACCGAAGAAAAATATGATAAATATATCAATTGAGTTCCTCAAAGGTTTGTCACTAGTCTCAGGACAGTTTTATTGCTCCTGAAACCTTAACTAACTGATCTACCCAAAAGTTAGGCAGGACTTTGAGATGAGTAAAATTGGGTTTTTAGTTATCAAAACTATTTTAATCATCAGAACTGTCTACAATATCGACATATCCTGTATTTTATAACAGATTGCCGTTCATATATTGAGGATCGAGGGTTATGAGCATATGGATCATTGGGTTTCCAGCAATTCGGAAATCACCCAATTATATAGATCTTATTTCCATTAGTTTAGTTGAAAATTCGAATTCTATAAGTAAGGTTCTCATTGAACCACTCTCCGAAGATCTCATCTATATTCAGTTATATGTAAATATGGCTTTGCGTGCTTATTTCGTCGGCACAAAAATACTCGGTGGTAAGCGTCTGACTGTGACATACTCGTAATTGTAAATAAATTAAGCTGCTACTGGCCATTATGGGTGGCTTACCACCTCTTTTTGCCGGCTACGGAAGCTGACGCTGGTTGTAGCGCCGCCACCGACTAACATTGACGTTTCTATTATTACGGTTCGCTGATTTTGGTACTTGACTGGTTGTTGTTGTTGTTGCTGCTATTGCTGTGCTCATTACTGTTGTGTTGGTGTGTTATTTTTTGGCACATTCATTCAGACAGTTCAAGTGCTTCGGATACGTGCGTGCTTTTCCGGCACTTTTCAACACCATTTGATGATGGTTGTTTGTGCGCATGTGTGGGTTATTTGATGCGTGTTTACTATGCGTCAATGGTTTTCGGTTTAATTCGGCTTTTATTTGTATGATTTTAATTTGGTTTATTCGCAAACACACACTTCTTTGCCAACTACAACGGCAAAAAAGCTTTGACTCTGTAACTTGTTGCTTGTTGTTATTGTTATTGCCTGCTATCTGAGTTCGGAGCCAGCCTTCAATGCCCTTGCAGGCAATTAGTGGTGTTTACCGCGGCAATTGTTGCAGCGCGTCAACAAATATTGCTGCTTTGCGCTTCACGGTTCGTTGCAGACGCTTATAGTTTAGTGAGTTCTGCGTGTCGCTTTGGGCACTTCTTTGTGTTTGGGTGCTCTTATTATGTTGTTGTTGACATAGCTGGTACAACGCCTATGCATATATTATAATTCAACTTTGAGCTTGAAGTTAGCGGAAGTCAGCATACTCAGAACTCGTAATGTAGTTGTTGTTTTTGTCATTTGCTTCAATTGCTATGCGGTTACGCCTCCTTTCTTCTCCAAATTAAGTGGCAAAATCTGCAGCTGAAGTTCAAGCGCGTATTTGCGTAAAATTGCAACTTACTTTGTTTATTAAATTTCTTGTCATTTTCCAAATTGAATGGAAAATTTCAAAACACTTCCAAATGTTGTCGAAACTTAACTCTTTGTTGCGTGTTTATAACAAGTATGCATGTATGTATTCGAGTGCGAAAACTTGGTGTTAGGAAGTAAATCATTAGCTGCTTGGGTCGTCATTAGCTTGACATTTCGAGAAACTGTTCCCGGCTTCCTTAATTGACAAAAAATATATATATTTTATCAAATTATACAACAAGACTCTGATAAATATGCTAAATAAATATGCATCCAGATCTCCTCCATTAACCTCAAAATATGAGAACAAACCACATTCTTTCTTAGATTACGTTTTAGGTAAATGGTTCAATATTAGTTTAAAGTCAATTTAAAACAAGAAAAAACGTTAACTTCGGCTGTACCGAAGCTAATATACCCTTCACAGGTGCATTTCTTTTAGTAACTATGTGTTTAAACTATGTGTTAAAGACGTAAGAAAAAGTAAAAAATAAAACATTTTATTAATTCTTTTTAGCAGGGTTGTTTGCTAGAAACATTAAGGTTATATAGTTAACCGATATGTACAATTTCATCGGAGATTATATTACTCGTATTACCTTAAGCAGTAATCCATGTCAAATTTCGTGATACCACGTCAAAGGCTTTGATTCCGATCGTTCAGTTTGTATGGCAGCTATATGCTATAGTGAACCGATCTGAACAATTTTTTCGGAGATTAAATTATTTCTATGAACAATAACTCGCACCAAATTTCGTGAAGATATGTAGTAAAATGCGGAAGTTTTCCATACAAGCCCTTGATTCAGATCGTTCAGTTTGTGTGGCAGCTATATGATATAGTGGTCCGATATCGGCACTTCCGACAAATAAGCAGCTTCTTGAAGAGAAAATAACACCTGCAAAATTTCAAAACGATATCTTAAAAACTGAAGAGTTCGTATATATACAGACAGACAGACGGACATGGCTAAATCGACTCAGTTCAACATACTGATCGTTTATATATATACCTTATAGGGCCTCCGACGCTTCTTTCTGGGTGTTACAAACTTCGTGACAAACTTAATATACCCTGTTCAGGGTATAAAAAGGGGCCTAGATTCCAAAGCTAGATATCTCGTTTCTATGAAGGATGCCTCGAGAACTGAATTCCTATGTTTTGTGTGTAGACCTAACATTGAAAAGACACACGTTCATTTATTTCATAGTTATCGGACAAATTGGTTCGGGAAATAGCATAGATGGATTGCTAAGTCTCATACAGTCTGATATTCACTCCAAAAGTGCGAATTATATATACTTTAAAGTTATTAAATGAATGTGTATGTTATACTGTTTATAAATTGTTAGGTAGGTAGGAAGGAAAGGGGTGCGTGGGAGTAAGTAATCGAGACCAATCATACATGATACTTAAATTTATTGTTGTAAAGAATTTCCATTCTTATCAAATTGATTGCCGGCTTCCTTAGGATTCTAAAACAATATTTCTTTGTTAAAATTTTAATATATTTTTTTTAACTATTAATTTTTTTTAATACTCATTTAATAGTTTTTAAAATTTTTTACTAATCAAACTGTTTCTCTTTCTTATTTTCAGATTAAGGAAAGTTCACTTGCAGACCATTTGGCAGAACATGAAAAGGAACTAATATTTGGAAAAGTGAAAGAAGGTGAGTTAATGAGTAGATGAATAAGCAAAAAAGGAAAAAAAAAACGTAAAGAAATTAGGCAAAAATTAAGAATAAAAGTAAAAGAATAAAAAAAATTATCCAGGCAATGTCAGATTACTTCATTAGTAAATATTGAAAGGTAAACGAAATATAGACGCATATTTTGAATAAGTAAGCTGATATGGCCTTATTTTTTAATGAAATATCGTTCCTTTCGTTTATGACGTTACGAGCCAACGAATTTGTATGGAAATTTTACTCAGAAAAGGGAATGGGACGAAAGTGGACACTTTTTCTAACATTGTTGGGGGGATATGGATCACTCAGTATCTTCCTTATCTTGCTACTTGTTTTTGTTATGATTTTTATGTTGCAATAATGCAGTTTCGTTCATTCACAAAGTGAAAATGATGATATTGCTAAATCAGTGATAAGCTTATTTAATTTTAAGCTAAGCTTCTAAGTAAATCAATAATAATACGTGTATAGTGATGTAAATAGAACTGATAAGCGAGTACGATGAGATGTCATTCAACTTTGTAATCAGTCGATTACTAAATATAAATTAAAATTGTGAATAAGGGGGTTTCCCGAAAATGTCTATTACATTGTATACTATAATGAGTACTATTTTATTTTTGTATGCTCTTCAGGCAAATGTAGAATAAAATTATCTATGAAAGCCTGAACATGTTGCTTTGCATGAGAAATAAAAATGTTACAAACATTTTCTGATGTAAATAATTACTTGTAAATATAGGGTCAATGTATAAATTTGTAATAAATCTATAAAACGCATACACTCGATACTGACAGCACAGATTCTCGCACTACTGAAAGCGATGTTCAATTTCAATCGATAACAGTGTTTGTATACTGTATACTCTAAACTGCCAAAGGCAATGTACTTGAATAGACAAACGATTAGCCGTTTAGACAGGCAGACAGATAGATAGACGCTGATATAAGCCAAAAGGCTATAAATGGACAGACAGCAAATATACTCCGGCTCCTGCGTGACTTCCATGTCGCTTGATTGTTTACTTTTCAACCTTTTAGAACAATTGTGCACATACATACACAAACATATGTATATATTTGTAAATAATTATCGACATCGATCTTTGCTTGCAGGGCGTCCACTCAAATTGGTGCATTTGCAACATCTAACAGATGCCAGCGTCGACGACGATGGAGCGAGTAATGTTGCTGCTGCTGATTCAGCAACGCCGGCAGCTTTCATGTCACAACAACAGCAGCAACAGGCAGCGTACAAATCATCGCATCGTGTCAAACGTTCTGACACCAGCGCCACCGCAGCGCAGAGTCAAAGCGAAGGCGCCCAACCACAAGCGGCAAGCCAGGCGAGTGAGGACGTTGTCTCTGTGCAAATAAAAGGTAAGTTAATCACGACACACGGAGTACATGAAATCATTGCAGCTGTGATGTGCTCTGACTTGAGCGCATTCTTAAGTGTCAGCAGATTGACAGCTGGCGCAGTCAATGCAAGATGAATGCTTGTTTGTGGCGTTAAGCTTGGATAAGCTATTTTTTGTGCACGATAATTGCCGCTGGATTGTGTGTTTAACTTTACTAGATTACTTATTGGCTACTTATTGACAGAGTTTTATGCAGAAATCTATTGTGCGTGAACAATACTTTAAATCTAAAGGTTTTCTTGTAGATCGGTAAGGTTAGGAAATGTAGTTTATATCTTTGAAGATTTATAGGACGTGTCATTAGGTTCAACTGAATTCCAAATTACAACCTTTCTTGTGTCTTGTCTATTCGCTGATTCTGACTGACATTCTTCGAGTTAAATATTGGATACAGTATTTGGTAAACTGTGGTCCTACTCATTTGTTGTGTGTGTTACTCAATCTCGTCTCTTTATTTAGTGTTAAGGTCATCAAATCATTCAAATTCCTTTTGTTTTTTCTATTTTGATAATTTCTATATTTGATATGAAGTCTATTTCGTTTTTTTAGTAATTTTTTTTATTTGGAATTGTACTCTTTTGTTAAACTGATAAATGATAAGGATTTTTGAATAATTATGATCTCAATTAAATATTAATTGGGCAATTAGTTAATTGTATGGTAAATTGAGAACAATTAATGGTGAAATCTATTATCTTAATTGCTCTATTAGAAATCGGTTTGAACAGGGTGTAACTTACCTTCAATAAAAAAGTTGATATGTTCTTTATAGAGATCTGAAACTGTATGAAGATCGCACATAAAGAATTTTCTCCATTATTCATCTTAGGACCTTGAACCTATGCGAACAAAGTTGAATTATTAGTTGTAATCTTCAACAACACATTCCAAGCAAATGTGATATCTTTCGATTATTCGCTGTTCTTCTTCTTTGTATTTAGTTCATTACCGCATGCGATTTAATGTATTCTTTGATCTTGTTCCAAGCTATTCGAGACGTCGGAAGCAATACTTATTATTCCGGTCAATGCAGCTTGAATTGAAGTGTCGGTGAGATGAGTGGAAATGTGGTTTGTGTAAGCAACAGAGTGCAGCAATGCTACTGCGTGATCACTGTTGCATGCAACTAGCGCTAGCTGCCGCACTTACGGCATTAATATTTACAAGCATATATGGGATAAATGTAAAAAAAAAAATACAACTACATTTATGGCATCTATTTTTGCTTGGCGAGTGTCTTATACACCCATTGTTCCACAGTCTCTTTGCAACTGCGCCGCACACTTCGAACTTTGCCGCTTTTTTTCATTTTCAATATTCATAGATAACTGTTAAATCTCTTTTGTTGTCTTTATTTATTCGCATTTTTTTTACAGACAACGACCAATCGGTGCACCTACAGCTACGCCAGACACCGAAACTAATCGACGACGCTTTTGTATTCATCCGACGCTATGCCAACTCGACGCAGTTCATTGAGGATTCGCATAAATTAGCCGAGCGGTATGAGCGTTGCTTTTACAGTAATGAAAATTCAGCACTTGACCTTTGCGATGATGAAAATGTGGTAAGTAGCAACAATAACAATAATAAAAAAATACCAGATAAATACAATAAAACAATGATGAATGGAAAACCAACGAAGCGATAAGGCATATTTGTGATGTGGCGTGTGCGTTGCTTTGGGAAGAGGGCGTGTGTGTGGGGTGTAAACCACAATAGTTAGACACGCGGCTGCCGTTGATGTGGCTAACTATTAGTATGCATTTATGTATCTTCATATGCAAAGCAAACCGATTGGGCATATAAGTGGAAAGTAGAGTGCACGGGTCACTTGCCATATAATGTATGGAATATCATTAAAAAAAATTAAAAAGTAATTTCTAGGAATATAAAGGGATGTATTAAAAGGCAGTATTTCACTCAATACATGACGCAGTTTATTTGGTATTTTCGTTTAGACACCCAAAGCCGAAGAGCTTCCCTGATCAGAGGGCGGCTGTCAACGATTCGTCACGTTTCTGTTCATCGTCCAGTTGTTGTTCGATTCGCCAATATAGCTAATTCTATAAGCTTAAGTGTATTCATTGAAATTTAATTTCTTTCCCCATTCCAGCGTGGCGTTTTCCATCACAACTCCACCAACTACATCATACATCCACTGCCTGCCCGTTTTGGCAACTCAACTCACGTAATACTCGAATCGAATTATCACCTGCCGCCCAAAGACACCAGAGAATCTGCCGTTATGCCATTGGCTGCAAGCGTACTCAACGCTAGCGTACAGTTTGAGCCTGAAGAGGAGGGCTTCAACGAGTTGAACGACTTCTCGTTAGAACATACAGTAAGTGAGTACACCACACGTCCAGTACGTAATACCGGGTATGAGGCGCACGAAGATTTCGCGGAAGACGGAACAACACATAACTACACATATCATCACAATGGAAGAGGCGATAAATTAAAGAAATATGTGGCTATAAATTTACGTTATAAGCCAAGTTATCATCATCATCACAACGGCGAACAGCAGCAACTGAAACGTCAGCGACAGCGACAACAACATTCACAGCATCAACAGTACCATGAACAGAAGTCGCAGAAACTGCCTCAACGCCAAAGAAAACAAAAAGAACATCACCAACACCATAAACAACAACAAACGCTGCCAACACTACTTGAACACATCGATTTGCAGCACAACAACAATAACAAAGAAGAAAACGTTAAGAAAAACAAAAATAATGACGAACACGGTGACTATCAAAAGCGTACACGTCGTCGTCGGCGTCGTAACATTGCTTCGGGCAGTACGAAAATACCACAAGATCTGTATATTGAGACAGCGATCTTTGTTGATCGTGATCTCTTCCAGCATATGTCGAAGAATTTCCCCGACAATACCGAAAGTCAAATGATACGTTTTGTATTGGCAATGATAAATGCTGTGCAACTATTGTATCACGATCGTTCCCTAGGGCGTCGTATTAATTTCGTATTGAAACGTTTGGAGATACTTTACAATGACCCGTCCAGTTTACGGCGTTCCGATGATATTGACACGTATTTGAGTAATTTTTGTGAGTGGCAGCAACGTTTGAATCCGCCGAAGGATAGTGACACCATGCACTATGATCATGCAGTCATCTTAACAGGTGGGTGTGGGAAGTGAAGAAGCTTCAATCGAAAGTGGAAACTTGATTGTTATTTGGAATTTCAGATATGGTTTCTAAAGACAACGATCGAATTTTGTATACTCTTCTTCTTCCCGAGGCTTAGCCCTTAGGGACTATAGTTTGCTTTCTAGATTAAAGTTTTTTAGTGTTTAAAAACGTATAAAGTATTTCCCCCTCCCTCCAGGTCTGGATTTGTATGTGGTAGATAAAGGCGGTAAGAAGATCAGTCAGGTGGTTGGTCTGGCCCCAGTGTCTGGTATGTGTACAAACACTTCTTCATGCACCATCAACGAGGGCAAACATTTCGAAAGTGTTTTCGTTGTAGCACACGAGATCGGACATAAGTGAGTGCATTCGTGCAATGCGGAATGCAGTAAAATATTTTATTTATTACAATTATTTACAATTTTTGTAGTCTCGGCATGCGTCACGATACAATAAACGAACGAAATTGTGATCCCACACGTTATATTATGTCGCCCACACTGGGCAGCGGCAAGACAACATGGTCGGACTGTTCGCGTGATTATTTAGAAACGTTTTTGCGGTGAGGAAGTTAAAATTAATAACGAAAGAAGACTTTCTGATTATATTTTATCTTCAGAAAAGGTTTAGGCAGCTGTCTCTTCGATCACGGTCAGTTCGCCAACAATTTGGACCACTCGGCTGAGGGTATACTGCCGGGTGAACGTTTCGATGCCGATCAACAGTGTATGCTTAAATATGGACGTCCTTCAATGCGTGCGAAAAACCAAAAGCAATCAGATATTTGCACAGACTTACACTGTCAGCGCGATCGCCATACTTGGACTTCGCATCCGGCTTTGGAGGGTACCACTTGCGGATCAAATATGGTTGGTTTTCTCGGTGTTTTGTTGTTTTTGTTCCAAATAACGTTTATTTTGCATTGCAGTGGTGTCGTAGCGGTACTTGTGTGATACGCCCTGCCTATACGGAGTCCTACCATACACCTAAGCTTATATCCACAGCTACCAAAGTGGGTTATGATAAGTCGAATTTTCTGGAATCAAGTAAGATGGGTCATTTGTTGCACGAATACAACTACAATAAGGTGAGTGACCAATATTATTGGTGTATACTATGTATCAGTCCGAAAGCCTATTGTGTAAGATTCCTCGAAGAACTACGAAAACCCTATAAGATGAATCCCTGAATCGCTAATATACTAGGCTTGTGGAACATAGTTCTATGGAACCATACCATAATCTCTATGAGAAACGAAGTTTAGTTACCTGTATCTCAGTTTTGATTGTATGGAGACGCGAGTTCTTCTCCATTTCATACATGATACCTCTTTGACTTCTAAGGCGTACTTTTTTGTATATCGTTTAGTGTTCGAATATAAATTCAGAACTTTAAATATTTTTATTTTTAGCCTTTGAGTTGGAGTGAATGGAGCGAGGCGAGCGACTGTGCATCCGGTTGTCTATATGGACCTTCGCGTCGTCTACTTGAAGGCAGCACCGGTCTACGAACCTACTCACGTAGATGTATCGACCACTATCGACGTTGCCTCGGACGTGATCACAAATATGAAACTTGTGTAGCCAAAGATTGTTACAGTCTGAAAATTGTGATGACAATTGAAGAATTCGCTTACGACAAATGCAGTCGTGCACAAAAGTCGGACGTTGAGTTGACAGGCGAGGGCGTGCAAATAATAGGCGATATAGGTGGGTAACAGAAATATATTTGAATTACATTTTTATGACATACCGCACATTTCTGTAGAGGAATCCTGCAAGGTATACTGTCGCACAAAAACGAATGGCACAAAAACGCGTCGCTGGACTTTTCCTGACGGCACCACTTGCCGTACAACACTTTACAAGGCCGAAGATATATCATATTGCATTGGTGGGCGATGTGAGAAGTTCTCGTGCGACAATTCGACACAAAATTACAATAAATTGGATCCGCATTTGTGTGAACAACGACGGACGTCACCGGCACGTGCCGAGGAATCGGAGAGCCGGCGCTACAATATGGTGCATGCAACCACAGCCAGCGGCAATAATTTAAATTATAATAAAAATTTCAATAACAACAACAATAACATACCACAGTACAATATCTATGCGCCAACAACATACCGCAGTAAATATGAGAATGGTGAGCAATTTCGATGCATTTAAAAAAAAAGTAGTATTTATTATTCGACTTTTAATGCAGAGGTGGCTGTACGCAGTTTCCATGGTCAGGAACGTGAATCGCCCTACAAACGTAAAACGGGCGTCTATCAACCGTGGAATAAATACAATTATCCGCTGCGCGACTCAGCACAACCCGTGGCGCAGCCACAGCCACCGAAGCCGCCACCTCCCGTCTCGGCTTCTTTGGTAGCCATGGACACGGCAGCGTCGGCGGCGGCAATAGTGGAACCAGAATGGATTGTCAAATCGGGTTGTCATTCAAGTTGTATGGCCAAATCGAAGGGCATTCAAGTGGTGACCTCGCGCCGCACTAGTGCCAATAATATACAGCTGTGCACGCATACCGCCAAGGTATGAAGTTATTAAATTGGAGCGCAACTTTTGTGCGGCAATAAATGTTTCTCCTTTAAGCTTTTTTGTAATATTAATTTGGAAAATTTATGTTTGAATTATTGCAGCCTTGTGAACGCCTGCTGTCGGCCACCGAACACGCGGAACACACTTGTGCGCGCTACAAGCTGAAGGTGCGCGGTCTCTCTGGCTATGGCACGCAAATTGCGGCGAGTGTTGATGAGCCGGATCGGAGTTGCCGTGTCGGCTGTCAGGATGAATCCATTAAGTATCGCTTCTATTTGGTGAATGGCCGGTATGGGCACTTTCCGTTGGGTACTAAATGCTCAAACACCGAAGAACGTTATTGCGTCAATGGCAAGTGCTTGGAATTTGGGCCAGACAATATACCGTTGCAGCAGTCGCACATCAGTTTGGCCTTGTTTCGCAGTCGCCGTTCGGTGCCGTCGTACGATGTGCTGACGCCGGACGAACTTGTGGAGCCTACGGTGGAGAGCGTACGACAACGGCGTAGTTATCTCTACTTCGACCCCGTAAATATCACGGAGACAATCACACAGGATTTCATTAATACCATTGTGAAGAGTATAATGGACTTTGAGCAGCAGCATGTCGAAGGTGAGAGAATAGGGATTTAATGGATATATGGAAAATGTTTATTAAAAATATTATTGATTTTTTACAGTTTATGAATTTTAAACTTTCAACAAAACCTCAATTTTAAAAGCAACAAAGGTTGAAGAGCTTGTACAAAAAACTTTTTAAACCTTTTAAATTCAGATTTATTCAGTAAACTCTTTGGAAATTAGTTTGAAATAATATTTTCTTTGAACACTGTAACTCTCTAAAGTCCAATTTTATTTATTATCTAGAATTTTCTGTGAAAAGCTGTGGCGCGATATTTAAGGTCGAAATAATTACTATATATTTCTTTGAAATGATTCAGTAGATATGTCTTTAAGAAATTCTTTCAAAAACGGCTCAAAGCAACCCTTATAAAACATTAGAGGGTTAAGATGTGGCATCGGCTTCAAAGGATTTATCTATTCAGTTGTATATAATAAATTTTTAACCAACAATAACCTAATTTTGTTATACAATTTTATCTATAATTGTCTGGCCTTCAATAAATATTGTTTTTCTAACTCATTTCAGATGAATCACTCAATCGCGATCACATCGAATTCAATAATCCCATAAACATAGCCACGGAAGTTGAAGTAACCACGGAACTGCCAACGAGCACATAGATTCCAATATCTATTTTCTTCGAATATCGAATTGAAAATTATTTATAAATAATACTTTACACACAAGTTTTATATATTTATTTTTTTTTTTGTGTTAAGATTTGCGTTCCAAACACGAATTTTGTATGTTTGCGCTTTTGTAGTGATATTTTCATTAGGATTTTGAATAAATCATAGCTTTCGAATTGATCTTAAGTTTAAAACAAAAAAAATATTATTTATATAATATGTATGTATTTTAATTGCATATATTATAATATATTATGCTGATAATGTGTCTTATATTGCCCGAATATGAATTGTAGAATATGTATATGTATTTACAATAAATATAATTAAACAAACATTTAAATATTTTTCAAGTTTTTTTCTTTACTATAGAAAACACAAAAGTGGGAAGAGAGAGATTGAGAGATTAAGGAGAGATCAAAGTTGAAAGTATATCTTTGCAGATGTTGCCACCTGTTTCAATATGTTGTTTTGAAAAAGTGAATAAAATGATATAATAACTGTACTAGGGGCAGAAAAATAAGCTTTAGTAATGTTTGCTGTTGGAAATATATTTTTAAAAGAGTATGGGTATTAGGCTAAAGATGTTTAAAAAGACTTATAGTTGAAATACAGTTGAATTTCCATAGCTCGAATTTCCATAACTCGAAGTTATCCATAACTCGAACTCTTGAATTGGCGATAGAAGTCGGATTGCCTACAATTTTCCTTCCATAAATCGAACTTTTCGACCAAAAATTTAAAATTTTACTATCGATGCAGAATTCTAAAAGGGTCCCTATATCGTATGGAGGCGAACAAAAAATATGATATTATACTTATGCAATCCATAATATCATGTAACAAAGGCATTGGATATAGAGGTCAAGAGCAAAACAATAGCAAACCACCAAAAGAAAAATAAAATTACAGAATACGTGTTTTAACATATGTATATAAGTACAGTGAAAATAAAGTATTTTTGAGAATAGTGTTGCCAGCTGTTTGGGAATTATGTAATAAATTCAAAAATAAATAAATGAAATATTACAGAATAATTTTCCGCAAAGCGTTGCCAGCTGTTTGACAAATGCAATCAACATAAAGTGATAATCCTAATTCAATACTTATTAAGGGGTTTTCAATAAAATTGCTACAAAAATTTATTCCCGTGAAAATACATTCGATGTATGGAACTCGATTTCTACAACCTCCAGACTTTGAACCCAATTTTCGACGGTTTTCAAGCATAAGTAGACCGATACTGCTTCAATTTCACGTTCGATATTCGTATGAAGTTGATCAGTAGTCGCTGGTTTGTTGGCATAGACCATAGACATGACGTAGCCCCACAGGAAATAATCTAAGAGTGTCAAATCGCACGACCGAGGCGGACAATTAATCTGTAACATTTCGTTCTTGGTTTTAAATAAATCGATTGTGACACTGTGTGGCTTTTGGTCCCGTTCTCTTGGAACCACATATTGTCCAAGTCCACCATATCATCCAATTCGGGCCAAAGATATTCGGTTATCATTCAGTGGTAGCGATTTCCATTAACAGTAATTTGCGGGCTTGATCGTCACGGGAAAAATACGGCCCAATGACATCGTCGGTCCCTAAACCACAACAAAACGTACTTTTTTCGGGATACAATGGTGCCTCATGGAGTACGTGACACCTAATTTTGGGGAAAAATTTTCATAATTTCTGCTCGTTGTTGGATCGTATATCTTTCCATGATGAAATGGCAAACCTGTCAGAAGAGAAATGTCAAAAGAACGGTAAAAAATATGGCGTTTGTTGTCGCTATCGGTCTATTTTTATAGCGTCCATATTGAAAATCCCTTTAGTAGTAGCTAACTACTGTTCAATGGACATACCTGGAGCTTTGCCAGCTGTTTAAAACTTTAAATAAAGAAAAAAATAATCTAAATTTTAGAAGGTTTGCCACTTGTTTAAGCAAATTTAAAAACATATGGATTTTGGTATTGTATTTCCTTTAAGAAAGTCTGTATATAATTTATAGCTGTAGAAATCTAACGAATTTTATATATATAAGTTTAGAATATTATGATTTGCAACCGTTATATTTCTCAAAAACCGACAAAATAACGAATAATTATAGTTTGATCATAACTTATACAACAACAAAAATAACAAATTTTGAAAAAAAAATCCGTTATTTTTCCTATAACACACAGTGTGCTGCCTTAACTCAAGTATACTTTGCGGGAACCTCGAAAGTCTGTACAAAAGCGCCTAAAAGCGAACTATATATTTGCACTTTTTCCATAATAAATATATGAAACTAAATATGAATGAGCAAACAAAAGCCTAATGCAATGTTATTTAGACAAAACAATAAGAAATCGATCAGGGGCTAAAGCGCTTACTAACATTTAAGACAACACACATACTCAAACCTATTTATTTTCACACAGTTTTAGATAAATATCAACATACATACATTTATGTAGCACTCTGATACACCGTAAGCCCAACTGTATGAAATATTGAAAAATAAATTTGCTGCATTATCCGGCCTGTCATAAAACTAACTTTCATAGGCATTAACCAGAAAGTTGGTGTGTGTGTGCTGGTAAGTAGCTGCAATCAAGGTGGCAAGTGTTGAGTATTCACACCCACCAGAAAGTGTGGATATCGTGCCACACCTCCATTTGAGTGTAAGCTTGTAAATATACACATAGTTGAACCCACTTGAACTAATAAACAAAAGGAAGTGCGGAGCGAGGCAGGAACTAGTGCAAAAATATGAGGAATTTCGGTAGATACTTTGAAAGGCTGAAATACGACACCACATTGAGTGAATGGAGCTGGCTTGGCACGCGAACATTGAAATTCCATTAGTACGCTTACAATGTATTTACAAAAACAAGCAAAAATAGTATTTTCTACGTGTTTTGCAGCAGAAAGGAAACAACAACAACAATTGCAGTGTAGTTGAAGACAGCAAGGCGCAAGTATGCTGCTTCTGCCTTCTACTTTCTCAACGAAAGTGAAAGAGGAAGTGTGAACAAGGAAAAACGAATACGAAAACGAAGACATCAACGAAAGCGAATGCGAAAAAGCAAATATGAAAGTGCAAATATACAATTGCGACTGTGTGTGTGTATGTGTATGGGTGCCTTGCAGAACAAATATGAACCATTGAGGATGAGTAGATAAGGAAAATATGAAGGAAGGAAACATGCGAAACTCAGACAATATGCAAATCGTAAATGTAGGCAAATGCATTTGTGAGAAAGCAAGCAAATAGAAATATGAAAATATATGTACGAGAGTAGTTACAGGCGCTTGCTCTTGTGGGTGTGTCTGTGTATGTATATCTATGTGTTGAACTGTATAAGTAGAGTAGGGCAAATTGATTGCGCCAATAATGTGAATCCAACACAGTGAATAACTGCAATAACCTAGCACATTTGTTTCTGCCGAATGCGGCGATATGGAGACTTCTGCAGACGGAAGCTAGTAAATAAAACTGCAGACCCATATACATATATACAGATATTGATATTTATATATTTGCGTGGAGTTGCAGCCGGTTGTATAGCAGGTGCTGGTATCGGCGCCGCTACGTGCCAAGTAAGAAATTAGATAAAACACCCGCCGCCAATACGGTAGGTCACAGTCGGCGGCAGGATATGCGTCGCGTTACTTCGTTCGCGGGCGACCTTTAAGACAACAGCGCTAAGTGTAAAGTGATATCCAAAGAAAATAAATCAAATAAGAGGATAATAAATAACGGATTTGAAGTGTTGTTTTTGCGGTTGTTGACACAAAGAGTGATTTAGATGAAGTGATATGAATTGTGCAAAGTGTTGCATGTGAATCTATGATTTTTGGCCACAAGGATTTATTCGTATGTTTTTATGTGTGATTTTGGAAAAGTATTATTAAAAAAAATAAATGACTTAATGCTTATTGTGCTTAGTAAGTGGGTTGAATTGTTC
This sequence comes from Zeugodacus cucurbitae, assembly GCF_028554725.1. NCBI lineage: Eukaryota > Metazoa > Arthropoda > Insecta > Diptera > Tephritidae > Zeugodacus > Zeugodacus cucurbitae. The sequence goes on along the minus strand of NC_071671.1, from coordinate 64,317,876 downwards.
TCACAAATATGCAAACCAGCTGAACTTTTAATTCTTGGCGGTGTTGATGAGACTATTGAGTTTGATGAAGATCAAAATCTTAAAAATTTTCTAAAAAAATAAAAAAAATAATTTTGTCTAAACTATATTTTAAATTTGAAAAAGGAATGTCGGAAATACTCCTTAGTCTTTAAAACTTTTGATGTACCTTCAGGGGGGCATTGTGTTATACGTGATCAACTTTTGTTTTTAAATACACAGAGAAAAGTATGCAAGAGGAGGGGGTCTTCATGAAGAACTGCTTAAAACATTTTAACAAACAAAAAATTATAAATTTTGAGGTTATTTTGACTCTTCTTGTTCATATATAGGATTTAACGGATTTTCAAAAAAATATGGTATAGAGCTTATTAAATGAGAATATAACTGAAACGTCCAAGTCTTTCCTTAACAATTTATATTTATAAAAAAGTATATTTTCCAATAATATCTTTGAAATTCGATTAAATTTTGCTTAACAGATACGAAAATACTTTTATATAAAATAAAATACTTTTATATATGTATATTGGTGGTATATAACAAAAAGCAATTAGCAGCTTAAAAGTAAATATGTATGTTGATTTTATCGATTGCAGCATGAAATATAATTAGTCCTAATGTGTATGTGTGTGGCAGTCGATGAAATTATATTCAATTAGCATTGAAAAAACAAAGGTGTCAATAAATATACATCGAAAATAGATTATCACACAATAGTTAAGCACTCAGTGCTATGACATTCTGACTAGTAAATAAATATGCTATCTATGAGTAGCAGAGAGATCTTGGTAGAGTTCATTGTAGGACGACAGATTTTTGCTCGCACTTTAGGTTTCTTAAAGTCATAGTCCTCCTGCAGCAGACTACGAATCTGTCTCTTCAAATCAGACTACGAAAGGATGTTGCATTACTACTCTACATAGCTAGTTTCACATTATATCTAATTAAGACTGGAGGCAGCTAAATTGATTTGATAGAATCTACACGCTGTACCAAAAAAAAAACCTTCCAGATTGTGTGAAATGAAATGAAAGATTAAAAAACAGATAACGGTAGTTCTTTACATTCTTCTTCATCATTACACTCATTTATTGGTCTTATTATTGGGGTCCTTAGATATTTAGATAATTAATGACGGATTATTCTCAGATTGATTTCGTAAGAACAGTCGTTGAAAGTCCGAATATTGCATAACTTGTTCTCCAAGTGAATATGATCAATTAGAAATCTTAAATTATTTATACGCTACATGACAGAGTGATAACCATGATATATAAGGTGGTTTTCCTATTACGAGGGCTGCTGTATATATTTCTGGCCTAATAATGAAAATAGGAATATTTATCAACGAAAATGGTTTTATTGTTTTTCAAAATATTCTCCATCAAAATTTATACACTTTTGCATGCGCTCAAACCAATTTTCGAAGCACTTTTTTTGAGCCTTTTTTTGAGCGATTGCCAAATTGTGCGGGATCCAACGAGAACAAACCTTTTTTACGGCCAGGTGTTAATGCAATATCGAATGTATGCTGGTAGGAGAAATGCATAGGCATGCCTCTATCTGAAGGTATGTTACATGACGGTCTTGCATTATCTGTTCACGCACAGCATCGATGTTTTCTGGCACAACGGCTGTTTTTGGACGACCTTTACGGAATTCATCTTTGAACGAGCGTCGGCCACGATTGAATTCGTTGTACCAGTTTTTCACAGTGCTATAGGATGGTGCTTCATAGCCATACAAAGATTTTAGTTCATCGATGCACTTTTGTCGCGATAATCCACGTCGAAAGTTGTGAAAAATGATCGCACGAAAATGTTCACGAGTTAATTCCATTTTTTGGCCGAGATGATTTTTTTAATTCCCTGTAAATAAAACAATTGACGATTAAATGACAAAACGTTCTGAGTGATGTTATGCTAAAAAATCTCAAACTTTCCAATGGAAATGTCAGATTGCACCTGGCAACACTTAGTGTTGCCTAGGCCAGAAATATATATAGCAGCCCTCGTAAATGAAATAATATTTAAGGTAAAGCAAGCTTAAAAGTAAAATATGTACAAAGAGATTTAACTTTGATTCGACTCTAAACCCTTTGTAAAGCTTGGTCGCCAATGTCGAAGATGCGCCTTGGTGTTATTCAATTTGAGGGATCCTATTAGTTTTAAACCAAATTCGAGCGGTTAATGGATGGAAATTCCTTCTCATCCAAATTTACAAAGTTTCATTAAGATATTTTACACGAGATATTAAGTCAATATATCAACTTGAATTCTGTATAATATGTTGCTTAGAAAACATATGGATCGATCCAACCATATCTATGTAGATAACAGTTGCCACATTTTGATTGTTGTGAGGTAGGTAGAAAGATAGTTGAATAGTTTACGATATCTGAAACTTCTTCTATCGATAGGTGTTAAGTTAACAAAACTGTTACATTCTAATTATTATACTACATATTGAACATGATATGAGAGCTTACATAACAAAGATCATTCGTAGGAATCATCTGTGATATGATATTATGTTCAAATAGTTATTTATGTTATGGAGTAATGTTTCGTAGGCCTAACGAATGGTTTTGGAAAAAGAAATTAATTGAAATTATTTTAGAGAAAACTGACACTAATTGATTTACTAGACTCATTTCTTCACCTTGAATTTATATATATTATTATGTATATAGACTATTGACGCTTAATTAATCATTGTAAACATTCGTTTACAAATATATACACATATGTATGTGTGTTGGCACATGTTGTCAAATGTGGTTAGCTAATTTGTTAGTTATCTTGCATGCGTGTGAAACATTAAACGACAGCTCAATTAGATTTGATACAAAAACAATGATAAAGTTACAAGGTGGTTCAAGAACTAATCAAATACTCTTCTATATTAAAAGCTGCGACAATAAAACTCTGATACAAGGACATAATAAATAAATTTATATGAGTGTTTGTATGTCTGGTCATGTTCTTTGAAGTGTGTCAACTGTCTTAAGAAGTAGGTCAATCAATTGAGCACACTTTACACCTAAATATACGTATATTAGTGTGCGTCAATCGCATTTGGCATTGAAAACGAAAAACGCTATCATAATCTAAAAGAAAGTAGGCTCATTGGCCAGCCACTTGAATGTATTAACTAAATTATGTGCTTGCCACACAGTTATCTCCTGTAACCACTGAGTTTCATGGCCGAAAACCGACCTTAGTGAGACCATTGAATGGCTGCACACGCGACACTTATATTTGTAGCTTCGCTATCAGGACATTAAGGTATGCTTAAGCTTGCTTGGAACCTTGCCTAAGAGACAATTAATTTGTATATGAGATATGTAAATGCAACCTTGAGTAAGTTATATTTCTTTGCTTGTGATGGTGTGTGTGTAATCCTATTGCCACAAACAATTAACCAATTGATATTTTATCTTAATTGTCATTCAACTGGATGACTTGTCGAGTGTTTAACATAGCGTTTGCTTATCGCCTGACAACAATGTTCGATGACTAAGCGGAAATGCTGCTATAAGTGTATACAGTTGTGAAATATTTTCCTTTTTCAATTTCATCAATTGGCTATTAAATGGTGTCAATGCTGGCACTTCCTATGTACATTTTTCTTGGTTTTTTTTTTTAATTTTTCATATTTTTGCATTGTGAGCACGCAATGCTTAACTATCCAACCAACTTCCTCCTAGATAAGCTTAGCCTTTACATGAAATATGAAATTTTTGACCAAAAAAACAATAACTAAGTATCGTTCAAGTCCAATTGAAAATAAAATACAATTTTTACTTGCTATCGATTTTCATTTTATTGCTTTTTAGCTCTTCTTTGCATTTGTCTTTTCAATTTTGAACTCTGGTCACCACCACGTTTCAACTTCACCACATTTATGCCACAGTTTCATTATTAATTTAGTGCATTTCCCATCGTGTTTTTTCTATTTTTTTGCAAACACCCACTCTATGGCAGGCGAACCGTTAGCTAGTGGTCAGCAGTGCATTTACCGTTAAAACTACATTTACTTTATTTATGTCAAATTGTATTGTGTTAGTTTGCTGGTCGCTTGGTTGGCTGTGTTGTTGGTTTTCATTAAGTGGATGCCACTTGTATGTCTGTGTGTGCCTCTGTCTGCGGGGCAAGCGGTTCACATGCAATGCAATCATTATTAAATATTTAAGCACTTCGTTGTTGCTGCTTTTCCACTCGAGTGAGTGAGTCTATAAAAGTGGTTGTGGGAGGTATAAGGGAATGCAAGGAGCCCGGATAATGCACTGTGGTTCCAACTAAGTGTCTTTGGCTGATTTCGCATTGATTTGTGAGTTATTATTTAGAAGGTCTTTGAGGATTTACTTAAACTTTTCTTAGTAAAATTGGAACCAAATATTAAATTTTGTATAAAAAAGTGGGATCCTACAATGGTTGCACCATCTCAATAGACTACTTTTGTTGTGAATTTAGCAAAACACATATTGTATAGTCTGTTCTGTCGTCTCCTTGGAAATATATAATGGATGCGTAGGTGTCTATTTGGTTCCTAAAAATTTACTTACCTTCACAATCAATGAGCTTCGTTAGAAGAGTTCATTAGCTACAAATCTCAAAGAAGCTCTCTGTCTCCGAAATTCTTACTCTCAAAACTGGTTTCTACGATAATACTAGTCGAGTGTCACGGCACCCATGGAGGATTTCATATTCCATGTACAACTGCTGCTACTTTAGTACACTCTGAGATAGAATTTATTACTTCACTTAAGCCTTCTTGGTTCTCGGTCATGGATGAACAATCAGATCTGGTATAATAACCACTTAAATGCTCAGATTATTCCCATTTCTCAGTTGTTTTTCCCAGAAACATGGGTTTTTAAACGAAAAATGGAGACTCTCCCACTATGTTGTTGTTGTAGTAGGGACAGAGATATTGTAATTTTTAGAATTTGAATTTATAATATTGAGATAATTGAGACGATCGCTTAAGTATGTGATGTATGAATGTGTTTTCGATAATAAATTCCATAATTATCATAAATTTTCTTTATGTACGAGCTTGGCAGAAATACATATTAAGAGGAAGGCATATCTCGAAGGAGGCTTCAAGCGTTTAGTTTTTAGTTAAACAATTTCGAAATGCATGTTTATTGATTCATAATGAAATGGTTATAATGCTATTTTTAATAAGAAAGTAAAATAGAAAATAAAATTAATATTTTTGTCTAAAATTAAATATGTCTATTTCATGAATTAAAGTATTGAAAATCAGAAACAAAATTTCTTTTGGACACAGATTTTCTCTATATAATTTTGAATAACATTGAATTTGCATGAAATGGAGTCAAATCATGCATGTGTGGCAGCAAAGGAACAATCAAGCAATTCTACATCTCCAAACAACGAACTCACACTTTGTAAGTCCCATATTAAATAATTAAAGAAAATTATGAAAAAATTAAATTAATTTCCTCATTAAATAATAAAGTAATATGATAAAAGTAAACCATTTCATAAAATTTCCAGCAACAAAATTAAATCAGAACGATAATTGCACAACAGTGCTGAAGGTGAACTCACCCGTTGGTACTACAGTGCGTATACGTGTCCGCCATACCGGCGTAGCCACTGCAATGCACGCTGAAAATAACAGATAAGCGAAGCAGAAAATTAAAATGAATATTAAAAAATTAACTATTAATAGAAGGAGAATAAAATAATATGAATTAACAAAATAATAATTATATAAAAACACTAAAGTAAATTAAATGTTGAATGAAATGACTGACTAATGAAAATTCATTAGTGTGGAGAGCAAAAAAATAAAAAAATATTGAAGAAATATATTAAAAGTATATAAGCAACATAGTAACACTTTAATATTAATAAATACATATGTATAACTAAAACAAAAAAGAACAACAACAACACCGCGCGCCACACTAGTTTATGAACCAACAGCTGTGTCGTGGCTTTACGAGTTCAATAAAAGTGTACAACTAACTGCCCCAACATTGACGAACATGAACGAAATAGTATGCAACACGCCACCAGACAATTTCAATTTGTATTTGTATACTCTTTTTCTTATTGTTGGACTAGTGTAATGGCCCATTCAGCGCCAGCTCCTTCTCGCCAGCAATGCTAATGTGCGGTCAGCAGGCTTCGTGCGGCCTCGTGTTTGTGTAATTTCGTTGTAGTGGCGTGGCACAGTTGATAAATTTTCCGAAGATAGTCATATGTGCAGCAAACGCCAACCGACCGTCAACGCTCGTGGACACGTTTCCGTAGCTGTTTCCGCCGCCATCACCAGCACGTCAGCGGAGTGTGTGTATATCGGCATGAGTGCATGCAGTAACAAAGCTAATGTTCATGAGTGACCAAAACGATAAACGGCAATTGGCTTAACGGTACTGTTCAGTCATTGTGTACAAGCCGTGGAAGGAAGAGGAAGTGTGAATTTAGTAGTGAGCAAGTTGGTGGTGCACCAGTGAGCAATCAGGCAAATTATAATGCAAATACGTGAACAACACAACAAAAGCAACAACAGCTATTGTTTGAGCGAAAATAAAAAACAAAAAATATGAAAAAATATGTAATTGTGTCTCCACACTCTGTGTTTGTGTGCGCGTGTGTCTGTGTGTGACAAATAGCCCGAGGGCGTGCAGTGCAATTCAGTAAAAATGGCAGGCTATCTGTATATATATACTCGTTAAAAATCGCATAAATGTGTTATTTGCCGAAATCCGATTAAGTTCTTTCGAAATACGTGCAACAACAAAAAAAAAAAACAAAAACAACAAATGATATAAATATTACATATATGCATATAGGGAATATGAAAGACCGTATAATAAAAAGCTGGGAAAACCGCACGACTAATCAGCCTGCTATTATGTGACAGTGTCCAACAGAAAAAGTAAATAACAGTAAATAATAGAAAAATAGTGTTTGTGTGCCACTTTGTCTAGTGTCATTTGCCTGACCAATACCGCAAGAGCAAATAACTGTAGAAAAAGAAAACAAAAAACTCAGCTATCCATTAATAAGTTCGCACAAAACTCGTTTTCCGCCTCGTCCCTACGCTCCTTAGTGTTAATTTTCTTTGCGCGTGCGTGTGTGTGTCGTGCTCTACATTTATCGTTGTTGTTGTTGTTGCACTTTCGAGTGGGTGTTTCTGCATATTTATGCAGCTGCTGATGACTTATTGCCGGAAAGTTTCCGCTGTGTGCATTCGTTTCGCTTGAATGCACGAGCTCGCTGAAGTGCCGTCACTGCTCTCGCAACGTTGCAGTGGCATTCGCTTTTCACACGCTCAGCGGCAGCCTCGACTTTAAGCAGCTGCAAGTACGCTGTCCAAATACAACTTGCTAGTGCACTTATAAACTCACATATATACACACACTTATACAAGCAGCGAAATGCCACCAAAACGCAGACGCCGTTTCCAAGGATTATATTATCATTCGTCGCCGCCGAAGGGTGAGTAAGCCGTTTCAATTATTCAATTAAGTGAAATTTTTCAATTACGTAGTCTGTTCTGTTCACTGTGATTGCTCAATTAAAGAAATTTGTACTTTATGGAAAATTTTGCAAATTTTTTAATTTCTGAATTCGCATTTCTGTATATTATTTTACTTAAAGCATTACAATTGTGTTGTGCCTTGCGAATATGGCCTAATTAATCAGAATTTAAAAGATGACACACATAGTGTTCCAAATATAAGAAGTAATATATTTATCGGAATGTTCATTATAGTTCTGTGTCTTACATTCTACCTACTTCTAAATACAGTTTGTGGTGAGATCAGAACTCTTACATGATTTTCAATGTGTATACAAAAAAAAAATAAATATTGTAAATACAATTCAAAATTTAAAATTTGCAATGTAGACCTGCTTCTCTCTTAAACAATTAAAAAATCTTCTCTTGCGAATGACTGCTAGATTGTTTTGTGGAACCTAGGACGTCATACCATTTAAGTATGTTATAATTTCGATTGAAATGATCGAATTCCATCCATTTTACAGTTATTATGAAATTTAGTGGAAATATTTTTTTAATTTAAAATTTAAATGAAATTGTTAAAGCCATTATGCAAGTATTTAACGATTTGTTCTACGAAGAGAACTCTTTCTACATCATCCTGAAGGTATAAATTCGACAAGTTGGAATTCGTTTACTTAGTCTCACTGCTTGGTGTCCGGAATATAAATATAATAAACAGACAAGCTCACTTAACTTTAGGATCGTCTTTTATTGTTATTTTTATTAAAATATATTGTGTTCTGATCGATAAATTAATCAGAGACTTATTTCATCCATGTTTAACATTAACTTAACACTAGATTATCGGATGTTGATTATATACCAATTTTTACTGATGTGTACCGTGACAATGGGTATACCAAAGGGATCTGCAGGGAAGAGGAATGGACGATTACATTTATTTCATTACTTAACTAAGAGCCAACGTTTTTAAAAAGCATTATTAAAGTTATATATTATATAAATATAGGTATTAAATAGTGTTAAAATTTGTAACGAGTCAAATTGGCTAAGTCCATAAATCTAATGTAAAAGAATGCTTAAACATTCCTACCAAATAAAGGGTTTTTCAGGGTAGACAGCAAACGACGCCATATTTTTTGCCGCACTTTTGACATTTCTCTTCGGTAAGGTTTGCCATTTCATTAACGAAATAGATACGATTCAATAACTAGTCGAAATTATTAAAATTTATGGTTGTCATAATCCTGCCCTGTTTGACCGCTCGATGATAACCGAAGATTTTGGTTCGAATAGGATGATATGGACTTGCACCACATATGTGGTTCCAACAGGAATCGATTTATTGAAAACCAAGTTTAGTCAACATGTTATCTCACGGAAATTTGATTCAGCGTCTGGACTTCAGCAAGCGTGTCCGTGGTGGTCATGCAAAAGAAATCGAGTTCCATACATAATGGCATCGAATGTACTTTCATAGGAATAAAGCATTTCATTGATATCCCAAAACGTTTTTGTAAAAAAAATGGTATCGCGCTCTTATTGAAAAACCCTTTACATTCCTAAATTCTACTAGAATAACGAAAGTCATTTTGTTAGGTATATTTGGGCCAAGAGACGGTCGGAATATATTTTGCAAATTTTGTATATCGTTTTACCTATGACGCTAAGAAAATATGCTCACTTAAGTACTTTGAGATATCTCGCAAATTTATATAGATTTATAGTCCAATTTTTAGACCGCAGTTGCCTCACCTTAAAAGCACAATTTGAGCTAAGTTCTATTTATCTATTCATTAGTTATATTATAAATTAAAAGAATGTAATGGAATTTAAAATGGTGTCGTGTGAAAAGTAGGCGTGATTGAAGTCCAATTCAGGCCGTCTTGAAGGTCTATAATTAGGATGTTCAGGGAAAGAAATGTAAGGAGATAGCTCAAGTTGATAATTGTTGGTTAGATAGTTCATATTATAATGGACCTATTATCTATTTTGTATGTCAGTTAATTTAATTTAATGCGTTAGTCCTTAAAGAACATTTAGTAATTCCCGTCTAACAGGGGGTCCCGATTTCTATATTTACACTGTTTTACGAAATGTTGCAACGAATTGATTTACAAAGTATGGCTGGTTGATGTATCTTTCGAGGTATACCCTACTGTCTTCAACCTGGTTAGAGTAGATTTCCTTCTCACTGAGTTTCCCATTTTGAGTGTTTGAAACACATTTCTTGATTTTTATGCAAATTGTCGGTTGCGGGGGCATATGCATATATGGATGTGCGGATTATACTATCCATATCCTGTTATCCATTTTATTTCTTTTAAGTGTTACAAATAAATTCGTTATTATACTTCCACAGCATATATTACTACTTCACGTCATATCAATAATATGCTCTTCAAACAGGGAAGCAGTTATACAAAAATTTGGTGTAATCACTCCAAAACTATTTAATTGCCAACATCAAGTTTCGTCATTAGAAATTAACTCACCATACATCGAATTAATTTGAAGTGGTCGTACCCACAAACTAAACTCAACTAATTATTGTGCAAATATAACTGTGAAAATTAATTACCCAATGCGAATTAATTTGGTAAACTTAAATGGCGCGACATAAAATCACATAATAAACAACATCGCACAATAAAGCTCCTACTACATATGTGTAAGTTTGTTGGTGTTTAAGGAAATCTGCCATTAAAACACCAATGTAATGTGGAATGTGACTTAAAACGCTTTTCGTTGGAATGTTTACGGCAAAAGTCACGCGAAATTCGCGCTCAGGTGCTGGTATTTTTATGTGCGGTTATGCCGACATCGCACATGCAAATTAATAAAAGCAACGTTCCCTTAATGAAACAAGAGTGGGAGAATAAACAATGATATGTATATAAGTAAATAGGGCTAAAAGTTATATACTAGTTGCACAATAACACTCTGAATAAGTAATGAATAACAGTATTAGGGACTTTGGAGGGATAGGCAATGGGGGAATATTGGCTGTTGAATGGTGTTTGAGGTTATATGAAACTAGATATAGCTAATGAAGGTACATACATATGTTTATATGCATTGAATTTCCGTTAGATAAAGCACGATGTATGTGTATTTATATTTATATATACTAAGTATAGTAAATAAAACATTTGATGAATGTATGCTAATATGCATATATATATGTACATTTGCTTAGAGAATGTACGAAGAAGTCTACTTTTTCGGGATTACAGTATTTTCGGATTGATCAAAAATGCAGATTTCATGTATATATGCTTATATAGTATTATAAGCAAAATGTTCTTCGAAGTTTAAGATTTCACTATACCATAGTTCGATCATTGGCTCACGTTCTTTCGGGATTGCCATCTCTAAATTGTTCATACATATATATTCCTATCATTTGCATATTTGCATATACTACATAAGCTTACATGACTCTTAATTACTGTAGTAGTACATAAACCTCAATACTAATTCACATTCATTTCTAACCAGAGGCAACAAGTGGCAACATGCCGCTATAAATTTCACGATATATTTCACATATTTTCTCTATACCTTGCTTTTTGCTCGCCATCTTAAATGGCACAGCGGAAATGTTTAGTGTGCGATTTCCGTTTCACTTCCGTTTCGTTTTGATTATTTGCATGTTGACGGTGGTAAAGGAATTCAGGCGATAATATACGTACGTTAAAAGAAATATAAGATGGGTATATGAATATATATATATATTTGCATACGAATATGTGTATGAAGGCATAGTGATATTATAGCTATGAAGATAGATAAATGAATGTAGATAGGTGAGAGCAATAAAATAGCGCTGACAACTTAATGAAGCGCTTATGGGTATGGCAAATTAGAAATAGCTTGTAGTAGGAAGCATAAATTAGTGCTCCTCATATTGTTACTAATATAAGGAAAATTTTGAATATTTAAGCGTTGAATTAGTGAACAGAAGTTAGTTTTAATATTAGCAGTCCTAAATTGGTATACTCAGTGAGCGAAATGTCATAATGTTTTAAAAAAAATAATTATACAAAAAATGGATTAATGAAGGGGGGATATACTATAAACTTTCTTACTATCATAAAATTATTTAATATACAATTCAATGCCTGGAAGTTTACATTTAGCAGTTATACGTCGTATGTTCAAAATTTAACTGGAATTTTCGTTTAATTTAATGCATTCAAATTGATTTCGATTCGATATTATGCACTTATGCCAGCGCTTCTTTCAATCGTCGAAACACTTCTCAAACACGATTTTTGTTAGTATTTGACTCTTTCAGCGATTTCTCGTATGATTGTAAAACCATGACCCTATAAGCGGTTACATGGGTTTTGTCAATATTTTTTTTCTTTGTAAAAAATTATTTATTTAATTCAAAATTTTTTCTGTCTTATAGATACATATTTAAAGAATAATTTCCGAAAAAAAAAAATAATATTGTTGTCATTGTGACGTCATTTCCGGTGACCCCTCGGAAAAAAGTTACGTCCGCGTTGTCAGCATAACTCCTGAGATGGATCATTCAAAATAAAAACCAAAAATAAGTGTTTTAGGTAAGACCTTAATTCGTACTTGAACGAAGGAAAGACAAAGAAGTAAAAATTGGAACGTTCGCAGACATTTTTCCAAAAAATAAAAATTTCGATAAAATTTGCTTGACATTTTGTTTTTTTTTTTAAATAGTTGTAATTGAAAAAATTAAAATTCCTTCGTTCAAACACGAGTAAATTGTATCTTGAACATCTATGCAAAACTTCATCAAGATTGGTTGAGTAGTTTTTCGAGAACATTTAACAACCGACTTTGAAAACACGGTTCCGAGAAAAACGCATTTATAGTTTTGAGTAACAATAATACCTGACTTGGAGCGCACACCTTCCTAAGGCTGTATCTTGAAAATTTGGGATAATGTTATTGAATTTCTACAACATAAATTAATAAGGAAAATCCGGAATTTTTTTTTTAAATCAACGAATCCCATATAACCCCTTAAGTTCTATTTATTTTTGGGAATAGAGAAGACACACGGAGTCATGTCTGGCGAATATGGAGGCTGAAGCCTCGTTGCATTATTGTTTGTGGCGAAGAATTCACTAACTAGTAACGAAGTGTGAGCTTTTAACAATCGAAAATCGCCGAGTTCATAGAAACACGTCTAAGCTTTGCGGCTGCTATAGACAAAGTAAGCAATGAAAACATCAGGGGAATGTATATCAACATAATTAAAAAAAATTGATATTGTACTCATAAAATTCGAGAAATCTGAAATTTTACAAATCCCTTTATTTTTTGAACACACCGCGTATTATGAACAGACGGACTTATACAAAAGTCAAATGGTGTTATAGGTTACCTTTTAATTTTGGAATCGTAGAGATTTGTGTGACTAAAGATATTTCTTCATATGATCGTGATTCATGTAGAGTAGGTCACCAACCTTGAGGTCAGATTTTCATTGAAAATATTCTCTCTCCGCTGGGTCAAAAGGGTTTACTTATAAGGTATACAAGGATTTTTTTTTTCAATCATGATTTAAGTTTTCCAATTTTTTTCTTATCAATGGAAGGTAAATTAATATTTATTTTTTGCGAAATATCTACTACGTTTCATTTTCTGTTGCGTTTTGTGAAATTTTATCCATAATGGTAGTTAACCCAATTAGAAATGGAATTAAATAGAGAGTTGGAAATACGAAACTACTTTTGCGCTATTTTTAATTTTGCTTTCCTTTGCTATAAATAGTTTACAAAAGAAAGCACCTCATTGCAAAGCAGTAATGGAAAGAAAGTATTTTCGCTATTTTTATAAAAATTTTATTTTTAAATTTTTTAACATTTCACTAAAAAGAACTTAACTGCATTCAAATTATATGCATTACGTAGGCAAATGCGTCACATGCCATGACAAACGATCTGCATAAATGCCTATGAAATTGGACTAAATATAGTTTTTACTAACAAGAAAAGCCTTGTCCAAGAAAAAGCTAGTCCATCTTACATGTACTATTCATCATAAGCTCACATATGGCAATAAACAAGCATGCGGCATGCCAGTGATTTTTACTCTTTAAGGACACCAGGCATATACACTTACATATGCATAGCCTTGGCTTTGATTTCTCCCATCGCCCACCGCTCATCATGTTGTAGGCTATTCAAATTTACTCCAATTTACTTTTTCTTGGCAAAGCATACCAAATTTTGTATATTTAATTGTAGCCTACTTTCCGTTAACAACTATGTATGGACAGCTGTATGTGTGTGTGTATTGGCCTGTATGCTAATGGGAACACCGAAAATATGTGCTCACCTTGGCATATTTAAAAGCCAATAAAGCGCAGCATATACTTAATTTCATGCATACAAACAGTTATACATATATAGATATGGACATATGACTTCAGATATGCACTTTATATATGTATCATATGTGTAGTATGGTTCATGAGAACTCGACACATGTTCTAAATAGCGCAATCAGTTTAATATTTGTTTATAGACGCATAAGAATAACGGTTTGGGGTTCAATTAGTGCATTAAATCGAATTTCAACACACTTTTCAAACACTTCTTTGGTTGCGTATACGCAGTGTTGTCCACGAAAACATTATAATATTTGTTTACTGTTTACTCTGCTCACTCTGCAACACTTTCACCTCAATTGCTTATTAGATTATTTCTAAATAAATAAAAGCGCTCATGAATGCCCAGAAGTGTGGTGAAATTAACATATTAACGCTGCTGATTATCCGCTGTGTGTCCGAGTTTCGTGGAAAAAAACAAACTAATTGTTGACTTAAGGCATACACGTAGAGCGCTGAGAGCTTGCTTCCAATGTAAGTGTGGAAATGTTGAAGAGTAAATGAATTTCCGTACAATTCACTGGAAATACGTGTAGTGTTGGCGTGGGTGTATAGCATTGTACAATTACTTTTAATTTTCATTATAAGCTGACCTTGTTTTTGTTTGCTTTTCGGCAGGCAAGGCACAACAACACATAATAAATACACAACAATGAAACAGCTAGTTGTTTTCCTTTCCCTTTCAATTCCTTAAAGAAAATAGAAAGAAATGTCGCATTTAACTTTGACCAACAAAAGCCTGCTTGCACCATCTGTCGTCCCGCAAACTCTCCATCGTTTATACAAATCGCCTTTCAACGCTTGGCTTCCGGTGCCTTGGCTGTCCGCTTGGCTAGACACACACGGTTGGTAGACTGCTGTCGGTTTGTTGGTCACTTGGGTTGCCAGCCGCTTTTTGGCGGTGGTTTGGTATGTGGGGCTCTGCTATGGAATTTTCGACACCTTTCGGCCGGCAATTTGCCTGTGGTCGTCGTGCACTTTTGGAAATCAGTTGTTGACCGGTAAGCGCAGTCAGTAGACGTGTTTCAAGTCGTCGCTTTCAAAAAACCCAATACACTTTGTCAACGTCAGTAAAGTGTGTGCTCGCTTTGTGGTCAATTAAAATAGAGTAATGAATAGTTAAACCGAATTTCATTTAGTTTTAGCTGTGCAATGAGCACTCACATAATGTATCGATTAGTTTTTGGTGGTAAAAGTTGTTGTGTTTATTGATTTTGTACGCTATTTGCGTTGAATTACTTGTACTTTCTGTTTAATTTTCATAATAGAGGAAGCTTCTGTTGAATATTGTTTCAAATGTCATGTGGTTGATTACTCTATCAATACCGCATTTTTGATATCGAGCTCGCAGCTCCAGATTGTTTTCTTCTTTTGATCGCAATCATAATATTAATAATTCTATATATTGTCATAAGCTATATGTGGTTTAAAATTTTTAACAAATAAATCAGATTTCACATTTTTGAGTTAAATATTTAATTTAAACTTTCATATTTATATTTTTTCAGTTCTACCAATGAACGGACAATCGTCGAACCAAGGGCGAAAGCGTCGTGATATAGATGGTAAGTAAAGTAATATGGATATTATTATAAAAGCTGCCGACACTCTATTAATTTGATTTTTTACTAAAAAGTGGCTTTTAAGGGCTTCATGATGTAGCGTTTGTTTAGTCTATGGTATACATATACGAATTTTTATTCAAAGAAAGGCTCAGATCGGCAGATAATTAAGATAAGTGAAGCGTTGTTTTATATTATTAGGGAGATTTAATTGACAATATAATTTGGAGTAGTTCTATTATAAATTCTAACAATTTTTTTGTCATGCTCCGCTGTATTCGTACCAATCAATCCTCACTTGGAAAGAATTGTCTGTAAAATCTTTATATGCATGCTTATTGCCAAGATTATTGATAAAGAATTTATGAATTCCAATAGATTCTTCAGGATACTGAAAATAGAGTATAAAATCACATAGTTAGTGAAGTGAAGGTACGTAAAGGCCTTTCATCATTCTCAAATGGGAATATTATGATATATTTTAACTTTCAAAGTTGGCAAATACCTCCAAAAGGTATAATCTGCACAACTTTTGTCTGAAGATAATTCAATCTTTCCGGGATTACGGGAGAATAAGCGTTATTAATTCCTTTCTCTATTTCAAATTTTCACGACTTTCAATGGGCTGGTAAATGAACAAAAATTACTTTTTAGGGTTTGATGATTTGAAGAAGAAAAACATTTTACATACTTTTTTTGTTGTTGTTGTTTTTTGTAATCAAACAAAAGCAATTCTTTTCAGTGGCGCATGTGATTTCCGCTCTCTGTAAAATCTGAAACCAAAAATTCTAACGGGATTAGAGAGAGTACATGTTTGGTTCTGGTATGAACTAGGATTATTAATTTCGCACAAAAATTGGTAAAATGGCGTACCTTTAAAATTTTTTTTTGAAAATTGCTTTTTTTCAGCCACAAATCAAGTTGAAAAGTGAATAAGATCTTCACCGATTTGATTTATCCTAGTTCATACCATAGCTATATATGTATAGAATAACGTATTAAAATTTGGAACCGATTGGATTAAGGTATACATATATAGCTATGGTATGTTTTGAGTAACCCCATGCGCCAGTCGTAAAAATACTGTTTCGAGAAAAACGCGTTTAAAGTTTTGAGAAGCAAATTCTTGGGTATAAAACCGACCTACGCTTCCACCATAAATCGGCCATATATTCGAGAGTTTTTGAAATTTTCACTTAGAATTTTAAAGGATAGTTATAGGTTCGAATTAAATTAAAAAGAAAATAGATTTTTTTTTAAACCGAGAATGGATGGGGTCCCCTTAAGTCAGCACGCGTTTGAAAGTGAACTTGCTGGAAATGGAAATAACTGACTAGCAAAGTATTCTTTACAAAATAATAACGAACGCAATGGTTTGGAATGCCAATTTTTCGAGTTGAAGGCGTACGGAATGAATTTCCGATAGCAGAAGTACTTGAGTCAACCAATCAATTTTTCTTTTGATAGCAGTGTTAACTGAATAACTACTCAAAATGAATTTTTTCTGCTTACAAATCTCATTGACATGAGATTAATTAAAAATCTATTGAAGAGAAACTTTTTCATCTACGTTAATGAAGTACTTGATTAAAATGTTTTAGTTTAAAAAATTTAATTTTTACTCAAAGCAATATCAATATTAAATAAATTTCAATAATATTTTCATATTTACTTTTGTTGTACTTGCTTTTCTCATTAATAATTTATATAAAACATTTAATTAATGATTATTTGCCTTCATTCACTGTAAATAAATAATAATTTATTACCAAGTTTTGCAGTTTTCCTTTAACCGAAAACGTCTGCATATATTACTGTTGAATTTCTCTCAGTAATTCTCTTATTTTGCTGAATTTCATTTAGCTGAAGCTATTTACCTTTATTTTTGTTGAGCTCTTATACCCTTGTGCTTATTCAAGCTTGTGTGCCTTAAGTTGTTTTCACTTTTGTCTACTTCAATCAATCGTCTTTGTTTTGCTGTTCAATTTACTTCGCTTTCACATTGCTAAGTGAAATATGACAAATGTTATCTTATAGAAATTAATTTTTAATAAGCCAATTGTATTATTCAATTAGTTCAGCTGTTGGCGGTCGGTTAAGTGGTATGATATCGCATGCGAATACAGCTTGTGGCAGCTTTGTGGTGGAATATGGAAAATATCTTTTAAGAGGGATATTAGGTAACATTAGGACGAAAGAGTGTTTTAGGTAGGTAGGAATAAAATATATTTTGATTTTATGTGACATATACGTTACTAACTCGAATGCCACAAATTTGAATCTTTCTACATACGTTCGTCATGGCGTATACGCAACATTCATTGTCTTCCTAAATGGTGGTGAATTGTGTATGAATATAGGGGACAGGGCGTATGAGCAACAATTAAGCGTTACAAAGAGTGTTTGTAAGGAAAGATTGGTTAAGGCAGTAGTTTACTTTACAGGCTTCAAAAAATCGATTTTTTTGTTTTGTTTTAAATCTCTTCCAAAACTATCCAAGAATATGTCTTTAAAACTCCAGCGGTCAATTCGACATATTTTGGAAGCTAGAGCAGTTTTAGTGGCCGAGGGTCGAGCAGGTGCGAATGATACTGAAAACTTTAAAGCGCGTTTTCTTGAGTTTTCATTTTCACAAGTATTAGAAAACGGTGCCGGCGATAGCAAAAAGAATATATATCCGATCGAAAAAAACCAAAGTGATCTAGCTTCAGTGTATTAAATTATCTTCTATTTGAACAAGACAAAAGTAGTTGAAGTTGGACAAAAGTATTATTTAAACTACATACATGTTTTGCAACTTAAAGTCAATATTTTTTCTTAAAAAAGTGATTTTTTTTTTCAAACTTCGAAAAAATTTGGAATTTTATAACTTCTTCGGTATGTTTAGTTCATAAAGAAAAGAAACTTATAGAAATTAAAAAAAAATTGGTTCGACTGTTTCAGATGCATCGCACGACCTTCATCACCGGCACCGATTTACAAGTGCAGACTCCAGGCGCTCCAGAAAAATACCTACAACTTTAAAAAAATTTCAATATTTTTTAATAATGAATATTGTTTTTTAAGCCTTAAATATAGTACACTATCGTCTTAAAATTCCGTTTACGGCAATCATCTTTAAATATTCACTAAAATAATTAGATACAGTTAAACTTCGCTAACTTGAAACACTATAATCTACAAAAAACTTCGAGTTAGAGAGGCTTCCGAGTTACGGAAGATAATTTGAATGAAATTTTACTTCTACCGCCAATTCAAGAGTTCGAGTTATGGAGAACTTCGAGTTGTGGAATTTAAACTGTATTTGCTAAGAATATAATCCAAGTTTACTTCCCCTAAGCAATATATTGTTAGTATGCTACAAAACACCAACTTTATATTCCCTTACTGATGAAGAATACACTCAAAATTCATTTAACAACATTTAAAATACTTAAAAGACCATAAGCAGCACTCTACTCACCTTACGCCAGCATGCTAGTGCAATAGCATGTCAACACGCTAAGCGGATACGGTTACAAATCAGGGTGGGGAAACACTGAAACTTTAATGAGAAAAGTGCGGTACTTTAGTTTCGAAACAACAAAAAGAGTGCTGTCAAAGTTACTATTACCGAAGTGCAGGGTTAATTGAATTTTTACACACCTTAAAATGCAACTGTCTGTTTTTCACTTCACAGATTTCTCGGTGAAACTATCAACCATAAGAATATGGATGCACGAAAAGGATATTGGCAAGCTGACACGCATACTCTGGGCTGGGCAGGGCAGTCGGCTGTGTCAGCAGGCGAGCACAAATCCGCGTGTCAAGCGCTTCTTGGCAGCGGTGCCGTATGTGATGGTGAGTGAGATTGGGCGAATCAAAATTGCTTAGAAATCAACCAAATATAAGCTAATATGCAAACAAATGTTATATTTTTTCTTTGAAATCATATATTTTCTTCGGCGCATAATTTTAGAACTCGATCAAGGACGTACATCAGGCCGTCATTGATAACAATTTAGAGACGTTACAGGCGAAAATGGAGCCACCGGTGCCACCGGCGCTCATTACCTGTCGCGATGCGAACGGCTTGAATCTTATACACAAGGCGGCGGGGTTGGGGCATACCAAGATACTTGAGTATCTGATTGGCATTTGGCCGGATGGCGTTGCCGAAACGGATGTAACCGGCAAAACACCGTTACATTGGGCGGCAAGTCATAAGAATAACATGCGCTGTTATACGCTGCTCACGGAGGCCGGTTGCGATGAGGAGGCCTTGGATTATGTAAGTGCAAATAATATTTTTTTATTGCTGTTGTTGCTGCTATTATTAAATAATATCAATATTACTGCAATTGCGTGCAATGCGTCAAAGTGTCGTGTTGAAATTGAAACTAAAATTGCAAACGAATTTGAAATGAAAATGTCTAGTGACTAACAGTTGTACTTACTCTTCTTCTTCTTAATTTTCCTGTTTTTGTTATTTTTAGAAAATGAAATCGCCCACTTACTATCGCCACAAGCCGCACGAAATCGAGCGTGCCTTCTTGGTTTATGTGCCGGAGGCGCCACGTGTCTCACCGGATGTCACCACCGATTGGGAGGCGCTGAGCGAAGATATCGGCGATGGCGGCAAGGTGAGTTGTTTGATCGTCAGCTGTCGTTCATTGTTACATATGCTATGCGTTTTCTCTTTTAAAAACGAGTTTTCTAGATTTGTCAATAATTATTAAATGTGTATTTATGTATTGATGCATGTACGCATTTTGCGTTCTGTTTCTCTTTCGTTTAACACCCCGACTTCCTTGCCCGCCTTCCACAAATGGTTTGTGTTCCTTTTTGTTTTTCTTCGAACAGAAATTAGATATTAAAATACCAGATACGAATGGTTTTCATAGTCGCACCACTGACGACAGTATTGAAAATACATCCGAGGTGGATTTGAATGATGGGTGAGTATCGATGTTGTTTGTGTAGTGAGTTGGTAGTTGTAGTAGTATTTGAATTTGTAGTGCATTAGTAGAGTTGCCATTTTGAAAAAAATGTTAATTTTTGGAATTTGATGCACAAAATAAGTTATTTATTTCTTAAATAGACATATTTTATTACCATAAAGTAAGTCTTGGTTCTAACGATATTACAAGCACATATTTCAGTTTTGCAACGTATAAATTAAAATGTTATGAATATCTTTATATATATGTATATGCATAAATCAGGTGTTATTGTCGAAATTATTTTGTATTTATTTTGTTGTTATCATTTTGTAGATTATCTGGTATAAAATAATCTTTTGTCTTTTTTCCTCTGGATTCAAAATATTACTTTTCCTTTTTCTTGGGTACAAGCTTCACTTCACTATATTCTCGTAGTTCGCTCTAAATCGCAGTGAACACCTAGCTCACAGAAAGATTACCCTTTTCAGGGTATAAAAACTCAAAATATAACTCTTATGGATATCCTTTCCTTAAGGCTATCAAACTTTTGCGAAGTTAAGATTCATACCGTTAGTCATCTATGCCAACAAGCTGCAGTAGATATTACACGTTTAAGCAGGTTTTGAGTTAGTATCAGGGAGCTTTGTCGTCATATGAAGTGTTAGAACCACCTTCACCTTCAGGAGTTTTTTAATTTTGAAAATGATTTTTAAACTCCATTTTGCCCTTGGGAAATGAACAAAGAGAAACTAATCAATCTTAAATAAGTAAATCTTGTTTTTGTATTCTGCATTCTCGAAGAAAAAACTAATTCGGGAGTATTGATGTAGACTATAGACTTTAGCTCAAGAGTAATTTAAAAAAATGAAATTTGATAGCCTACCAAGATGTATCCTCTATATATAATACCGGATTTTATCGATAAAGTCTAGTAATTTTATTTCCAGCTAAATTGGACTTAATTATAATATATAATATGAAAATATCAACTATTTATTAGCAGAGAACTTAACCATCTAGTGGCTCTAAATATGATCTTCAGAGTCCGCTAACGTGACGTCATCAAAAATCTTGAAAAAAATTGTATATGAAGATTTCAAAGATAAGACTGCTGAAGTTCAGTTAATTTTAAGGTAGTTAGTTTTTCTAATAAGCTAAAGGTTGTTGATTTTTATATATGAAGAGTATACTCGTATAGTTATCAAATTTAGCTTATTTATTTGTTGAGGTTAAAAAGATAAAAAAAAATATTTTTTTATAATACCTGGAATTGTCACCAAAAACTTACCAAAAGATTTAAAAAATTTAAGCAAATTCCAAAAATTAACAATTTCTATACCAAGTTCTTAAATAAAAATTTAAATATAATTATGATACAAAAATTGAATGCAGTTGTTAAAATATTATATAATAGAGTGCTTTCAATGAACATATTAACACCAAGTAAAATATTTTGAAAGTAGATTTCGAATTTCGAAAAATTTTTTTTTTTTCAAAAACTTTAATAGTTTTGTGTAGTGCTTTTTGAACAATTTTTTGTATAACAAATAACCGTTTTCTTAAAACACATCTCATACACAATACTACATACACGAATCGCAACACAAACACATTGCGTCATACCACAAAAACAACATTTAATCATAAAGCATAAGCGCCACGGAAGAAGATCAACACGCTGCAGCCATCGCAAATGGCGATGGTGATGACTCAGCACCACAAACGCCAGCAAAAGATGACGAGGAAGCGGCAAATGAGGCAGAGGAAGGTGGTGAAGATGAAGCACCACTAACAAATGGCGATGCAGAGGCAAACGATGTTAATGGTCATAACGAAGCAGAAGCTGAAGCAGAGCCTGAAGTCGAGAATGCTGAGGCAGCAGAAGCTGAAGATGTAGCTGGTGAGGAAGCTTATGCTGCAGCAGGTGATGAGACTGCTGCTGAGACGGAAGTCAAGGCTGATGCTCTGGCTGAAGCGCAGGCTGCGCCAGAGGTAGAAACCACCGAGGCGGAGGTGAGTTGAGCATTTTCGCTAAGCACTCATACTTCTGTACTAACATAACAACATTTGTTTAATCTCACACACACACACATATACTGAATGTCAACCCAATTTCGATTTTTAATTAAAAATGCACTCTGTATACTAATGCTTAGTAGCCTTTAAGAATGTTGCAAGCGCTTATGTAAATACATGAAAATTTTAAAGCCTAAATTAGTTTATGTTTGTTGTTGCTTTGGTAGATTTTTGCTTGTTGTTTAGTATGCGCAAATAGTTGGTAGGTCCAGCGAACTTTTTTATTTACTGAAGTTGTAAAAAACTACAAATTTTTTGGATTGGCTGCAGTTACTAATTCGACAACAAAAATATTTTTCGTATTAAAATTTAGAGTATGATTAGTAGCTCCGAATTAGTGACTCTTTTTCCAAACTCTCAAAAGTAAGCCATTGTCGGCATTGATGCGTCTTTCGAATTTCCGATGTATTTGTTAAGTTTTTTATTTCAAAATACATGTTTTTGGAAAATATATGTTTTCGAATAAATACACAAACAAAATTTTGCTTTGGTTCAATACTTTCATATTTGTTATATTTTCCTTACTGTCTCAGCGGCTTAAAACACTACATTACATGAATATATCCGTTAAAATTAGCTCATTTTAATTTATTTTCAATTTTTGTGCTGACTTCTTTTACATTAAAAAATAAAAATAATTTTTGAATTTTGAAAAAAAAAGAAGATGCAAGAAAAAAATGTTTGCTTTTTTTGAACTCAAACATACAGAGAGATATCAGTCGACAATTGTTTACTTTTGCAGACTAATATGAAAGCTTTAAATGATACAACAACAACCACAACAAATGGGAGTGAAGAGCATGCCAAGGAGCAGAAAGAGGGTGAGGCAGCGACTACAGCTGTGGATGAGAGCAAGGATGCGACGGAGAGCGAGAATGTTGAAAATGCAACGAAAGATGAGGAAGTAGAGGAGACAGAGAAGATAGAAGATCGCAAAGAAGAGAGTGAAGAGAAAATTGATGAAGAGAGTGCAACTAGTGAGAAGAAGGAAGATGAGCAAATAAACGAAGATAACGAAAATCAGTTGAAAGATGAAGAGGAACAAAAGCCAGACGATAAAAAAGAGGCAGAACATACTGAAATTGAAACAGAAGACACTGAAATTAAAGAAACTGAGATTAAAGATGAAACAACAGTTACTGAGAGTAAAGCTGAAGAGACGAAAGTAACCGAGTTGTCGATAGAACCTCGCATGGAGAGTGGAGATAAGCAAGAGAGTGGAGATAAGCAGGAAGAAGAAACTAATGAAGAGAAACCAGTAAGTGAGACAGAGCAAGAGATAAAGGAGACGGAAGCGAAGAGCAGCGATAAGGAAGATGGTGAGCAGGAGAGTAAAGCTGATATAGTAGAGCAAGAAGTTGAGAAGATTGAAGATCCGAAAAGCGATTTCGAAACACCAAACTTGGTACAAAGCGTTAAAGATACAGTCAAAACCGCAGCAGCTGATATAACAGAATATATAAAAGAGATTGTGAAAGGAGTAAGTGACGATGTAGATACAAAGCACGAAGAAGTAGAGGAACCGAATAAAGATAATGCAGTAAAAGAAAATGATAATGAAGAAAATAAAGAAAGCGATATAGGAAGTAAAACAATTGAGAAACAAAGCATAGATAATGAAAAAGAAATTGAGAATACAGTAAGTCAAAGTGCAGTTAAAGAAGTTGAAAGTAATGGCCACGATGAAGTAATTCAAGAAAATAAAGAAACTGAGAATGATAAAACGAAAGAAGCTGATAAAGATAACGAAGAAGATAATGTTGAAAAGAACAACGCGGGTGCTAAGGAAGATATTGATGCAGAAGCGGTAGAAACTGTAGAGACCAACAGTACTGCTGAAACTACTGAAGAAAAAACTGATCTGAGTGACGTGAAAGAAGTGAAAGAGGAAAATAAAAATGAAAACGAGAGTGAGGTTATAACTTCAGAAAGCAATGGAAACAAAATTGATAAAGATGAAGAAAAAACTGCAAATAATGACGACACAAAAAGCGCACAATCCACAGTTGTGAGAGAACCTCCAGATACGACAAATGAAAAAAATGATGATGAAATAATCACACAAGACGCACCCAATGCAAACGATAAGACTGACGAGGAGGATGTGAGCAACAAAACGAATCAAGAAGTTAAAGAAATGAAAGAAGAGACCACAACAGAAAATGTGATGCCACAAAATGGCGATAATAAAGTTACACCACAAGAACAAAACAAAGAAACAGGCGAAATTATGAGCAAAGAGAAATTAGCAACAATAGAAGAACATGCAATTAGGAATACTGAACAAGTGGTTGGAAAAATTCCACGCTTGACCACAGCTAAATTGAGCCGGGGCAAGAGAAATGGCAGCGGAAAGCGTAATGGTAGTGGGAAGAAGAAAGCCGACACCTTGGTGGAGGGCGAGAACGAAAGTGATGGCGAATATGATGAAGACGACGAAGATGAGGTACAATATGGCATGCTCTAATGGCGCACAAATACAAGTTTAACCAAGAAAACCCATTGAGAAAATCAAATCAAATCACTAAATTGCATTAACAAAAGAAGCACCAACGTTGTTGTCGGAGTTATTTCGTGAATTTTAGCTAAACTTCGCTACTCCTACAGAACAAACACTCACAATGAATGTGTGTCTCGCACATTTTTATGAAATTGTTGCTGTCTTCTTTGAAAACCTTTAGAGCGACTATAAAAATTATCAAAATTATTGACAACATAAATTGACAACAAAAATTGTACTAATTGTTTCAAATCACCAAACGAAGAAAGAAATCAAATTAAACCAAAAACTAACTGTAATAGTTCTTGTGATGTACGCTGCTGTTAATCAGAAATGTAGCTAATTCTATGTATACGTACTGTAGTAGCCAATGCACTACTCTAACTATCCCATGGACTATAACTATGATTAAAATAAATTTTGCAAAATTTAACACACAATCGAATTGGACTTATTTATATATGTGTTTGTTAAAGTGATAGCAGTTACTAAAAAAACTGATTATTATTATTAAAAATGTATTTCAAAAACGAAAAACTCACACATGACACACTTAGAAATTGTTGTAAGATTATACAAATACAAATACTATGTACGTGCGAATTATTAATATATGTAAACGTTTAAACTAAATCGAAAGTGTTTTGTAATTGTGTATTGAACACCTAACCTGTAGTTTACACTCCTTGTTAGTTTAGAATTTCTAATGTTCTAACTATTTACTATTTCTACACTTAATTTGCACAGTTGTTAGCTCATAAACTTCTTCTTCTTCTTCTTCTGACTTATGTGAGTAATTCTTTATTAATATCTACTGTAGAGTGTTTGAGGTTAAAGCAATTTGGAAGCATCAGTGAGTATTCTAAATTGAATTGGTTAAAACATATTCAGTAGGGATTGAGATCTGGAGAGGGGTGTTTTTTATAAAAAATGTTAGAAAATATTACTTCTTGCATGTTTGTTTTTACAGAACGTTAAATTTTTTCTAGGGTCTTCCAAATTTTTATGTTTTGTATTTTGAGTACAATCAATTGTGAATTACGCTTGGCTAGTTAGTTACGAGATTTGTAACATAACTTTGGAAACCCAATTCTGATCTATTAAATTGAAAATTATAGTTTTCCAAACATGCTAAGTACATAACCTCATTAGATTCGCACCCATTCGATATATACTTTATGTTTACTAACTCACACTATCGAAGTTGTCTCATTCTTGATGAGTCATTTATCTCAATATTTCCGCTTTTGCGAAACTAAGATGGAAGCAAATTGAATTTCATTCCACTAGTGTTCTAGTGTTACTATTTGTAATCGAAAGTAGTCTTCTTAGTAAATTTGATTTCTTAGCATCATATGACTGATTTGGATCTTGTGTGTTCTCGATCAGGAATCAGCCACCGACTTTAACCTAAATAGCGTTCAAATTTGTTATTAATTTCTAAATACTAATATTATATTTATAACTTTTTGGTTGGATCTCCATTCTACACTGTTCTGTAGTTTAATACAACAAGTTACAGACCTAAAATTTGGTGTATGAATAGATTGTTTGAATAATTGTTTGAATTATTTTGGTATACTATATTTGTAGATCAAATTTCATATATTCAAGTATCTGTGAAATAGAGAACCTTTCAACATTAAAACATTTTATTATTGCGATTATCGTTGATTCAATCAGATTTCGCTTGGTTCAACCAAATCCTATATAGTCTACATATATCAGATGTTAAAAAAAGGTATTACAAAGGTTCCAATGATAGTTTATATAAGGAGTTAGAAAATAAATGTCTTCATAAAAATTTGAGTATATACTACTTCTTTACCATCTGCAGATGTGGACAGTAAATATTTATTTACGTTCGAACGATGCTAGATTACTCATAAACGAATCTTGTTATTTTATCTACTCTATTTCTCAATTCATGTCGCAGATATTTTCATAATTATGGTTGTACTTTGCATTACATAGCATACTTCCTTCCCCATGAGTATGCCGTGTTGAATGGCTAACGAACATGCAAACGTCAAAAGATTTTTTTTCGCAATGCGATTTTACATGTCAGTCAGTGAGTCAGTTGTGCTGGCATATTGCATTCACCGTTACAACATGTAGCTGCCTACGTCATTGACACTTCCTTTGCAGCTGTTCTTCCGTAACATGTGTTGCATTGCGCCAATTTATCAAAAGTGTTCGATCTGCCACCGGTTGAGGAAGTTGTAAACTATAGCTCAAGGCTTTATAAGCATACGAACACATGTTCGGTTTCAATAACTTCTGCATTTATAGCGTATAGTTTCCCTTTGGAGTTTGATTTATTTTATTGATATCGAAATAAATGTTTTTAAAAAATACTATTTGATTTATACGCAGTGTTTTTTGTTTGTTATATACATATGTAATGCAATATGTAATGTTAGTGAGAGCAAGGCAGTTGCAGTCGCCATTTTTTAAACTCGAGAGCAATATTATTGCATGTGCGGCTATCTGATGGTAATATATCTTAATGGTTTCTTGTTTGCAATAACATTACTTTTTATGAAGTGAAGATAGTAGTTTAATATACTTTATTGAGATAAAAAACATATTGAATTTAAAGGAATCTTTCAAAACTAATTATGAATTGCTTTGGTTTATATGTGGTCAAACATGAGAGCATTCAAAGCTAAATCTAACCTCTGTGTTCCCCAGTTTCTATTTCTAGTGTGACCTAGCTTTCACGAGTATTTTTTATATAATGAACTTCAACTATCTTAGATCAGCTTATAGATCCCAATCCAGACCA
Source organism: Zeugodacus cucurbitae (assembly GCF_028554725.1). Taxonomy (NCBI): domain Eukaryota; kingdom Metazoa; phylum Arthropoda; class Insecta; order Diptera; family Tephritidae; genus Zeugodacus; species Zeugodacus cucurbitae. The sequence continues at coordinate 64,290,113 of NC_071671.1, read as the reverse complement.
TTTGGTAGGTCATGATTCTTCATATGATCTATCAATAAATATTTTAGGTCCAAGAATCATTACAGATTTCTGTTCTAAGAATCCCCTTAATGTATTTATTTGACTTATTAAGCCAGATTAAAAGGGTTTTCAGCGAATTTCAGGCACAATGGGATGTTTGATCTATTTAATTGTATATAGAGAATGTCTAAAAAGAACTTGATATTGACACAGTTAATACTTCAGGAAGAGATTCAGATCTACATGCTAACCTTGAAAACTATTATTATACCAGGTTAAGCAAAGGCATTTCATAGTATTGTCAAAAGATCGGAAAGGTCCTCAATAAAGTATTAAGCCAAAATCGGTTAGACATATTTGCTTCGGTTTTAATACCGACACTACCGATACATTATGCGCTAATCTTAAAATTTAAAAATAAGTTAATCCAAAAACAACTTTAGCTTAACTGTAGACTAGCTTTTTTCCAAATAAAAAAATCTTTGTGTTCAAACACAAAAAAATATTTTTCGTATTCAGCACCGTAGCTAGTTGTTATTGTTTTCTTTTTCTAAACAAAAAGTAGTGCAACGCTGTGCTGTGTTTTGTAGCATTTTAATTATACAAAAAAGTAAAAAAAAGTAGTAGGAGTGCTTGTGCAACTAAAAATCCAATGACTTTTGTGACCAACGAACATTTTTCACTTAGCAAAAACACGAACATGAAAACGAAAATGAAGCAGCAGCAGCAACGGACAGTGAAAATGAATCGAATAACGGTTATGAATCTGATAATGAACCAGCAGCCGATAGTGCATCCGAAAACGAAGCTGAGTCCGAAGCCGAACACGACGACGAGGTGCAAGTAGTTACAGATGAACCACAAACAGCCGATAAGTTGGATGAAAATCATAACGAAGATAAATATGGCAATGGTGATGGCGCCAGTTCGCCCACGTCATCGCTGGCCATTGAGGGTTTTGTGACTGGCGCATCGGAGGATAATAGAGTTCTGTCGCAATCCGCTGCTTATGTACACGAAGTATTAACGCTAAGCATACAAGTTAATTGCTGTGAAGTCTTTATTAATTATCCATTATAATTTCAAGATATTATTGCGATTCTTTTTTTCATTTGTTTTGAGCGTAGTTCGGTGTTGTTGTTTTGAGCAAAAAGTATGCTGCGCTATTTATTGAATAAATCCAATTTTTTCGAAATGATTTTTGTTAATTTGCCTTTTTTTGGGTTTTCTTCGGTAGTCTTGGTTGTTTTTGTGTCTGTGCGTTTTTATGTACGTTTTGTTGTTGTTGTAACAAAATTTTAATCCAACTTCTGTGCTTGCTTACTAAACTGTCGTGTTATGTATGTAACTCAAGGAGTCAGAGATACGTGACGCCATCGATGCCGGCGATATGGAACAGTTAGCACAGATTGTACTCAACGGTGATGGTAATAAACTGGTGGATTTACACTCACATAATCCGGACATACAGGCGTTCCTCAGCAATGTGCCCAACTATATGGTGAGTGTGCGGTGGTTTAGGCGACTTAATTGATTTATTTTATTTTAAACTTTTTATACAAAAAATTGAAAAAAAAAATTAAAAATATTTACTATTTTAAATATTAAAAAAAACGTATAATAAAGGAAAAAATGGCATAATTTTAATATATTTTTTATTTTCAGTTTTTGTTTTCATAAAAAATGAGTTTCATAAAAATATTAAAAATATTTATTTCTATTATATATCCCAAATAGAGTAAAATACGTCGTGTGCATGAAGCATCTCGTGAAGGTAGTCTGCTGGCTTTGCAGCAAGCTTTGGATCGACGAAAGTTTGCCATAGCCAAGGATGAGATCTCACCTAACGGTGCAACGCCACTGCATGTGGCTGTGCTTTTTGGTAATACAGGTGAGTTACTGCATAAATATGATTTCTGATTTCGAAGAACATGCCTGTATAATTCAAATTTTCGAGAGCAGTTCATAAAAAAGATCTCTTAGTACAGAGCTGAGTGGGGTTAGGCCTATCGAGAGTCATCAAAGACCTAACTCAGACGATTTATTCTGGGAATAAGGACAAAGTAACACAATTTCTCTCCTCTAGGCTTTTTTAAGCATATGTTATATTGAGCGTCTAGAAGAAATTTATATGAAAATTTTGATATAAAATGGCTAATACTGGTGTAATATTTGGAATCAAGAGGGCTTCTACGGGTCTAGGTTGTTTTAGAGCCACAAATTATTTTTACTAAAATATAACTGACTATTTGAAAATCCGAGACAAGCTTAGTCTCCTTACAAAAATATGTATAAGAAAATATGTCATCTTCTTTTAGGGCTTGAGATTATCCCTTCCATAATATCTCTCTCGCAGAAATATTCATATATTTGTTGTTGCTATAATACTGCACTCTACTATATGTCTTGGTTAGTAAGGTCCTAAAATTAATGTGGGATCTTTCTCATCCCTATACTTTAGCACTTACATAGCTTATTATTACAATTAAATTGTATTGCGTGTTGAATAAACAAATTTTGTCGGATCCAATTGTTTTTAAAATACCGCTCTAATTTTAAATTACACACACAAGTGCATTTATTATCGGCATACTAACAAATATTTTATTTACCTCCTAATGTACGTTTCTCTATATATATACATACAAGTTTTGCTTCAATAATTTTCAAAAATGACCCAAATATAACTTCAATTTACACTAAGACAGATAAAAGCACTTTTCCATATAGATGCATATTTAATTTATCTAATTAATGACTGCACATTTTTCACTTGTTTATCTTCTCACGCAGATATTGTGCGGTATTTGGCGGCACGTTTTCCCGAAACAACCGCAACCACCGACAATGATGGACGTACAGCACTTCATTATGCCGCCACAATTAACGATAATGGACACTTTTACAATGTGCTCACACAGCTAGGTGCCAATAGCAAAGCTTTGGATAAGGTACGTGTAAAATTTTTGTTAGAAAATATTTTTTGTTGAAATGTTACGCATACGCCATGGCAGGTCTTCCATTGCATTTTGCATTACCAAAAAAGAACGCTTTAAAATATTATAAATAATTAATAAATATTGATATTTTTTATTAAAAATTCACAAATAAATAATTTAATATTAACAATATGTTCAGTATAATTCATTATTAATATCCATATCCTGTAAGGTGCACCACGTCGTATGAGTAACATAGCAGCAATAATGTTAACATATTAACAGTTTATTGCATTACATTTTGTACATTACTGTACAAATAAAAATTAATTGCCTGTACTCTATATAATCAAAAACAAATTGCAGCTTGGACACACGCCAGAGTTCTATCAAAATAAAGAGGAAGCCAAAGAAATACTCAACTACAAAAAATTATTGAGCAATTTTGGTGCTGAAGAGCTCGAGGATGAGCTGCTAAATGATCAAGGTAAGGCCATTTTTATGTTTTTATAATTTAAATATATAAAATACAAAATAAAGAGAAATCATGCATGCTCTTATATCTACACAAAAGCTACATTAATTACGAACATAGCAGTAGTGCGCTTCGCTTAGCGGTTATCAAACTATTTTATTTGTTCTACTGTTAATTTTTTTCTCTTTATTTTCATTTTTTGTGTTATTTCAAGTATTCGTGCACTTAAGTATTTAAATTTTTACATTTTTTTATATGATTTCCGTTGTAAACAAGGTCAAAAGTAGTTTTCAAACACCTCATTTTGATTTGCCTTAAATTCCTTTTAACACTATTGACATGTGGGTTTTTCCAATAGTTTCACACACCTACGCTCACCTACATTTATCACTCATTCACTCTCGTGTCTTTTATATTGCGAGTATACTAGCTTATATATTGTTCTTGCAGACAGCTTGTGGGTGTTCTGGTAAACTTCATTAGTTCATTTTAAATTAATAATTTTATTTGTTTTTGTGGTAACAGTGGCTACTTTCGCTTGCGGCCTCATTTTGTGTATCAACCTTTGACGCTTTGTACAGCTTTAAAGGCAGCCATTGCTGTCGGGTGAAATTCCTAACATATGTTTGTACAACAAATTTTTTTTGTGTGCCCTGTAGGAAATACAAACAGGTTTTCATTGATTGGGATTATATTCCTTTTTCAACTTTCTGCGGCTTTTACAATTTTTAAATAGGTTTTTAATAGTCACAAAGCTCTAATAATGAACTTTTATAAAGCTTGTTATAGTTATTAAGACATGTGCTAATGTGACGTCACCAACTGTTAAGTAACTGAAAAAAATTATATAATGTTTAATGTAGCTTTCTAGTGTCTTTAGAGCTTTTAAAGAACTTTGGATGTATAAGCTTAATGTGTAAGCTTTTTCATAGACGCTAAAGTGACGTCAGCAAATTGTGAATTATCAATTGGACCTTAGAATGGTTAAAAAATTAGAAAGTAGGCATAGTTCCTTGAATAAAATTTAAAAACAGTAAAAAAAATTTTAAATAATATGTGTATTGCCAGTAATGAAGGTGCCACTTCTGTTCTATATTAAAATCAAATTCCAACCGACCACACTCCGGAACTAAACAAACATGAAGAAGAAGTATATATAAGAATTGAGTCGTATATATACATATTAAACATACGTACATAGTATATGCATTTGTATTGGAGAGTCGTGTGCTTTCACCGCTGTCAGTCATTGATTTACTGTTGTGGTCAACACACGTCTGCTTGCGGTTTTTCTGGGTCACAATTGATTGCGTTGACCGCCTTTCTTCGTGTCTTGTGTTTACCGCTTTGCCACATTTGTTGTGTAATTATTGTGAAAGTGGCGCCCGTTAATGCAAAGTTTACTACATTTTTACTAATTATTAGTTAGTGTTCGTTTAATAAGATTGTCATTTAGTGAAATTAAACAAAATGTCGCGCGCAATCGGCGATCGTGAGTTCTTCAACAGTCTCATCAATAATATTGATGATATTTTTGGTAGGTTTAGAGAAATTATAATTATTATTTGGATTAAATTAATTAATAATTTATGGGAATTATAAAAATTATATATTGAATTGAAGTCTTGCTCTTCTTAACTGTATATAAATCAACAAAATGGTTTTTATCGATCAACTCAAAAATTACAATGTCAAGTGTTTATGCATATTTTAGTCGGCTTCAATTTGTTGTGCTGTTGCCTACTCTAAACTATTGAAACAATAATCTAATATAAAGTGCCTTCAGACATATTACGGTCGTTAACATTAAGTGTCGCGTTGTTAGTGAGAATTCTAAGAAAATTGACAGCAGTGCACTAATTTTGAGAACATTTACTATATGGACTCATTTAGCTTGAGAAGAGTGCAGTTCATGTTAGTTCTTGGAACTTTATAGTATGGCTTGAATAAAAAGAAAAATACATTACTGGGCTCTCATGTATAGACCGAACTGGTCATGTTGCGTAAAAGCGGATAAGATTGTGTAAATTTATGGGTTATACAAAAGGGAATTTAGTTTTCATTGAAGAAGAAAATTGTCCAATAATACTAAAATCGAAGTCTTTCAAGATGATGAAATTACCCGAAGCCAGTTCGGACTCACAGCGAATCTGTTAGGTAGAAGTACAGAGCTCACGAGGACGTCTTACCAATATCTTTGCATAACTGTCTCTAAGACCCTTCGAAATTGTCAGACTTTTATAAAGGGTCTTGAGGGAATTTTTCATGAATGAGTTGGCTTGAACATATACATATTTCACTCATTTCAACTAAGCTCATCTCCACTTATAATTTATTAATTAATTGATTTTCGTCGTGTCAAATGATGATTTGTTTTCCATTAGTTCTTGAGTTAATACACTGCTTTCTGGCAACACTTAACAGCTTATACACACCACGTCTGCACTTTCTTCAATTTGTTTTCCTGTGGTAAGTATAATTAATTTGTCTAAATGTTGCTTATTTTGCTTGAATGATAAAAAACAAAGAGCAAGAAATAACCTCTCATAACTTTTACTTTCTCCCTCATATGCGCAACACCACATGTACCCTCACACTTTGTTTCTATCTCTCTCTCTCCTTAATTCTTTTTAACAACCGCATACATTCATCGCACCTTAAACAAACAATAAAACTAACAACCCCCCCCACCTAGTACCAGATGATCTGCACAGTTCGCGGCGACAACTGCAAGATGTCGATATAAATCGGACGCTCGATCGCTGCTTCAGCGTAATCGAAGAGTCGAGCAAAACACTGAGCGGTTCGGCAGCCTCGGCGCTGGCGCATCGTAAGCCATTGACTGCCTCGACGCTGCAACTCTCGGTCATAAGCTATTTGAGTCGCTTTCTGAAACGTAGCGTTTTTGAGAAGATACGCTTACGACAAACGCGACTCGATCACAATCTTTTCGATGTTATTTGGCCTTCAATGCGTAAGACTTCGAAAGTGCGTTTGCTCGAAGAGGATATCAATTGTGGCATTATAGCGCCCGATTTTGATGTGTTCGTCGTATTTCAGGAATTCCTCGTGCCACTCATTAAAGATATGCATTGTATGAGTGTGAATGAGGATTTTAAGCCACATCCGCGTATTGCTTTCTTTCCCATGGAGAATGCCGTGCGTCTCAATACGGCCGCCTTTATCTTCGATGACGAATCAAATCTGATACAACGTTGTACCGTAGAGTGTTCACGCAACTTGGAAGGATTCGAGTTGCCCTTGAATTTGACAATTGGACAAGTGGAACAGGCCGAACGCATGATAATGGGTAAAATATTCACAAACCATTTTGTGGAGGCCATTGGTGAAACCGAGTCAGGCAGCTATTACACGCTAACGGAGATACTGGAAGAGAACTCCGAAATATATGCGACGCTGCAGAAGTTGGGACTCTTAATACCGCTGTTGAATATGAAGGATACAGTGCAAGCGGCCGAGTCGATGGCTTTCAATGGCAACCTCTGGCCTTACGGACGTGGTGTATACATCAATTCGGCGAATAATTTGGCGCTTTGGCTAAACTGTCAGGAGCATTTGCGTGTAATTTCCACGTCAAGTGACGCGCATGCCGCCAATATGGGTGTGGCATACACGCGTGTCGGACGCGTTATCTCGTTTTTAGAACGTGAGCTGCACTTTAAGGAGAGCTATTTTTTAGGTTATCTGCAAGCGCGTCCATCATACTTGGGTACGGGTTTAAAATTTACCACAACCATTAATTTGCCAAATCTTATGAAAGAAGTCGACAACTTGCGTCACTTGAGTTCGGTGCGTGGTCTGAATCTCATTACTTGTGCGACGTCAAAATCGGATGTACAGTTAGTGAACATGCAGAGCTTGGGTGTGATCGAGTATGTGCTCTTTCAGGATTACTGCACGGCAGTGACCAATATCGTGTCGCTGGAGAAAGATATGTCACTGACGAACTCAAAGCACATCGCCTCGATGTTGGTGAAAATATTTCGCCGCAAAAAGAATAGCCTAGTGGAGCGTAACTAGCGATTCAGCAGCGGTGTGTGAGAAGTAGAAGAAGTGGAGCTTAAGTAACTAAACTAAGAAATATTAAATAAGAGTCATCGTCGTGAGTCATTAATATATGCCAAATATGAATATTTACACCTAAGCATTACAAACCTAACATATTAATACATACATCACAGCGATTTCTACAAACCATAAAGACACCATTTCTCTCGCCTGAACTATACACCCGCATAAAACAGTAAATATAGTTGCATGCCTACTAAATTTGAATGCTTTCGATTGCCACGTATCCCCAATACTGATTCAACTGAAAACATCTTACTTCTGAGACTTTGTGGGTTTTGAACATTTGCATGACAACAAACTCGGGTTCGTACATTTTCTTTTTAACTCATATCACATTTACTAGTCTTCACTTGTGTGTCCTGTGTCTTTGTCGTACATTTTTGTTTTTGGTGCAAAAAAATTGTGTTTCGTCAAAATGTCCAAATACAGTTTTCTTTCGTTTGCCATTTATGATTTTTTTCGTGGGTTGAGAGTTCACAATTATTGAATCTTTTTTACAATATTCATTTTCTAGTTTTTCAGATTGGAATGGGTTGTGATAAATAATAATAATACTGATTTAGGTGGCGAGTCTGGTACCTATAAGTTCCGGTACTTTTAATAAAGTTCTGAATCAAATATCGTTAATGATATAGGAGATTTTGATTCATGGATGTTTTTCATCATAGAAATTATTCAGCACAAATCTTCTTCCAATCGATCCATGTTCAGTCCAGTCAATTCATGCTCAGTATAAGGATACGTTCCCACGGACTATGGTTATTTAGTTCCCGGAAATTTTGTTAATTGGCAATAGTGATATCTCCTCTTTGTTATATATATAGATATCTTTTGATATCTTCTTTTATAAACTGAAATTTCTTCGCGAATAATCCTTCTTTCGGTTATTGTAATTAGTTGCAGGGTAATTTATGCCTAAATAATTTGTGTGAGATGACAATTCTTGGTCGTATAGACCCATCCAAATATGGAGATTAGAATATTGCTGAACCAATTATCGTCATCGAGCTACTACCTATGGCCCGAAAAATGTAATAACTAGAAAGTTTTCTTAAGAAAATATAGACTAAGGGCTGTGAAGAAACTTTCTTATAAAGAGATTAGGTATTGGCTCTAGTATTATATATCAAAAAGTCATTATAGGATAGATCAAGGATTTTTGACTTGAACTTCGAACAAAAATAAATCATTTTGTCTGTGGATCTTTTTAAGCTTTCAAGCTGCATTGTTTGATAGGACAAAACATAATTATAGTCATTAATGGATAATGTAGATTTTATAATGTAGACTTTATCTTCATTTCCACAATTTCCATTAAATCTGGATAGCAGATTACACTCCAATGCACATTTTTCTTACAAAAATGTTAACACAAATTCCAATTATTTCGCTTTTTCCAACTAGAATTTTAATTACATATGTATATAAATCAATATTGTAAAACAAAAGTTAATTTAGAGTTGAACAACAAATTTAGTAGTACTTTCATTAAATTTCAGGTCAAGTTGAAAATGGCAGCAGTCAGATGAACCCGATTTTCAAAACGGAACAAGGCAAATATTTGGCCAACAGTGAGTCGCCATAATAATAAGCGCACTTAAGCAATATTAATCTCTTATATGCTTTAACATTTCAGATCTAGCTGATCCACTCATCAAAGCACTCACGGAAATCGCCAACAAACGGCCCGAAGATCCCGTCGCTTTTCTCGCTGACTATCTACAAAACTATCTACATCAACGCGACCCCACAGAGACGATTGATAGTGGTAAGACAAACTCCACTGCGACAGTTACATCTCAAGGCATGGTGCGACGTACCGGCTTGGGTTTGCGTAGTGCCAGCAATATGAATGGAAATGAGGATCGCATTGATGTGGATCACATTTCGAATGCCGATGAGGAGGAGGATACGCAAGCGAATGTTGATGATCGCGATGAGCACGGACAAAGTATGCTGCATTTCGCATGTGCACGCTCACATCGACGCGGTGCGTTGATGCATCTAATTGAGGAATCGAATATCGATATAACTTATCGAGATGAATTGTATCGCACGGCGCGCGATGTATCGCTACAGGCGAATCAGCCATCGAATGCGAAGGATATCGATCGTTATGTACTCTCGCTGGCTGTGATTGGTGAGTGAAAGCAGAAATGGCGTGTACAATTTAAAACTAAAGTTAGAAAAGAAAATTTGTAATCGAAAAATAATCGCTTATTTATTGCCATCGCAGGAGATGTTAAACCGTTCGAAATACTCGCTGTTGAGGGCTATGATCACATCGTAGACATTACCGATGACAACGAATTGAGTATAGTGGATATAGCTGCTGAGCGTGGACATGATGAGCTGGCTAACTTTCTGCGCAATCTGCGAACATTGGAGGTTAGTTATTATTAGCGGTTATGTATGAATTCTGCATATACAGTTTTTCTTCTTACGTAATCCACAGGAGCTCCGCGAAGAATTGCATCAGATGATAAGAGACGGCAATGTCGGACGTGCGAAGGAAATCGTAGCAGAACAGAATGGCCAGTGGCTTTTAAAAGCCAAAAACTACTATGGTAACTCGGAAACTAGTATATGTGTATAAGCTTCAAATATAAAATATGTCTTTTAAAATACAACAGGTCGCACTGCATTGCATATTGCTGTTTTGAAAGAGAACGAGGAACTGGTCGAACATTTTGTTAATATCTACCCTGACGCTCTGAAAATCGGTGATAATGTAAGTTGTACTCTTTTTATGATTTTCTGAAATATCTGAAGGTCTGAAATTTCAAATTTTCAGCTGGAACGCACTGTTTTGCACTATGCCATGGGTACGAACGCCATCGAAAGCTTAAGTCGCATACTCATACAAAAAGGTGCCAAGCGTACAACCAAAGATCTGAAAGGACGTCAGCCAAGTTATTATTTTATGAATAAAGCCGATATTTTGCGTTTGCAAGAGGAAGAGGAAGAAAATCGTTAAATAAACACAGTGCACATTGTCAGTGTGGTAGACAGGGTTGCATTTTTTTGATACCAAAAGTGGCTTATTGAAATTCTAAATAGTCTAAATATTTAGTTAGTTGGTGTGAAACTTAAATTGCTTAAGTGCAGATTAAACGAAAGCTTTATAAAAAATATGTGGAAAATTGTTTTAAGAAGGCAGATGTGAATGACAAATGATTTCTAAATAGTAACGTAAGCAGTATCTCGTATATTAAAAGCAATAATTATAACAATATTTTCGGTATATATTGATATACTTGATATTTTATAGCAGTTTAAGTAACAAAAAATTTGTGTCAAATTATAAATGAAAATTGTAATACAAAATTCGTTTTAGCAAAATATGGAAATATTTAAGAGGTAGAGCGACAAGCGACTCTCATTTTAATAAAGCATTGTAGATTAGTATAGTTTTAAAATTATATTTTATCTGGGACACTTACAAACATTTAACATACAAATTACTTTTATTTATAAAAAGATTACATCTAAATTCTATAGAAGATAAATTGTAGTCTTAAAAGTAGTTGAAATGTAAAATTCATAGCAGGTAGCAAAACACCTAAATAAATAAATGCAAAATACTCGTTGGAAGTCACTATTATCTTCACTTGGTATTAACAAAAATGATCGTCGGTTTTCTAAGCCTAAATGTTCTAGAAACAATAAAGCGATCGATTAGTGAGAGTATTGATCTAGCTCAGTCTGAAAAGCTTTCTCATCGAAAATACCTTCTGATCTTCAATCAACTGGATGAACACTTATTCCTGCCTATTAGTTTTTGGCACCACAAGGGAATGTTGTTTCAACTGTCCAGTTGGGATACCCGATGCAACGAACTGCCATGAAACCTAACCTAACCCTAGACTACTTTGCAATAAAACTAAACACGTATAGCATTCTTTGTCATTAGCTCTTTCCAGCTTTGGTAGGTTTGATAATAAAAAACTGAAACTCAAGATAAACTTGTGCCAAAACCGATAATTCAAGGAAGACTTTTTAATTGTGCTAAGTCTCAGCTATAAATCAACTATTATGTATTTAGTAAAAATAGAAATTCTTGAAAGTACGTATTAGAACCATTTTAAAAGGGTATATTTCGTCGAGTAAGTTTGAAAATTAGACACATAAATGAAACTAACAGTCATTTACTGATGAGAGTAAAAGTTTATAGTATGTAGGTAGGGTAATGGACTAAACTCATGTTTCCGGAAGAAAAAATTGGATTTTCAGATTTTTGAAGTTACCCTCCAGAATAGAAATATTTGGAAATTTTGGAATTGAATTACAACCACGCCCATTTTCACTAAAAATATATAAATTAACTATCAGTGAATATATCGGAATACAACTTTGCACAAATAATATATTTCTAGTGTGGCATAGACCGCCTAAAAATCGTCGAAATCGGATCATAACTTTTCGAGGCTCCAGATATCAAACATGAGAACCTCAAAGCTTACGGCTAATTTTTTATTGAAAATACCGGTAAATCTCTCAAATATTCTAAAGAAATTCATAGGTGATTTGTTCTTTCTAATAGTGTGAGTCTGTGCCAAAAATGGTCAAAATCAGCCTAATATTTCCTCTAGCTCCTATATACTTCATATTTCATTATTATATTATTTTCAAACTTCGGGTGAACTTTATGCCGTATATATCAAGCAAGATTTAATGAACGTGAAGTCTTGGATATAATGTAGCTTGGTGGCAAAAATAGTTGAAATAAAGTCCAGGAATTACTCTAGCCCCCATATACTACCTTCCTTACTTGTTTTAATTATGTATCAAATTGCCGGAAAAAATCGTTTGGTCATAGAAATTGTTTAGAATAATACAAACAATATGTAGAACTCTAGAATACGATGGAAGTTTTGGTGTCAAGAGTTTAGTATCGACTTAATTTGGTAATTAATAGAGGGCACCATCATTTTCATCAGCTTTGGCTTGGCTTTTGTATGAAAATAGCCATGCTTTTTTTATGCAACATAAAATTCATATTGGTAGCACAATCGTATCGTAAATAATAATTGAATTTTCTTTAACCAATATGTTTATTCCAAAGTAGCTCTAACCACTTGAGTTGGAAAATGATAATCATGTTATTTATTTAATTTAAATTATTAACTAAGTAAGTGGGTACTTCAAATTTAGTACTATATTTATATGTAATTATTAGTTGTCTAAGTGCTTTTAAATATATGCTTGAAATTTTGAAATCAAAACATATTGTGAGAGCCGCCTGTAAGTAATGATTACTGTCTAAACAAACAGAAGTAAATGACGTTGGTAAACACAAATCTGATCATCGCAGTAGAATACCAGACAGCTGAAGTGGCAAATATTGTCGATAAAATACCGAAAACTTAAAATAGACCTTTACAACCGCCATATATTGTTGTTTATTATTAAAATAAATCACGCACAAAACAAAAGTAATCACCGAACGCGATTATCGAGAAAGTGATTGCAACAGATTTTCCCACACACAATTTGTGTACTTTTTTCCAATCGCTAAGACTTCTTTGCACATTTTTTGATATAAATTAAAGTGTGAGCAAGCTGTATATTTATCAAGCTTATCAGTTGCTAAGTGCCTGCGGTCGATAATATAACGGTCGAGTGTGCGATATTACGCTCACTGGATTTCAAATAAAAAGTAAATAATGATTTTGTTGCAGATATATATATATTTATTATAGATTCTAATAAATATTTTACCTTTTTTTCACATTCGCATTCGTCAGTTTGTACAGTCGACAGCTTAATTAGATTAATTGGCATGTATTATAAATAAGCTCTGACTTTGTGCAGAAATGAAACAGATGTGTAACGCGATAGTATTGCGATATATTTGAATACCATTTTGCCTATCAAATTTCCTCTGTAGATTTATTTAGATTATTTTATTCGCTGTCGCCAGTAATTTAACTTAACTTTGATAACTAACAGCGGCTGCTAGTCAGTCCTTTTTGCTATTCATCATCACTGTGTAATTAGTTCTAAATTTCCTTGATTTATGGTTGCCAGATGTCGTAAATTTAATTGTAGAAAAAAAATTAAAAAAGGATGAAATTGAAGTTTTAGTTACTCTTCACGAAAATCTCTGAGAATAATTTATTCGAGTATTCTTACCACAATGATCGCCCATATTTTACTATAAATATCTACTTTCCTTCGTTTTACCACACTACTCAAGAAACGCCAATCAGAGTAATTAAATTGACGATGTTGGAGGAAAGGTTCTTATAAAATAAGTTCTATAGCAGATAGATCCAACGTCGGCGAAATCTCATACTCACTTCCTTCAGAGTTCCGGTTTGTCTCCTTCGAACTCATTTTGCTTTACAAAAACAGTTCTCTCATTACATATGTGACTTTTTTGTCCCAAATAACTGCCCATACTCCATATGCTGAATACAAAAATATCTGATCTTCTCTTTGATTTTATACCATAACATATGTATATCGGCCAATATGAGATATTATAGAGAAGGATTATAAAATATAAATATAGCTTAATGAATTAAGAGAGACAATTTTTAGAGCATTAGGCAGCTTGATACTGAAAATGAAATAAAACGTTACAATATAGGAAGCCTTTAAAATAATATTGCTTCACAAATTTCCTCCCCAGCATTATCATGACGAATACAGTAACTTCTATTCACTAGATTCGTGATTTATGCAAGATATTGGATTAATATTAATTAAGCTCAAAGAAGATTATTGGATGTTCAGTCGCGATCGAACTTTGCTCGCCCTTACAAATTACGCATACTATTTATAGTCCTTTATTTATAAAAATAAAAACATTGTCATCATAATAAATCTGTATATTTTTTGTCCATATAAAGTATAAAAGGCAATAAAAATCAATTATTGATTAATCGGGAACTGGAAATCCCATTGGACTTTGTGCATGAAAAACCTACGCATGTTCCGTTAATCTCATTTCGTGTTTGATTTTTACGAGCATTGATTCAGTTTGCAGCAGTTGAATGAATTGTCAACCAAACATGTAAATACAAATCTGACAGTTTAACTTTAAATCAAGTTGATTATCAAATATTTACTGATAAAGGCTAAATGAAGTATAAATTAAATGTGAAACACCTGACTTTTAATTCATGCGTTCTGTGTGTGTCTGAATAAACTACGTAGAAAAACAAAACAATCTTAATAAAGTTTTGTTAGAAAAATCCCTGCTATAATGCGAAGAATGCAATTGTTTATGGGTTTATGAAGTTGCTGAGATTTGTTATACGAGTATGTATATAGATGAACACGATTTCTTGCGAACTTTTTACACTTTGGATACGAGGGCATTATGTTAAGTCACTGGTTATCTGGACACTATCTGACTTCTGTCAGCTGTTCTCTAACATGATTTTGTAGTAGTTAATTTGTTGAAATCATATTTTTGTAAATTTTGTTCACTATACTCGGATGTAAGATAATATTTAAAAGAGTGGAAAGTATACCCAATGTTGAGCATGAGTTCTAACCTATAAAGTTTCAGAATGCGATGTATTTTAGATTATAGGCTAATCGAACTATACTCGTACTTATTTAAAGAATTATTTCTGCTTTGCTATTGATAAAGATTTTTAAAGAAAATAACTATTGTTTTCTTCATCTATTGGCATTTCTCTTCATTACGCTAATTTTTTGCATTATTTTCCAAAAAATTACACGCTTATTGGAAGACTGATAAGAATGCTGCTGCCGGTGCATGGCACTTCAGTGTTGTTCAGACTGTTTACTAACTCCTTAATCACCTATTATCTATTTGTATATCAATGCTATTAAGTTTCCCCTACTTTGTATTATCGATGAGCGCTTGAAGATTACAACAACTAAGTGAGAAATGTAATGATTACCTACATCACACCATACAATAGTTTGATAGGGATTAGTAACCCATTCATCGCTATCACCCAATCAATGTACACACACATATAATCTATGTGTACATATATATAGATATGTATGTATGTATATACTTTGTAGTTTATATATAGTGTACGCATGCTCGATTGGATTTGGTTATCTCAGTCGTGCAATGGTCGAGATTTTGATTTATATATTTAATAAATGCCTTTAAAGATTGTTTTATTACTAAGCGATTGTTGGCTGATTTGGTTGCATAAAGCTTCCTCATTTCTATTTTGTGTACAATTGGCGAGTTCGCGTCCGATTGCCTTAGCAGCTGGTTGGCAGTTGTCGCGTACACCTAATAAGTATTTGTCGAGGATAATAAAGTTTTCGTTGGTTTTTCTAAATTAATTTTGGCAAAATGACTGCTGAAATAAATAAAGGTGAATAATTGATGTGTAATTGAAGTGAAAATTTACAAATTTTATGTTTTTTGGTTTAAAGAATTGTGAATAAGAAGACGGGTAGTTGAGGCCTCTGAGTACTATACTTCATTCGTTTATTCTTTAGTAAAATGATGAGACACCATGATGTTGTAGTCTGTGATACGTATCGAAAACATTCCGTAGACAATACGAAACTTATTTTTGGCACGTCTTTGCTGGAAAGGATAGTTGAGTATCTATGACTTTGTTAGAATCTAGTCAGAAATTGAACTCCAATCTAACTGGCATTTAACGGTATTAAATACCTTTATTTTCAACTGATCCGATGAAGTTCTGGCACATTCGATTGATTTTCAAGATGAAATCCACTGAGTGGAACTAGAAGACAAGTTGTTCTCCCTCCCCAACAGGGACTCAGTGGAAGGACTTAATTAATCGTGGGTGAAACGAATAGACCTGACCTATCATTAATTATCAGAGAAAACTTAAAAAAGAAGAAGCAAAATCGTTTATTTATTATTAAATGTCTTAAGTAGTGAGCAGCTCTTATATTACCTTACCTATGTAATGTGTAGAAGAATTTCCTGGAATGGTCAGTAAATGTCAAGGTGTCAATTATCTTTTTTCTCTCGCTTCCAAACAGTATATTTACAGAGATTGCTACGATAATTGAAAAATTAATACAATACTCTAAGATTACCCTGTCTAAACTGATTTTGACCCTGAGGCTTTCATATTAATTACACATAGATATGGGTGATATGTGTTATAGGTCAGAAGGCGACGACTTCATTTCCATATTGTAGGCGTAAATTGTTGAAACAGTATAATTCAAAACTCGGTCCCAACTTATAACGCATCCCTCTAGCTCGGTACATTAACAGAGCTCTCTTTTTCTTAAAAAAAAAATAAGATTCTAAAAAGGCTGAGTTAAATACAAAAAGAATAAAGTATATACAATAAAACCAAACAACAATTTAGTCACATACATAGTAACAAAGCGATTAGTGTTAGATTAGCTGGAAAAGTCCGATATACTCGTACGTTGCAATTGACGCAACTCAAAGGTAACGAATTTATTACTTGTCATATAAATCAGTAGGAACCTTGGTATTGAGATTCAAAGCTTATAAAGATTAGAAACAATAAAAACGTATTACATTTTTATAATACAACTCAAGTGGCAACCTTTGGTAATTTACTCCCGGTAAATCGTAATCAAGAAACTAGCGCACTTTCAAGTTAAGGATTACAGTTAAGGATTTTCAGTTACTACTATAAAATAGCCTCCACTATAGAACCTTGAAGACAACAAAGGGAATTAAATATTGTAAAAGTAACTAATCGTTTTCCTCACTTTCTAGGCCCCATTCTTGGCCAGCGACATCTACAAGTGTTTCTGCTATTCACCTCGATTGTGGTGAATTATGTGGCGAAATTTAATGCTAGTGTGGCGGTTGTGGCTATGACGAATGCCGAAACGACAAATCCTAATTTTCCGGTAAGTGAAACAATATTTTTTTAATTAACACAAAACTCTACTAATATCTCGCCATCATTTAACTCTAGGAATATGATTGGACTGATATGCAGAAGTCATATATTCTGTCGAGCTTCTTCTGGGGTTATTTCGTCACACAATTCCCCGGCGGTTACCTGTGCCGACGCTTTGGTGCCAAACGCACTATGCTACTCTCAACACTGGGCTCGTCACTTATGGGTCTGTTGCCGCCATTATGTGTCAGTTGGGGCGGTTGGGGAGTCTACTGTGGCATACGTGTCATACAAGGCTTCTTCCAGGGTTTTATGTTCCCCTGTGTCCATGCACATCTCGCAGCCTGGTGTCCGGTCAGTGAACGCAATCGTCTGGGTGCTTTAGCCAATACGGGCATCGAATGCGGTACGTTGCTCTCCATGTTTATAAGCGGTATAATTGCGGCCTCGGCGATCGGTTGGCCGGGTCTCTTTTATGTTGGCGGTGGCGTTGGTTTAGTTTGGTGTGTCGCATGGATCTTTTTAGCTGCCAATGAACCAAGCCAATCGAAATTTATCACAAAGGAAGAACTCAATTATATTAACGCCTCGAAGAATGTCACCAAAGAAGTGGAGGCCGGCGAAGTTGAGCGCAAGGTTCCAGTGCCATGGCGTGCCATTTTAACCTCAATGCCATTGTGGGCTTTAGTCATTGCACGTTCGGCGCATTCATGGGGTTTCTCGACACTACAAGCCGAAATTCCCTCCTATATGAAGGGGGTACTCAATATGGACATGAAGAAAAATGCTCTCTACTCGGCGCTGCCTTATCTGGCGATGTGGTGCATGTCCTATGTATATTTGATTGCATCGGATGTGCTGCTGAATCGTAACATACTCTCACTTACTGCTATACGCAAGACTTTCAACTCATTGGCGCTGTGGACCCCAGCTGCTGGTCTGATTGCTGTCGGCTTTTTGGGTGAAGACCAAAAGACTTTGGCTATTGTGCTGATGACTGCAAATGTGGGCGTAAATGCGGGTTCGACCATCGGCAGCGCGCTCAACACCATTGATTTGTCGCCGAATTTTGCGGGAATTCTCATGGGTATCGTGAATTCAGCGGCCAATGTGATACCGATACTCACGCCGCTGCTGGTCGGTGTGGTGGTTAAGGATGAGGTAAGTGTTCTATTTCAGGCAAACACCTAGTGTACCTATTCACCTATATGTTTTCCTTGAAACCTTTAGCATAGTCGCACGGAATGGCAGATCGTGTTCATCATAGCCGCCGCCATTTTCTTTTTCGGTAATTTGTTCTACTTAGTCTTCGGTAGAATGGAATTACAACCATGGGACGATCCCAATTTCTTGTTGCCTAAAAGCGTCGTTGACGTCAAACCACCAGCGGAGAAGAGCGAGAAGTCAGTGTTGGATGAGAAACCGAATAGTGTGGAGCCCGAAAAATTAGCGAGTGCAAGCTCGTGAAAAGAACTGCCGGTAGTTTAGAGTGTGTTGTCCGTGTTGATGTATGTAAATATGTTGATATAGCGTAAGTTGTAATAAATAAAGTAAAATATTATAAGAAAACAAAAAATAAATTAATAAATAAACAAAGAAGTGTATGTTATTTGATTGTCGTCTTAGAGGTGTATGTAATATATTTTATAGTCAGTTTTATTTACTGTGCTAAATGATTATTGGGTTGATGAACTTCTATTTTAGCGATATATATAATGCTAACGGTAGACAATGCAGATGTCTATACACACGGCATTTCATATAGTATACAGTATTCTCCATTTCATTGTGCCTAATATTTTATTTATTTATTTTTTTTTAATATTCTAGATAGTGATATAAGCCACAAATAAATTAAAGAAGCATTGTTATTGATTTTTATGATTTTTTCGACTGCAACGAAATTATGTTACGCAACAAAATTTCGTCACGATTGCTGGGCGCAGTTCCGCCGCAAATATGAGGGCTGAACTGAATGGAATAATTGTTTTCACATGCATTTTGTAAAACTTAGTTTATTTAAAACAAAATGAACAAAATAAAGAGTTGCCACTTGTTTGAATTTTTTAAGAGAAGTTAATGAAGTCCTTAAGTATATGTATAAAACTACTTTTTTTAATTTCAAGTCAATTAAATAGGTAACACTAAAGAAATGTGAGAGATGATATTATAAGTAGTTGCCACAATTTTTTTATGAAATAAATTTTATTTATTTTATTAATATGAGTTTCAAACTAAATAGATTTGAGAAAATTTTATGTTGGATATACTTGTTATCTGTATACATGCTTTGTATCCAGCAAAATAACGAAATCATACCTAATACCGGATATACTGGAGTTATAATAACGGAGCATACTGTGTTTATAACAAATCTTGTTAAATATCTAATTTTTTGTATAAATATATATGCACCTCAGTCAGTTCGCACAAATTACAATTCATTAAACTTTCTATGATCAGGTTTTTGGCAAATGAAATTCACGTGCAGTGACAAACATTAATAATATGGTAAAGCAATTGGCGTTTGTTTGAATCGTAATTGCTATTGCATTAGTTTTTGGTCTCAGCATTACGTTTTACGGTTAAGCAAGATTTTAGATATTAATAATACCAACAAATCAAATTTATTTAATTGTCGATTTTAGCTACTTGTGACGATTTTAACGGAATGTCTCAGTGTACTGAAATCCATTACTCAAGAATTGGGCTTCAAATTATTCCAGCGACTTTTTCCTGTTTTTACTCGCTGGAGAGAATTTAGCGACAGTAAAAAGGTAAGACCGATGTCTACTTTCCAAAGAAACAGAATGCCTCCTTATTCGGTGCAGCTGTCTTGATGACGAGTATTCCAATTGATATCGTATCTGTTCAAATAAATAGGTTTGGTTGTATATACAACTGAGGTGGCAAAAAACAGGAAAAAAATTAATTTGAAAAAAATTGTTTTCAAGTATATCTCATTCAAAAAGAAATTCAAGTGCTGTGAAGTGCTCCCCAGTGGGTTGCTAATCATATGAATATAATAAAAACACCAAAATTGTTAATGAACTTCAGCAACGATTGAGCGCAAAAAATTAAAAATTGCAACAATTGGTGTTTGCAAAAATTACAAAAAAGAAACAAAAACAACACGCGATTTCAGTACAAATCAAGTGAAAACTGTCAAACACATATATTTAGTCAATTTTATATTATAATTTTGTTTTGTAGCTCAATGCATGATTATACATTGTTAGTGACAACGAACTCCAGTTGTCGCCAAACTAAAACAGTTGTTGGCCATAAATCATGCACGTGAAAATATAGGTCACCCAAATTATTTTAATTCACTCAACACATTTACTGAGTAACCGATTTGAAATTCAGCAAATATTTTTGAAATATGAAGTAAATTGGAGCAGAATAACTTATTTATTAGATAAAGTTGAACAGGTGGACTTTAAAATACACCTGGTGCTTGGCAGCTGAGTATATGCTTTGAGAGATGAAGAGATCATTTGAGTGGATTTATAAATTTGAAAATATATAAATATATATATAAATTCATAAATTAGTTTCATATTTTCATACATATTAAACTTTTTATTTATAAATTGCAAAAATTATAATTTTTGAAGCTCGATTACCAAAATTTAATCATATCAGAAACATATATGAATATATGGATATCAGAATACTGATATATGTACTTCAATACATATATTCAGCATCGATCTAATAAACAAGTTTGCAATTAATTCTCTTTCCAATAAGCATTCTTCATGAATTAGTGTTTATTACCAGCTGCACGCTCAAATGTAAAAAGTGAGTGAGTGAGTCGGCATTGTTGAGTGCTGGCTGCATTTTTTGAATTTTACAAAATAACGCCATTTACTGTAACGACATATGCGAATAAATGGCTTAGAGACTGAAGCTGAAAATTGGTGTTATTAGAAAATTAAATTTCAGTTTGAATCTGGAGTTCGGAGGCAAACAAAACTACGGAGAATTGACAGCGTGCATTTGATTTCAGTTGAAGTGGAATTAAACTGGCGGAAACCAGAAAAAAATTTAAAAAAGTTTGAAACATGATTGATAAAACGAAAGCAAAGGAAATAAATTGTATGGAAATATTGAAAGTATTAATATAAAAGTGTTGGTTGTTTGGATTTTCACAAATCAAAAATTAAATTTAATAATTAATTAGAAATATTCGCATTAAATTTTAATATAAATATATATATTCCGTCATATATAATAAAGTGAATCTATAAGAATGAGATCGATAAAATTAAAGTAACTATATCGAATTTGCTGATATAAAAACTATACTATACTATACTATATAATTCTCTGAAGTGAAAATATTTAGTTATAGTTTAATAGATGTCTCCTGAAGTATTATATATTTCTTGTAAATATTTGTCATTGTGAAGAAAGCGGTTTGGATATATACGCTGATTCGAGTGGATAGCCTAGTTTGCCGTCGACAAAACGATCTACGCAGCTGATTCAATATTGGTGGTTACCTTGTCTAGTAATATCACAAAAATTGCTTCGAAGTCTAGTTCGTGCGAAACAACCATGTACATCAGTGGAAAGCAAAGATAATCTTTATTTATGTTCTCTTATTATAATGAATATACGAAGAGTCTGTTTTTCAGAACGTACTGCCACTCAAAACCACTTTTAAAATAATCATTAAATGCGGGACCTTATCAATCAGTTAAAAAGCTGTTCTTTGTGTATTACAAATTTAAATTTTAATTAAATACTGTTTTTTTCTTGATTCAACAATAAGTACAGTACAGTGTCAAGACTTGTATTAATTTCAAATATAGAAATACCGACTTCAAAAGATTTAGTATTCCGTTCAAATAGACCTGTAACTTGACACTTATATTTACATCGTAGAACCGCTGATATTCTATACAATATAATTACAGAGTATTGAGGAAAGCAGTGTTATTTGTCTATATAACGTATAATGATGTGAAAAATATCAGGAAGAAAGCTACGCATAAATTAAATACTGAATTATAATTTTTTATTTGTTCTTTCAGTGCCACATCTCGGGCAACGACATGTACAAATTTTCATGTTATTTACCTCGATTATTGTTAATTATATCACTAGATTCAATTCGGGTGTAGCTGTGGTGGCCATGACCAATGCGGCGACTACGAATCCCAACTTTCCGGTAGTGTTTTAGTACTTATTGGTATTTTTCTAATCATTCATAAAAACCATTCGTCACTGCTTTGCAGGAATACAAGTGGAGTGACATGGAGAAGTCGTATATCTTATCCAGTTTCTTCTGGGGTAATTTCATCACACAATTCCCCGGCGGTTATCTCTGTCGACGCCTAGGTGCCAAACGCACTATGCTAATTGCAACATTAGGTTCATCGCTTTTATCTCTGCTACCACCGCTCTGCGTTAGATGGGGCGGTTGGGGTATTTATTGTGGCATACGCATAGTGCAGGGGCTCTTCCAAGGTTTTCTCTTTCCCTGCATACATGCACATCTCGCAGCCTGGTGTCCGGTGAATGAACGCAATCGTTTGGGCGCGCTAGCTAATACAGGTATTGAATGCGGTACACTGCTCTCCATCTTCATAAGCGGTATAATAGCGGCTTCAGCCATCGGTTGGCCAGGTTTGTTCTACGTCTCTGGTGGTATGGGTTTAATGTGGTGCGTCGTTTGGCTTTTATTGGGCGCCAATAACCCAGCCGAGTCGAAATTTATTACAAAAGCCGAACTTGATTATATTGTGTCATCGCAGAATAGCACGAAGAAAGTAGAGTCCGATGAAAGAGCGCAAAAGATACCAGTACCTTGGCATGCTATATTGACTTCATTGCCATTTTGGGCTTTAGTCATTGCACGTTCTGCGCACTCTTGGGGCTTTTCCACGTTACAAGCTGAACTGCCTTCTTATATGAAGGGTGTACTCAATATGGACATGAAGAAAAATGCTTTCTACTCGGCGCTGCCTTATCTGGCGATGTGGTGCATGTCCTATGTGTATTTGATTGTGTCGGATGTGCTGCTGAATCGTAATATACTCTCACTCACAGCTATACGTAAGACCTTCAACACACTCGCCTTCTGGACACCGGCTACCGCGCTTTTATGCGTTGGTCTACTCGGAGAGGAGCAGAAGAATTTTGCTATTGTTTTAATGACACTAAGTGTGGGCATGAATGCTGGTGCTACCATCGGCAGCGCGCTGAACACCATCGATCTCTCACCGAATCATGCGGGTATTCTAATGGGTATCGTCAATACATCGGCTAATGTGTTACCGATACTCACGCCACTGTTGGTCGGTGTGGTGGTTAAGGAAGAGGTATGATACTGTCATTATACTGAGGTGAAATGCTTTTAATTTGTGTTTTCTTTTCATAGCATAATCGCGCTCAATGGCAATTAGTCTTCATAATAGCGGCCGTCGTCTTTGCCTCGGGTAACTTATTCTATTTGATTTTCGGCAAGATGCACTTGCAGCCGTGGGATGATAAAGACTATCTATTGAAGAAAAACGAAGAAAAATCGCAGCTGCCGCCGAAAGAGTGTAGTGAGAATGCGGTTCCAACTTTATCAAGCTGAAGTGAGCTACCAATATTTGGTATATAAGGAGTGCGTGTACATAATTATTTGTTTAATAAATGCGATACTAAATTTTGTTATACTTATACAATGTTTAATTAATATTAAATATATTCCATATTTTATATCTCAACGGAGGTTTTATTTTTCTAAAAATCATAAAAAGGTTGTCTTGCTGTTCCAAAAGGTATGCTATATGTAGTGTTCTAATATCGTAGGTAATATCAAGATTGCTTAGCAGAAATTTGTTGTTAGCCAGCAAAACTTAAAAGCTCAATTTTCCTAATAAGCTCACGTATTTGGCTAAAAGCTTCTATAAAACAGTATTACTAAACTTGAGGAGTAAAGATTACGTGAAAAGCTTCCTTAGTATGCAGGGCATGTTTTAGAATGCTTAGCGCAAAGCTTTTTGTTTCAAACTTGATTGTCTAACAGTACCATGTTGTATCGTTAACAGTTAGTTGCTTAATTGAAGTGTTTTTTAAGCGTTCTCTTTCTCTTTCAGCTCGATTATAGCAGTGTTATATTTATATAATTCCACGAGTGTATGCTTGTGTGACAGGTGTTAATTTTAACCATATCTAGATGAGTATTAATATATAGTATACTTGAGTTTATGAT
Organism: Zeugodacus cucurbitae; assembly: GCF_028554725.1. Classification (NCBI taxonomy): domain Eukaryota; kingdom Metazoa; phylum Arthropoda; class Insecta; order Diptera; family Tephritidae; genus Zeugodacus; species Zeugodacus cucurbitae. The sequence goes on along the minus strand of NC_071671.1, from coordinate 64,265,573 downwards.
TTTCAGCATAATTAGATTCGGATATATTTCAACACGTACAAATATTTCTATATTGGATTAGTAGTATGAATTTCGAATAATGAATAATTTATATTGTAGTAGAAGCCTCCATTGATTCAATAGGCACTCATCAATGAAATAACTTTAATCAAACGACCGTAAAACTTAAGAGCATACCACAGGACGAGAACGCAACATTATGAGTGCTCGGAGAAAAAGAGCGTATTATGTCTCACATAAAAGCTATGTAACGCGTTATCTCAAGAAGCAGTATAGCACTGTCAACATATTGAATCGGGCACATCAGTCAAAGCGAAAGTGAGTACTTTGTTACTAATCGTACAATAGCTATGAATATGGTGTGTATACGCGTAAAACGGTATCGGTTCTTATAGATATGAATATTGAAAGCACCAAATTATTATATGTATGCATGTAAGGTTAAGGCAATAGGTAGATAACCATGATTGCAGAGAATCTCACTCAGACAGCTCTCAACTGTCGTATGTGGCAACCCACCACTCCTAGCAGATCAAACGACCCTCACGATTCGAAAAAGCGCTTGAACTCTATAACATAGTTCTTAAGTCGACTTATGTCCATTCCAATCGATTCACTAAGTCCGCCAAAGGTGTGACTACCGAGGAGTTTTAACCTCAGTATGGCAATTACTTGACATTGAAGGAGGAAGTGCCTAGAAGACTCCCTCTCTTCTCTGTTTTCTCTGTACTTCTTTTTATTCTTTCTCCTTTTCTCTTCGCCAACCGATAGTCGATTTGGACTTGGCTGTTCTCTGTTTGATATCAGTTTGTTGTTTAGTTTCGAGTTTATTGACATCAATCATTTGAATAAAAGGGTACTTATGTGTATATATAAATACGAATTTGCACAAATAATATACATATATACTATCTACAAAAATATTTAATTGTCACATCGTTATCGCGTATCTACGCACTTAATCAGCTGAAGTGCGCTCACAGCAGTTGGTCCAAATATATAAATGCAATAGACACGCTGAAATTTCGGGGAAGTTGCTCGACAGCGCTCGCCTAACGAGAAGCGTTGGTATCCTGAAAGTGAAGTGAAAAGTTTGGGAGAAGTGTTTCGTCGCACAAAAAAATAAATATACTACAGTTATTGAGTGAAATCTGTTTTCTTAATTTCGAAAAGTGACAAAAATGAGTGAAAATAAAAACGAAGCAGAATTGGATAAAGGTTGGCGAATAGCTAAAGCATATTATTTTTTGGTTCTGCGAAACCCAATTACGAAGTTGGTATTCGAAATTTCGGGCTCTTCTACTTTATATGGATAACAAAAGAAGTAAAGGACTTTAGCGTCCGAACTGTTGAGTTGATAATACGTCGGCACTTTCTTCAAAAAGCAATAATTGTACATAAAAATGCCAACCCAAATGTTCGATATAATTTGAAACATTTTTACAAATTTTAAGAACTAATTTCAGAACAAAAACCAACAAAAACAGCCCACCTGCCCACTTAAAATAAAAATTTCCATTTTGAAGTATTTTATTCTAAATAAGTTAAGTGTCAGGCAGGAACACTTACGCTGACATTATCATTTACTATTTATCATTTGTTTTGATTACATTATATACTGATTAGAACTTCCTCTTCAATTGTTCTCACTTCACGGCGATTCAATCCACAACGGACACACCCACCGTTGACAGATCGAGACTATTACAATCTGTATTTAATTTGACGCACTGTTTTACAAACATAGGCAGTAACATATCTAAAACATATGTTTTATAGGTATAACTAAAGATAATTGATAATTTATTTCATTAGTAATAATATGAAATTGTATAATTTTACCTACATTTAGGTACGTAACATGACTAAGTTATTTTCAGTAGTTTATCGGAGGTTCATAACTTTACTATGATAGAACATAGAACGCCCCCTTTAGAGCAATCTATCATTATTATTCTTACTGTTTCACGCCAAAAAAGTATAATTTTTACATTTCAGGTCCACGCTTTGGAGTACGCCATATTCAAACTATATTGCTCTTTCTATCCATTATGGTTGCGTACATGAGTCGTTTGAATATCTCGGTTGCGATCGTGGCGATGACAAACGCTGCGAGCACAAACCCCAATTTTGAGGTAAATATTACTACTAAGACTACAATGAAATGTAATATTTATATTAAATTTAACTGGCTTGTGTTACAGGAATTCGACTGGACGGAAAAACAGAAATCCTATATTATATCCTGTTTCTACTGGGGCTACGTGATCACGCAATTTCCCGGCGGCTATTTGAGTCGACGTTACGGCGCAAAAATTGTGATGGGTGTCAGTATCTTCGGCTCGGCGCTATGCAGTTTGTTCACACCTTTCCTCGTACCATGGGGCGGCTGGCAAGTTTTCTGCGCCATACGTATCGCACAGGGTCTCTGTCAGGCAGCTGTATTTCCAGCCATACACCAACACATTGCCAAATGGTCGCCGCCGCACGAACGCAATATGATCGGTGCACTGACCTATTCGGGTGAAGATTGTGGCATAGTGTTGGCTATGCTTGTTAGTGGTCTGATAGCCAGTAGTCCAATCGGTTGGCCAGGCATTTCGTATATTTCGGCTGGTATTTGTTTTGCCTGGTGCATTCTTTGGATAATTTTTAGTTCGAATGATCCACCATCTTCGCGTTTTATAACGAAAGCCGAGTGCGAGTATATTGAAACTTCAATGAAACGAGAGGAAGATTTCCATAAAAAGAAAATACCAGTTCCTTGGTTTGCTATGCTCACATCCGTACCATTTGTTGCAGTACTTTTAGTACGCTGTTCCGAAACGTGGGGCTTCAGCACCATACAATCGCAAATTCCCTCGTACATGAATGGGGTATTAAATATGGACATTAAGAGTAATGCGTTCTTCTCGGCGTTACCATACATAGCGCGTTGGATTATGACTTACATCTACCTGTTCTTCGGAAATATGGCGGTCGCTAAAAGTTGGCTTTCCCTGACGACGGTACGTAAGATTGCCAATACAATGGCATTGTGGTTGCCAGCATTTCTGCTGATCGGTGTTGGTTTCCTTGATGATAGCAACAAAGCGTTGGCTGTTGCTTTAATGACCATAAATGTCGGCTTAAACGGTGGTGCCACCATCGGCTGTGTTCTCAATACTATAGATTTGTCACCAAATCATGCTGGTGTTGTAATGGGTATTATAAATCCGTTGGCTAACATTATTCCGTTGATTACACCCCTGGTTGTGGGTGTCATAGTCACAGACGTGGTGAGTTGGGATTTGAAAGAACATTTTCATTATGTACTAATACATTTACTCTCTCTTCTAGCACAATCGCTCTGAATGGCAAATAGTATTCATCATTGCTGCGTCTATTTTCTTCATTGGTAACTTGATTTTCATAATTTTCGGTTCGGCTGAAACTCAACCATGGGACGCTCCTGATTTTCTGCGTAAGGATAACGTGGAAGAACCAGTAGCAGTGCCACCGAAGAGCACTTTTAAGGAAATTTTTGGTGGTGATGATGACAAATATGATATCGAAGGATGGGCAGTGCAGAATGTCAACGATTCGAAGTCGAAAAGTGATGCTGACGGAAAATTTTAACTTATCGACTGATATTAATTAGTTCCATAACTCGACGGTCATAAATTACGTCTACTTTAAAATTAACGTTAGCTTAAAAATTTGATTTTTTTTCATTATGTATTATTAAGATATATATGTACATAAGCGAGAAAACTTTAAATATTTTGAATAATATTAAGCCATTTTATTGATAAACTTACGATTTTTATTAAATTTGTTTGTTAAATTAAATATTATGAATTGAGCTTTTATTTCTTGCTGACATAATATACCTCCTATTCCTATGGCAAGCAGGGATGGGAACGAAAACAAATCGTTGTTCGAACACAAAGGGAACAGTTTCGGCTAGTTAAATGCTGAATTATTTCGGAAATTAATGGTCGAAGTAACTAGTAGAGGTGGACAGAATATCTGAATTGCAGAAGGCTGGATACACAGCTTTATGTTTGGGCGCCGCATGATTTGACGCAAAAAAACTTTCTGGACCGAATCAACGCCTGCGATATGCTGCTGAAACGGAACGAACTCGACCTATTTTTGAAGCGGATGGCGACTGGCGACGAAAAATTGATTACATACGACAATATCAAGCGAAAACGGGCCGATGAATCGTCCCAAACAGTGACTAAGTTTGGTGGGATTGGGAGGGAATCATCTATACTATGAGCTACTCCTTTATGGTCAGACGTTTAATTCCACGATCCACTGCGAACTACTGGACCGCTTGAAGCAGGCGATCGATCAGAAGCGTCCTTAATTGGCCAACAGGAAGTTATTCCAGCAGGACAACGCCAGACCACACACTTCGTTGATGACTCGTCACAAGCTACGGGAGCTCGGATGGTAGGTTTTATCGCTTCCACCATATAGCCCGGACATAGCGCAAAGTGATTTCCATCTGTTCTTGTCCATGGTGAACGCCCTTGGTGGTGTAGGATTGAACTCAAAAGAGGCGTGTGAAAAGTGGCTGCCCGAGCTCTTCGCAAATAAGAAAGGGGGCTTCTACGATGGGGGGTATTATGAAGTTGCCGTCTAGATGGAAACAGATTATCGAACGAAACGGCGCATATTTGAACTAAATCCGATCACTCTAACACTTTGTATAAATCATTGAATAAGGAGCAAAAAAAGCGGAACCTAATATAAGTCTGCCAAACTAAGCATAAGACCAATATAAGCCATATATTTTTTCAGATAGCTAAGCTTAATTTCTGTTGTCTTCAATTCATGATATTCAAAACAGGGAAACAAAGCGATTCTAAGGTAGATATTGAATTGACAGCGGCTACGCTGGCTAGGTCATGTTGTACGGATGGAAGAAAACACTCCAGCTCTGAAAGTATTCGATGCAGTACCCGCTGGAGGAAGCCGCGGAAGAGGACGACCTCCACTCCGGTGGAAAGACCAAGTGCAAAGTGACCTGGCTTCACTTGGTGTTTCCAGTTGGCGCCAAAAAGCAAAAAGGAGGAATGAGTGGCGCGCTCTGGTGGATTCGGCTATAATCGCTTAAAGCGGTTCCTACGCCAAATATATATATATATATATATTGAATTTTGTATGTTATTTATGCCTCAACATTTGATATTTCGAAAAAAATTGAGCTCTTCTCCTGATGATCTTCTCTTCACAAAATCTGTTTAAAATTGCAAACGTTACATTAATTTAATTTAATTATGTTCACATTTTATTTATTGAACAAGAAAGCTTTATTGATATCAGACATCACCTGAAACTCAAACCTCCCTAACACTTTCATATGCCTTAAGACGCCTAAAAGTGAGCTAAGGATAGGAAAAGCGAACAAAGAACCAAGTTGATTTGATCGTGCGCTACCGAGTATGAGTTCGGCTGTTTAGTTTAGTAATTTATAGTATGTATAGAGAAAAAATAAACAGTATATACGAACATATCAAGATATCTATATATTATTAGTAAAGCGCTCGAATACGTCTCGCTTCTAATGACTTTTGGGTTATTTGGACTTTATTAATCGCAATATCTTCATAATCGATACATAACAAAATTTTTTTTCTTTGCATTTTAAATATTTTTTTCAGCGACACATTAACTTATCGGCAGCCATATTTTAAATTGATGCCTCCACAAATAGAAATCGAACTAATTCAAAGTGTTGTATGTACTTGCGATATCATTAATAAATAGGCGTCAGTAGGAGGTGAACAAACATACTATATATGAGCTAACGGTGTAGACTGAAACAAATAAATACAATGGATGCTTCGGATTATGAGCCAAGTCGTGTGGGAGCTGTTGCCACAAAAGCGTTGTGCAATCGAAATACAAGTGAGAATCTAAGTTTGCAGTTGCTAAAAAGTTTGTGAACTTTTTTATTGTGAATTAAAATCGGTGAAAATTGTCACAAAATGAGTACGGAGCAAATTGTTGTGGGCGCGGACAAAGGTCGGTATATCGTTAAGGAAATTGAAATTTCAGTTCACTAACTTTGTAAAATTCATTTGTCGTTACATTAATATTTTGTGTTAACAAGGACGTTGCATGGTATTATATTGTACAATGTCTACGACTGCGCAATTGAAGGTATGACTAGCTTCTGTGTAAGATTTTCTAACACTCTCTTTGTCAATATTTCCGCTTCTCGCGCCGATCCTTGAGTCCTGATGAATGCATAAGATTTTCTACCGCTCTTTGCGTCAACATTGGGGCTTTTCTGGCCGATCTTTGAAACTGTTGGTCTGTCGTCCCATTTGACGGTCTCTTGTTAGTTCACTCCTCCTTTAACAACACGGGTTCGAGACCGCCTATGGCAAAATTCATTAAATTCAATTTCCACCGGTAATATACGAATTTATTCATTACATATCAAAAAAGTTGTTGGATGCATCGGGTAATAGTAATTTATAAGGTTCTTTCCTCAAAATATCGGATTAATTTAGTTTAGACTCTGACTAACAAAAAAATTCTTAGTACAAAAGAGAAGTGAATGTGAAGGAAGAACAGAAAGTATTACGTAGAAGTAGATGTGCTAGTTTAGATATTAAATGGTCCTAAATACCTTAGTTTATTTGATCTCAATAAAAAATATATGCAGAAGAAGGACAACATGAATTTGTTATATAGAAATTATACCACGAGGTTTGATGAGTAACGTTACTCTGCAGTCTATATTAAGTGCTTATAGGATAGCATCAGATCTTTCTACATCATCACATATTGGGAATACGAGTACCACAAAGTTGTAATGATAACTAATACACAACAAATACATGATGACCAATGCTCGTGTTGTTGTCCGAGGCCTACAGGATGAAAGTAATTCACCCGCAAATGAATATACACTTGAAATTCACTGATTAATATTATATTTGCGGAAACAATAAAGCACATTGCTGCCAAAATATTCGACACGACCAAACCAATAAAATATTAAACACTTGAAATGTCTTTAATCTTTATAACCGTTAGATCACAATGCCAAGATTTATAATGATTTATATCGTAGCTATATTTATTATTTACTCATACCTTCAAGTTGATTTAATGAATAATGTTGGAGGGAAAACAATGCATAAACAGTTAGGCTAGGTTATGTTGGCGGTGATCGGTGTGTACGGTCTCAAGTGGTAATTATGGTTAAGATCGTAATCATAGCGACAAACATACAGACATATATTGTGGAGTATAAACAAATCGACCGGAGTTGAATTATAAATCATGATTTTTAATGGTGATATGTGTATATATATTTCATTTGTTCTGTCACCTGAATATGTGTATATAAGAAGCGGTCTTATATTTATAAATAATTAGTTAATCTGTTATTAAGGAATTTAGAGTTAAGCTCTTTAGTTTTTGGTGATTTGTAATAAAGTTTTATTTCGGAAATTCTTTATTGTTAGTCACGTTGACGCTTTTAACTAATTTGTTACTATGCAAGTTTTCGGAACTCTTAATCATTAACGACCTTTAATAAAAATTTAAATTTAAATTGAATATTTCAGGTCCACGCTTTGGCGTACGCCATGTACAAACCCTGCTGCTGTTCTTCAACATTGTTGCAGTCTCAATAAGTCGTTTAAATATATCGGTCGCTGTGGTCGCGATGACAAATGCCGAAAGCACGAATCCCAACTTTCAGGTTAGCTTTTACGTACATATGTATGCATCTACGCAGTTTTTCCTTACTCACAAACGCTCATTATTTCAATACTTTAAAGGAATTTGATTGGACCGAACAACAAAAGTCGTATATCATTTCCAGCTTCTACTGGGGTTATGTGGTCACACAGTTTCCCGGCGGCTATCTGAGTCGACGTTTCGGCGCTAAAATTGTGATGAGCATTGGTGTCTTCGGTTCGTCTGTGTGCAGTTTGCTCACACCATTTCTGGTGCCTTGGGGCGGCTGGCAGATATACTGCGTTATACGCATACTGCAGGGTCTCTGCCAGGCAGCACTCTTTCCCGCCATACACGAGCACATTGCCAAGTGGTCGCCGCCACAAGAGCGCAACTTGTTGGGCGCGCTCACCTACTCGGGTGTCGATTGTGGTACGGTGTTGGCAATGCTTGTGAGTGGTATGATTGCGAGCAGTGCGATCGGTTGGCCAGGCATTTCGTATATCTCCGCAAGCATTGGTTTCGTCTGGTGTGTGTTTTGGCAAATTTTCGCTGCAAATAATCCGCCGAAATCGCGTTTTATAACGAAAGCGGAGTGCGAGTACATCGAAAGCTCAATGAAAAGGGAGGACGATTTCCATGAGCGAAAAATACCTGTGCCGTGGTTGGCAATGTTTACATCCGTGCCTTTCTTGGCATTACTCTTTGTGCGCTGCGCCGAAACGTGGGGCTTCAGCACAGTGCAAACGCAGGTTCCTTCCTACTTTAATGGTGTATTTAATATGAATATCAAGAGCAATGCGCTATGCTCTGCACTACCATATATAGCGCGTTGGATTATGTCCTATACATATCTCTTCTTCGGAAATATGGCGGTCGCTAAAAATTGGCTCTCCTTGACGGCGGTACGTAAGATTGCTAATACGATGGCGTTATGGTTACCAGCATTTCTGATGATCGGCATTGGTTTTCTTGATGATACCAATAAATCTTGGGCCATTGCTTTAATGACTCTCAATGTCGGGTTCAACGGTGGTATCACCATCGGTTGTGTACTCAGTACGATTGATGTGTCGCCGAATCATGCGGGCGTAGTGATGGGCATCGTGAATACACTGGCTAATGTGGTCTCTTTGTTGACGCCCTTGGTGGTGGGCTTTATAGTCACTGATGCGGTAAGTCGAACTTTGTTTGTGAAACAGAAAAAAAAATATAAGTATATTTTAAATTACATTTTTTTTCAGCACAATCGTGCGGAGTGGCAAGTCGTATTTATAATCGCTGCATCCGTTTTCTTTGTGGGTAATCTGATATACATAATATACGGCACAGCTGAGGCGCAGCCCTGGGATGCACCTGACTATCTTTTAAGGAACAATATTGAAGCGTCACCAAAATCTGCGCGGTGTGAAACGTTTAAAATGTTTGCGGACTCATGTGATGCCCAGCGAGAAATTGAAGACTGGTCTAAAGAGCGCGTGTCTGACAGAGAGCCATATTTGGTACAGAAAATGGATTGTGAAGACTCTTCGCACAATAGGAAATATTAAAGATATATGTACTGTGATGGAATAGAATTTCATTTTGCTAGTGTAAGTTTATACTACAAAACAAAAGTTAAACTAAACACAGGGGTGCATTCTAAATTATTTATTATTGTCATTTCACTACTTTTAAGCTTTAAGAATTTTGTTGATATTCATACTAATGCATTAATAATAGTATATAATATATTTTATTTAAATTATTATAATTATAAATGAATACAAATAATATAGTTGCCAACTCACTGTAAATATAATTATTTAATTTTAATATATAACAAATTGAAGATTTACTTTAGAATTGTGGAGCAAATTTCAAGTGCTTTTTAAATCAGTAATTTCAGAGTAATTTGAGAGCAAGTTGCTCATTCGGCTGTGCCACTTTATGATTTCAATTAAAATAATTAGATTTGGACGTATCCACCTCAATGTACGTGCACTTCCACCGATAATCGCGTTATCATTTACTTACAAATATATTTATGTATATACGCAATAAATAAAATGTAAAGTACTCCAAAAGTATTTAATTGTCATAGCGATATTACATTTTATCCGTCGACGAGCTACTGCACATATCGTAGCACTTAGGCGCATGAAGTGCGTCTACAGTAGTTAGACCAAATAAATAAATACAATAGACGCGTTAAAATTTAGGGGAAGTTGTTCGACAGCTTTCGGCCAATGAGGAGCGTTGGTGATCCTGTAAGTGTAGTGAAAAGTTTGTGAAAAGTGTTTCTTCGCATAAAAAAGGAAATATACTACAGTTATTCAGTGAATTGTGTTTCAATTTCGAAAAGTGACAAAATGAGTGAAAAGAAAATTGAAGCAGAATTGGATAAAGGTTGGCGAATAGTTAAGGAGAAATATTTTATTGTTTTTGCGCATGGCTGGAAGAGCTTTGGAGTTATTGTGATTATATGTCAAACAAACGGCTATTAACGGTTTTGAAAAATATCTCTTGCTTACTATATGTTGGTTTGTTTCGATTTAAAATAATCCAAATTCATATGTCTTAGAGAGTTAAACATGTCTATAGACTTTTTAAGAAACAAATTGTTGAGCTTATAAGAAACTGAAAAAGAGAAACACTAACAGCTTTGTAAAGTGTAATTATATAAATAATTGTAAAAAGAACACAATTTAAGGACTTTAAGTGTCGAGAACACTTTTTCGTAAAACAAATGATCTGTATAAGTTTGACCAAGTGACCTACATCCATTGAGTTGAGAATACATTTTCACATCCGACAAAAAAATTATTATTCATTTTTGGTGTTAGACTTAATTTTAATATTTTCGAGAACGCTTACGATCCATTTCAAAAGTAGATTTTGAATTGAAAATCAGTATATGAAGTATATGATTTTGTCGAACTTCGACACAGAGATACAATATTATAAGCAAAACATAAACTGTAAAATTTTTTAGAATATCTGAGAGATCTACCAATAAATGACGTACTTGAACAAAGTTCTGTTCTGATACTTTCACTGGTGCTTAATTTATAGATTGTAAAGTAAACGAATCATAAGGACCAAAAATCAAAATTGTGGTATGGGAAATATAGGCGTGGTTGTGAACCGATTTCGACCATATTCCGTTCGTTTCATCAGGGTATTAAGAAAATATTATATACCCAATTCCATTAAAATTGAACGAGTAGTTTCTGAGATATGGTTTTTAGCCCATAAATGGGCGGCGCCACACCCATTTCAAATTTTATATAGATATTTGAGTGCAGCCCTTCTGTGCCTTCTTTACCATGTAATTTAAGTTTTTTCATACAGAAATAATTAATTTTTAGCAGTATTCAACATATGGGAGGTGGGAGTGGTTAAAATCCGATTTCATTCATTTTTGGCCTGTATAAGGTAGTACCTAAAGCAACCTTCCTATGGTGCTAAGAAACACGAGTACCAAGTTTTATCAAGATATATATATTTTTACTCAAGTTACAGCTTGCACAAACGGACGGAAAGACAGACATCCGGATTTGAACTCCACTCTATCACTTTTGTATATACATATAACTTTATATCTAACTCGTTGAGTTATATGAACAGAACTATTATATTCTCTTAGCAACTTTGTCCACTTGAAACAAAATTCTCAATACCTTTTCTTTAATGTGCTCCAGTTCAATTTGTTACTTTTGCATACGATTATCGTCAGCAAATATGCACCTAAGACACTACAAAGTACACAAGTTTGATATTTTACATATTGAAGTGATTTTTTCAAAGTATGCGACAATTGCTACAAGTATTATACTCAAGTACATAATAAAGAGTGTTTTGACTATACAGTAATCCCCGCTTAAGTGTCACTTCTTAACATGAAATACGTTTGAGACACTTAAGCGGGAGAGGCATTTAAATGAATCCCGCTTAAGTGCCTCGAGGTACTTACCAAGCTTTTTCTTTTTTAAAATTTCGTAGAATGGATCATAGGAAGGGGCATATTTGATGTAATTTGTAGGTTCTTTTGAATATATATCTCGTAAACTAATAAAGCTACATATATAAACCAAACTTCCTGCAGCCGCTTCCATTACTTACTTCATCACACACCATGCTAGTTGAAATTTTACAGAATTTTTCAGATTCAGATTTTTTTTACAAAATGGAAAATGGGCGTAGCGTCGCCCACTTATGGTTCAAAACCCATATCTCAGAAACTACTCGACCGATTTTAATGAAATTAGGTACATAATATTTTCTTAATACCCTGATGAAACGAACGGAGTATAGTCGAAATCGGTTCATTGAATCATTGATGATTATGTGGGTCAAATCGTATTTTCTTAATAAAATTTCATCTATAAATTGCGAGAGCGTTAAATGTTCATTATATCCCTATAGAAAATTTAGCATGAAAGCTACATTGTAACAATATTTTGGTGTAAACGAATAATTAGCAGGCTAGTTAGGTGACATGACTAAGTCACTTCTATTGGTTTATCGTTGGTTTGCAACTTTGCTATGATAAAATATAGAATTCCCCTTTAGGGTAATATATCATAATTATTCTTTCTGTTTCACGACTACAAACTACAATTTTCATATTTCAGGTCCGCGCTTTGGCATACGCCATATTCAAACTGTACTGCTCTTCTTTTGCGCTACCGTTGCCTTCATGAGTCGTTTGAATATCTCGGTAGCGATTGTGGCGATGACAAATGCTGCTAGCACAAATCCCAACTTTGAGGTAAACGTTACGAAAGACTTTTATTATGAAACTTGATATTTAAATTAAATTTAATTTTTTCTATTTTCCAGGAGTTCGACTGGACGGAAAAACAGAAATCCTACATTATATCCTGCTTTTACTGGGGTTATGTGATCACACAATTTCCGGGTGGCTATTTGAGTCGACGTTTCGGCTCAAAGATTGTGATCGGCATCAGTCTCTTCGGTTCAGCTCTATGCACTTTACTCACACCTTTCCTGGTGCCATGGGGCGGCTGGCAGGTTTTCTGCGCCTTACGCATCGTACAAGGTCTCTGTCAGGCAGCTATTTTTCCTGCTATACACCATCACATTGCCAAGTGGTCGCCGCCGCACGAACGCATTATATTCGGCGCACTGATTTATTCGGGTATGGATTGTGGCACGGTGTTGGCTATGCTTGTAAGTGGCTTTATAGCCAGCAGTCCGATCGGTTGGCCGGGCATTTCATATGTTTCGGCCGGTATTTGTTTTGTCTGGTGCATTCTATGGATAAATTTGGGTTCGAATGATCCACCATCTTCACGTTTTATAACGAAAGCCGAGTGCGAGTATATTGAAACTTCAATGAAACGTGAAGAGGATTTCCATAAGAAGAGAATACCAATACCATGGTTTGCGATGCTCACATCCGTGCCATTTTTATCACTACTTTTAGTACTCAGTTCTCAAGCATGGGGTATCACCACTATGCAATCGCAAATTCCCTCGTACATGAATGGGGTATTAAATATGGATATTAAAAGTAATGCGTTCTACTCGGCGCTACCATACATAGCGCGTTGGATTATGTCCTATACATATCTCTTCTTCGGAAATATGGCGGTCGCAAAGAATTGGCTCTCCTTGACGGCGGTACGTAAGATCGCCAATACGATGGGATTGTGGTTGCCAGCATTTCTGCTGATCGGCGTGGGATTCCTCGATGATAGCAACAAAGCTTTGGCTATTACTTTAATGACGATGAATGTCGGCTTAAATGGCGGTGCCACCATCGGCTGTATGCTCAGTACAATAGACTTGTCACCAAATCATGCTGGTGTTGTCATGGGGATCATAAATCCCTTGGCAAACAGTATGCCGCTGATTACGCCACTGGTTGTGGGTGTCATAGTTTCAGATGTGGTGAGTTGGGATTTGCATGATTCGTGAAAACAAAAGTTCATTATTTTCTAATAAATTCCTTTCCTTTCCAGCACAACCGCTCTGAATGGCAATTAGTATTCATAATTTCTGCGGCTATTTTCTTCATTGGTAACTTGATTTTCGTAATTTTCGGTTCGGCTGAAACTCAACCATGGGACGCTCCTGATTTTTTGCGTAAGGATAATGTGGAAGAACCTGTAGCGGTGCCACCGAAGAGCACTTTTAAAGAGATTTCTGGTGATGATGATGATAAATAACATATCGAAGGTTGGACATTGCAAAATGTTAACTTTGCTGTCGAAAAACGAAGCTGTCGGAAAAATTAAACTTAACGACTGATATTCTATAACTGGACGGGCTTAAATTAAGTCTGGTTTAAAAATAGCGTTAGCTGTGAATGTTAAATTGTTTACATTTTATGTTAAGATTCAGCTTTAAAACTTTATACTTAATATATTTTAATAATTGTAAGCATTATTATTGGTTAAGTAAAGATTTATATCAAACTAGCTTTTACCCGCGACTTCGTCCGGAACATGATAGAGCAAAACTCCCAGCAAAAGCCATAAAAAAATCACTAACTCAATTCAGTTTTCCGCCTACTTCCTACCCCCTAAGTACGATGATGTGCTCATTTTGATCTTATATCCGTTTTTAGGTAACTATCTATTACCTTACTAAATTTCATCAATATCCTTTCAGCCGTTTAGACGTCAAAGAGCAAAAGTCCCAACAAAAATGACTAAAAATCACTAACTCAATTCAGTTTTCTGCCTACTGTCTACCCCCTAAGAACGATGGCGTGATTATTTATAGCCTATGACCATTTCGAGGTTATCATCTATCACCATACCAAATTCCATCAAAATCCGTTCAGCCGCTTAGGCGTGAAAAAGTAACAGACAGACAGAGTTACTTTCGCATTTATAATATTAATATGGATTAGTTTTGTAAGAATAAATAAAATTAAATAAGGAGTATTTAGATTTTTTCCTATTATTTTGTGTTCTAATATAATGTGAGTATAAGTATCGAAACATTTGATTGGACGCTCATGGAACGTATCACGAATTTTCAACTAGTTGTAGTAGTACTGGTACATGGTAATTAGATGATTAGATTCAGTTAATCTCATGCTTATGAAATGCCTCATAAGCTGTTTTCACTTACGAGTCTATATCAGTGGTTATAAGCCGTCTTCAAATATGGATAATATTAGGGAAATTTTAATTTAAAATTATAAATATATTTTAATTTTTATTGGATGCGCTTATACGATTTATAACGGCAAAAAGTTAGTCATATGGCTTAGTGCAAGATTCTTGACAAACTAAACTTGGTTACTAAAGTAAAGGAATACAGTTTACGTATAAAATGGTATATAAAGCATGTTATATTTATTGTACTTTGGGCGAAGCGTTTTGTTTCGAAATCGATTAGCTAACAGTTCCATGCTGGATCGTTAATTAACTTTAATCAAACTGTCAAAATTTAATCACACCTAAAACACCAACGAAGTTGAGAACGCCACAATCCCTGGCAAAAAAACTAGGAAATTCCTAGTAAGATTTCGTGAAAAATGTCAAATTCAGTGCAGAACAGTGTGAAAATAAGAAAAGATCACAATGGATTTCAAAATCATGCAGCAGTACATGCCGACTTTTATGATGGAGAGAGTGCGAGAATAAACCTCGGAATGAAATGAAAACAAATCGATGTTAAAACAGAAAGGGAACAATTTCGACTAAAGAATTCCGAATTATTTCGGAAACTCTTAGACAAAACAGTCAGTCCACTTCAAATAGTGAATAGATATTTTAGGTAGGGAGTGCAAACAAATTACACATTTTCATCTATGTGCTTCCAAAAGACAGTCTAATGTCTTCATCTCTTGGAACAAATATTGAAGGAGTGGCCGAATAAATTCGCTAACTGGTATTCAACATAAAGTATATATCTGTCTCTACATTAGATACTCGTAATTCGAAAAAATTTAGCTATTTTTACATATATGCAATTAACTTCTTAAAATATATTTAAATTTGAAAATATTACATTTTATCAGTCCTGGTTAACAGTGCAGCGTAGTTACTTATGATAACATTTGATTTTTTGAAAATAAAAGCTTTACTGATATCTGATAACACCTAAAACTCAAACCTCCCTAACACTTTCATACCAATAACGCCTAAATCCGCGCTACAGATAAATAAAAGAAAATAATGAAGTTGATTCGATTGTGCGCTTTATTATTAAGATATCGTTTACATATATATACATGTATCTACATATGATTAGGAAGGCAGTCAAATGCGTCTAGCTTCTATTGACTTTTGGACTAGAAAACCGTTATTAAAAATTTTCTTTTTCGAGAATTTTTTTTTAATTTGTTTTCAGCAACAAATTAACTTATCGGTAGCCATATTTTAAATTTATGCCTGCAAAATTAGAAAGTGAACTAATTCAAAGTGTTGTATGTACTTGCGATATCATTAATAAATGAGTACGGAGAAAATTGTTGTGAGTGCGGACAAAGGTCGGTATATCATCCAGGAAATTGAAATTTCAATTAATTTGCCGTTATATTAATAAGTTGGAGCATCCCTTCAGTAGCCTCTGCGTAAGATTTTCGATCGCTTTCTGCGTCAACAAGGATACTTTTCTGGCCGATCCCTGAACCTGTTGGTCTACTGTCCCACTTAGACAGTCTGTTGCTCGCTTGATTCCGATACTTTCTGAGACGCTTACTAGAAGCCGTCCGGAATGTCCCGTCCATCCCAACTTCATTTATCAGAACGGGTTGAGAGTATGACTATTCATTAAATTCAATTTAGGCGAGAAATAGACGAAATTGCTCGGTATCGGGTCTCTATTGAATATAAGCTTTCTCTCTAATTTATGAGGTTATTTCTCTGTAGTGAACAAATATATATAGTGTAGACTGTGAATAACAAAAATAAGCTTAATACGGAAGTGAAGTGAAAGAATACGATTGAATAGAAAACACTGGAGGAATACTCGCATGCAATGATTGAAACAAACTGATAGTTCAGATACCAAATAGAACCAAATATATAATATATATATAATACATATATAATAATTATTGGATTTCATTACAAACTATATGCTATAAGAAGGCGCTCTCATTGTAGTTTAGAACACATGGAAAACAACAAGAGTTTGATATTGATATATATTTGCCAAGAATTTACCATAATATTTGATGAGTATCGTTATCCTGTATTTTACATTATATGCTCTTATGATATCATCAGATCTATCCACATTATATATCTATACTTCAATTATAAAGAGGAAAGATTTGTATGTATGTTTGTAATGAACTAAAAAGCTGCTGTGCCGATTTCAATCGCTGAAATCGCGTTTTATAACGAAAGCGGAGTGCGAGTACATCGAAAGCTCAATGAAAAGGGAGAACGACTTTCATGAGCGAAAAATACCTGTGCCGTAGTTGGCAATGTAGCGTCTTTGTTGACGCCCTTGGTGGTGGGCTTTATAGTCACCGATGCGGTAAGTTGAACTTTACTTGAGGATAAGAAAAACTTGAATTATATATAAAAAAACACAATTTTTTCAGCACAATCGTATTCATAATCGATGCATCCATTTTCATTCTGGGCAATTTACGGCACAGCTGAGGCGCAGCCCTGGGATGCACTATCTGTTAAGAAACAATATTGAAGCGTCAACAAATACTGATCGGTGAAAAACATTTCAAAAGTTTGCGGACTCATATGATGCCCAGCGCGAAATTGAAGGTTGGCCTAAAACCGTGTGGCTGGCTGAGAGTCATATTTGGTGGAGAGAACAGATTCTATAGACTGTTCGCAGAATATGAAATATTAGAGAGATACTGTGATTGAACATAATTTCATTTTGCTAGTGTAAGTTTATACTAGAAACAAAAAGTTAAACTAAACACTAGAGTATATTCTAAATTTATTATTGTCATTTTACTACTTTTAAGCTTTATGATTTTTTTTGATATTCATACTAATACATTAATAATAGTATGTAAAATATTTTATTTAAATTATTATAATTATAAATGAATACAAATATTAGAGTTGCCAACTCACTGTAAATATAGTTATTTAATTTTACTATTTAACAAATTGAAGATTTACGTTGGAATTGTGGAGCAAATTTCAAGTGCCTTCTAAATCAGAAATTTCAGAGTAATTTGAGACCAAGTTGAACATTCGGCTGTGTCACGTTATGACTTCAATTAAAATAATTAGACTTAAACGTATCCACCTTAATGTACGTGCACCACCACCGTTAATCGCGTTATCATTTACATACAAATATACTTCTGTATATTAAAATTCACACCAAAAAATATAATATATATTATCTATAAAAATATCTAGTTGTCATAGCGATATAACATCTTATCCGTCGACTGGCTACAGCGCGTATCGACGCACTTAAGCGCATGAAATGCCTTTACAGTAGTTAGACCAAATATATAAATACAATAGACGCGTTGAAATTTAGGCGAAGTTGCCCGACAGCTTTCGCTTAATGAGGAGCGTTGGTGATCCTGAAAGTGAAGTGAAAAGTTTGTGAGAAGTGTGTTCATCGCATAAGAAAGAAAATATACTACAGTTATTCAGTGTTTCGAAAAGTGACAAAATGAGTGAAAAGAATATCGCAGCAGAATTGGATAAAGGTTGGCGAATACTTAATGAGAAATATTTTTTTTTTGTTTTGCGTGGCACGAATAGCTTTGCAGCTTTTGTGTTTACGTGACAATTAAATTCCTGTGCCCTTCTTTTTTCCTGTGTCTCAGTTAAACTTGTTATTTTTGCATACGATTAACGTCAGCAAATATGCACCTAAGGCGCTACAAAGTACACAGATTTTAGAGAACTCTTGACATTTTGTAGTGTTTTATTTAAAATATGTGAAGTACCAACAAAAAACACTTTCACTCGCATTATCATTATCAATCGCTACAAGTATTATACAGAGACCAAAAATATTAGAGGGTTTCTAACTTGAAGTACATAATGCTGAGTGCTTCTATTTGTTTTGATTATATTAAATATTGATTACAACTTCCTCTTTAATTAGATTAATTTATGAATGAAATCTTTATCAGTAGAAAAGTGTGTTAATGGAAAATTGTTTCAGTTCACGGCAGTATGCACCACAACTGGCATGCTCACCATTGAATTTTTTAAAGAAATACATCATGATTATTCCTAATGTTTCAATAACACAAACTATTATTTTGACAAAACAGGTCCACGTTTTGCCGTTCGACATATTCAAACTCTACTGCTTTTCCTATCCATTACTGTTGCTTATATGAGTCGTTTGAATGTCTCGGTTGCGATCGTGGCGATGACAAATGCTGCGAGTACAAATCCAAACTTTGAGGTATAAATTACTAAGAAGACATTCAAATTTTTATATTACACTTATTTTTATTTTTATTTTATAGGAGTTCGACTGGACGGAAAAACAGAAATCCTACATTATATCATGCTTCTATTGGGGCTATGTGGTTACACAATTTCCGGGTGGCTATTTGAGTCGACGTTTCGGCGCAAAGATTGTGATCGGTATCAGTATCTTCGGCTCAGCGCTTTGCAGTTTACTCACACCATTTCTCGTCCCGTGGGGCGGCTGGCAAGTTTTCTGCGCCATACGTATAGTACAGGGTCTCTGTCAGGCAGCTGTATTTCCAGCTATACACCAACACATTGCCAAATGGTCACCACCACAAGAACGCAATATGATCGGTGCATTGACCTATTCGGGTGTGGATTGTGGCACAGTCTTGGCTATGCTTGTTAGTGGTCTGATAGCCAGCAGTTCGATCGGTTGGCCGGGAATTTCATATGTTTCGGCCGGTCTTTGTTTTGTCTGGTGCATACTGTGGATAATTTTTGGTTCGAATGATCCACCATCTTCGCGTTTTATCACGAAAGCCGAGTGCGAGTATATTGAAACTTCGATGAAACGTGAAGAGGATTTCCATAAGAAGAAAATACCAATACCATGGTTTGCGATGCTCACATCTGTGCCATTTTTGTCACTACTTTTAGTACGTTGTTCCGAAATGTGGGGCTTCAGTACCATACAATCGCAAATTCCCTCGTACATGAACGGTGTTTTGAATATGGATATTAAGAGTAATGCATTCTTCTCGGCTCTACCATACATAGCGCGTTGGATTATGTCGTACACATATCTCTTCTTCGGAAATATGGCTGTTGCTAAGAATTGGCTCTCCTTGACGGCGGTACGTAAGATCGCCAATACGATGGCTTTATGGTTGCCAGCATTTCTGATGATCGGCGTGGGATTCCTCGATGATAGCAACAAAGCTTTGGCTATTGCTCTAATGACAATGAACGTCGGCTTCAATGGGGGTACAACCATAGGTTGTATTCTCAGCACAATAGACTTGTCACCAAATCATGCTGGTGTTGTAATGGGTATCATAAATCCGGTAGCTAATATTATAGCATTGATTACACCACTGGTTGTGGGTGTCATAGTTTCAGATGTGGTGAGTTGGGATTTGTTACGTCCTGAAAAAAATTTTCATTATTTACTAATACATTAACTCTCTCTTCCAGCACAATCGCTCTGAATGGCAAATAGTATTCATCATTGCAGCGGCTATTTTCTTCATTGGTAACTTGATTTTCGTAATTTTCGGTTCGGCTGAAACTCAACCATGGGACGCTCCTGATTTTCTGCGTAAGGATAACGTGGAAGAGCCAGAAAATGCGCCACCGAAGAGCACTTTTAAGGAAATTTTCGGTGGTAATGATGACAAATACGACATCGAGGGATGGGCGGTGCAGAATGTTAACGATTCGATATCGAAGAACGAAGCTGTCGAAAAAATTTAATTAAACGACTGGTATTCTATTACTCGACGGGCTTAAATTAAGTCTAGTTTCAAGTAGCGTTAGCTGTGAATATTAAATTGTTTACATTATATGTTGCTAAACTATATAATTAAGCTTTATAAGTTTATACTTAATATATTTTTATAATGTTAAGTATTTTTATTGTTAAAGTAACTATTTATATTAAATTTGTTTTGTAAGAATAAATGAAATTAAATAATGTGTATTTAGATTTTTTCTTATTGTCCTTATATAATATAAGGACATGACTGCCTTTGAATAAGGCAGTAAATTTGATTGATTGTTCTTGGGATCGTATCACGAATTTTCAACTAGTTGTAGTAGTACTATATGATATATACAGTATACAAGATGTTAATTCACTTACGTTTCTATATCACTGCCTATAAGTCGTCTTCAAATATGGATAATATCAAGGAAAAAGTAATTAAATTTTTTTTTTTTTTATTTTTTATAGGATGTAAGGATATATTCCATATATTATATTTGAGCGGAGATCTTATTTTTCTATAAGCGATAAAATGAAATATAACCTTGTTTTGCTAAATCTTTTTTTATACATTTGTAACGTCATATGGTTTGTGCAAGACTCCTGACAGACTAAACTGTGTTACTATAGTTAAGGAATTGCTTCGATCTCGATTAGCTAACAGTTCCATGCTGGATCGTTAATAGTTAGCTAGTAGTAATAGTTAGTTAATTCAATTTGCATATTTTTTTTTTTTTGGTTTTGCAAAACCCAATTACGAAGTTGGTATTCGAAATTACGGCTATTCTACTTTATATGGACAACAAAAGAAGTCAAGGACTTTAGCGTCCGAACACTTTTCCGAAAAGTGAATTGTCACGAGACCCTCATCTGTTGAGTTGATAATACGTCGGAACTTTCTTAGATATCATTTGAAACCTTTTTACAAACCTTAAAAACCCATTCCACAACAAAAACCAAGAAAAATAGCCAAGCTGCCCATTTAAGTATTTTATTCTTTTGAAGTATTTTATTCTAAATATGTTAAGCGTCAGGCGGGAACACTTTCGCTGACATTATCATTATCATTTATTTTGATTACAGTAAATACTGATTAGAACTTCCCATTTAATTGCTCTCACTTCACGGCGATTCAATTCCCAACGGACACACCCACCGTTGACAGATCGAGACTATTGCAATCTGTATTTAATTTGCCGCACTGTTTTACTAACATAGGCAGTAACATATCTAAGAAATATGTTTTATATGTATAACTATAGATAATTGATTTATTTCATTAGTAATAATATGAAATTGCCTGTATAATTTTCTCTACAGTTAGATAGGTAACATGACTAAGTTATTTTGGTTTAACGTAAGTTTGTAACTCTACTATGATAAAATATAGAATACACTCTTTTAGGCTAATATGTCATTACAGTTCTTAATGATTCACGCCAACAAAGTATAATTTTTACATTTCAGGACTACGCTTTGGAGTACGCCATGTTCAAACTATACTGCTCTTCCTTTTCATTATGGTTCTCATTTCTAACAGTACTTTTAGTAAACTGTTCCGAAACGTAGGGCTTCAGCACCATACAATCGCAAATTCCCTCGTACATGAACGGTGTTTTGAATATGGATATTAAGAGTAATGCGTTCTTCTCGGCGCTACCATACATAGCGCGTTGGATTATGACTTACATCAATATGTTCTTCGGAAATATGTTGGTCGCCACGAATTGACAGCAGTACGTAAAATCGTCAATACGATGGCATTGTGGTTGCCAGCATTTCTTATGATCGGTATTGGATTTCTTGATGATACCAACAAATCTTGTGCCGTTGATTTAACGACTCTCAATGTCGGATTCAACGGTGGTGTCGTCATCGGTTGTGTACTCAGTACGATTGATGTGTCACCGAATCATGGGGGCATTGTGATGGGCATGGGGAATATGCTGGCTAATGTAGTCTTTGTTGATGCCCTTAGTAATCGACATTATAGTCACCGATGCTGTAAGTCGAAATTTGCTTGGGGATCAGAAAAAAAATATATACGAGGGCTGCTATATATATTTCTGGCCTAATAATGAAAATAGGAATATTTATCAACGAAAATGGTTTTATTGTTTTTCAAAATATTCTCCATCAAGATTTAGACACTTTTGCCTGCGCTCAAACCAATTTTCGAAGCACTTTTTTTTAGTCTTTTTTTGAGCGATTGTCAAATTGTGCGGGATCCAACGGGAACAAACCTTTTTTACGGCTGGTGGGAGAAATGCATAGGAATGCCTCTATCTGAAGGTATGTTACATGACGGTCTTGCATTATCAGTTCACGTACGGCATCGATGTTTTCTGGCACAACGGCTGTTTTTGGACGACCTTCACGGAATTCGTCTTTGAGCGAGCGTCGGCCACGATTGAATTCGTTGTACCAGTTTTTTACAGTGCTATAGGATGGTGCTTCATAGCCATACAAAGATTTTAGTTCATCGATGCACTCTTGTCGCGATAATCCACGTCGAAAGTTGTGAAAAATGATCGCACGAAAATGTTCACGAGTTCATTCCATTTTTTGGCCGAGATGATTTTTTTAATTCCCTGTAAATAAAACAATTGACGATTAAAAGACAAAACGTTCTGAGTGATGTTATGCTAAAAAATCTCAAACTTTCCAATGGAAATGTCAGATTGCACCTGGCAACACTGTTGACTAGGCCAGAAATATATATATCAGCCCTCGTATATATAAAAAAAATTGTTTTTTTTTTCCAGCACAATCGCTCGGAGTGGTAAGTCGTTTTTATAATCGCCGCATCTGTTTTCTTTCTGTGCAATCTGATATACATAATTTACGGCACAGCTGAGGCGCAGCCCTGGAATGCACCTGACTATCTGTTAAGAAGCAGTATTGGAGCGTCACCAAAATCTGTGAGGTGTGAAACGTTTAAAAAGTTTGCTGACTCATGTGATGTCCAGCGAGAAATTGAAGGAAGCGAGTGTGCGGTTTAACAGATTGTGAAGACTCTTCGCAGACTACGAAGAAATAAAATAATTGCATTTTGCGCGCATAGGTTTATGCTACAAGTCAAAAGTCATGCCAAATCAGAGATGCATTCCAAATTATTTGTTATAGTCATTATATTATTTTAAGCTGTACAGGTTTTTGAAACTTTATAGGTTAAACCAATTTATATTCAATATCAATAAGTTTAATAATAGCATAAGTAAATTTTTATTATTTATTTTTAAATATTGTAATTAAATACTAGCCACCTTAATGTACGTGTATTTCCATCGATAATCGCGTTATCATTTATATACAAATATACTTCTGTATATTAGAATTCATACCAAAAAATAAAATATAAAGTACCACAAAAATATTTAATTGTCAAAGCGATATCTCATCTTATCCGTCGACGAGCTACAGCACGTATCGACGCACTTAAGCGGTTGAAGTGCGTCTACAGTAGTTAGACCAAATAAATAAATACAATGGACGCGTTAAAATTTATGGGAAGTTGCTCGACAGCTTTCGCCTAATGAGGAGCGTTGGTGATCCTGAAAGTGTAGTGAGAAGTGTTTCATCGCATAAAAAAGGAAATATACTACAGTTATTCAGTGAATTGTGTTTCAATTTCGAAAAGTGACAATATGAGTGAAAAGAAAATCGAAGCAGAATTGGATAAAGGTTGGCGAATAGTTAAGGAGAAATATTTTATTGTTTTTGTGCGTGGCTCGAAGAGCTTTGGAGTTATTGTGATTATATGTCAAACAAATTGATATAAATAAGTCAGTTGGGTTGTGACTATCTATTAACGGTTTTGTAAAATATCTCTTGGTTACTATAAGTTAGTTAGTTTCGTTTTAAAATAATCCAAATTCTTATGTCTTAAAGAGATAGACAGGCCTATAAACTTTTTAAGAAACAAAATGTTCATCTTATAGGAAAAAAAGAAAAAGAGAAACACTAACAACTTTGTAAAGTGTACATATGTAAATAACTGTAAAAATAACACAATTCAAGAACTTTAAGTGTCAGTTCACTTTTTCGTAAAACAAATGTTCTGTATAAGTTTGACAAAGTGACCTTCATCCATTGAGTTGAGAATACGTATGCTCTTTCGACAAAAAGAAGTAGAAATGATTTTGGATGTTAGACTAAAGTTTAATCTTTTCTAGAAAAAATTTTGAATTCCAAATTCCAAAGCATTCAAAAGTAGAATTTGAGTTCCAAAATTTAAAATCTATGGATCCAATGACAATGAGACAATGCAAAAGAGACCTAAAGCAATCTTCTCGTCACCTTTTTGGTCAAAAAGTTTGTTCATATTTGCTCAAACAACTAAAATACTATAAAAAAATAAAATTAAACTCACAATTAGGGCTGTATTCGAAAACTGTGCAACACTTCTCAGAGGGCTGCTAAACATGTCTAGGTATTAAACGATATATATGGTATAAAGACGACCGGAACTTTGAAAATCAGTATATGAAGTATATGATTTTGTCCACATTCGGCACAGAGACACAATTTTATAAGCAAAAAATCCTCTGTGATTTTTTTAGAATATCTGAGAGATCTACCAATAAATTACGTACTTAAACAAAGTTTAGTTCTGATACTTTCACTGGTGCTTAATTTATAGAATGTAAAGTAAACGAATCATAAGAACCTCAAAATTGTGGTATAGGAAATATAGGCGTGGTTGTGAACCTATTTCTACCATATTCCGTTCGTTTCATCTGGGTATTAAGAAAATATTATATACCCAATTCCATTAAAATTGAACGAGTAGTTTCTGTGATATGGTTTTTAGCCCATAAGTGGGCGGCGCCACACCTATTTAAAATTTTATACAGATATTTGAGTGCAGCCCTTCTGTGCCTTCTTTACCATGAAATTTAGGGTCTCTGGTGTTTTCCTTACTGAAATAAAACATTTTTAGCAGTTTTCAATATATGGGAGGTTGGCGTGGTTATAATCCGATTTCATCCATTTTTGGACTGTATATGGTAGTACTTAAAAGAAACGACTCTAGTGAGTTTCCGTGAAACGAAAGCAACCTTCCCATGGTGCTAATACCTGAGATGGACATGTAGTAAGTAGTATGTCAGAAACCATATGTGTATCACCGGTTTTCCGAATTTTGTTTGAAAGCAAATGGTGTTCCGTACTACAATAGAGTTCTAAAAACCATTGAAATTTTGTGGTGTTGTGAAATGTGTGGTGAGACAGACATCCGTATTTGCACTCCACTCGATCACTTTGGTATATATAACTTTATATCTAACTCGTTTAGTTTTCGGTGTTACAAACAACCGTAATGAACCAATGAACAGAACTATTATACTCTCTTAGCAACTTTGTGCCGAGAGTATAAAAAGCTCTGTTTCGGATTCGTGTGAGTTTCGTTAAAAAGCTGGAAAAAACAAACCGACTGTCCACTTAAAACAAAATTCTCCAAAATTCTTAACGTCAGCAAATATGCAGCTAACGCACTACAAGGTTTGAGAAAACTCTTGACATTTTGAAGTGATGTATTCAAAGTATGTGAAATATTAAAAAAAAAACACTTTCATTCGCATTACCATTATCAATTGCTACAAGTATTATACTCAAGTACATAATACTGAGTGCTTCTATTTGTTTTGATTACACATATTAAATATTGATTAGGATTTCCTATTCAATTAGATTGACGTATGCATAGAATAGGCAACAATTTTTAGTGAAAAATTGTGTTTATAGAAATAATCTTTAGTTCACGGCTGTTTAAATATCAACGGTCACACCCACCATTGAGCGGATTACTATCAGTAATTGAATATGTTTACCATATGTATTTATAATTTAATGTACGTTATCAGTCCTATTCTGTGTACTTGACAAAATAACAAAAAAATTGAAAATTTTTTCATATTTTTATCAAGTAATACCTGAGACAGACAGACATGTAGTACATATTGTAGTTTGCCTCAGTAACTATATGTGAATCACCGAATTTTGTTTGAAAGCAAATGGTGTTCCGTACCATTTAAATTTTGTGGTGTTGTGAAATGTACTACAATGAATTGCATTGAACACACCGAAAGCTTTAAGCTCTTCTGCCATAATCATATGTTTTCTGAAATTTGACATACAGAAATGAAATTAAATTCAAAATAAATTGGAATCAAAAATCAAAATTTGAAAAAATCATGTGAAAAATATGTTGAGAAGTAATATTTATAATGGACAATAATATTTTAAGATTGCCTGAACTTATAACTACGTCAGGATCAATTTTCCTGCCTGTTATTCATAATTATATTTTGCTTCAATTTGAATTTGGCTTCTTAACCGAAAAAGAGCGTTTTATTTTAGACACAGTATATGAAATGCTTGATAAATTTGAAATTTTCATATATTAGAAATTTGTTGAATTTGTAAAGTGCACAGAATAGGGCTGTACATCCCTATAGAAAACTTAGCATAAAATCTACATTGTAAAAATATTTTTGTGTAAACGAATAATTAGCAGCTTAGTTAGGTGACATGACTAAGTTACTTTTGTTGGTTTAACGTAGGTTTACAACTTTACTATGATATCATTATTATTCTTTCTGTTTCCCGACTGCAAATTATAATTTTCAAATTTCAGGTCCGCGCTTTGGCTTACGCCATATTCAAACTTTACTGCTCTTCCTCTGCGTTACCGTTGCCTATATGAGTCGTCTGAATATCTCGGTAGCGATTGTGGCGATGACAAACGCTGCGAGCACAAATCCCAACTTTGAGGTAAACGTTACTAAAGACACTACTTTGAAACTTAATATTTATATTCAATTTAATTTTTTTTTATTTTCCAGGAGTTCGACTGGACGGAAAAACAGAAATCCTATATTATATCCTGCTTCTACTGGGGTTACGTGATCACACAATTTCCGGGTGGCTATTTGAGTCGACGTTTTGGCTCAAAGATTGTGATTGGCATCAGTCTCTTCGGTTCGGCTCTATGCAGTTTTCTCACACCTTTCCTCGTGCCATGGGGCGGCTGGCAAGTTTTCTGCGCCATACGTATCGTACAGGGTCTCTGTCAGGCAGCTATATTTCCAGCCATACACCACCACATTGCCAAATGGTCGCCGCCGCACGAACGCAATACATTCGGTGCACTGACCTATTCGGGTATGGATTGTGGCACAGTGTTGGCTATGCTTGTAAGTGGCTTGGTAGCCAGCAGTCCAATCGGTTGGCCGGGCATATCGTATGTTTCGGCCGGTATTTGTTTTGGCTGGTGCATTCTTTGGATAATCTTGGGTTCGAATGATCCACCATCTTCACGTTTTATAACGAAAGCCGAGTGCGAGTATATTGAAACATCGATGAAACGTGAAGAGGATTTCCATAAGAAGAGAATACCAATACCATGGTTTGCGATGCTCACATCTGTGCCATTTTTATCACTACTTTTAGTACTCAGTTCTCAAGCGTGGGGTTTCACCACTATGCAATCGCAAATTCCTTCATATATGAATGGAGTTTTGAATATGGATATTAAGAGTAACGCGTTCTACTCGGCACTACCATACATAGCGCGTTGGATTCTATCTTACATCTATTTGTTCTTCGGAAATATGGCGGTCGCAAAGAATTGGCTCTCTTTGACGGCGGTACGTAAGATCGCCAATACGATGGGTTTGTGGTTGCCAGCATTTCTGCTGATCGGCGTGGGATTCCTCGATGATAGCAACAAAGCTTTGGCTATTACTTTAATGACGATGAATGTCGGCTTAAATGGCGGTGCCACCATCGGCTGTATGCTCAGTACAATAGACTTGTCACCAAATCATGCTGGTGTTGTAATGGGGATCATAAATCCGTTGGCAAACACTATACCGTTGATTACGCCACTGGTTGTGGGTGTCATAGTTTCAGATGTGGTGAGTTGAGATTTGTTTCGTGCTGAAAAAAAACTTTTTCATTATTTACTAATACATTTACTCTCTTTTCCAGCACAATCGATCTGAATGGCAAACCGTATTCATTATTTCTGCGGCTATTTTCTTTATTGGTAACTTGATTTTCGTAATATTCGGTTCGGCTGAAACTCAACCATGGGACGCTCCTGATTTTCTGCGTAAGGATAACGTGGAAGAGCCAGAAAATGTGCCACCGAAGAGCACTTTCAAGCAAATTTTTGGTGGTGATGATGACAAATACGACATCGAAGGATGGGCAGTGCAGAATGTTAACGATTCGATATCGAAGAACGAAGCTGTCGGAAAAATTTAACTTAACTGATATTCTATAACTCGACGGGCTTAAATTAAGCCTAGCTTTTAGCGTTAGCTGTGAATACTAAATTGTTAACATTATATGTTGCTGAAATATATAATTAAGTTTTAAAACTTTGTACTTAATATATTTGAATAATTTTAAGCATTTTTATTGTTTAAGTAACGATTTATATTAAATTTGTTTTGCAAGAATAAATGAAATTAAGGAAGGTGTATAGATTTTTTCTTATAATTCCAATCTTTACATATACATATAAAACTTCTGTACGTGTGTTAGTCATTGAACTCCTCCTAAACGGCTGGACCGATTTTGATGAAATTTTTTGTGTGTATTCCAGGGGTTTGAGGATGGTTTATACTGAGAGAAAAATTACAAAAAATCGCTGAAAAAGTCTAAAATCCACATTTTTCTAATCTCCCATACAAACAATTTTTAATCTATAAATATAAAATTGATGTTCGTTAGTCTCGCAAAAAGTCGAGAACGGCCAAACCGATCTGGCTAATTGTAGTCTTGAAATATTCGTGGAAGGCCAAGAAAGTATTAGAAAGTATGTAAATATGGAAAAATTGCGAGGAAGATAATACTCGTAATAAGAGAATTTTATTTGAATTGACAACAAAAATATAAAAAAGAAACTTTGTTAAAATATTTTTTGTCATTGTTCATTTGTATAAGGTTGTGTCGATAGCTCAAAACAATTTGTAACAAGTAAGGAAAGGCTAAGTTCGGATGCAACCGAACATTTTATACTCTCGAAATTTTTGATGTAATTTTATCAAGAACAATTTGACCCATATATTCGGCATAAAGTCCACTAGAATAAGCAATATCATCATATATAGTATATAAGAGCTGAGGTAATACGGCATTGAAATTACTACTAAATTGCAAATTGCTGACTAATCGCATGCAGAAATTCATCTAATTAACTCTAACATACGAGTGTTTTTGTAACAATATTAAACAGCGATTGTCAATTCGTGATCGTATCACGAATCTTCAACTAGTTGTATTAGAACTGTATGATATATACAGTGCCCAAGATGTTAATTAGAAGGTGTAGGTTGGTTAATATCATATTCTTGAAATGCCTCATACGCTCTTTTCACTTACGTTTCTATATCACTGGCTATATAATCGTCTTCAAATATGGATAATATCAAGAAAAATGTAATTAAATTATTATTATTTTTTTTTTATTGGATGTAAGGATATATTCTATATATTATATTTGAGCGGAGATCTTATTTTTCTATAAACGATGAAATGTAATATAACCTTGTTTTGCTAAATATTTTTTATACATTTGTAATGGAAAGAAGTTCGTTATATGGCTTTGTGCAAGATTCTTGACAAACTAAACTCTGTTACTAAAAATAAGGAATACAGTTTACTTAAAAAACTTGGTTAATATGCCTAGTTTGTTTAAGTGTGCTTTGCGCGAAGCTTTTTGCTTCGATCTCGATTAGCTAACAGTTCCATGCTGTATCGTTAATAGTTAGCTGTTAATTCAAACGTTGCCCGCTCTCTTTCTCTCTCTCTCTAAACTTATACAGACTTGCTATTATATAAATGTTACCATATCGAGATGAAGATGATGAATATACATATATAATACTTGAGCTTAAGTGTTGCTTCAGAATTAGATTCGGGTATGTATATTTCAACACGTACAGACATTTCTAAATAGGGTTAGTAGTATTAATTTTGAATACTGAATAACTTAAGTTCAATATTTCCAATTATTTTATGAAAAAAATTAACAAATATTCAACTGTTTCAACAAAACTGTTCGAGAATTCAAAAGATTCCGGAAGACGAGAGCACAACTTGGAGAACACTGAGAAATGTTGAGTTTCCTCTTAGTTCCTATGTAACACGATCTCTCACGAAGCACTATAAGGAAAGTAAAAACGAAAGTGCTATGAATATGTTGAGCTTACGCGTTGGATAGTATCGGTACTTAAGTAGTTATTTAAAGCACTTAATGATTACAATACGATAATAAAATAGCTTTTGTGACTTTAATCAACAACTTGTGACCAAGAAAAGTGTTAAATCATTGAACTCAGAGAAGTAGATGACTTTAATGCCTTAACTGCAGACTGTTTCATTTCATATTTTAATGACTATTTCAAAAACTTAAAAATTTTAATAAAAATTTTATCATAATATAAATGAAGTGTCAGACATAGACCTTTGTTCTCTGCATTCTGTTCAACTCTTTCCTCTCTCTTTCATTTTTTCACAACCGATAGTTGGTACACACTTGGCCATGCCATTTTATGATTTAAATTAGAATAGTTAGACTAAGTTTAATAAACTTTTTGCATAATTAAGCTTAACTAGCACGTATCCACCTTTATGTACGTGTACGATACTTCCATCGTTAATCGCGTCGAATAGACGAGATCGGCGACAACAAATATTCGATGTTTACTATAATTTTGTTGTTTAGATACGAGTTTCCAGTAAAAATGTACTGATGTATGTATACCAAAACGAATTCGCACCTCAAATTAAATATATAATATGTAAAAAATATTTAATTGTCATTGCGATATCACATCTTATCCGTCGACTAGCTACAACGCGTATCGACGCACTTAATCAACTGAAATGCGCTCACAGTAGTTAGTCCAAATACATAAATACAATAGCCGCGTTGAAATTTCGGGGAAGTTGCTTGACAGCTTTCGCCTAATGAAGATCCTTGTGATCCTGAAAGTGAATTGAAAAGTCTGGGAGAAGTGTTTCATCGCACAAAAAAAGAAATTTGCAACAGTTATTGAGTGATTTGTATTTTAATTTCGCAAAGTGACAAAATGAGTGAAAAGAAAATCGAAGCAGAATTGGATAAAGGTTGGTTAATACTTAAAACACAAGTATTTAATATTTTTTTTATTCCGATTGCGCTTTTGGTTCTGCGAAAACAAATTAGTTGTTTGAAAACGGTCTTCGAGACGACAGATAAGGCTTTATTCTAGTTTATATAGACAGCAAAACAACATTACAAAGGCGGTTCAACTTCTGAAAGTGTGCGAATATTTTTTTATAACCTAGAAACGCACATTTTTTATTAAGAATAGTGATTAGAGTAACAAAATAACACATTTGGGTCAAGAACTTTAAGTAACAGAACATTTATTTGAAAAACGAAGGACTGTGCGTTGCCTATATGAGTCGTTTGAATGTATCGGTTGCGATCGTGGCGATGACAAACGCTGCCAGCACAAATCCCAATTTTGAGGTAAACGTTACCAAAGACATTACTAAGAAACTTAATATTTATATTAAATTTTTTTTTTTATTTTATAGGAGTTCGACTGGACAGAAAAACAGAAATCCTATATTATATCCTGTTTCTACTGGGGCTACGTGATCACACAATTTCCCGGTGGCTATTTGAGTCGACGTTTCGGCGCAAAGATTGTAATTGGCATCAGTCTGTTCGGCTCAGCGCTTTGCAGTTTACTCACACCATTTCTCGTACCGTGGGGCGGCTGGCAGGTTTTTTGCGCCATACGTATAGTACAGGGTCTCTGTCAGGCAGCTGTATTTCCAGCTATACACCAACACATTGCCAAATGGTCGCCGCCACAAGAACGCAATATGATCGGTGCATTGACCTATTCGGGTGTGGATTGTGGCACAGTCTTGGCGATGCTTGTTAGTGGTCTGATACCCAGCAGTTCGATCGGTTGGCCGGGAATTTCATATGTTTCGGCCGGTCTTTGTTTTGTCTGGTGCATACTGTGGCTAATTTTGGGTTCGAATGATCCACCATCTTCGCGTTTTATAACGAAAGCCGAGTGCGAGTATATTGAAACTTCGATGAAACGTGAAGAGGATTTCCATAAGAAGAAAATACCAATACCATGGTTTGCGATGCTCACATCCGTGCCATTTTTGTCACTACTTTTAGTACGTTGTTCCGAAACGTGGGGCTTCAGCACCATACAATCGCAAATTCCCTCGTACATGAACGGTGTTTTGAATATGGATATTAAAAGTAATGCGTTCTTCTCGGCACTGCCATATATAGCGCGTTGGATTATGTCCTACACATATCTCTTCTTCGGAAATATGGCGGTCGCTAAGAATTGGCTCTCCTTGACGGCGGTACGTAAGATCGCCAATACAATGGCTTAATGGTTGCCAGCATTTCTAATGATCGGTGTGGGATTCCTCGATGATAGCAACAAAGCTTTGGCTATTGCTCTAATGACCATGAATGTTGGTTTCAATGGCGGTGCCACCATCGGTTGTGTTCTTAGTACGATAGACTTATCACCAAATCATGCCGGTGTTGTAATGGGTATCATAAATCCGGTCGCTAACATTATACCGTTGATTACGCCACTGGTTGTGGGTGTTATAGTCACAGATGTGGTGAGTTGAAATGATTCTCGAAAAAACATGTTTATTATCTTCTTATAAATTCACCATCTCTTCCAGCATAATCGATCTGAATGGCAAACCGTATTCATCATTGCTGCGGCTATTTTCTTCATTGGTAACTTGATTTTCGTAATTTTCGGTTCGGCTGAAACTCAACCATGGGACGCTCCTGGTTTTCTGCGTAAGGATAACGTGGAAGAACCAGTAGCGATGCCACCGAAGAGTACTTTTAAGGAAATTTTTGGTGGTGATGATGACAAATACGACATCGAAGGATGGGCAGTGCAGAATGTTAACGATTCGCAGTCGAAAAACGAAGTTGACGGAAAAATTAAGCTTTATGACTGATATTAATAAGTTCCATAACTCGACGGGCTTAAATTAAGTCTAATTTAAAAATAGCGTTAGCGATAAAATTTGAAATTATTTCCGTTCTATATTCTTAAGATATATACTGAATATTATTAAGAATTTATACTGTATATGCTTTAGTAATTGTTGGAAATTTTATTGTTTAGGTGTTTACAATTTATATTAAATTTCTTTGTTAAATTAAATGAGCATTATTTAAATTTTATATTTTATTGGCCTAATATAATATACATATGTGGTATCGAAACTGTTGGGTGTATACTCATGGTATTCAATCGAAAGCAAATTGATGCTCAAACACAAGGCGAAGGCCATATTATTCCGGTAAACTGCTAGCCAATCCAACCATAACAGGTGAGGAGCACAGCTAAAGCGATTCATATGAATGAATAGATATTGTAGGTAAAGAATAGAACGAAATTACATGTATTCTTCTATATGCATCGATAATAAGTCATAATGATAATGTCCTTGGTTCATAAATAATTTCAATCTGATAGTTCATATACATATAAGAGTGTTCAGAAAACCTTCATAAAATTTGAGGCAAGTGTTTCTTCGTAGCCAATATAAATATTGGGGAGGAGCACAAATAAATATTTTTTATTGAATATTTTACTTTTACTTTTCGATTTTTCCAAGAAAGGCGTTACATTAAATTCTTTACTAATAGAGTTGCCATCTCGCTGTAGTTATATTTATTTTTTATTTTTAATATGTAACAAATTGAAGATTCAAAAGTTCCAGAGTGATTTGAGGCTGAGTTGAGAACGTTAAATATTAATATATACTAAAATATGTTCCAGAATATAGAGAAATATACTTCTTTGTCATTTATATTGACTAAGTTTAAGCTACTTATTGAGAACTAAAAAATGCAATTCATATTTATAAAGTATAAGTAAAATATCAACGGCGATAATAAACAATTGTTTACTTTTCACTATTCATATTTTAAATAATAATTTGTTAGTGTCAATAAGCTTTCCATAAATAATGCTAACTGCAGTGATCATGAAGTTCATGAGTAAATAACGCTTCAGTTAAATAGTTAAATAAAGGATTGTAAAAGCTAATTTAACAAATGAAACATTTGCTTAGTGTAATTAGAAAAGTAATATTATCATAACAGTATCAAATTCCTGGATTAAACTAAATATATGTACATGTGATTTTATGGCATATAATACTTCTTATCACCAATACTCAACCCCTGGCTGTAAGTGTGTTTAACGATTTATTTATTTTTTTTTCACAATTTTTTGAGACGTTTGAAATCATTCAGGTAGTTGAGAATAGTACTAATTTTTAAAGTAAGATAAATAGCAATCAGTTGGAAGTTTGCGCGGCAATTTTAGAATCTCGTTGAAAGTGTGTAACGTGGAAAAAAACAGTGACAACTTAATGAAAGCGGCGAAAAACATAAAAAATTAAAGAATTGTTGCTAAAGTTAGTGAGCTTTGTTGCGCACAGAGAAACTGATACTCACTCCTACAGCTGCTTGAAGTGTTCGGCACCAAAAATGACAAAAACATTAGTTAAAGGTATAAATTGCGGCAAATGAAAAGTGATCCAGTATCGAAATGAAATCAGTAAAGCTGGCCAACTGTAAAAAATGTGAATAAAACAAAAAAAAAACATAACTTGACCCACATAGAAAATGAAAATCATCATAAAAAATGTATGTGGGCTGAGGTAATTCCTGAACCGATTATACTCATTTTCATCACCAAAGTATCTACAGTATATCCAAGACTATGGCCTCACTTAATTTGGCCGATATTTTCGGTGAAAAATTACCCTTAGGCACTGTTAGAGTCCGATTTCGATGATTTTTCCACAAGTGTTGCCACCCCTCAATTCCGCTATCTTTATTGGTTCCAGGTGCATGTATTATAATTTGAAAGAATCGGATGGAATTCAAAATTATATTATATGGGGAATATGCTAACAAAATACTGAGTTTTTGCCTAATAGCACTCGGGCTACTGTCAACCATAGACGATGTGTTTCTAGTGCAAGAGTGAACATTCATGTTATAGAGGGTGATGTATTATTATTTGATATTTTCAGGTCCTTGGTTTGGTATACGCCATCTCCAGGCCTTGCTGATATTCTTCAATATTGTGGTCGTCTATTTTAGTCGGATAAATGTCTCAGTTTCGGTGGTGGCCATGACCAATGCTAATACCACCAATCCAGATTTTCCGGTAAGAAGTTCTCATTGTATTTAATATTTACTTCTGTGTTAAATTGTGCCATAATAGCATACTTTTCTCGCCTATTGAAAAAAGTTCAACTAATCAACCAATTGTTGTATGCTTATCCCTAATTCACTTCCAGGAATACGATTGGAATGAGAAGCACAAATCCGTCATCATTTCGAGTTTTTATTGGGGTTATATCTTCACACAGTTCCCCGGCGGCTATCTGAGCCGACGTTTCGGCGCCAAAATCGTCATGTTCGGCTCGACTATTTGCTCAGCCATTTGCTGTGTATTGACGCCGCTATTAATCTCACTTGGTGGCTGGCAAGCTTACTGCGCGATACGTATTATAATGGGTCTCGCACAAGGTGTCATATTCCCGGCGATACATCAACATCTGGGCAAATGGTCACCGCAAAAGGAACGCAATTTTCTGGGCACTATTAGTGACTGCGGCACAGATTGTGGTATTATCTTGTCCATGGGCGTAAGTGGTCTCATAGCGACCAGTTCGATCGGTTGGCCTGGTATATCGTATGTGTCGGGCGGTGCTTGCTTCGTTTGGTGTCTCATTTGGTTAATCTTCGGTTATAATAACGCGCCGTCGGCACGCTTCATAACGCCCGAAGAACGTGCATACATCGAATCCGATTTGCTGCGTGAGGATAACTTTCATCAAGAGAATATATCAGTACCATGGTTGGCGATCTTCACATCGGTGCCATTACTCAGTTTGCTGGTGGTCCGTTGCGCACAAGCTTGGGGCAGTACAACGCTGCAAGCGGAGATACCGTCTTACATGGCGGGGGTATTGAATATGAATATAAAGAGTAATGCACTCTTCTCGGCGCTGCCGTATGTGGTAATGTTTTGCTTGAAATTTGTTTATCTTTTCTCGGCTGATTTCGTAATTGCCAAACGCCTGCTCACGCTAACGGTACTGCGAAAAGTCTGTAACACGTGTGCTTTGTGGATACCGGCTGGCATTATGATCGGCATCGGCTTTCTGGATGAAGCACAAAAGACGCTGGCGATCGTATTAATGATTTTGAATGTCGGTTTTAATGCCGGTGCTACAATTGGCAGCACTTTGAATACGATCGATCTGTCCTCGAATCATGCCGGTGTACTGATGGGCATTGTCAATACCATTGCCAATTTTGTGCCAATCGTGACACCACTTTTGGTCGGCGTCATTGTAACGGATGAGGTGAGTACTGTTGTTATGAACACGGAATGAGGTTTTCATTTTATTTGCACATTCTTCCCGCTCTCTCTCAGCACGATCGCACGCTTTGGCAAATTGTTTTCATTATTGCTGCGGCTATATTCTTCTTTGGAAATTTGGTTTATGTTATATTTGGATCTGCGCTAACACAACCTTGGGATGCACCAAACTTTCTAACGCGTGATAACATCGAAAACGATCTATCTAAACCTGAACTGAATGGTAAACAATTAGTGACTTCAATGGGAGACGTTGATAAAGTAAATAGCATAGTTAACCCAGAAGTAGTAACCGCGGTTAAGGTTACATACAACGGTGCTCTAAATAATGCTTTGGAGTTGAGCGAAGAGCCAGAGGAGCTGACAGTTGAAACATCACAGACAGATCTCAGCAATAATAACAAAGAAACAGTATGATATGGTGATATTGTAGACAAAGAGGTGAAACATGACTAGCGGTAAAAAGAGGAGGTTGGTGAAGGAACTGTTTCAAGTTTGTTTTGTTAGTATTTGGGGTTTTTCTCTTTTTGTGGATTAACTTAGGTTATATAACCAACGTAAGTCAATTAGAGATATGATTTAATGATTAGATGGAGATAATCTTCTTAATACAGTATGTATGTTATGTAGTTCTATAAGTAAAATTTGTTAAATATTATAGTATACAATATGAAGAAATTATAACTCGTGTTGTAAATGTGTATTACTAGACGATAACTATGACTGAAAACAAGGGTATTTTAATCTTTTTCATATATATTTATTTTATTTAAACAATTCAGCATATCAGAGATACGTATTTAGCCGTTGGTACCCCATCCCAAAAAAGGTTGTATTTTGGACATCGTAACTCATTAGTACTTGATCTAAAAACAATAAACTAAAAATATTTCGATAGTGATTGAATAAATCTAGTTAATGAACGTAGGGAAAAGTAAAATACTAAAATTTATAGTTTTGACAGATTTTCAAGAAAACAATCACTTTTTTGGTCAAATTTGATTTGGTGTTGCCTTACATTAGTAAGTTTCGTAAACTGCGTGGTATAATCAAGTTTGTGTCCAAAGTCTTTTGTGTTCTTCAATTTCGACAGTATTTCGTTATAATTTCCATTGTATTTGATAAGAACGGCCGGGTATTATGTGTAAATGTTGAGTTTATCATAGAGTTGATAATATTAAACATTCTGAGCAAAAAAATTCTTAAAGATATCCATGAATTGTATAAGTTCTCAACATTCAATTCCAAAGGGATGCCCATTTATATTAGTTTATGTATTTGAGTTGCATCTGAATGATAATATCAAAATTATAAATCCGAACACGCTGATGACAAGTGTCATCGGTCGAGTAATAGTATCTTAAGAATATAATTAGAAGGTGCCGAACTTAATGTCTGAGTTTGAACTTATCAACATGTGAGTCAATCTTACGATACAGATTGAACTAAGAAGATTTAATGTTTATTACCACTGCTTGATCTGATGTTGGAGTTCTCTGACGGAAAACTAGAAAAGCTGAAGAATTGACATTTGAAATAAGACGTGATAGGGCATTGAAATCGAAAAAAGGTCTGCAAAAGATATTTCTTTTCGATTGAATAAACTTTGAGTTTTTCTACCTTTACTAAAGCTATTAAACACATATTACTCACACCTTTCCTCGTACCATGTAGCGGCTGGTAGGTTTTCTGCGCCATACGTATCATATGGCAGCTATATTTTCAGCTAAACACCAACACATTGCCAAGTGGTCGCCGCCTCAAGAACGCCATGTATTCGGTGTTAGCTATGCTTGTAAGTGGCATGGTAGCCAGCAATCCGTTTTGCCTGGTACATTCTTTGGTTAATTTTTGGTTCGAATGATCCACCACGTTTTATAAAGAAAATCGAGTGCGAGTTTATTGAAACTTCGATGAAACGTAAAGAAGATTTCCATAAGGAGATAACAATCGTCGTATAACTCGTACAGCTCATCGTTCCATCGTCTGCGGTATTCACTGTTGCCAATGTTCAGAGGACCATAAATAGTGCGCAAAACCTATCTCCCGAAAACCCCAAGAGTCATTGGATGTTGTCATCGTCCACGCTTCAGTGCCATACATCAGGATGGGGATAATGAGCGACTTGTAGAGTTTGAAAGTTACGACTGTCAACAGTGACGTGGGAGCCCAGACGCGAATGCGCTGACTGTTTGTTGACAGGAGATATTTATACCCTGAACAGGGTATATTAAGTTTGTCACGAAGTTTGTAACACCCAGAAGGAAGCGTCGAAGGCCCTATAAAATATATATATAAATGATCAGTATATTGAACTGAGTCGATTTAGCCATGTCCGTCCGTCCGTCTGTCTGTATATATACGAACTAGTCCTTCAGTTTTTAAGATATCGTTTTGAAATTTTGCAGTTGTTATTTTCTCTTCAAGAAGCTGCTCATTTGTCGGAACTGCCGATATCGGACAACTATGTCATATAGCTGTCATACAAACTGAACGATCGGAATCAAGGGCTTGTATGGAAAACTTCCGCATTTTACTACATATTTTCACGAAATTTGGTGTTGTTGGTATTTTTCATAGAAATAATTTAATCTCCGAAAAAATTGTTGAGATCGGTTCACTATAGCATATAGCTGCCATACAAACTGAACGATCGGAATCAAGGGCTTGTTTTTTACTTACTTTTTCTTACATCTTTAGATTTGCTTAATCACATAGTTACTAAAAGAAATGCACCTGTGGAGGGTATTTTAGCTTCGGTTCAGCTGAAGTTAACGTTTTTTTCTTGTTCGTCCTGTCCTCGTTCACCATCAGACCCATACGCTTCGCTTCCTTATACCTGAGACAGACATGTAGTACATATTGTAGTATGCTTCAGAAACCATATGTGTATCACCGAACTTTGTTTGAAAGCAAATGGTGTTCCGTACCACAATACGGTTCTAAAAACCATTGGAATTTTGTTGTGTTGTGAAATGTACTACAATGAATTGTATGGAACACACCGAAAACTTTAAGCTCTTCTGTCACAATCATATGTTTTCTGACATTTTGACATACAAAAAATAAATTAAATTCAAAATTAATTGAAATCAAAAACATAATTTGAAAAAATGATGTGAAAAATATGTTGAGTAATAATTATAATGGACAATAATATTTTAAGATTGCTCGAAGTTATAACTAAGTCAGGATCAATTTCCCTGCCTATTATTCATAATTATATTTTGCTTCAATTTATTTGTATCAGCTGACGTATGTAAACATAGCACAATATGTGTGTGTCACTATGCCATGTACCAGTTTCTCGATCTTTTATTGTCGTACACATTTTAGTACGGAAACCCTAGGTCTGTCTTAGCCATTATTCTGTCTGGAAAAATCAGAACTAACAGCGGGGGTGTGGTTTCCAATGCATGCATTGATAATACGTCATAATAAAATATCTTTGGTTCACATATAATATCATCCTGATGGTTCATATATAAGTAAGTTCAGACAATGTAGGTAGGGTAAGTGCGGAATCAAGCAATGCATGTAAAAAATTAACATTAATAAATAATAGCTTTCACTAGCATATTTTCAGGCATTTAAATATACATTTGTTAGTGTTAAGCTTTTAATAAATAACACCAACTGTTGAGATAATAAAGTGCCAAGAGTAAATAACGTTTCAGTTAAATAGTTAAATAATGGGTTGTAAAAATCAATCCAACAAATAAAATATTTGCTTAGAGTAATTAGCTTAGTAATAAGATCATAGTCTCAAATTCCTGGATAAACTAAATATACATGTGATTTTATGCCATATAAGATTTCTTATCACCAACACTCAACTCCCGGCTGTAAGTGTGTTTAAAGATTTATTTTTTTTTTTACAATTTTTTGAGATGTTTGAAATCATTCAGGTAGTTGAGATTAGTATACAGCTAATTTTTTAAGTAAGGTAATAGCAATACCGAAATTAATCACGGGATCCCGAAACTCATGTAGATAGTACTTAGACTACTCTTACTGTCTTATATTTCGAGCGATAATAATGTATGTAAATTTGTGAGGGTTTCGTACGTTCGTTTTAAGCACACTTGCCTATTTTAATCTTCCACAAAATGACGTAAAAGAGGACATATACATATATAGATTTTGATCTCTTAACAATGATTACGTCAATGGACGGCATCGCACCAGTGAAACGCCCACAATTCTTTTTTTGGCTCAGTCTAATAATTTTCGATCCTATTATTGGCTTAATAACATATTTATCAGTTGGATTAATTTAATGTGAGAGCACGCGGCCTGGGTTTAGGAGTGCGCAATCTTTCTAGGCAATAAAATATTTTATAACCGCTATTTTGTTTATAAGATTAACTGAATAACGTGCTTGCAAGAAAGTGAACCTATTTATATCAAGGATATCGCAATGGACGGCGCAATGTAGAAATGCAGAATAGTTAATGCAGTTCATCACTTGTCAGCGGCGCGAACAGTTGGAAGTTATCGCGGTAATTTTATAATCTCGCTGAAAGTGTGTGACGTGGAAAAAAACAGTGACAACTTAATGAAAACGGCGAAAAATATATATATATAATATAGTAAATAGTTGCTAAAGTTAATGAGCTTTGTTGTGAACAGAGAATCGTTACAAAGATATACTCGCTGCTACCGCTGTTTTGAAGCGTTCGGCGCCAAAAATGACAAAATCAGTAGTTAAAGGTATAAAATGCGGCAAATGAAAATCGATTAAAAAAAAACAAAAATTTAAAACAAGCAAAGAATATACTGGGCTGGAAAAGTTATACTCCGATTTGGATAAATTTTTCACAATTACTAAAAGGTTGATATTTCCAGGTCCTTGGTTTGGCATACGCCATCTCCAGGCCTTGTTGTTATTCTTCAATATTGTGGTCATCTATTTTAGTCGGATAAATGTCTCCGTTGCGGTGGTGGCCATGACCAATGCTAATACCACCAATCCAGATTTTCCGGTAAGAGGTTCTCATTGTATTTAATATTTACTTCTGTGTTAAATTGTGCCATAATAAAAAGGAGTCATTTATCAAAAATTCGAAACTCGGTATCACATCAAGCATACTTTTCTAGCCTATTAAAATAAGTGAAAATACTAATCATCCAATTGTTGTATGCTTATCCCTAATTCACTTCCAGGAATACGATTGGAATGAGAAACACAAATCAGTCATCATTTCGAGTTTTTATTGGGGTTACATCTTCACACAATTCCCCGGCGGCTATCTGAGCCGACGTTTCGGCGCCAAAATCGTTATGTTCGGCTCGACTATTTGCTCAGCCATTTGTTGTATATTGACGCCAATGTTAATATCTCTGGGTGGCTGGCAAGCTTACTGCGCGATACGTATTATAATGGGTCTCGCACAAGGTGTTATATTCCCGGCGATACATCAACATCTGGGCAAATGGTCACCGCAAAAGGAACGCAATTTTCTGGGCACCATTAGTCACTGCGGCACAGATTGTGGTATTATATTGTCGATGGGTGTAAGTGGTCTCATAGCGAGCAGTGCGATTGGCTGGCCTGGTATATCGTATGTATCGGGCGGTGCTTGCTTTGTTTGGTGTCTCATTTGGTTAATCTTCGGTTATAATAACGCGCCGTCGGCACGCTTTATAACGCCTGAAGAACGTGAGTACATCGAATCCGATCTGTTGCGTGAGGATAACTTCCATCAAAAGAATATACCAGTGCCATGGCTGGCGATCTTCACATCGGTACCATTCCTCAGTTTGCTGGTGGTGCGTTGCGCCCAAACTTGGGGCAGTACAACGATGCAAGCGGGAATACCGTCTTACATGGCGGGTGTATTGAATATGAATATAAAGAGTAACTCACTGTTCTCGGCGTTGCCGTATATG
This sequence comes from Zeugodacus cucurbitae, assembly GCF_028554725.1. Classification (NCBI taxonomy): domain Eukaryota; kingdom Metazoa; phylum Arthropoda; class Insecta; order Diptera; family Tephritidae; genus Zeugodacus; species Zeugodacus cucurbitae. The sequence goes on along the minus strand of NC_071671.1, from coordinate 64,222,671 downwards.
GCAATGTTTTGCTTGAAATTCGTTTATCTCTTCTCGGCTGAGTTCGTCATTGCCAAACGCCTGCTCACGCTAACGGTACTGCGTAAAGTCTGTAACACGTTTGCTTTGTGGATACCGGCTGGCATTATGATCGGCATCGGCTTTCTGGATGAAGAACAAAAGACGCTGGCGATAGTGTTAATGATTTTGAATGTCGGTTTTAATGCCGGTGCAACAATCGGCTGCATTTTGAATACGATCGATCTGTCTTCGAATCACGCGGGTGTACTGATGGGCATTGTCAATACCATTGCCAATTTTGTGCCCATCGTGACACCACTTTTGGTCGGCGTCATTGTAACCGATGAGGTGAGTACTGTTGTTAAGAACACGGAAGAAGGTGTTAATTGTATTTGTATATACTTCCTGCTCTCTCTCAGCACGATCGCACGCTTTGGCAAATTGTTTTCACTATTGCTGCGGCTATCTACTTCTTTGGCAATTTGGTTTATATTATTTTTGGATCTGCGCTAACACAACCTTGGGATGCACCAAACTTTCTAACGCGTGATAACATCGAAAACGATCTATCTAAACCTGTACTGAATGGTAAACAATTAGTGACTTCAATGGGAGACGGTGATAAAGTAAATAGCATTGTTAACCCAGAAGTAGTAACCGCGGTTAAAGTTACACATAACGGTGCTCTAAATAATGTGTTTGAGTTGAGCGATGAGCCAGAGGAGCTGACAGTTGAAACATCACAAACAGATCTCACGCATAATGACAAAGAAACAGTGCGAGATGGTGTTAATATAGACAAAGAGGTGAAATATGACTAAAGGTAAACGAGTAATCTCTGAAAATTTCAAGTGTAGTTTGTTAATATTTTGAGTTTTATTTTGTGGAAAAACTTAGTTTGTATGGTCAAAATAAGTCAATTGAAAATACGAATTAATTATTAGAAGGAGATATTCTTCTTAATGCGGTATGCAATTTATGCAGTTCTATAAGTAAAATGTGTTAAATAATATTGTATACAATATATGAAGAAAATATTACTCGTATTGTAAATGAGTGTAACTAGACAATAGCTGTGGCTTTTAAAGTCAGTTAAACAATAACAAATTTGGAATAAATGTGAAAATATGTATTTTTTACTTTCTGCTAGAGCATAATAAGTTATTTTCGATATTAGGATATTTGTCGTTTAAATAAATCGTTTTAAAATCAAAATTGAACTGATGTTGGAGTTCTCTGGCGGAAAAATTGGCATTTTAAATGAGACATGATAGGGCATTGAAATCGAAAAACATTTCTACAAAAGATATTTATTTTCGATTGAATAAACTTTGAGTTTTTCTAGCATTACTATAACTATAAAAAACATATTCAATTTACATCGATATCTACAAAATTTGCTTATCATCGACTTTAAATACTTTCAGAAAGTCGTTGCGGTGTTTCGGCATAAGTTTCTTTAATAAGGCTCTATGCAGTTTAGTCACATCTTTTCTAGTGGGGCGGCTGCCAGGTGTTCTGCGCCATACTTACATTACAGGGTCTCTGTAAGGTAGATATATTTCCAGCTATATACAAACACATTGCCAAGTGGTTGCCTCAAGAGCGCAATGTATTCGGTGTTAGTATACTTGTAAGTGGCTTGGTAGCCAGCAGTCCGATCGGTTGGCCGAGAATTATTGGCCGGTATTTGTTTTGCCTTGTGCATACTGTGGATAATTTTGCGAACAATGACACCAACTTCACGTTTTATAACGAAAACCGAGTGCGAGTATATTGAAACTTCGATAAAACGCTTCTTCCATAAGACGAGAATGCCAATACCATGGTTTGCTATGCTCACATCCGTGCCATTTTTGCTTTTAGTAGAGCTTCAGCCCCATACAATCGCCAATTCCCTCGTACATGAACGGTGTTTTGGTTGTGGGTGTCATAGTCACAGATGTGGTGAGTTGGAATTTTTTGGCTTCGAGAAAGAAATTGTTCAATATTTTCTTATAAATATGCTCTCTCTTTCAGCACAATCGGTCTGAATGACAAATCGTATTCATCATTTCAGCGGCTATTTTCTTCATTGGTAACTTGATTTTCGTAATTTTTCGTTTTGGGCTGCAACTCAACCATGGGACGCTCCCGATTTTCCACGTGAGGATAACGTGGAAAACCCGGTAAAAGTGCCACCGAAGAGCACTTTTTTATTAAGATTCTTATTTCCCAATTATTATGCAATATTTCTTTTCACTAGCATATTTTTAGGCGTTTAAATAATAAATTGTTGGTGTCAATAAGCTTATAATACCAGGGACTGCAATAAAAGGTGCACTAAGCAAATAATGCTTCAGTTTTATAGTTAAATAAAGAATTAATTATAAAAAAATTATTTTACAATTAAAATATTTGCCTGGATTAAACAAAATATACAAACATGTGATTTTATATGAGTCTTCTTAATACCAATACTCAACTGCCGGCTGTAAGCTTGGATAAACTTTTTTTTTTAATTTTTTAGATTTGTAACTAATTCAGATTGTTCAGATCCGTAACAGCTAATTCTAAAATTCGGGATCCCGAAAACCAGAACAATATTTCTACTAACTAATTAAAATATATAATATATTAGGAAATTTTTTTGTATACTTCCTACTATTCCATAATAATTATATTACCACGAATTTCCTTCTATTCGCGAGAACGCGTAGATGTTAATAGGTCAGCGCAAAAAAATTCCACTTAAAAATATATTAATTACATGCATATATATATATATATGTTTACACAGTTGATAAGACCTTATAAGTTATTTATTATATATTTATATATAATCTGTGTGTATGTACATTGTACTTAGTCTATTTAGTAATCCAAGTGATAACAATTTATGTAGATTGTTGAGGGTTTTGAACTTCCCTCACAAAATGACGTACAAGAGTATATATAGACTTTAATCTGTTGATAAGATCAATGAACGAAATCGATCCAGTAACACGCCCACACATTTTTTAAAACACCTATACTGGCTCCTTGGCTCAGTTTCTTCTATTATCGGCTTATTAATGTATTTATCAATTGGAGAGCGAATTGGAATTGAGCATATTTCACAAATCACATCTTGTGCCCAGCTGTGCCCCAACTTCGTCTCCGCTTACTTGTTGCAGCTGTAACTGCATACTTGTTCTAGTCTGTAGCGAGCAGCGTGAAACTATGGAAATTCCATTTTACATACATTAATTATTATGTCTCTATATGAATGTGAGAGCACGCGTATATTTTTTTGTCAACACAAGTGCACATATGTACATACATATGAACCAACTGATTTGATAAGTCAGAACCGGTCTGGGTTTAGGCACGCAAGCTTTCTAGGCAATAAAATATTTTATAACCGCTATTTTGTTTATAAGATTAACTGACGCGCTCGCATGCAAAGTGAACCTATTTATATCAAGGATATCTCTATGGACTGGGCAATACAGGTATGCAGAATAGTTAACGCAGTTCACCACTTGACAGCGGCGCGAACAGTTGGAAGTTTTCGCGGTAATTTTAGTAACTCGCTGAAAGTGTAGCGTGAAAACAACAGTGACAACTTAATGAAAGCGGCGAAAAATATTAATTAATAAATAACTAAGGAATTGAAGCTGAAGTTAATGAGTTTTGTTGCGCACAGTGAAACTGGTACTTGCTGCTACAGCTGTTTTCAAGTGTTCGGCGGTCAAAATGACAACAACAGTAGTTAAAGGTAGAAATTGAGGGGGAAACGAAAACGATTCAGTAACGAAATGAAATAATTAAAACTTATCAAGTGTAAAAAATGTGAATTAATTAAAATACAATTAAAAAAAAATCTTAAATTGAAAAAAAAAAATAATGAAGATTGGAGAAGAAGAACTACTTAACTAACTCACTTTACTGAATTATTTATCAAAATTTTGTATTATAAAACATTATTCCGAACTTTTGTGAGCAGTGAATCGATCAAAAAATTGGTATAAATCATAGAAACTGGTATAATTAAATATTGATACTATTTCAAATTATACCAAATTCTTAAGGGTAGCGAATCGATCAAGAAATTGGTATAAATCGTAGAAACTGGCATAATTAAATAGGGATAATATTTCAAATTATACCAAATTCTTAAGGGTAGCGAATCGATCAAGAATTTGGTATAAATCGTAGAAACTGGCATAATCAAATAGTGATAGTATTTAAAATTATACCAAATTCTTAAGGGTAGCGAATCGATCAAGAATTTGGTATAAATCGTAGAAACTGGCATAATCAAATAGTGATAGTATTTAAAATTATACCAAATTCTTAAGGGTATCGAAACGATCAAGAAATTGGGATAAAACGTAGAAACTGGCATAATCAAATAGTGATAGTACTATAAACGATTACAACATTTTCAAGATGTATCAATATGCTTTCAATAGATATTTTACTTTAAAGTAGATATTTTTTTACGAAGCTTGAGCTTACCGCTTCATAACTGACTACTTACATGTAGTCTATGCTTTTTGGCAGATATTTTAATAATAATTACTCATTATTCATCACTTCAGCTGATTGCCACATTGCGTTTAGTACTCCACAAATTAACAATTTCCGTCCAAGATAAATCTAATACATCGCGTGTGCTATATGCTAAATATAGTATTTAAAAGTCGTATAACCACATTCTCGTATTTATCATAGTCACGTACTTTCAAAACCTATAAACAATCGTGGTAGTTGGTATATAATTGCACAAACAAAAATATATAATACATTTTATTGTATATGAGGGCTTCCTCAAACATCCCAAATGTATAGGGTGTGCCAAAATGGAAAGCAGTACTCAATATAAAAAAATTTGGCATCAATTTCATTTCATCAAATATAGTCTAAAACAAATAAACCTTTAATTGAAGTTCATTATACGCGTTAATTCATACAGCAGTTGAGCGATAAGCTAATTGCAATAAAACCATTATAAACCAATTCAAATATTTACAAATGTGTTGAAAGCGTATAAATGGATTTACGAGAGCACGATTAATATGTCATGTATGCGATAGTGATTGCTTTATCGTTGATGAAAATCTTATCGCGATTGCGGCGCATGCCCTGATAGAGTGCCGTGAATTGTGGTGTCTGAGTGATATCGTAAACAAAACGAATTTCGAATTAATTTTTGAGAGATCGGTACTACTGAAATATACATACGTGTGATAAGGAATCTTAAGTATAATTTATTTTTTTTAATTACTAAAATTTGGATATTTTCAGGTCCTTGGTTTGGCATACGCCATCTGCAGGCATTGTTGATATTCTTCAATATTGTGGTCGTCTATTTTAGTCGAATAAATGTCTCCGTTGCGGTGGTGGCAATGACCAATGCTAATACAACGAATCCAAATTTCCCGGTAAGAGATTCTGTGTGTTTATATGTATTTACCTGTGTGTAAAACTGTACCATAATAAAATATTATACCATCAAGATATGAGTCAATTATTAATCATCCCGAGATAACATATGTATCATCAGACATACTCTTTTACCTCTTGAATTAAATATGACTAATCAAAATTTTATTTCTTACATCTCCCTAATATCCTTCCAGGAATACGATTGGAATGAGAAGCACAAATCAGTGATCATTTCGAGTTTTTATTGGGGTTACATCTTCACACAATTCCCCGGCGGCTATCTGAGCCGACGTTTCGGCGCAAAAATCGTTATGTTCGGCTCGACTATTTGCTCAGCCATTTGCTGTGTTTTGACGCCGCTATTAATCTCACTTGGCGGCTGGCAAGCTTACTGCGCGATACGCATAATAATGGGTCTCGCCCAGGGTGTGATCTTCCCGGCGATACATCAACATCTGGGCAAATGGTCACCGCAAAAGGAACGCAATTTTCTGGGCACCATTAGTCACTGCGGCACAGATTGTGGTATTATTTTGTCGATGGGTGTAAGTGGTCTCATAGCGAGCAGTTCGATTGGCTGGCCTGGTATATCGTATGTGTCGGGCGGTGCTTGCTTCGTTTGGTGTGTCATTTGGTTAATCTTCGGTTATAATAATGCGCCGTCGGCACGCTTTATAACGCCTGAAGAACGTGAGTACATCGAATCCGATCTGTTGCGTGAGGATAACTTTCATAAAAAGAATATACCAGTGCCATGGTTGGCGATCTTCACCTCAGTGCCATTCCTCAGTTTGCTGGTGGTGCGTTGCGCACAAGCTTGGGGCTATACAACGCTGCAAGCAGAGATACCGTCCTATATGGCGGGGGTATTGAATATGAATATAAAGAGTAATGCACTCTTCTCGGCGCTACCGTATGTGGCAATGTTTTGTTTAACATTCGTGTATCTCTTCTCGGCTGACTTCATCATTGCCAAACGCCTGCTCACGCTAACAGTACTGCGTAAAGTCTGTAACACGTTTGCATTGTGGATACCGGCTGGCATTATGATCGGCATTGGTTTTCTGGATGAAGAACAAAAGACGCTGGCGATCGTATTAATGATTTTGAATGTCGGTTTTAATGCCGGTGCTACAATTGGCAGCACTTTGAATACGATCGATCTGTCCTCGAATCATGCCGGTGTACTGATGGGAATTGTCAATACCATTGCCAATTTTGTGCCCATCGTGACACCACTTTTGGTGGGTGTCATTGTAACCGATGAGGTGAGTACTGTTGTTATGAACACGGAATGAGGTTTTAATATTATTTGCACATTCTTCCCGCTCTCTCTCAGCACGATCGCACGCTTTGGCAAATTGTTTTCATTATTGCTGCGGCTATATTCTTCTTTGGAAATTTGGTTTATATTTTATTTGGATCTGCGCTAACACAACCTTGGGATGCACCAAACTTCCTAACACGTGAAAATGTTGAAGGTTCGAATAATGATTGTTCTAAGTCTGAACTGAATGGTAAACAGTTATTGACTTCAACGGGAGATGGTGATAAAGTAAATAGCATTGTTACCCCAGAAGTAGTAACCGCGGATAAAGTTACAAATAACGGTGCTCTAAATCATGCGTTTGAGTTGAGCGAGAAACCGGAGAATCGCTCAGTTGAAACACCACAGTCAGATCTCACGTATAATGACAAAGGAACAGTACGAGATGGCGATAATGCTGTGAAGCATGACTAACGGTAAATGAGTTAGTTGCAGGAAAAACATAGTTTCAACTTTGTTTTGTTAATATTTTTGTTATTTTTATTTAGAACATTTAGTTTATATAATCAAACCAAGTCAATTTAAAATATCAATTAATGAGTAGATAAAGTACGTATGTTATGTAGTTCTAAATTTGTTAAATAATATTGTATACAATATGAAAAAAATATAATTCGTTTTGTAAATGAGTGTAACTAGACGATAACTATGACTTTTAAAGTCAGTAACAATAAAAAAGTTGGGAAAAATATAAAAATATATATATATTATATACCGCTAGACTAGAAGAAATTTGTCTACGGTAGCCTGTCACTATCATCTACTTTACTCTGAAGTCGCAGTTGTCAATTCAAGTATTTATTAAGCGCAAATATTTGCTTTCGACTGTCTAATTGCTGCTCATAAACAAATTTATATCTAACTTGAAAGCCTTTGAAATTTACTTGTCAGACGTGTTAACAATGTTTATTTTTATTAGAACTCTGATAAGATTGTCGGGAATGATATTTAAATGACAGCCACCATTCTTTGGGTTGGTCAAATTATTCGTGATTGCGAGAGATAAAAAATCAGGTTTGTATATTTCTAAATCTGATATGAAGAAAATTGTCTGGTGCTATGTAAAATAGGCCTCGATCAATGTGACAATGTGAAGGTGAATGACGATGTCGGCGTCAAATCGACCCAATAATTCATCATTGTGGATGAAATTCAAAGTGGTCGACGTACCTTTTGAATGTCAAAAAACGATCATCATCTCATCGTTTTACGTCCCGTAATACAGTATTAACCTTCTGGATGGATCGTCGGATTAAGTCTACCATTGGACCCTTATTTTGTTGACAGTCATGAAATGAGGAAGAAACTAATACGAATTCCGTATGCCCAATATTAAGTGATGGATATAACTTATTGAGACTCTTCTGAGATCCCTACTATCTCAGCCATCATGAGAGCAGTAGATTTTCTCAGGCTAACCGGGTGTGACTAATAAATACCTGTTATATTACAACGTTGAAACCCTTTAAAAGAACGGAAGTTATCTTTAATTTCACAGCGCAATTTCCTTGTAAAAACAAAAATTAATTCATCATCCACTAATATTGCTCTTTCTTCTATTTTTCAAGAAGCTGTAGAACCGGTGAAAACCAAAATACTTTTTAGGGCACATAGCATATGACACACGTAGTCTTGTGAGTTACTTACTGCCTCAGATATCATGGCGGTAGCTCTTTCCAGCATCACTGGCGTGGCTAATCAAAAACTGATATACTATTATATAACGTTGAAGCTCTTTAATAGGATGCTATATTTAATTTCTCTGTGCGATATTCTTTTCAAAAACAAGAAGCGAATCCCCGTCCGATTTTTTGCTACTTTTTTCAACTTTTCTGAAATCGTTAAAAATTAAACTTCCTCTTAATAAAATGTTTAATAATTGAAAAAAATTTAAATTTGAATAAAGATCTCGTTCTATAGAATTCCTGAGATTGCTACAAAATGTCTAATTTGTATGCACAAATATAATTTTTAATAGAATATGGCACTATTAGCTACTTGCAGTACACATTGCTTTGATCCGTTAATTAAAATATGGATCTTGCCGAAAGCAGCAAAAAGTCTATTATAAATTTGTGTCATCTAATTTCTAGGCGCCTAAAAATATACCAAAACTGTACTGATGATTTTAAACTGTTATTTATACATAAAGGCATTCCTATCTGAACTCACTGCCATTTATTGATAAGATCTACTTCACTTAAGCTTTACTAAGAGCAGTGTTATGAACTTGCAATTTTGGAGATTTTTTGTGCAGAACCTTTTTACGACAATACGTGACGCTTGCGGCTTTATTAAGGAAGCCAGTAATGCAAGAATTTTCTGAATGAACGAGTAAACCAATCAGCATTGAACTCATTACGATTAATAGTCGATTTTATAGCCATTAAGTGAGAGTAATTGCTTAGTAGAAGCCTTTATCGCAGAGTTATCAGTGCTTTATCATTTTGTAAACACACGTGTGTTCGTTTTTTTGTGCCGCTTTGTAAAGTAGGCGTACGAATGTGTTGACAATTTTAAGAATTTTTGATTTAGGGCACAGCTGTTACTTCACTGCTCTGATTGTTTGCTGCACGCTTTTCACTCATTTCATTTTCAATTCACTTTGTATGCAGCGCAACTGCGCTGATTCTCTTTCTGGCAGAAGTTGCAGCATCTAAAAATAAATCGGCGCTGCAAGTTTACGTTCTGAGTTTGCCTGCCGCGAAGTTATTTAACGTTGCATTCCAGTTGTTTGAGTCTCAAAGTCTATGCAGAGCGCGCACACCGAACAGGTTTCCCATGAGTAGTGGACAGGTTGAGGCAACAACAGAGCGTCTAAAAGTATAACTTCTATTTGTTGTAGTTGGTGGCGATTGGCATAATAGTTTGGTGCTGCTTTGAAGAACTTTGAGAATTATGTTGACAATTACTTAATCCAGAAAGTGAAATAATTACAGAAATGGTGACGAAATCGTTCGACTTAATTCAAAATGGCAAGTGTTAAAAGTGAAAAGCCTTTGGTATTTATTTGAATAATAATGATTTGGTGTTGTTTTAACATAAGGCAGTGTGATAAACAGCGTGGAACATGCAAGTTTGTGTCCAAAGTCTTTTGTGTTCTTCAATTTGAACAGTAGTTAGAATAGAATTAGAATTCCCATTGTACTTGATACATGTGATAAGGATCGGGTATTATGTGTTAATGTTATGTTTATAATACAGTTGATAATATTGAGAGTAAAATGAAAAAAAATTTTAACAAAAAATTGTATGAACTCATAGGCTAAACACCTACTTTCAAAGTGGCAAATATATTGGTTTACGTGCTCGAGTTTCAGCTATATGCTAACGATCTCGTTTCAAAATTGTAAATCTGTTTAAGTTCGATTTCGACCATTCTCAAACTATCTAAATAGGTCGTATAGTTTTCGATATAGTAGCTTAAGATAGTAATTGAGTGGTGTCATATCCAGTGTCCGATTTTGAACTTATCAACATGTGAGTCTACCTTATGATACAGATTGAACTAGAACAATTAATATCGAATTTAGTAAACTTATCTATTCAAAAACTTTTTTTGAAATTATAATATACGTATATACGATCGATTCGTGAGATCAATCTCTGCATCGTCTGAAGTCTGAATTCTCTGACAGAAAACTAGAAAAAAAAACCGAAAAAATAACATTGAAGTAAGGCTTCTTGAACTCGAAAAACATTTCTGCAAAAGATCTTGCCTCTTGATTGAATAAGCTTTTGAGACTTTTGCTAATGCTGTTGCATATACAAAAATATTAACGATGTACCTTTATATAAGCAAAATTCAAATGTTTCTATCGACACTAATTATATTCAAAAAATTTTCAATATTATTGAAACATTTCACGCAAAAGGTTTAAATTTATTTTCTAAAATATTTTCCTTTCAGGATTCATAATACCAGCGCGTTACATTCAAGTGTTGCTGATGTTCACCGCAATATTATTGGTTTTCCATCAGCGGGTTAATTTATCGGTTGCTGTGGTTGTGCTCAACAAATTAAATGAAACAACAAATACAACACAACCGCAATTCGTAGGTATCTTTTAAAAAGAATCGAACGAGTGTGATTTGATAAGTCGGTGATTTTTGAATCAATTTCGAATGTGTATAATGTCTCAGTTTTGACAAGCAATGAATGAAATCTCCAGAGAATCGGGTGGGAAGTGAATTTAAATTGGGTCCACAAGTAATTCAGAAGATAATTAAGGTATCTGCCTCAATGTTTATTTATTCCTTTTCCTGAACCCTGGTCCTTCCAGAGTGGAGATGGATTAATACTTCGCTGTTGAGTAGAAAGAAAGTAAAGTGTTTCAAAAAAACACCGGCTTATCAAACAACCCTTTTTAATAACATAGTTCCCATACATAAGAGAGCTCCATCATATATTTTCCAACAGGTCTATGCGTCCTTAACACCACACCAGCGTTCCAGCATGTTGGGCAGCGTATTTTGGGGCACATTCTCAGTGCAACTACTCAGCGGCTACTTGAGTAGTCATTACGGTACAGTTAAATTGCTGCTATGTTGCGTACTTGGCTCTTCACTAATTAGTTTGGGCCTGCCATATGTGCTTATCTACTGGGGTTATGAGTCATTTATAGCGGGTCGTGTGCTGCAAGGCTGTGCGCAAGGCATTATTTTCCCCGCCGTCTATGGACATCTCGCTAAGTGGAGTCCACTGAAGGAACGTAGTCTGCTGGGTGGCATCTCGCAATCGGGCATGGACATGGGTATGGCACTGGGGTTCTTGTGTAGCGGTTTGCTAGCGGTGACACCGCTCGGTTGGACTGCCATATTTTATGTGCCTGGTGAGTATCATTGTTTTACACTACTTATGTTAGTTAACCGTTTTTTTTACTCTCAAAAGGCTTTGCTGGTATTATATGGTCAGCGCTCTTGCTGATCTTCGCTGCAGAGTCGCCACAAAAGTGCCGTTACATTTCACATAAGGAGCGTATACTTATCGCTGATGTCGGTGTGGCTGCTACGACTGCCAAACGCAATGCGCCCACACCTTGGTGCGCCATTTTGACTTCGGTGCCTTATCTAGTCTTAGTTCTGGTCAAATTGAGTCATGGTCTGAGCATTTTCACTTTGATGCAACAAATACCGCTATATATTAATGGTCTCTACGACTATGAAATTCAAGTGAATGCTGTGCTCTCGGCGCTACCTTTTTTCCTCATCTTCGTGACGTCACACTTGGTTTCATATACCGCCCACTATTTGCTGGTGGTGCGCCAGTGCTCGCTCGCTTTGGTGCGCAAATCCATGAATACCCTCTCGACGTGGGTGCCTGCCGGTGCCTTTGTGGCTATGACGCTGGTAAGCAAAGAGCATGTTTCGGCGCATATTGCCTGTTTAGTAGTCGCAGTGACCACCTATGCAGCGGCCGCTGTGGGCAGTTCATTGAATCACATTGATCTCTCGCCGAATTTCGGTGGCATGTTGGTGGGTATGACCAATATGGCTATGACCGGCATGGGTGTGATCTCACCGATTGTGGTGGCTGAAATCGTTAAGGATGAGGTGGGTCTCTTCAAGTGAAATTAGAGTACTTTTTTTTAAATATAAAAAAAAATTTAACCAATTTTTTGCAGAATGACCGCTCGCAGTGGAACATCATTTTTCTGATAATAGCTGCTTTGTTGTTCTTGGGAAATCTGCTTTATTTGTTCTTTGGTAAAATGGTGGCACAACCGTGGGATAAAATAGAAAACAATAATATTGGTAACATTTGTGTAGCTTCATTTGATGTTGCCACAATACGGAATATTGTAAAATAAATGGCAATAGTAGTTGTAACGGACATGTATACTATTTCTTTCGATAAACTTTCCGATGAAGCATGGAGAATAGCCCAGCTTTGTATATGTTCTTTAATATACTGAATCCTTCTAATAAGTGACACATTCAGTCATTTTCCATATTATGTTTTCTTTCCAAAGATATAACGGCAAGACAGCTTCGAATAAGTGATACTCACACGAGATATAGCCTCTGATTTGAATAATGTCAATCCATCCATATTTATGAAGCTTTAAAGTGAAGATTGAGCCTTGTTAAAATGAGCTTGGTTTCGGTTCCTGCTAAAACGACCAAATGGAATCTTAGTAATTCTTAAGCAGAAGTGTAGGAGTTCATATAATAGAGTATAAAATTTGTTAACATATCTATACTAATATATAAAGCTGAAGAGTTTGTTTGTTTGTTTGAACGCGCTAATCTCCGAAACTACTGGTTCGAATTGAATAATTCTTTTTGTGTTGTATAGTCCATTTATCGAATAAGGCTATAGGCTATATAGGTGTAAAAAACGGGGGAAATTATTTATCTTTGAGGGCTTCCGTTCCTTGCGCTGCGAAAGCGGTTCAAGATTAGATACGCTAAGGATCGAGAACGGTTGGACCATTCTTGATGAAATGTTCAGAGGTTGTTCGTTGTGGATCGTGGAAGGTTTAGTCGGAAAATTGTAAAATTCCAAAAAGTGTTTTTTCCATACATTTTTTTTTCAATCTATCTATAAAAAAAAAAAAAAACAATTCGGAAAAGTCGGAAATTGGCAAGTGGCAACAGAGAATTCAGAATTGCAAATGAGCGGTGACATCTACAATGAAGCATTGAAATTCATATGCCATCACCAAATCGTCAAATTAGAGATGTACTGAATCGTGCATACGACAGAATAACTTTGGAACAACAAGTATAAAGAAATGTTCCATTATTTAATGAGCAGCAAAAGACGACCTATGATGAATTGTTTAAGGCTGTCCATGATGGAAATGGTGGACTTTTATTTCTTGATACGCACGGTGGAACTGAGAATCCTGATTGATTCTGATATAATTGATTTTGGCATTACGTTGGCTCTCGCATCTACTGGAATTGCAGCAACGCTACTTGAAGTTGGAGAAACGGCACATTCGACATTGTAGCCTCAGTTAAACATGCAAATCTATGAAACATCTATGAGATGAGTGCAATTTTCTAGAAACACTTGACAGAACAATGAAAGATCTGTGGAATAATAATCGTCGCTTTGGTGGCGTAATGATACTGTTATTGACAAACACATTCTGTTATTTCGAAATCAATCGAAGTCATCGTACTTGTGGCGGCACGCGAAAACCATATGATTGACCATGAATATGCGTGTGTTCCTGCAACAGGAAAGCACCGCAAAAGATTTGCAAAGAACTGGGCAAATTCTGGTTAATACTTCTAATGGTTTGATATCAATCCGAACATTAGCCCAATTTATCGTAACTACGATTGGTTGAGTGCACGCAGATTTTTAACTGGCAAAAATACCGATGTCGATGATTATCTATACGACTTAAAGTCAACTTCCGGTGTTCATACACATCGATCGATGTTGAAAATGAAGACGAAACTGTGAATTATCCAGTGAAATTTCTAAATTCTTTGTCATTATAATGCTTTGTCATTTATTATGCTTCGCAATCTTCAAGCAGCTATCGAATAATGTAATAGTTGCAAGAATTTTTTAAAGGGACTTACAAGGGGGCAGAATGCTTGATTCCACGAATTTCTTTGAGTTCCAACGATTTGCCATTTCAGTTGAAACGTATTCAGTTTCCAATGAGACTTGCATTTGGGATGACAATAAACAAGTCTCAAAGACAGTCGCTGGAGGTGTGTGGCATAAATTTCATTCACGTGTTGAAAAATCATCTTCTCTGTACATTTACGCACCGGAACAGAAAACAAAAAATGTTGTTTATTAAGCTGAGTTACATTGAAAAAAAAATTAGAAAAATCGCAAATAAATGTTTTCCAACACTATACAAATTCAACTTTGTTTTCAAAACAAATAATTTCACGCAGTGCAACGACTGCGGAGTCAGCTAGTTTCTTAATAAAAAATATTGAGTTTTGTTGAAACACCTCTTTAAATTTGAGGAAATAAAAGAAACAAAATGTATGTATTTTCAAAATTCATATATTGAAGACTTCAAAATTTTACAACATCTTATTTCGAAAAGTGTAAACAAAATTGGTATGTGTTATCTGAAATATATGTATATTTCTACTCGATAATTATATTTGTTATATTCTGTATGCAAATTTGTTGATCTTTTCCAATAGTGGGATCATGTGATATGTGTCGAGGTAAGTAATATGAACTCATAGAGGCTTGTGCTAATAGTTTTTTCTGAACACAAAATGCTTATGCTTTTAGGCTGCCCCATTCCAGTGCGTTACACCCAAATTTTGCTACTATTCACTGCCATGGTATTGACCTTCCATCAGCGTATCAATGTTCCCGAAGTTATCGTTGTACTCACAGCCGACAACGGCACATACGCTCACTTTATGCCAAAGGTTTGTGAAAGAGAGCGGTTAGTGTGAACGAATCGATGTTGAGGTCATAGACAGATTCGTGCAATATGTCTTTGATCATAAACATATATGTTGGGGCATATTATTGGACTTGTGCCTGTACTTTTAAATATTCATTAAGAGCTCTGGTTAGGTAAAAATATACATTACTGGAAACATTCTTATAGCATCTCATAAGCGGGAAATTATAATCTCGTCAAGGTTTCATTATCAAACATTACATTATTTCCCCAAATCCAATATAATATAATCCAATTTTTATATTTCTATTGACAGGACTACTCGTTGTCGCCGCATGAAAAGTCCAGCATGTTGGGAAGTGCCTTTTGGGGTGCACTTTTGGTACAAATACCCAGCGGTTATATATGCAGCGCCTATGGCAGTGTCAAGTTGCTGTTCAGCTGTCTCTTCTTCTCATCACTCTTAAGCATAGTGTTGCCGCTGAGTCTGATTTTTGGCAATTCCATCACATTTATTTTGCTACGCGTACTACAGGGCTGCGCACAAGGCATATTGTTCCCCACAATCTATGGGCATTTAGCCAAATGGAGTCCGCTCAACGAACGCAGTCTGCTGGGTGGCATCTCGCAATCTGGCGCTGATTTGGGCTTGGCGTTGGGTTTGATGAATAGCGGCTTTTTGTCCGTGACACCGTTACATTGGCCGGCGGCATTTTATATACCAGGTAAGAAATTAAATTTCTTCAAATATCTTATTTACCTCTACTTTTCCATCGAAGGTCTCGCCGGTCTAGTGTGGTGTATTTTCTGGTCTATCTTCGGCGCTGAATCACCATCGACTTCCAAACGTATATCACCTAATGAACAGCAGCTCATACAATCTGTGGGCACACTCAGCATGCATGAGAAACGTAAGGCGGCAGTACCTTGGTGCGCCATCGCCACATCAGTGCCTTATTTGGTGCTTCTCTTAAATAAAATCAGTCACGGCTTCTCTATGGCGACTATGGCGCTACAGATACCAATCTATTTGAATGGCATGTACGCTTATAAGATCCATATAAATGCCTTCATATCTGCACTGCCGTTTTTTATTATGCTGTCCAGCACATATGTGGTCATTACGACTTCGCATTACTTCTTGAAAGTGCGAAAAGTGCGCTTGTCGCTGGTGCGCAAGTCGTTGAATACCATATCGAATTGGGTGCCTGCCACTGCATTGGCGACTATGAGTATGCTGTCCAAGGAAAATGAGGTGGGGCATATTTCCTGCATCATTCTTAGCGTCGTCGCGTTTTCGACTTTCTCCATTGGCAGTTCATTGAACCATATCGATCTGTCACCGAATTTTGCTGCGCTTCTCTTTGGTATCACCGGTACATTTATAATGTTAGCGGCCATCATCTCACCCATAATTGTGGCAGAAGTCGTAAAGAATGAGGTGAGTCATTTAAGTAATTGAATATGTAATTACTGTAAAGTAGTGAACGTTTTTATTGAAACCGACTTTCTGGACATTTTTATCAGCAAATAAATCATTTTAAAGTGTTTAACATGTTTCTTATCTAATATATGACCTTATATTATATATTTACAGAACGATCCCTGGCAATGGAATATCATATTCCTCTTCACAGCCGCTTTTCTCTTCGTGACAAATTTGTTGTACTTATTTTTTGGTCAAATGGTGGCGCAACCTTGGAACGAACTACATGCGAAGGAAACGAATGATGTCAATATAGAAGAAACATAAAAATGATATTTCATGACAAAATAATGCTTTTTATTTTATTTTATTGGAAATGATATCCTAAAATGTATATGTTATTTCATGTAATATCTTTTGAAATCAAAACCAGCCTAAACTCTGATCTAGTCATAGTCAACAATCTCATCAAGTTGATTAAATCGCCTCCAGCATCACCTTTTCTCTAGGAACTTTCTGTTGTTGCAGGCCTCCAGTAGTTATAATATTTCATTTCAAACCACCAGATGATAGCCTTCTATATGGTGGTTCCCGATTATAGTCTGCGAAGTAGTGGGGATGAAAAACCCCAGATACCATTTCACAAGTACCTGAGTAAAAATAAACCCCCATAGACCCCCATTTACCATTTTATTGTTTTGAAATCATCTGTGGTTAGCTAGTCTAGAGAAACCTATTTACATAAACGCTAACTCTGATTGCAATGTTGTATAAATGCATTAATTTTACTTCAGAAAACGGTGAATAACCGTCACGGCAATTAATGTTATTATTATTAAATTTTCATTGTTGATTAAATTAATAAAGGTTATTTACATTCGGAGCATATTTTGTTAAAATTCGCACAGTTTTGAAATTCTATCTTCAGATATTGCTATACTGCCCGAATACTTTACAACTGGTTTCCCTGATCTCTTGACCTTTGGTAATATTTTTTGAGCGGATCTAATTCAAAATTGTTTTTAACTATAGCCTCTCAGAATACTTTTCGTAAATCTTTTGAGAGATGGTAACGCTGTTTCAAAATATTTTTAAGTAAAAGACTCCGGAATACTTTCCGCAAGTATTCCTTACATGATCGCCATGCGGCGGTAACCGTGCTCTTTTTGCATATTTTTATGATAGATGGCACCTCTGTTCAAACGTTTGATGAAATTGAAGGCGTAGTGTATACTCGAAACTTTCTGAAATTTTCTATTTGGTTTTGGTAGCGCTTCTATTTTAATTTTTGATACATGGTAACTTTATCTAAAAATATTTCTGTATTCAGGATTTCAAGAATATCTTTCCTTTGATAACCATGTTTTATCATTTTTATTATATTTTTTAAAAGTGCTAACTCAAACCAATATCCATCACTCTGACTTCGTTATCAAACAATCTAGCGGTTGGCAAAACCATTCATTGCTAATTCAGAGACCCACTCAATCCATCACTTTGGCTCGCTGACAAGTCACGTGCTGTTGCGGTCAATAGCGTCATATAAACGTCACAGCGAACGCAGTTTCAGCTCAATTTTTGTTTTTTTTCGGTCGCTCACACATTTCTACATATGTTCGTATGTTTTATTTTTATTTTTACTTTTGTTTTTGTTTATGTTTATTTTGCTACTAACAGCAAATGAGCCATACAAATGAGCCAACTCAATGACCGTATGGCGAATTGTAGCCGATTTGCGTGTTTATTATTCAATGGCGGTCGCTTTTTGCGGCAACTACACGCAGTTGGGTATTACCAAATCGAAATGGAATACATACAAACATACACATACATATGTATACATTAAAGCACTTATAATTTATATTTCACCTACTGACATTTATTCTAGGTATTTGTTTGTGACAGTATGGATGGATAATAAATCAGTTGATCAACTGGTAGCAAAGAAAGAAACCAATAGATGATATGAGTTGTGTGTGTATTGTGCCCCCAGCACTATTTCTTACTGTTTGTTTTTGTAAAAAAAATATATAAACAAATATCTGTTTTGGTTTTTGTCGTGACGTCAATGGCGCTATTTAAGTGCCAAAGTATGTCATAAATATATCATTCGAAGATACCTCACAGTCAAAATAATCAAAACAAATTCAAAATTCTTAGAAAACACGAAGAGCAGACGGAGTATTGATTAAACGGAACTTGAAATGGACAGTAAAAAAATAAAATTAATATAGAAATTAGTTTCGTTTTGAGAATTATCTAGTAGAGTGTAAATAATGCAAAAAATAGTTTATGTTTTGAAAGGTTTCTAGACAGTTTTTGTTATTGTAGCAGCACACAATATATATTCATAGTTTTGGGAAACAGTGGTATTTCTTGAAACGGTCATATTGGATCCAGTTCCAGTCCGTTAAGAAAACTGTAGGCGTACGCACTGCGATCTGTGGTCTATTGTGCTCTCCTGGTGTCTAACTTACACCATTAGTTCCAGCGCTATGATTGATAAATTCCAGAGTGGTGCTAAGAGTAAGGGAGTCGATGCGCTCCACCGTTTGAGTGGCTAAGATTCTAAATTTTACTCCTAATCCTTTCAGTCCATTTAAGCTAAAATGGCTTTCAAGGCTCTTTTCGAAAAACCAGAAAAAAGTGTTTCCTAATTTTGAGACTCAAAATATTAAAAAAAAAATGAAATAAAGAGATCCGGAAAAAATGAGAGATCGAGATTTACTATAAAGAACTATATCTGAGTTACGATCTTTGGAATATATCAGAGTTGTATATATGCATATATCTAGAAACAAATAAGTGAAGTACAAAGTTATTTTATCCTAAAATCAAAATGCTTCCAAATTTAGCAAATAAAAATATTTCGAGGATTTCCAGTTTCAAGATCTAGCCAACGATCTCAAGATCTAGCTAACGATAATTAACTGGAAGACAACTAAAAAGGTCTATACCAAGCATTGCAGAAACACGAAAGAGAAAAGAGAAATAATATTGTTTTTTTTTTTTCAGTTTTAATATCATTTGACGAGGTCTTTTCAGTTTTCGATTTAGTTTTATAAATCTAAACAAACTGTATTAATTAATATGACTTGTTTACTTAGCTAACTTTTTTAATCAATTAGTTTTATTTACTGCTTTTTAAATTATCCAAATTTGTTCCGGTAAAGTACAGCGACACGGACATTTATTCCACAATTTTCGTACATTGAACTGATTTTTTTTCGAATATTTTTTCAAAATGCTTAACCTTTAGCATACCTTTTATTTGCAATTGTCAGGCGTATGACATCCTCCATGCATATTCAAAATCGATGAAAGACCTCGCAACTGAAATTGGCACATTGCACATGAACTGACTTCAACGCTTGTGCGAAATATATTTTCCTCCAACAACTTTCGTACATTTCAAGTTCATGTACAGTGCGATTTTCAATATTCATTTAACACTTTGAACAATTTAGACACTTACAGACGCGTGCTGTGCATATAAAATACTTAATTACGGACATTTAACATTACAGTTTTGCACTCGCACAGTTTGTGCACCAGGTAATTAAAATGTGAAAAATAAAAAGAAAATGAAAAAGGAGAAATCACAAAAAGGTCTGCCCTCGCTGCACCATTTATATGCGCACGCATACATATGGCAGGTGGAAGTAATTCGAATTTATGGCCTACTAAGTTTATGTCATAGTTTTAAATTGGCGAAACGAAAATCGATGGCATAAAGGAATTGGAAAAATTCTAAATGGCTGTTAAAAATGCTATGACCTCCAAATTTGGTGTGATTGACCTAAAATTTGTTAAGCTTTTATGGGTAAGTGTATATGTAGTTAATGGCGACTAATTTTTTAATCGCCTGTTTATATCAGCATGATTAGCAAATCGTTTTAAAGTTTTACTGTGGCTTTTCGGGAATTTGTTGTAAGTTATTTGAAGTAATATCAAATGCGATAAGGTCCTATGGTCATCTATGGAAAACTATTTATCGATTTGAAATAGTCGTGACGCAAATCTATTGAAAGTTAGCTAAGAAGTAAACCGAAAGGCCCATTTTAATTTAAAGAATTTGAGAGAACTTGACGGATTGGAAACTATATTTATTTAATTATCGACTGCAACCTTTTGTGGAAGAATTATACAGAAAAAAGAAGATTTTCTTGCAAAAAGAAAGTCTGCGTGTAAAATTTTATATATTAAAGGGTGAGATAGGGTTACGAATTTCAAAATTGGAAAACAAAATTTTTGGTCTTATTAAATAGTGCAAATGTAAAACTTTAAATGCATTTATCTGAAAACTCAATTTTTCAAGTCGGTGGTTTTAGTTTATTGTTTTTGGATGAACCGGTCCTGAATTATGTCAAGGCAAGACCTTTGTATAGACATGGGAAATGAGGTGTCAACGGCTGAGTTTTTTTAATTTAATTTTTAAATACAAATTTCTCAAAACACTGTTCAAATATGTATATTTTAATATGCTAAATTGTTTAAATAAAATTTATGATTGTATATATTGGTCTACAACTTTGCTTACGCCGTTTTTCTTGTAAATTTAAGTTTTTTTGTATAAAAACGGTCACAAATGTCGATGTTACAAATTTCGATGAGCCTCAGCCGCACTTTTTTTTTTGGTATTAAAAAAGAAAAGCAAAATTTCACGCAAATGTCAAGAATTCGGCTCAAAAAGTAACAATTATAAATTTGGGATGCAAACGGAGCTCTAAAATATTTTGTTGGGTTAATGTTGAAACAAATGTCCAAGATCGATATAAAACGATTTAATCGATTTAATCGACCAGTGCTTGACTCTAGAGACATTCCCGCAAACGTCAATAATTTGGCTCAAAATGTGAGATTTTCAGTTGAGAATATGTTTGGGATGCAAACAGATTTCTACAAATATTTTGTTGGGTTAATGTTGACACAAATGCACAAGATCGATTTAATCGACCAGTGCTTGATCCCAGAGACATCTATTGGAAATCGGTAGACCTAAGATAAAAAAAAAAAATTGGAAAAATTACCCTTGTTCTTAGCCTACGAAACCCACCTAACCTCTTAAGAGAGATGTTGACTTGGCCAAATGTTTGGTTATCATGCGCCAACTGAAGTTTCGAACGGAAAGCTTGACACGACTTATCAGAAACGAACAACTTAGTAGTGAGAAATCATTTGTGCCGTATGCATGAAATGAGTTATAAAACTGAATGAAGAATGTCTGCTGTAAAAAAGGAAAGTCCAAGCAATTACCTTATTGAGACGAACCTTTGGCAATTGAATCATAAAATCGTAAGTGCAGAATAGAGTAATAGAGTAGAATTCCAGACAATAAAATAACTGCAAAATAGATTACAGTTAAGGGCAATTGCGCTAGGGTTTTTAGTTTAGAAATAATCAGATCATATTTAGAACTGACAATAGCATTGTGCAATTAACAAATAATAAATTGCTGCATTGCATCGAATAGCTTAAATGCCAATGAAATATTTAACCAACTGTGACAATACCCCTCTACAGACCACCTATTATTAAACTATTTGCTGTCATGCGAAAAGTAATTGAAAAACTTTCACACTATGCCGTGTCTTCTAATAAGAGTGCTCATGACGCCAATGGAAACACATCAGCATGGAATTTTAAGTATTCACTGCTCACGCTGTTGTGAAATTTTAAATTGTTATATTAAATTGCACACAAATTCCAATGGCGTTAGTCATGGAGAAAACTCCCATAACTACTCATGAATAACATAATAATTTACTACGAAATAAAAATAAATAAATAACATGCGTAAAGCTTTTATTATTCAAAACAATTATTGTTTTTTTGTACGCATATAATTATTTATTGCGTTTATAAATCATTTCAATTTACAATTAATTTCTTGCGAAGTAATTACCAATAAGTACTCATACATTTCATAATACTCCGGTGAAGAGCGCAGCTAATAAAGCTCTCCACCGAAAGTGGTGCGCATAAATCTGTTTTCCATATAATCAAAGTAGAGTTATAGCGTTACCGTGAATACAGCTGCAAAATTGTGTGGAACTTTAATTAATTTCGAACAACTTTTTTTTGACGTACGGAAACTTATCAGCACCGCTGACACGCATACCCGGCATTTAAAGGCGTGTACTAACAACAATTATTGTTAATGATAATTATTATTATTTAGCATTTGTTGTTGTTTGATTTGTTTGCGCTTTTGTCAGTGTGGTTTATTTGTTAAAAAAGTTTTAGTTGGTTTTGGTTTTCTAATACGCAAACACTTGACTTAACATTATAATCACTTCAATGGCACTCGACTGATTGACAAAGTGTGTAAACTGAAAATGATTAAACATAAATTATCGCCATAAAAACTTTGTTTTACAGTTTTTTTTTTGCACTGCAGGCCTAGAGGCGTTAGTTTTGATGGCTTCAAGTCGCTATACCGTGAGGACATGGGCACTCTGTTAAGCTGAAGGAGGGAATAGTTGAAGCATATAACTGATTGCATTTGATTTATATTGCTTAAAAGTCTTAACGGTACTTTTAAAATTTTTTCCATAATTATCAAATTTTCTCGAGATATAGAAAAAGATTTTCTTCTATCTGATCATGTTTACACCATATCAGCAATATTTAAACACAACTGATGGATGTAATTAGTCCCTAAGTTAAGATAACTGGTAGCTATAGAATGACCTCATCTTGTATATAGTGATATTGTAATTTCGTAACAACAAATAAATGAAATAAACTTTGAAAAGCACAAACATCATCCAAAGATATATATATTACCAATCAATTATAACCCTCTTTTCACAATCATATATCATATAAAAAATTATAGTCATAGGTCATGACTTCCCTTTATAACACATTCGATAAACCAACACACTTTATCGTAGAACTGTCATAAACCATATCTCACAGAACACAATATTTGATCAGGCGCCTTACATGCACGATATCGGAGTTCCTTTACCTTTTTTTTATCAAATATTATATTTGAAACATCAATAAAAGCTTCCGCCGCATTGGCAAATACCGTGTCGTCTATCTCACATAAATAATTTACAACCAATTAAAGCAGACACAAAAAAACATAAAAAAAGTGTGATTTATCCGCAGTAAAACATTTTCAAAATTTTCCACATTCAGAGACTTTTTGTATAGCATGACTATATGTTTTTATTTAAAGGGTGTTTGTTTTTAGATAGTGTTAGAGTTAGAGAAAAAGTGATGTAAATTATTTATGTTTTGGACTTATTAGTTCACAAGTATTATGATATTCAGGGCTTCAACAGAAATACAGGACCATTGACTTGACAGTTTCAGCATTTAGTGGATTGTTTCCGATATGAAGTACTAGTAAGTGGTGGATAAAAAAGTTGCCTCTACCCTCAAAAAGGGTTCTCCTTCAAAAACAGTAAATCGAATTCCAATTCACTTAGGATAATTTGTTGATATAAATCTTGAGTTTCCGGAAAATATTTCCATGATTTTTTAATTATATTTTCTATGCAAATATTTAAATTTAACATAAATATCATGTCACATGTGTTTATTTTGACAGCTATTTTGCAGCTAGGCAATTTTAAAACTCTAAAAATCACACCCATTTTGTTTATGTGAATCACAATGCTATATTATAATTATTACAGTTACGTAAAAATGTATAACATAATAATATAATTTATCTGGAACAAATAACAATTAATTACAACTGTAAATATATGTATGTATATATGTATATTGACAGTGATGTAACATTATCAAATCAAGTGCTACATTGATTTTGAAGTAGGTTAAGGTAAGTTAAAAACCTACTTATCAAGAACAAATAAGATACAACAACTGAACTCAAGCAGTACGGTAAGAAGAACGCAGTAATTAAAGTACCAATTAGTGCACCGTTATGCAGGATGTAATGCAAATATAATTAAAACAAGTAAGGAAGGGCCAAGTTCGGGTGCAACCGAACATTTTATACTCTCGCAATTTATTTATTTAATATTATATAATACACAATTTGACCCACATATTCGTTATATATATTGTATAAAGTCCATTGAAAGTTGGAAACCATAATATTAGGTTAGAAGCACCGAGGTCCTCGTGTTCGATATATGGGGCCTTAAAAACCTATGGTCCGATTTCGGCGATTTTTAGAATGGGGCTGCCACACTATTAACATAGTATTTGTGCAAAGTTCTGCACCGATATCTTCACTAGTACTTACTTTATACAGTGGGGAGCAAAAGTGATTCCATGATCAACATTTTCATGTTTGAGCGCGCATAAAAAATAAACGAATGAAGTAAATAACAAAAACATTTTTTTTCTTGAATATCTAGTTTATTTGTAACAATTAGGCGTAAAAAGCAAAATAGTAACGGAGGCAATGACATCGTTATAATACAAAAACTAAAAAAATCGGTATGTACTCAGTTTTGCACCATCCGTGAAAAAAATAAAAGAAAAGCATTATTAATATTTAGTCCATAGACCCTTATTCTCTATGACATTTTTTATACGTTCTGGCTTGCTCACAAATAGATTTTCAACAATTCCTTTCGGAATATTATTCCACTATTGTTCAACACTGTCCGAGCTGTCGCTTCACAATTGACCATAGATTTTTAATTGGATTGAGGTCGGGACTTTGCGCTGGCCACTCCATCACCTTAAAATTTGGTTTCCCAGCCATTCTATTACAATTTTCACAGGTTGCTTGGGATCCCCATTTTGCTCAAAAGTGATTTCATGCTCTGGATACGCACACTGGTCAAGAAAATTGGGAAGCTGGGTTTGCAAAATACTTAAATAATATTCCTTACGCATAATCCCGTGAATTTTGTGCAACGGTCCCACTTTCCAAAACGTGAAGCACCCCCAAGCCATTATGTTGCCTCCTCCATGTTCTACTGTTTGCTTCACGTGATGCCTTTGAAGCTTTTCACCGGGTTTACGCCAACAGTACCGTTTTCCATCCGATTGAAAACGGTTAAACTTGGATTCGTCCGAACAGCTAACACGTTTCCAGTCTTCAACTGTCCAGTTACTGTGTGCCCTTGCGAATTTTTGTCGTGCCTTAACATTTTTCTCGGATAAAGCTGGTTTGTTTTTTGGAGGCTTGGGGGTGCGTCACGTTTGGAAAGTGGGACCGTTGCACAAAATTGACGGGATTATGCGTTAAAAATATTATTTAAGTATTTTGCAAACCCAGCTTCCCAATTTTCTTGACCAGTGTGCGTATCCAGAGCATGAAATCACTTTTCAGCAAAATGGGGATCCCAAGCAACCTGTGAAAATTGTAAAAGAATGGCTGGGAAACCAAATTTTAAGGTGATGGAGTGGCCAGCGCAAAGTCCCGACCTCAATCCAATTGAAAATCTATGGTCAATTGTGAAGCGACAGCTCGGACAGTATCAATCAGCCCCATCCAACTTAAACGATCTTTGGGGGCGTGTTGAACAATAGTGGAATAATATTCCGAAAGGAATTGTTGAAAATCTATTTGTGAGCATGCCAGAACGTATAAAAAATGTCATAGAGAATAAGGGTCTATGGACTAAATATTAATAATGCTTTTCTTTTATTTTTTAACGGATGGTGCAAAACTGAGTACATGCCGATTTTTTTTGGTTTTTGTATTATAACTATGTCATTGCCTCCGTTACTATTTTGCTTTTTACGCCTAATTGTTACAAATAAACTAGATATTCAAGAAAAAAAAAGTTTTTGTTATTTACTTCATTCGTTTATTTTTTATGCGCGCTCAAACATGAAAATGTTGATCATGGAATCACTTTTGCTCCCCACAGTATATTGTAAAGTAAACGATTCAGATTGTCTTCAAAGTTCTTGTATATAGGAAGTAGGCGTGGTTGTGAAGCGATTTGGCCTATTTTAACAACATATCATTGGGATGTAAGGAAACTATTACAAACCAAGTTTCATTGAAATCGGTCGAGTAGTTCCTGAGATATGGTTTTTGACCCAAAAGTGGCGACGCCACCCCCATTTTCCATTTTGTAAAACAATCAGAGTGCAGCTTTCATCTGCCATTTCTTATGTGAAATTTAGTGTTTCTGACGTTTTTCTTTAGTGAGTTAACCCACTTTTAGTAATTTTCAACCTAACTTCTGAATGGGAGGTGGGCGTGGTTATGATCCGATTTCTTTCATTTCTGGAATGTATTAAGAAGTAGCTAAAAAAAAACGACTGCAGAAAGTTTGGTTTATATAGCTCTATTGGTTTGCGAGATATGTACAAAAAACTTAGTAGGGGGCGGGGCCACACCCACTTCCCCAAAAAAATTACATCCAAATATGCCCCTTCATAGTGCGATGAGACGACACTAGGAGTTTTCGAGAGGAAAATTTTGCGCAAGATTTATGGTCCTCAGAACATTGGCAACGGCGAATACCGCAGACGATGGAACGATGAGCTGTACGAGTTATGCGACGACATTGGCATAGTTCAGCGAATAAAAAGACAGCGGCTACGCTGGCTAGGTCATGTTGTCCGAATGGACGAAAACACTCCAGCCCTGAAAATGTTCGATGCAGTACCAGCCGGAGGAAGCCGAGGAAGGGGAAGGCCTCCACTCCGTTGGAGGGACCAGGTGGAGAGCGACCTGGTTACACTTGGGATCTCCAACTGGCGCCGAACTGCGAAGGAGAGAGAGAGGTGGCGCACTATCGTCGATTCGGCTATAACCGGCTAAACGGTTGCAACGCCAATCACATACATATATGGCACTTTATGTGTTTTCGGTTTTCGCCATTTTGTGGGCGTGGCAGTGGTCCGATTTTGCTCATTGCTTGCTCATTACAGCTGGTACAGACGGACGGACGGACGGACGGACACACAGACAGACATTCGGATTTGAACTCCACTCTTCACCCTGATCACTTTGGTATATATAACCCTATATCTAACTCGTTTAGTTTTAGGACTTATAAACAACCGTTATGTGGACAAAACTACAATACTCTCTTTAGCAACTTTTGTTGCGAGAGTATAAAAATACATTAGAAATGACGTAAAGAAATGAAAGTTTTGAATTTATGCAAGTAATTTATTGATATTTGTTATACAGATAGTTGGAATGATTAATAAATGAAATTTCTTTTATAACAGTAGATGAGTCAATGAATTTTGAGAGCTTGGTTACTAACCAGTTGTAGGTGGGAGTTGGAAATTGGGTGAAATCAGGAGATCGAAAAAGAAGTTTTAAAAAAGTAATGGAAAAGTTATCTGCCTATGCCAAAATATCAGTTCTCAAATATGTTTTAACAAAAATTTGTACTGAAAGGTATAAAAAATGTATATTCTATAGTTATTACTATGACAATATCAAGACATGTGGCGCACCTACATCGAAGAGCACCGTTAATTTGTTGTTATAGTTGCTTCAATTATTGCTATTAATTTTAATTCAACCTATATGCATTAAAAAATTTAATTCCAATATATCTACAGCACTTTATCTCAGTTAATATCAAATCCCATTCAGTTCAAACGTGGAAAGCACCGGAGAAAATTTGATTATTTATTAGCTAATGGCAAATGGGGGTTAGCATATTGAAAAGTGACTGACGTCATGTGCACACTTGCGGCACAATGCCAAATTTAATTACATTTAATTATCTGAAAAGATAATGCCGGTACTTAAAAAAATGCGGACTATATCTCAGGCAAATTGGTAATGCACTAAAATGTGTTGAAGCCATTTAAAATTGAACTAAAAATTAGTAAATTAAATATAATTGTAGTTGGAATAAAGTAAGGCGGCGCTAGAGTCGAGCGGTACTGGAAATATAAATGCTAGAAAATATAAGGCTTCGAAGCGTTGATATCATAATATATCGAGACATCACAATGGCCTTCATTACGGAAAAATTGTGCACCTTTTATGCCCAGTACCAGCCTAACTTACGTCAGATACTTAGATATACACTTATATATAGTCAACCGGTTAATTGCTATATACTCATGTTTAAGTTGCCTAAGAAATCGCCTTGAGCCTTGGTAAGTCTATAATTAGTTAACGCTATGAATTATATATATATATATATATATATATATATATATATATATAGTATGATAATAATATATTATATTAATTCAAGGAGGCAGTCTGATTCATAAAATTAATTAAAATTGAAGTGTATAGAGAGAAATTATATAATATAATAATAAAAAATGCCTAGTCAATATAAAATAAAGATAAAAATAGTACTGCTGTTGTTGTTGAAAAAAAAATTAAAAAATTAAAAAAATTGTAAAACCCAAATGACATTCACACTTTAATATATCATATCGCATGTCAAAAATTTCCAAACAAAAATCCCAATGCGATACAATTTCATATGCCGCCACGGCGTATGAGTAATCATGACATTTTATGTGTGGCTGTAAATCTCATGCGACAAAAGAAGTTGATATCAATGAGAGTTGTATCTAACTACTATGTGAGAACAATTGAAATAAATTTTATAAACTTTATTTACAGTTATTTACTTGTTTAAGTATTTTATTTACTAAATTTATTTACTGCTATATTATTGTTTGCATTGGAATTACAAATAAAAATTACTTATTTACAAATATTCTATATGGAAGTGTTGCCAACTTATCACTTAATCGCACAACTCAAGTGTTTGTGTATTAAATTTTGTTACAAAATCGCGCAATAAATTGTGCGCTGCACGTAACGTCCATGCTGTAGATATTGACAAATGCAACACTTAAGAATTGCTTCTTTCTGTAATTTCTTCTTATCTGTAATTGTATCTCTACTTGCCATACAACAATCTACAGTGGAAAGCAAAAATATGCTACTTTATTATTTCACTACTGACGTACTTTGTCATAAATTGGTTTTGTGATAAGACGAAGATTTTAAGTAACTCACAAGTGGAGTACCGTTGCTTGTTTCGGGCATTCCAACTCGTGACAATTGCAGATAAAATCCGAAAATTTTGTGATATTATTCATGACGCTATCAATGCCATTTGTTTATCAGGTGTTTTCAAGTTGCAAGCACCAGTATTTTCAATTAATATTTTAATATCTCATTAATTGTTGTTATAGTACTTGAGGGTTAAGCTGACAACTGTAATTTGGCATGCACTGATTTGTTTCAAAAAAAATTTTTGTTTTGTACGGAGACATGCAGACGTCGGCACTATAATGCAGCGTGATTAAAATTCTTGATTTCGTATTTCAAGTGCGCTAATCTACAAACGATTCGCCATACGTTTCGAGTGCCCATGTTTGATTAGAATACAACAAAAGGGATATATAATGATAGCTGCGACTATGCCAAGTACATTTTATAACCACTCAATATTCAAGGTATGCCATTGCTTAATTAATCTACATGATTTGCTCCTTTCAATTTATGTGTAATATTTATCCCTGTATTTGTATATCTTAGCAGTCTGTTATATAAGAGAAAAAACTTAAGGGTTTTAACGAAGAGATCTAGATAGGATTGATAATTGAAAATCTACAAATATCTCTCACTGAAACAAGGCAATCATGTAATACCTTATTTGTCTTGATTTTTTCATAAGCTTAGTGATTCAGCTTCATGGAAAAATTAGATCTCAATAATGCTCATGACAGCCACGTGATCACTGCTTGCCAACAGGTGAGTGCTTAAGCAGCAGTGATAAGATTCTTAATAAAAATCAAAATTAAACGATTAGCTTAACTGACAGCTACAAGCATTTCTTCTATATATGGTATATATAAGTGTGTGTGTGTGTACAACTTAAGAATTGACCATATCAGTCCGAAGCACTTATTGTCGAATTTTTTGTGGCTTATCAAATTCTGATTTAAAAAAAATCACAAACAAGCCAATAATGAATATTATTTCAAAATAATTATTTTAATTAAAATTCCGATGACAATCATACACACACAAATGCTTATCACGTTCATTGACTGCCCGCAATGGAAAATTTCATTACCAACACACTTGAACTTGTGCGCGTCCTTGCGCTGAGAGCCCTTTTTTCTGCTGCCTTGTAGGTACGTACATGTTTACATAGCTGCCATATATGTATATATGTATATAATATAAGTATATGTATATGAGCTTATTGCGAAAATCTATAGAATGAGCTTTATTCCAATTATGGGGTTGTGCTGCGAGCGCGACGGCGGGTGTGAAAAATTGCCGGCAAGTGAAAAAGAGTAGAGTCACAGCAACAATTTGCCGGCACAATTTAATGAATAGGACAAACACAAAATGGCATATAATGCATTCAGATTTACTTATATCTATTTAATATATGTATTTTATTAATAGAATCCACGAGCTTTCATATACAGTTGGAAAGCGACAAAAAAAGAAAGCAAAATCCAAAATAAATATGCCGCAACAAGCAAATATGATGGCAAAGTGATAATAATAAATGCCAACAGATGAGCAATCATATGTTCGTAGGCAAGTGACATTAATGCTGAAAAGATGTTGATTCGTACAAATATGTGTACAAATGTATATATAGAGAGAGAGACGGTTTGCAAAAATAATATGTGCTTAAGCAAATTTATCAGTATTTTTCATATGAAAAAGGCTTTCCAAGAAAGCAAAAACGAATTAATAAGTGAGACACGTGCTTTAATATAATTTAAAATTCATTGATTTTTATACAAAGTTGGAATCCCTTAATCCATCATGTGAATGTCTTTAATAATGGCCTTCAACTGCATAATTGATTTCCATATTTTCATTTTATATGTATATCTACACAATATTTTGTTTATAAATTCCATTTAAATATTCAATAATATCAATTAGATAAAAAGCCAAAAAGTCTGAACAATCAAGGCTTAACAAATCTATCGAAAAAATTTATATTTTCAAAAAAAATAATAACTTATTGGATCTTTATGTTATTCCAGTTTATTATATAACACCAGAAAATCCATAAAATTAATCAAATGTATTTCTTTGTTGGAATAAACTGCCACGCCCATAATATGGCGAAAACCGAAAAACACATAAAGTGTCATAAATAAAGCTTTGGAAATTAAATTTGGTACAAAGGAACTCATTATGAATGGTATATTTGGATGTAATTTTTTGGAGAAGTGGGTGTGGCCCCGGCCCTACTAATTTTTTGTACATATCTCGTGAACAATTTAAGCTACATCAACCAAACTTTCTACAATCGTTTCTTTTAGGTACTACCTTACACAGTCCAAAAATGGAGGAAATCGGATTATAACCACGCCCTCCCACATACAAAGGCTATGTTGAAAACTACTAAAAATGCTTCAATCAGTAAAGGAAAACACTAGATACCTTAAATTTCATTATAAATTTAATTTTCGGAAGAGCTGCACTCAAATTGGTATACAAAATTTTAAATGGGCGTGGCTCTGCCCACTTATGAATCAAAGACCATATCTCAGGAACTACTCGACCGATTTCAATGAAACTTGGTTTGTAATAGTTTCCTTACATCCCAATGATATGTTGTGAAAATAGGCCAAATCGCTTCACAACCACGCCTACTTCCTATACACCAGAACTTTGAAGTCGATCTGAATCGTTTACTTTACATGATATAAAGTAGGCACTAATGAACATATCGGAACAGAACTTTGCATAAATACTACACTTATAGTGGCATCGCTCTTCTAGAAATCGTTGAAATCGGACCATAAGTTTTCAAGGCCCCATATATCGAACATGAGCACTTCAGTGCTTCTAATTTTTTTTTATCGAAAATATAGGTAAGTCTCTCAGATATTTTGAAGAAATTCAGAGGGAATATCTTTCTTTTAGTAATATGTCTCCGTGCTTAAAATACGTGAAAACGGGTCATAACATCACTCAACTCCCATTTACCAAATATCATTAAACTATCTTTATCAAAGATGTGTACCACTAGACGATTGACGGGTGGGTAAATAATTTTTGTAGATCTCTGTAGTAACTCCTACCTACAGAAAATATCATTTCTAGCTTGCATGTCAAAGACATTATTTTTCAAAACCTATTTAGGAGGTTTTTTTGTTTTTATTGGTGAAATTAACCCAGTTTTGCTAAAAACATCACCAAATTTGACTGACAGTCTATATAAGACACAGTTGCCGTTCCCATATGCTCGAAATTTTCTCCAACCACTAACTATCATAAAATTTATGAATTACTGAAATCATTAATATTACTCATAGTCATAAATTATGTTTACCAAAACCAATTATAAAAAAATATAGTTATTAACTACACGAAACTGAATAGAACTATTTACTTGTTTTTGACTATCTCATCATTTTTGATCTCCGGAAATGTACAGCAGCAATCTTATCGCGTAAATGTGCGCAATATATTGTACTTAAAGATATACGAGTAAGTATGCATGCGCCGTTGTGCTTGTAAGTATGTGTCACAAGTATACGTAGCTCTTTAAGGATATCCCTGTACTGTCAATCTCAAAAATTTAACATTAATTGACACACTACTTCAGTTGTTTACTATCTTATCGGTGTGCTACTCTCCGGCAAAGTGACATTCGTGTACACAAAATATAGCGCGTGTAAATGCACACAACACACTGAATGGTTGTATATTAGGGTGGGTCGCTTTTTGGTCAGGCAAATTTTAGAGTGGTTGTATGGCTAGTGGCGAAACGAACAAGCAATCGGCTGAACTGAAATTAATAAGGGAGATAAAGATATTTTACTACTTTTATGAAGTATTATTTTTCTCTTTTAATGATTTTAATTGGTCAAATTTTCTGTGGTTCTTAATGGTTGAATGTAAAGTGTCGAAACGAACAAGCAAATGTCATAACTGAAATTGATAATGAATATATTTTGACGTTTTTATGAAATATACAGACATCTGATCTTTTAATCACTTCAATTTGGCAAGTTTTCTATTATTCTAAATGTTAAATAATTTAGTAAGAGAGCTCAAAGATAGCGAGCAAAATGGTAGATTGTCGAATGTACCTCAGATATATATACATCATAAAGAAATTAGTTATTCCTTCGTTATTATTTTGGCTTTAAATTGTATTAAGCAATTATTTCTATGTCTGATATTCCTTTCTCCATATATAATTGTATTTTCTTTACTTTTAAATATTCATATCTTTGACCGTTATTCTAAAAGAGTACACTATAGATATTAACGTCACATATTGCCTGAAAACGTCATTATCTTGTATCCTACTTAGTATATACTACAACTCTAGTTACTTAACATCATGATGAAATCAACACGTTCCCAATAACAGCAATATCAGCAAATCTTAAATTGTCGGAAGACGGTTTCACGTGCATTTCAAAATTAAAATGTGTCAGAAACAAGTATTTCAGTTTAATTTACGTATGCTCTGTCCCTCTTTTATATTTCGAGGCAGCAACAGGAAATATCGACCAGCAAGATTATCGGTACCATCTCGTAATAAGAAATTAGTGATTGACGCTATCTCTCACTAAACTAGTGTTTAGTTGTACCTATAGTTAAGAGCACATTTACAGTACGCTACCGTTAATTATTCCTTATGTTCTGAGTGTATTTCTGCCATAAAAAAGAATTTCCAAAAAGTTTTCCTTAAGTGTTAAATAGCAACAAGGTGGACTCCGCAATCGTTGACAGCGGTTGAGCAAACTTCTTGAGGTACTGTAAGTGCCTATTGTATACAGGGTGGTTTTTTAGACGTGTGGTTTTGAATTAAGCAATACAAAAGATATCGGAGTTGGTCTTTTTGACAGCTGTCACTCGATTTATACTCAGTTTGGTTTGACATTTCATAACGAATAGACGTATAGTCTTTTCGTACAGAAGCTAATTGATCAATTAAGCGAACTTCGCTCGATTAAAGTTTTGACTTAGACTGATTTACCATACAAAATAAAATTCAAATTTTTCTGCATTAATTTTTAATCGAATAGTTATGCAACTCGAAGATAAATGTCGCTGCTGGAAATAATGGTTGCTGTTATTGATAAAATATGAATCAGCTGATGAAACTTACCAAGTTCTTATGAACACCAAACACAAAAATGCAGAGCAGCTGATCGTTAATGGAGTAACAGACAGTGTGAAGTGCAAAAACTGGTTTCTCAATTATAATCTTAATGTATAAAATTAATTTGGCTGTGCGATAAGATATCGTATTACTTCAGAATAACGTTTATAGCTGACAGACGGACCCCAATACTTCAAAATTTTACCGGAAATTGGGCCTCTAGACTTGAATTTATTCTAATCCCGAAATGTCTGAAAAAACCTTATAATACATACAAAGTCAGTTGAAGTCAAGTCAAGTTTGACCCCCAAATTGGAGTATATCATCATCTGTCACTAAAGATATTGGTGGTGAAGCTTGACTAAGCTTTTTGTATTATTTTTGTTTTATTAAATGATCATTCCTATAAAAAGATCGACCCACCCTAATGCGCACAGATATCGCTGTTTGTGATCATCACAACTCAACACCGTTAATGTGCTGCTGCTGATGTTTTGAAGCCAAAAGATACAAATCGAAACTACTCCAACATATAGAATTATTAAATAGAATAAAAACAAAAAAACACGTGCGAAATTAACAAAAACAAAAAAAAACGAAACCGAGAAGAAAGATAAAAAATCAAATTAAATAATAATCAAATCATGAGAAAATCAGCAACAAAATAAAGGCAACAAACATGCCTCCATGTAGATGTAGATGTACGGCTTCGGCGGCATTTTTGCGACAGCCGGATTGGGTGGCCTGCGAGTAGAATGTGTTTGCCAGTGTGTGTGTGTGAGTGTGCGGGATTTATTTACATTACATATGGTCGAATTATATATATTTGTATTTGTTGTTTGTATTGGTAATGCCATGCCACTGCCACTGTTGCTGTTACTGTTGCTGTGACTATCTGTTGCTTACGCTTTTATAACTATATAACTACTTATGTCGCTACGTATAGACGTTTGTATGTCTGTCTGTCTGTGTGTGTGTGTGCGTCCGTTTGAGTGTGATTTTCAAGTACCGCCCGATATGCCTGCGGAGCGTAGTAAATTAAATATAAGTATAAATGAAATAGTTATGTTAACGTTTTGCTTAGTTGGCTTGAAATTGTCGCATGGAACACGTCTATATATGGCTTAAACGTAAGAGAAATTAAATACGGAATTAACGCAACGTAATATAACGGCATATATAACATTTAAAACACAACACGTCCGTTAATAAAGTGAGTGTTATGTTGTTGTTTGTTTCTTGGTTTGGTTTAGTTTTGTTTTGTTTTAGTGTTTGGCAGTGAGCAGCGCAGCGCACTTGCTTGTAAGGAAATGTGTTGAAATAAATAATTTATGGACTCTTTGCAAAAATCAAATGAGAATTAAAATGAAAACTGAAAACTGTGCTGTGCAGCAATTAAATTTTGCGTGCGCTGATCTCTTAAACTCACTGTTTAACACGACAGTTAATATTGTAAAAAAAAAATGCTTGCAATAATTATCGCAAAATAATATATTTGAAAAAAGTATTGCAAAAACACTCAAAACTTGTTTTGTCATTAACATTTTCAAACAGTAATAAAAAAAGTATTGTTAAACCATAACAAAGGGACTGATTTGTGTTTATGTAATTTGTGCATTTGCTCTGAAAAGTACTTAAAAATACAGTTGAAGTCTGTAAGCCAGCGTAAATCGTGTTAGTAGCCTCTCCGTTGATGATTAAAATATACTTAATCATAATAATACTTCCTTGTATATTTCTGAAGGCAGTTACAACCGAAGTATTTGTGTGTTTAAATGTTAAAATTTTTATAATGTAAGAGCTCTGATCTGACCTCTGATGACCTTCAAATATAATACTTATAGTAATTTCTTCAGTGTTTCTCAAAATTCACTAATTTCTCTTATGCTAAGTAGTCACAGAACGGTACAAAATCTGCTTAAAAAATTATATTTTCCATTGAAACGGTAAATTTAACCGTTTTAAGTAAATCTTAAAAAAAAAATCCAATTTTTAAATTTTAAAATTCCCGTTATTTTTTGAACAGACCTCCCAATATATTAAAGTGATCTTTCGAGAATTCAAATTTTTTATCAATATAAAAATTATTTAAATTAAAAATTTAATTATTAAATATAGATCATAAAAATCATAAATCGAATAGATAGTTTGATAAAATGTTAGGGTAATGAAACTCAGCGAAAAAAAAAATATTTATTATAGAATTGTAATTAATTGAAGAAGACAAATAGTAAAATTATAAACAAACAAAAATTAATTGTCTATAATAACTGATTAACAACGCAGCGAGTTGAAAGTAGCAACTTCTTATGCTCTCGAAGTCACTCTCTCTACCTCAGCTATATTTAACAAGAGTTGCACTTCATCAAAAAAGTATTCAAGTTCACACATGTGCCGCTGCATGTTGCAGTCACTTTCCAACTATCCAGCGACCGAAATGGTCAACGGAAAGAACAGACAGGTGTGCGCCACAGACGAAACATAAATGAGCACCTTGCCGCTTGATTAAAGCTTGCAAAATGCACCACAAAGAAGCAAACAAATAAACAGCGCGATAACAACAACAAAGAAATTAAACAGAACAAACACAATTAAGTCAAGTAGACAGGTAGACAGACAGCGCTGGTAGACAATACAATTGAGAGCGCGCAAACATAACACAGCGCAACGCCGCACAACAACAACAACAACGATCGTACAGTTGAACAGCTGGTCCGTTGGTGGAGCACAGTGCATCCACTTCGTCGGCGTCAATAAAACGCGTCCGCATTAGAAAGTCGGCCTTGTTGTTTGTTGGCTGGCGCTCGCGCGCTTTTAAAATAACCGTTCATTAAGCAAGCGAATGCAACGCTAAGCGGGCGCAACACGCTCACACACGGCAAACCAAACGAAGCGCAAAGCATACAAAGAATCACACATCGCGCATTTGGAGCGTGCACAAAAGCGGCGAAACAATTAAAGTAGTGATTAAAAATATGTTATATGTTAGTTGTACAAAAACATCAACAAAAACCAAAAAAATAAATAAAAACAAAAACAAATGCTGAAACACAAAAATAATTTAACATTTTAATTGACATTTTGCAAGCGGCGCATAGGCGCATGTGTTTTCCAGTTAATTGAACAGAAAATTTCAATAAAAAAAGTTGAAAAATAATACACAAGTGTCGCCTGAAAGTAATCATATATTTATTGTTATTGTTGTTCTTTTTTTAGTGTAAACGGCGTTAAGTGCACATATACATACATACAAATGCAATAGCAGCAAGAAAGCAAATATTTTACAACAGTTAAATATTTTTTTCACACGAAAAAAAAATATCGTCGAAGTCAGCAATATTTGCAGCGTAGCAAATATTTAAAGCGATATTTCCGTGCCGATTTCAAGCGATTACAGCCAGCAAGCGTGCAACAAAACTAAATAAAGCGCACAAAATGACGGTGAAAAAGATTTGGCCAACAAGCGGCAATGTCAATGTGGACTCAGCAGCAGCGCCCAAGGATGACAACGAAGTGGTCGCAAAGGGTGCATGTGAGTATAGATTCTTTTTATTTTTAAGAATTTATTCGAATATTAAAAAAACACGAAATTGTGGCACTTAAAAGGA
Organism: Zeugodacus cucurbitae; assembly: GCF_028554725.1. NCBI lineage: Eukaryota > Metazoa > Arthropoda > Insecta > Diptera > Tephritidae > Zeugodacus > Zeugodacus cucurbitae. Next base: position 64,184,542 of record NC_071671.1, on the reverse strand, counting down.
AGAAAAATTAGTGTAGTTTGATAATTGAGTGACCTTTCAACTATTTTGAGTGACTTTTGAGTGGTTTGCTATTTAGACTCGGAATTTTTTACCGAAAATTAATATATTTACTTATCGTGGATTAGCTTAGTGTGAGATTGAGATTTATTATGTGAAATTCACTTATATACTTTTAATACTCATCGTATATTACTCATTGAATTTTTAATATACTCAGATTCTCACTCAAAATTAATTTGTTCTATTTCGACTCGAAATTCCATTTATTTATATATAAAACAATACAGATTTTAAATACTCAGTAAGTATTATCCTTGGATTCTCAGTTTTACTCAAAAACACTCAAAATATATTAAAAGTATTGAAAGTAGCGAGTTTCTCTAATATGAAATTATAAACAGTATTATTCCTATATATTTATATGTATATGGGTTTACAACTTTGCTTCCGCCGATAGATGTGTCTAAGGTCAAGCACTGGTCGATTAAATCATTTTATATCGATCTTGGACATGTGTGTCAACATTAACCCAACAAAATATTTGTAGAGATCTGTTTGCATCCCAAACTTATACTCAACTGTCAAAATGTCACTTTTTGAGCCGAATTCTCGACAATTGCGGGAATGTCTCTAGGGTCAAGCACTTGTCGATTAAATCGATTAAATCGTTTTATATCGATCTTGGACATTTGTGTCAACATTAACCCAACAAAATATTTGTAGAGATCTGTTTGCATCCCAAACTTATTCTCAACTGTCAAAATGTCACTTTTTGAGCCGAATTCTCGACATTTGCACAGGAAGGAAAATCACTCATTCAATAAAGAAACTACTCATTGTAGTGCATAGTTCAAACATTTAGTTAATCTAATTTTTGGAATTTTGTTTGTAAATATATATTTATACACAAATAGTCTAACTAAATCTTCACTCAAAATACGTTGCTATCCACTAATTTCTCGGTCATTTCATGGTTATTTTCTTTATGCCGTAATGTTTGTGGGAAAGTGATTTTTAAATGTTAAATAAATAAATACAAAATGGTTGGTCCAAAGTTCATTGTGGCAATATGAGAGTGTAATGTCATTTTGTTGTTATAAAAATTCGATTTTAATTTAATTTGCTTTTAATAGCCGTTATTAAACAGATATAATTTATAACTGCTGATATTTCTAAAAATATATTTAAACTGTAATTACACGTTATGTGGGGTTTTAAAACAACTTACTAAAATAAATGATGCAATTAAAAGAAATAACAATAAAAAATTCAAGTGTATCTTGAAAAAATAATACTAAAAGAGACTTAATGTGACTTTAAGGAATTTTTAGATTATTAAATAAAAAAATATTTATAAACAAAACAAGATTTATAAATATTAAAAAATAAAATTTAAAAAAAATAAATTAAAAAATATTTATAAATATCAAAATTATTTTTATAAATATTTTTTTAGTATAAATATAAAAATATTTTATAAAAAAAAATTTTTAAAATAATCGCGCTTTTGCAATGGAAAATTTCGTAATATGACAAATACTTAATTTATTGCATTGCTTTCAAAAATATTAAATTTGCTCGGCTAAGTTGTTATTACAATTATTTTGCATCTATATTTTGGTATATATAGTAAATATTTGTGTGCAACGCTATATATAACGGTTGTAATAATGACTGTCGTGTATACTAAGCTAAGTGTTTTTAGTTTTATTGCATTTCACATGTTTATTTTAAAAATTTTTTAAGTTTAAATGACTTCTCATTTAATTTTGAAAAAAGTGCAAACTTGTGTTTGCTTTTAGTTAGTTTTACTGTGTCGAAATTGTTATTGAATGTGAGTTGCAGTTGGAAGAGAGAAAAAAGGTCGGTGAAAAAATGGCAAGGGAACACTTGACTTATATAAATATATTAAATATTTATTGGAAAAAAGTGACTTATGATACCAGTATTGCTGTAAAAAATTATTGTAGAAAAAAAATTAATTTAAATCAGACATTAAAAAATGTATCAGTGGTGAAGTGGTGAACACAAAAAATAATGTTTCTCGGAAGCAACTAATTTTATCTAAAATAATTCTACTTTATTCTATATATCCCTAACATTACATCTATTAACTTAACAGCGATATGTTAATTAACAGCAACAGTTTTTACCAGAGAACTGTAAGAAGAGTTACGAAAATTAATTCTAACATCAATAATTTAAATTTTTCTGCTTTAACGAGTTACTATAATACTAAAAAATTGTCATAGTTTACTACTTTTTTTTTTCAAAACATTTTTCAAAATTTTTTTTTTTCCATTTCAACTCATTTCCCATTACACGAAAACCACCCAATAGCCACTGCGTACGCAACTACTTACTCAGACTGCGGCTGCGTAGTAATATGTAAATTCGCACACTTGTTGTTGTGAAAATAGACGCTTAGTAACAGTTATTAAAAAAAAAATCAGTCAAAATCAAAATAATAATAATAATAATAATTGGCAAACTCGTACAGGTATTACATGACCTGGAAAAACGCTTTTGTACTTGGCCTGGAAAATTGTCAAATTAAAGTGTGTTGCTGTTGCTGGCGCCTTCGTGAGCCACTTTTCAAGCCTACATAGTCGTATATTTGGTATATATTAAGAGCGCATTAGCCACTGCATATAAAATAGTTTATTTATGCACTCTTTTTTGTTGCTAAAGTGTGTATCTATCTAGCTGCCAAGTGGAGTATGGTGGCGCGCATAAAAATCTTATAAAATATGCAAGCATATTTTTTCTGCTAATTGATAGCTGCCGCTGAGCGGTGATAGTGACGATGGCACTAGTTACCAGTTACTGGCATGGATTCAAATACATATATACATATGTCTGCTTGTATATATGCATATTGATGTTGGTGATTCCCTCGATTTTGTGAATGGCTTAAAAGCGTGTATGCAAATTGTCTACAAATCGCCAATTCGGCCAAAGACAAGATTTTTTTGTTTTGCATTTTTTGTATTTTGGATTGATTGTTTTCAATTTTTTGTTTTTATGCATTTATAGTAAGTTGAAAATTTTACATTTTGTTTTGCAATCAGCAGAAAATAAAAGTTGTCCAGATTCTTTGCACATAATTTAAGGAAAACCCAACCCTCCGTATGTAACGGAAATGTTGTTTTAGACAGGTTTTAGCGTATACACATATCCAAGTAGATTGTCTTACGGGCAAACTAGCAAATATTTCACAATCCAAATCGATACATATTTATGAGCAAACAGTGGCAGGAAGCAGTTAATTAATACATAGTCTGAATGTCTAGTTAGTTGAACTGTTCTATTTGCGCAGTCAGTGGCTTGATTTGAATATGTTTTGATAGAGAGAGTGTAAACAAATATAATAAAAAACTATAAAAATAAGTTCAACCTTTTTTTAATAACTAGATATATGACTTTTTGAAAGTAATAAACTTTTGATTTTTATAGGGTGCTTCATTTGTTGATAGAACGTCAAACAAGTGGAATAAAAAATCATAAATTTTAGAGAAATTTAAAAATTATTGTAATTCCGCTAATCCCTTTAGGTATAGAAATATAGAATAATGTAAAAACAACTTAGATCCGCTTCGAGACTCGTAGTCTTGCTTTTCAGCTTTAAATAAAGTTTTAAAATTTTCCGAGTTTAAATTTTTTTTAGCTTAATATGAAAAAATATATTGAGTTTATTTCATCAATCTGTATTATTTTGAAAAACTTTTTCGAGACTGGAAATATTTGAAGCTTAAACAACAAAAAAATGCGTGTTTTTAATTAATTATGAATAGCTTCGGCTCATCTTCATCATTTTCTGTTATTCCGAATATATTATTCGAGACTCTATCTTAAATATATTATCTTAAAGTCAATTTAAAATAATATTGACTTTTTAGAACAACTTATTCGAGACTCGTTATCTTTTTGAGGCTTATAATTAAAAATGCTTACTTCTACTTAAACTAACGAGAAAAATTGGTAATTTTCTGAACAAATTGTTCAAGACTCGAGTTTTTATTTGAGTTTAAAAAATATTTTGATGTCAAAGACTTCAAATTACGATAAAAAAGAGTTAAGCGTTAAAAGATATGCACAAAAATCGAATATAAGTCAAAATATCTAACTTAACTAAATTCGACTTGAGCTATTTCCACATTTAATCCCACAATTCATAATAAAAAAACATATTTTTGTCAACTCAAATGACTAAGCAATAACCAAAAATACTACTTTTTGCCCAAAATAGACCAAATATAGAGCAAATATTTGCTTAAAAAATCAAAACGTAGACTAGCTTTAGACACCAATTATCAAGTCAAATATTCCAAAGAGGTTTTCACCTACAAACACGTTTTCCACATAGACATATTCCCCGTCCAATTCACAACTTTTCTATATCTAACAGCGCGCACGAAAAATGAATGAAAAAATAGAATTACAAAAAAAAAAAATTGTCTTTGATGGATGTCTGTATTTAGAGATAAGATTTATGTATACACGCTATTTACGCTAGCTATTAGCTTATCAACTATCCAATATGCATTAGATAAAGTACACCACGACAAAGCCATCAAAAAGTGAAGGAAACATCAGTTTTGGTGACAGCAGGTGTTAATTGATGGCCACCGATGTGGCTAACCGAAAATAGATAAGAGACCCAAAATGAGAATTTCGTATTTTTGGTAATGCAAATATTTATTTATTTGTTGTTTGTTTGTATGCATATGCGATTGAAATTCGGCGCACATTCATGATTGGTTTGGTGTTGGTAGCAAAATGGAGGAGTTATAAAAATAGTCGAGTGTATTATATGAACGCATAAATAATATAAAAGTTAAACAAGTGTGCATAATATAAAAGAATGTTAATGGTGAATGGATTTGGAAAAAAAAAATAAATTAATGAAAATAAATAATTTTCAAGTACGAAAAAATAGTAGAATACTAAAAGCAGTTCAACAAACTTCGGTGCAATATTTCATTGAATAAATTTTATTTGCTTGAATTTCCTATGCCCTCTGCAAACTTTTTTCTGAGTACACAAAATAAAATTTAAACTAATTTAACAAAACAAAAATTTAGTTTTAAAAATTTATCCTTGAAAAATTGTTAATTTTTGTCTGACAATAGCTTATTTCGTAACGAATTTTACGAAAAAAAATCCAGTTATAAATTTATGAAATTGCTTTCGTCTGGTACAATGGGGAAGCCCCTGCACATCTTTCGCAAGTCATTGCAGACATTTCTACAACAAGCTATTAGCCAAAAAAGTAACAAAAAATTAATATTTTTGCAATGGAAAATTTTTAGAGGCAACAATTTGTGATAATTAAATTCGTGTTTGAGTTTTAGTTTAGCGTAAAGAAATATCAAATATTTTTGCTATCCAAAAAAAAAATTAAAAAACAAAAACAATGAAAACTCGCATACAAATGTCAGTAACATTTAACACTGTTATTAACAGTGCAGAATAGAAACAATGTAAGTAAATGCAGATGAACACGCATATTAATATAATAGAGTATATTAGTGTATAGAGATATAAATCCACCGCCTAGTACTCACAAATTTATGGTTAACAAATATTTTATGAGATCACTTTTACTGTCAGTCTGTGAAGATTTATCACTGTTAATTAGTGGCTGTAATTCATCATGCCTATGTAAGCAGTAAATGTCAATATTAACATGAGATACTTGTCAACAGAATATGTCAGCAGGTGTAATATGTTGGAGTTTACATAGAAATTTACATACATATGTACATATATGTATACAAATTTATTGGTTTATCTGTTGTCCTACAGGTGGTCCTTATCGCTGTGACAACTTTGCTGTTGTTCTTTACATTTTATCTGCTTGGAATGTGTATTAAAAGATAGTAAATATTCAATATATATTATTTTCTTTTCAAACACGTGTCTGATAATATATAACAGGGAAAAATATATACATATATCTCTTCTGCGTAGCTGTGTAATTTTTACGCAACTCAAAACCAAAAGCAAAAATATATAGCTTCAATATTGAGTATTGGAAAAACAACAACAAATTTAAATATATCAACTTGTTTTACTTTTTTCTTCTTTTTTACTTTTTAAAATTGCTATTTTTCATATTTTGATTTTTTAGCAAACATTTTCAAATAGGTGGCAACTCCATAATTTTTTTTTACTCCGAAATATTCCAGTAATTGGGAAAAATCAAAAAATAAGATGAACTTAATTTTAGTGATGGTGACGGAATTTCGTTACGTAACGCAATTTCGTTGCAGTCGAACAATTTCACCTGTGTTCTCAGTTTTTAGTTGTTCAGTTTCTCTTATATTTTTTGGTAAATTTTTATTATTTTTTCTCATTATTTTTTACTTTAAATTTGGAATTGTTTCCATATTTTGATTTACTCAGAACTGTTCAAGTATTCTGAAAGAATTTAAAAAATGGTAAAAAGTTAAGTTCCGTGATCGTGACGAAATTTCGTTGCGTAACACAATTTCGTTGCATTTTTTTTAATTTTTGTTTATTTTTCTATAATTATTCACTTCTTCCATAAATAAATATTTGCGAATGTAGAAGGGTTAACGAAACTTAACTTAGCACAAAAAAGAGCTTCATATGCAAATACATCCAACTAAATGGCCATTTAAGCATATTTTTAAAGCAAGTAGCAATTTATTGCCCATAAAAGTGTATACAATCATTTAATTTGCATTAACTTATATTAAATATTGCACAGTAAAATACGAAACAGAAAAAAAATTAAAAAATTTGTATCTGCATTAAGGTCAATATTTCATCTTATATCAATTTTATACAATTTACTACTTTTTAGTTGCTTTATACAAAACGAAATGCGTACTAAATCATGTTAGATAGTATGTATATACATTCAACTGTATATGAACCCATGAGTTTAAATACATACAAACATATATGCGAAAGTGTTTAATAATGTATCCACTTCTCGTCTCAAGTGGTCGTCATGAGTTTCATCGAACGAATTGGTAATTTATGCCGAAGGTTAATATTTGGCGCCATACTTCTATCATATGTATATGTAACTCTACATATATTAAGTCAATATTAGTGCGCATATTACATTATATTTATGCTCGATATACATATATATAGACAACTATATAGTTAGAATGACTTATATAACTATGACTTTGTTGTGCATATATTAAATGCGAGATAATTCCTAAACAAAAATCGACCGACTATTGACACTGAAATTGTTTGTGTGCAAAAGAAATATTGAGAGTCAGCGCTTGATTGACGCTTCCTGTGTTGATATTAGTTAAGTTGGAGCACATAAATCAGATGATCGTGATTGAAAAAATGTGCTAAAGCGAGCGTAATAATGGCGCTTAACTATGCTTTTTCTAACAATGTTTAAAATTCCGTGTGTTTAATATGCATTACGGTAACTTTTTTATAATTTTTTTTTATGGAAAACAAACAATGAATTGTAATTTTGCTTATTAGCACAGTATGAGGCGAAAGTATGGTGACATTTTTTTTTAATGATTTTTTTCAGCACAATTCTACAATCCAATCCATACTTACTACCTTCACTTCACTCATTAAAATTAAACAATTTTTTTATGTGCGCTTGCCCTAACACAACAACAACAACAAAAAATACAACAAATATGCATGCAACACCTGCGCACAATCACTTTGTTCGATCGACTGCTCGCTAGCGGTAACAGCATGTCAAAACGTACGAACGAAGGGAGTGTGCTGCTAACTGTTTATAATGATTTGCCATAAAAATATGCGCATTCATATGCATTTTTTCACATAATTACATTTGCGTTCAATGATTCGCTACAGCGCAAGAGCGCGCACACGCTGAGGTGTGAACGGCTGCAGTGCATATTTCCTATACTCTCGTCAACTAGCTGTGGCAGCAATTACGCTTGGTTGCAGTGTTGCTGTAATTTGTTGTTGTAATGTGTGGGTTTATTAAAATTATTTTATTTTAATTTTTTTTGCTCTTATTTACTGTGCAAATCAGCTGTGCGCAAACACATGTTTACTGTGAAAATCTTGATTATTGACTATGAGCTTTTTGAGAGCGAGCTTTTGGCTAACAGTAGCGCGAAGCAACAGTTGAAATGTTGTTTCTGCTTACATTGCGGACTGAGAGCTTTCACTTGAGAGCTTTTAAGTTCAATTTTTAACGGACTGAAATTTAAAAAATAGCGTTGCCACACTTTTATATGTTGCTTTTGTAATTTAAAGTGATAGACTCTAATATTTTGGTATTCTATAGTATTTCGTTAGTTTGAAGTCAATTAAGAAACGATCATATTACTATTTTACTCAAATTAAAACAGTATTAGGTAGATTAAAATTAAAAATAATAATAATCAGAGAAATATATATTCTATCTTCTTAGCAGCTTGGGTATAGAGAAAAATTCGCTTCATATTTCTTTTGAATAGAAATATTTATTGCTTTATCTCATGTAAAAAAGCTCAGTAGGATAAAGCTTTACACTTCTAATGAAGCGATAACTTTATTGAAACAATAAGTCTCGGATGTTTTAATAAACAAGTTTAAATTTTCATAGAACTTTTATTGGAATGAATTCTACAGTCTTTATTATTCACTAAAATTAAAAAAAAGAATAATAATTTAAAAAATAATTTAAAACAAAATATTATATGCCTAAGTTTTTTCTTTAAATCATTAATTTTCTAATCTTCACAAAATTTTCCTCACACATCAATGTTTTTACTTATATTATCATTTGTAGAAATAAATATAAATAGTCTTACGGCCGCTCCCTCTAAATTGTGTGGCTTGGGTGGACAATAAAAATTGATAAGCCGAATTTTGATAAGGAAATTATATTCAAATTAAATGAAACCGAATTTTACTGCTTACCCACTTAAGCGCAGAGTAAATGCGAAAACTTTCCGACAAAGTCAAAGTCAAACATAATTGTCGTCTAATATTTATATTTTGTTTTGTATCAACGCACACAATCAGCGATGTTGAAAAAAATTACCTATCTAAATATAGCAAATTCTGCTTTTATGACAATAAAATAATGAAATATTGTGATAATTTGTACAGTTAAAATGAGCCTTTAGTTAAAATGCTAGATAATAAAATTATTTTTTAAACGCGTGTTTGTAATGAGCAAAAAATTATTAGAAATAAAAAACAATTAATTCATAGCAGGCAAAGTCGATTTAATTTTTGCCTGAAAAAAGATGCGACAAATGCTTACAAATAATATCTTTTTTTTTTTTTTGTTTAATAGATCTGTATATATAATCACTTTCTCGCACATTGTGTGTGGGCATAATGCAGTCGTTTGAAATAATTTTTATGTCGCCTGGACCCCGGTGTCAGGTGTTATGCCGGTATGGTCTGGCTTTCTCGTGCCATATCAGTGTAGAAGTCAAAGCATTGACTTTAACAAAATTAATTTTGCGTGCTATTTGAGTGTGAATTTGTCAGCCGTCTGCTGCCAGATTTTGAAATATACACGAAAAAGTAACAACAAAAGTAATTGCTAGAACTCAGTTTGATTGTGCGCGACTAGAAATTTTGATAAGCTTGACTTTCGGAGGGCAGTTCAGTGCGCAGTAAAAGCGTGGCATGGCGAGAAACACACACAAGCAAATGTGTATATACCACTGATCGTATATTGTATATGCAATTAAAATTTTATTGAAACATTTGCTTTTTATAATAAATGTGTTTTAATGTTTTTTGATTTATTTTGAAATTTGGTTCAATGATGTTGATTTATGAAATAAATATATTTAATTTTTGTATAAAAAAAATTAATTCGATTTAATGAGAGTTTAAAACATATTTTTTTGCTTGGCACAAGCCAAATTTAAAATAAAAAATATTTTTATAAAAATCGATGTTCATGAGGGGAGAAATTATGCCAAGATTAATTTATTATTTTACTGAACTGAAAAAAACCAAAATTGGCTTGTTTAAAATTTACACATTTTTTTTTTAATTTAATTAAGCTAAAATTGAGAGTATAAGCTAAAAATATGACCTTCATGCTATATACTCACAACTCAGCCTGCTTATATGCTTATGGAGTGTATGTGCAACATGGCGTATAAGCAACTTTTGCTAGCATTAATATTTTTCTCATAAATATTTGCGATTATTCGCTCTAATGCTTCCACATTACATCGACTTTAGTTATATATACTCATTAATGTTAATAGCAATATAATAGCAAACTGCACTAAAACTCTTCTAACTCAGTTCCTTTAGAAGAGTTAATACGGAGTGTTAAATGCTGTTAAAACTGTAGTAAATTTATTAACTGCTAAAGTACTAAATTTTTGCAATGCATAATAGGCATTTTAGGCGTTTTTAGTTGTTTAGAACTTACTATGGGTTTAAAATTCTAGTCTACTGAAGTACACAAAACCACTTGGCGCACTCCAGACAATATTTCAGTTAATCGCGAAAAATTCCAAAGTATATACGTTCGTGTTTTCAATTGCATTTCATAATTAATTGTAAGTGTTTATTAATCATTTCAGTATAGTTTTTTATACAAGCGGAAAGCCCTAATTAATCTGCTTCTTAGGCAAGTCGTCAACCTTGCTGCACCGTCAAGCTTTAACGTGGCAACTGATTTCTTACGGAAGAATCATACGCTGCTTAATTACATGCATGCGCTTTACAAACATATATGTATATATGAAACTGAAGCGCATAATGCGCATTAAATCACTGGTGATGCCTGAGCTGATAACAAACACATATATAATACAAGAGCTTATCACACATGAATGCCTCCTCCTACAATAGCGGCATGTAAAAATAAATAGGAAAAATCAAAAATACTGTCAAACCAACATTCTCAGATACATACAAAAGCTATATATAGTATATTTATATTTACTATACTCATAATATCACATACACACCTATATATATACGTATACATGTATAGCCAGCGTTCAATGTTCAGTTCATCAAGTGCACATACTAATTAATTGCTCTAATGGCGTCTGAGAAATTTTGTTGACCGATGTTATCAGCTTACAATTGAACTAATACTTACAATGTAATTAATAAGTAAGCAAGTAGTTGATCGGTTTAAAACGAAATTGCTAGCTGTATAGCATATTATTCAATATAGATCACTTACATATATATAGTTATATATTATATATGCATACATAAGTAGCGTTCAATAAACCTCAACTAAGTATATATATAAATATTGTTCAATTGACTGAATGTTAGTGTGATTGATTGACTGCCGCACTTTATACATTTTTGTTGTAACTAAAAGAAGGGTGTGTCTCTTTCATTCACCGCGCACACCACCAACACATACATATTTATTTATGTGTATATAAAATATTAATGGGCTTGTCACTGACTTATAAATATTAAATATATCAAGCTTGTATTTATTTGTATAAATTGATAATCTTTATGGAATATGTACATGTATTTATATACTACTATGTGGAAAAATTGCATGTAGTACCATTCGGGTTAGTAGTGGTCCATTGTGAATTCATACGAGTCATTAGTTATATGATACATCTCTGAATAAATGTTTGAAAACAGCTTGAGACAGCTGAATTAATGCTTAAGTACTAAAAGAAGTCCAGACAAATGGCAAATATATTGGTGTTGAGTGACAGATGTCACTGCTGATGAACTTTCTGGTCATTGCTGACTACTGGAAATTAAAAATATTTAAAAATTATTTATATTGATTATGCATGATTTCCAGTGTTCTATATGAACCTCAAAAATATAATTCACTCAAACAGTTTTGCTATAGCAGAATAGCACCACTCCGTTTTGGACCAGTTCCATTGTAAAGCAACTGCAATTTGTCTAACCATAGACAAGTGGCACAACCCAAAATGGGCTGGTAAACGCCGCGACCACAACGCGATACACTTTATTAGATTGACGGTCGCTGATAATGTAAATGTACTACATACTGATAAGATGAACGCTACCAGCGCCCAGCAAACTGATCGAAACGGTGAACTGGAGCAAGAGCAGACATATAAACATATAGATGAACATACATACAACTAGCATGCGGTAGGAAAATACCTACATCCAGTGCTATGTGTGTGTATGCTTACACTTGTTGTAGAATAGTTAGCTGCACGGCAGATACTATTATTTAGGCGCTAAAACAAATGTGACACGCGTGTCACAGCTATCGCGCTCACATTGTTGTATTGTTTATTTTTCTACTTTTGTTTTTATTACGTTCTTCCAACTGCCGGATTGTGTATGACTGTCTGCGTTCGTATCAATATGCAGAGGCGCGCTTTAAAGCGCCAGTCAGTCATTTCATCAAAATATTGACAGATACCAGTGTGTTTCAGACATACAACAATCAGCATTAGACGGATAGAGATAGCACTTAACTTGAGATTAAACTAGACAATAAAAACAACGCATTAATGGCCACACACACACACTCATATATGCAGTGCAAATACATTATTGATAGTGCATATACAATGTTTTAACTGCGGTTTGGCTTTTGACACCGCGCCGCGCGCTATGGCGGCTCAGACACTTGGCGCTGGCGGGTGTTCTTAACTTACTTACTTTATCGGGAATCAATCACAGTGATCAGTTCGAGTGCAGGTCTTGTGCGGTTTGGTTGTTCAGTAAATGCATTAAATTAAATAAAAAATTGAAAAATATTGCTTCCGACAAGACAGTGCTTTCGTGATTATTACAAAAGAGCGTATAAATTTAAGAAATATATATTTTTTACAAATAAACATACAAAATGGTAAAAAATCGCCGATTCGATGGCACAGGTACGAAATGTATTTGGGTTTATAGTATGTGTAGTCATTAACTGAATATTAATATTACTTATAGGGTATAATGAAAGTGGTATCCTTATTTTGAGGTTAATTTTTTTTTTTATAAAGTTTATAAAAAATATATATTCAATGAAATAACAAAAAAAAAAAAATAATAAAAATAAAAAATTAAAATAAAATGTGTCAATTAATTTTTTTTAGAAATAATTTACAAATATAAACAAGCAAAAATTAATTTAATGAAAAATTCAGTAAGTCATAAAAAATGGAATATTAGTAACAACAACAACAATAACAATACTATGCAATAATAACAATAATAGTAAATATAAGCTTAACAATAACAATGCTAGTACTAACAATAAAAACAACAACAAACAAATCATTATTTGTATCTATAATTAATTAACATTTTAAATTTAATACGAAAAATTAGTTAAAAGCAGAAGAAAATATAGTTTCTGACAAGAAAGAAAAACGCCATAATAAATATATTTTTAATAAAATAAATAAATGTTTTTTAATAAAAAAAAATTACAAAAAATTCTAAAATAATTCAAAATTTAACACATTAAAAAAATATAATAAAAATTTATTAAAAATAAATATTATTTTTTTCTTAAATTCCGTCTAATTATAAATTGATAAAAATTAAAAAAAAATTAATTTTTAGAAAATTATTATTATATAGTAATTAAAAATCTAGAATACATATGTATACAAAATCAGAAATTAGCTTACAAAAACTCTTAAGATAATAATAATTGCATCTAAATATGTGAAATTAAAAATATAGAAAATATAATACAATTTCAATACTAATATGAGAATGAAAATTATTACAAATATAGTTTAAATATAATAAATTTTTCAAAAAGATAAAATATTAAATATTTTCCAATAATTTATATTCTTTAAAAGATAAAAAGATTTAAAAGATTTAAAAGTTAAATAGTTAATATAATAATATTTATTTTTTTTTTCATTTTTAACATTTAAATTTATTTAGTAATTTTCATTCTTCACCGAATCGATTAATATTTACTTTAAATTCAAAAAAAAAAATTATATTAAAATTGTATATAAAATTTGTTTACAAGACAAATAAAGTTGTATTTGTTGCTTTTACGGTATTTTCAATTATTAACTTACAGAGAGCCAGTATTAACATGAAACTATATAATTATATGCCACTGCAATTAACACCCGAACAAAATTTTTAATTGCTATTACAGTTATTCAGATAGTATTAATTAATTTTCAACGCTTCTACAAAAGTGCTCCACATAATAACCAATCAATTGCCAATAATAATTTTGCTTCTACTCAGAGCTATATCATCTTAAAACGTTATAGAAGTGTAAACAATAACAATAACAATCTGCATCTGTGCGTTACTTATTTGCATAACTGTTTATACATATGTACAGTTGAACTTCCCTAACTCCAATCTCCATAAACCACAAACAAGCTTCGAGTTAGAGAGACTTCCGAGTTATTGAAGGAAATTTGTCTGAAATTGGACTTCTATTGGCAATTCAAGAGTTCGAGTTATGGAAGTTCAACTGTATGTATGTTTGTGTGTTACTGAACTTTTATTTTTAATACCGGAATTATAATTTTTATAAACTAATATCATACATCGTTCATGTGCGATCAACTGAATGCACATGCTTGTTTTAGGTTAAAACAACAATTAGGTACATACATTCTTATGCACTCATAGATCAAACAATCGTTAAATTTGAGTGCAATTAATTGACGGAAATGTTCGATAATGCAACGTAAGATAAAACATACCTGACGATAAGCGTTTCAAAGGGCTGAACATGCTGCTATTGACAGCGAGCAAATATTTGTCATAAGCCACACTAAGCGCATTTCACTTTTCCTCTATTAAGATAAATGCGCAAGTAATACGCCGATAATCATTGCACTCGAAATGAGTTTAATTCACGTTAATAAATTCTTAATTGTTGCGCAATGGAAAAACGTACTTTAAAATTTAGTTGAAATTCTTGTAAACAAGTTTAGAAATTTTGTAAACACAACTTTTTCCAAGGAAAAAAACTACTTTTTTAAACTGCATTGCTCACTTCAGCGTAAATATTATTGCACACTTTTGATTTCCAATAAATTAAAGGCTTCAAGCGCAAGCAAGGTCGTTGCTCGGTCAACAGAACGCTTACGTCGCATTTGATTATTTTATAAGAATCATATCATGTTTTCATAATAATTATTAATTTCTAATATGTATGTTATTAGTATATATGTATGTACATATGCAAACCTAGAAGCAAGCATAAACCTAACCGCAACAATTTGACGAAATTTGATAATATATATAATTTTGTTGTTTTTGTTGAAAACGTAAATAAAATACTTAGTAAGCAGTATGAAGCTTGATAAAGATTTAGGTCTTTCGTAATTGTGGTCGAGTGCTGTTTACTACAACGCTATTACGCATACTCTTCCGGAAAAGAATATATACTGTATCGTGGTTTTGTTGACAAACAATTTTCATCTGTCAACATCAACAAAAACAAAGTTTTACAATTGCATTCAAAACAAGCGAATATGAAGTGGTATAACCGTTTACTACACTGTCGCTATTCGTTTATGTCAGTCTCCTAATTTATACCAATTGTTGTTCGATTCGTTTTTCTTTATTTGTATCGCAGAGAGCAAGCAGTAAAGTATTAAAATTTATGCTACGAACTTCTTAGATCTCAACATTTTTATCGACATTCAACCAAATTTTTTTTTTAATTTCTGTATAATATTAATTACCCATGGAAATGGAACTGAAACAACTGTTCTAAAAGATTAAACTGAATATAATATATTCTATATAATATATTATATAGAGCAATTTAAATTTTCTTTCGTAAGGCATTAAACTGTTAATTAATATATTTTCTAGGGCGTCACTTCAGAGCAACGTTTTTCTGGCACTATAATATGCCTTAACTGATTACTTGACATATGTTCTATATACCAATATAGGCATCTACATCTTGTATTTGTAATTAAAAACTAATTTATTACTTAATTAAAAATAAAGGTAGGCTCAATTGTGGGTGTGTTGTGAATATTTGAATATTAAGCTTCTAAAATAATGTAGCTTGTGATCTAATTTGCAATAAAAGAGCACCAGAAACACAATTCTATAGTCATCAAATATCATTATTTTACCCACTTGTTATGTAATTCTCACCCGGTTCATAAAAAAAAAATAAGTTAAGCCTAACTCATTAATCTAATATGAATATACTTTTGGGTCTGCCCATAACATTATAATTATATATATATATACTAAAGTATATACATAGTATTATTCTCGAATCAACTTTATTGTACGTAGTGAAAAATTTGCCAAGACTTCGTTTTCATGTTCAAAAATTAAAAGCTCCCATTAAAAAGTATCTCTAAATGATATTATTGAGTTGATGTTTTAAAATTGTTTAATTGGACATAAGCTACTTTACAAAACAGATATATAAATATATACGAACGAACAACCGGCAATTCATAATCAGGTCAAAGTCCTTGATGTACCCTCTTATTTTTGGTATATGGCCTCAAGCTATATTTACTATTTATTGCACATTTTATAAATACTTTTTATTTCTTAGTCAATGGAAGATTTCCACAGTCACTGCTTTAAATCTCCTTCAAATACTATAAATAGCAAGGCAGTTAAAGAGATGCAGCTCTTTTTTGTATTTACATACATTTTCATATACAAATACTTGTTATCAGTTCATTTATATTATCAAACGACGGTGTGTGTGAAGAGAAGTTGAGGTTTTAAAACAAATTTAAAAAAAAAATTCTGATTATATACACTTTGTTACGAAATTCAGCGTTGACTTGAAAATAACACAGCCAAAGGTACAAAGTCTGCGAAAGTAGAGATGGCATTGAACTGGTAAATATATACAGATCGTATGTGGCGGTTTACAAAATAGAACCTTTCTTACTGAGTGGAATTTCTTTAGTTTAGTTTACAAACATTATTTTATTTTTGTTATTATATTTTTCATGCTAATAATATTCAAACTAATATCAATTTTTTACCTTTCTTGCAGGTTGCATGGGCTTTGGCATACGCCATTTTCAAGCATTCCTCATCTTCCTTGGTCTATCTGTCGCCTATTCGTTGCGTGTCAATCTGTCAGTCGCCATTGTTGCTATGACTGATAAGGACGCGGCAAATCCAGATTTCGATGTAAGTATACCAGATACGACACTAGAGAGAATACAGAAGTTGCGCTGATCGATTTAACATTAGTATTATTTAATACAAGTTTTAATGACGTCATATTAGCGGTGTAGTTGACAGCTTTCTGTTGATAATTCTGACAGCTACAACAACAATTTAAAAAATTTGCTTTGCACCTTCTTATAGCTTCTCTTGCCATACATTTACTTATTAAAATATATATATTTAAACATTCCATTCTTTTTCAGGAATTCTCTTGGAACGAGAAGACGAAATCGCTTTTGCTCAGCAGTTTTTTCTGGGGTTACATTTGCACGCAGGTGCCCGGCGGTGCTTTGGCGCGTAAATTTGGCGGTAAGACGACACTACTCTGCGGTGTACTCATCTGTTCCATATTGGCCATACTGACACCCATTTTTGCGAAAATCGGCGATTGGCAGTTGGTGTGCGCGCTGCGTGTCGCACAAGGTCTATGTCAGGGTATGATCTTCCCCTCAACGCATACATTGCTCTCGCATTGGTCACCCCTTGAGGATCGTGCCAACTTCGCCACCTACTGTTATTCGGGCTCACAATTCGGTACCGTTGTTATGATGGCAACTAGCGGTGTGATCGCTTCATCGGCATTAGGTTGGCCTAGCATTTTCTATTTGTCTGGAGGTATTGGTGTCGTATGGGCCATTGTCTGGTTCATATGGGGTGCCAGTACGCCGGCACAGTCGAAATTGATTTCACCGGAAGAGAAGAAATTCATTGAACAATCGATTGGCGTTGAAGCTGGTGATGAGCATCATGCACCCACACGTACACCATGGGTGAAAATGTTCACCACGCCCGCTTTCTTGGTATTGATTTTGACACATTGCACAAATAATTGGGGCTTCTGGACGCTGCTCACTGAAATTCCCACATATATGAAAAATGTTTTCGGCATGGACATCAAGTCGAATGCGCTACTCTCTGCTCTACCCTATTTCGCTATGTTCCTCATGTGTTTCGTCTTCTCGGGCATCTCGTCGATAATGAACAGGAAACAATGCATACCTTTGTCCGTAAGCAGAAAACTCTTCAATTCGATTGGTCATTGGATACCAGTGGCATCGCTAATTGCTTTGGGTTATGTCAGCGCGGAAGGTGCTACGATAGCCATTGTGCTGCTCACCGTAACAGTTGGTGTCAATGCCGCACCCTATTTGGGCTTCCAGGTTAATCACATTGACTTGTCGCCAAACTTTGCCGGTATTCTGATGGGTATCACCAATTGTGCGGCGAATATTATGAGTATTATAGCGCCACTGATTGTTGGCTTCATCGTCACCGATGAGGTAAATATATTTATTCAACGATTATTATTATTTAAATATTATTAAATGCATATATAAAACATTATATTCAAATATATATATATATATCTTTTGTCATTGTAGCATGATCCAAATCAATGGCGCATCATTTTCTTCATTGCCGCCGGTTTCTATTTCGTCGGCAATTTGCTATTCATTATCTTTGGTAGCACCGATGTGCAATCATGGAATGACCCACAACCAAAGCCTTCACCGGAGAAACGCAATTCTACCCAACTTGAATCACAGCATTAGACACGTAGGCGCTCTGTACAGTAGTGTAGTTTTGCCTCCGTTTTTTTATTTCAATTTTTGTTTGTTTATTGTTCGTATCAATATGATACATTGTTATCGCTTGTCTGCATTTGTCTGTGTATAATTTAAGTTGTTGACTTTATAGCAAATACTTGATAAACGTAGCGTTTAAATATCAAAATTATGTATCATAATTTGGCTGAGTGATTAAAAAGAAAATGAACTATGTAATTTAAGTTTAAGTTTAAAGAAGAAAAAAAAGAAATAAATGAAAATAATGAAATAGTAAAAAAAAATAATAAAAAATATACCAAAACATTAATTGTGTAGAGATATTTTTTAAGGAACTGGTTAAGCATTGGAATTCATACAATGAAACTGGAGGTATATCAAGCTTTAACAAAGCTCCTTTGGAATGATGAAACTAATTATAACTTCAATTTGGACTCTTTTATTCATCTTAGCAGTTAGAGAACCATCTTTGGTGATGCCAAATCTGGAGATACGAGAATTGTTTGTCCTTTATGAATCCCAGAAAACGATAGCGTTCACCTTTCTGGTCAATGGCACAGTTACCGCCTTTTTCATCTTAAGCTCGCTGGGTGAAGTCCACTATATCGACTGTTCCTTAGTCTGTGGTGTGTACTATTGGATTCATGTTTCAACGATGGTCACGAAACGATGCAAAAACCCATAAGATTTCGTTCAGCGTCAGATCTCTGTGAATGGATCTTATGTTTGTACCGCCGGTGTTCTCCAGCCCAATATTTCATACAGAAGTCTTTTGAGATGTCTCTACTGTCTTAACTATCATAAGCACGCTCAATCGATGATCATCCAATATGTGACCGTGGACTTTTGTCACGCTATCCTCCGAGATAGCCGTTTTCCGGCGCGTTCACTTGTTCCAGGATTCTAAAAAACTGACGTGCGACCGCGTTGAAATTCCTTAAACAAATTTTTACGGTCCATTTCGAAGAAGACCTAGTAATTACAGTATCCGAGTGTTTTTTGAAGTGAGTTCGCGAGTTCTTTTTCCAAAGAAAATATCGAATCTATTGTAACTTAATTCTCCAAAACCTACGTTTTCTTTATTTTTTAAATTTCTTTATATTACAAGTCAAATGTCAACTTTCAAAATATATAAATTATTCAGGAAAAAACAAATAAAAATCCTTACGAAATTTATAAAAAAATAGTTCCACATAAACCAAATTCCGACTCAAAGCATTTGATCTAAACGCTGGTTTTGGAAAACAAATGAGTATGTTTTTCGTTTAGTTCGAGCTTGATTTTATATTGAGACAAATTAACTTAAACCGAACCGTTAATTTTTGCAGCTCACTTTGGCGTTCGTCATCTGCAAATGCTCTTGCTCTTCGGCACAATGTGTGTTGTGTATGCGCTGCGCGTCAACCTCTCTGTGGCGATCGTGGTGATGACAGATAAGTCGTCAAATCCGGATTTCGAAGTGATAAAATATGAGTAACTTTAGATCAGCCACATTAATCACTTCATTCTCTCGCACCTTTTTAGGAATATGACTGGAACGAGCACATTAAGGGTCTGCTACTGAGTTCCTTCTTCATTGGTTATGTCACCTCACAAGTACCTTCGGGCTATTTATCGCGCAGATGCGGCGGCAAAATATTGCTACTCATTAGCCTCGTCAGTTGCTCATTGTTGGCCATATTGACGCCATTGTGTGCTGCTGTTGGCAGCTGGCAGCTGGTGCTTGCCTCACGCATAATCCAGGGCGTATTTCAGGGCACCATATTTCCCTCAACTCATACGATACTCTCGCAGTGGTCGCCAGTGGAGGAGCGCGGTCTAATGAGTTCATGCACATATTCAGGCTGTCAATTTGGCACATTCGTTATGTTGGGCAGTAGTGGTGTGATTGCGGCCTCACGTTTCGGTTGGCCTGGTATTTTCTACATATCCGGCAGTGTGGGTTTACTCTGGGCCGCTATATTCAAGTGTTTCGGTTGCAGTTCACCGAAAGAGTGTCACCGGCTATCGGAGCGTGAACGCGAACTCATCACTTCGCACTGGGGCACATCGGAGCTGGAGTTTCGTCGCAGATCAATGCATCCACCATGGTGGGCTTTCTTCAAATCGTGTCCATTTTGGGCACTCATGACCGTACACTGTACCAATAATTGGGGTCTCTGGACTTTGCTCACCTACATGCCAGTTTATGTAAAAAATATCTTAAATATGGATATTAAGAATAATGCACTCTCATCCGCACTGCCATATTTTTCAATGTGGGTTCTGAGTTTTGTGTTTACCGCGTTGTCAATGTGGTTCAAGAAACGTCAGTGGGTATCTTTAAATACCAATAGAAAACTGTTCAACACAATCGGTCATGGTACACCGGCAATAACGCTCATTGCTCTCGGCTATGTGGATGCAGATCATGTGATCGCTGCTGTGGCTCTACTCACAATCACAGTTGGAGTTAGCTCGGCTTCGTATTTGGGCTATCAAATCAATCATATTGATCTATCACCCAACTTTGCTGGCGTTCTGATGGGCATTTCGAATTGTTTAGCCAATATAACGGGCATTATCGCGCCGCTAACCGTGGCATTGATAGTCACTAATGAGGTAAGTTCATGCATGCTACAGCTGATCTACTACAATGTGTGTTATAGAGCTTTGGGTTTGATTTTGGTTTGAAATGATAATCGAGTTTAGTCGTCGGATTTGTCGGTTAAAATATTCTTCGTTAACTCTGATAATCTTTTCTAAGACACTATTTATACAACATTCTTTTAACGGAAGGAGTTGAGAGCTCTGTTGCGACTTTCTTATATTTTGTATGTAATCGGGATGTCTTTTAGTACACGATGGTCTGTGGGGTTCCTACTGATAATGGGGAAAGGGGATCTTCTCTTTGTCGTGGTGGTTCCAACCGCCGCCATGGGCGTGACTCAAGCCAAGAAAATAACAAATGTGGATTAGACAAGTTTGTTCAGTTGGCCGATTGGTTATCAAAAATTACTCTAACCATCAACCAATCATACATAGGATTAGTAGTGTCATAGTTTATGATTAATATTTCCAAAAATAGATGTATGGAAATAGATGAGTCTGATTTATCCAACTACACCCCTGAGGACCTAACCTCACTTATTTGCATCCCTCAATTTATGAACAAATTAATACCGTAATACCTCTCTATTTTATAGAAATCCGTTGAGCAATGGCGTATAGTCTTCTTTTTGGCTTCATTCCTCTACATACTGGGCAATACGGTGTTTCTAATTTTCGGTAACTGTGACGTACAATCATGGAATGATCCCGTCGACTAGCTGCAGATCGCTTTATTCCACATTAATGTGCATTTGTCGCATACGTCTGTGGGATTCATAAACTACTCTTATAAATTAAGCATTTAAATTAGGTGAAAATAATCAAATATGTATGTATGTATAAATTAATGTAAATTTGTTTTTGTTGAATAAATACCAGTGTATAAATTATGTTGACTTAAAACGGGAATTGCTTTTACAAATTTGCACTATCGCGTACGTGTGGACTATGTGAAAGGGAGTTAATATTTACACGAAAGGTCCGGTAGCGCTATGTAATAAAATATCTGATCTGAATACATGGAGCGTAGAAAACTTTGTTTCTAATAGCTATTCTTCCACTTTATATTTAGCTCAAACTTAAATATTTTATACACTCACTTGATCTTTTACATACCTCCTAGAGTGATTTATTGCAATTTAAGACGAGGAGACATACTTCGAGGTAATGAAATGTAACCGAATGCATTCAGTTTTAATTGCAACTTCCAGTCGTAAAGTTCAGTAAAGTAGTGATTATGTTGCCGAAAGATGTAAGCGCTAAGAATGCTGGCGAGAACGCGGCAAAAATTGAAAGTAAGTACCGCGCTGTTATTACAAGTGTAAAGCGGTAGTTTTCGATATTACACGCATGATTTATACCTTCATTAGGTCCACGTTTGGGCGTGCGGCACTTGCAAAGTATGCTGATATTCTTTGGACTCTGCGTCGTGTTCATGTTGCGCGTCAATCTCTCGGTGGCTATTGTGGCAATGATGGATCGCAATGCTACAAACCCCGATTTTCCGGTGCGTCAGTATTTTTTACATTTCATATTTTAACAGTTATTGTATACGACATGCAGGAGTATGCCTGGTCGGAGCAAACGAAATCGCTGCTACTCAGCAGCTTCTTTTGGGGTTACTTCTCGACACAAATACCGGGTGGTCAGTTGGCACAGCGTTTCGGCGGTAAAGTGATGTTGCTCTTCAGTGTTGGCATTTCCGCATTTCTCGCCTTATTCACACCGTTTAGCGCCAAATTGGGCGATTGGCAACTGATGTGCGCACTGCGCTTTCTTCAGGGTTTCTCACAAGGTGTCATATATCCGTCGACGCATACGATTTTAGCCAAATGGGCGCCACCAGCTGAACGTGGCGTGCTTGCAACACTTTGCTTTTCCGGCTCGCAGTTCGGCACCATTGTCATGTTGGGCGTTAGTGGTGCTTTGGCCGCCTCGAAGTATGGCTGGCCGAGCATTTTCTATTTGTCTGGCTGTTGTGGCATTATCTGGTCTTTTGTGTGGCTGTTGTGGGGTGCCGATTCACCGCGTCAATCGAAATTAATTACGTCACAGGAGCGTAATTACATCGAATCAGCATTAGCTGAGGTATCGAAGTGTGCGATCGATGAGACCGCAGCTAAGTTGCCGACACCTTGGTTGCGCATATTCACATCGGTGCCATTTTGGATGCTACTCATCGTAAATTGTTCCTACAATTGGGGCTATTGGACGTTTATGACGCAAATACCCACGTACATGAAAAGTGTGCTCGGCAAGGATATCCAAAGTAATGCATTGCTCTCTGCCCTACCATATACCGCTAATCTGTTGCTCGGTTTGGGTTTCTGTGCCATAGCTCAGGTGCTGCTCTCAGCGCAAGTGTTGAGCACGAATGCAAGTCGTAAAATCTTCAACACCATCGGCATGTGGATACCGATGGCGGCAGCCATAGCTTTGGGGTTTGTAAACGCCGATAATGCCGATTTGGCTGTTATCCTACTAACTGTGGCTGTGGGCACCAACTCGGCCACGTTTTTGGGTGCTTTTGTGAATCATATTGATTTGTCACCGAATTTCGCCGGCACTATGATGGGCATTACCAACTGTGCTGCCAATGTGATGAGCATTATTGCACCGTTAGTTGTTGGTGTGATTGTAACAGATACGGTAAGCGCGTCAAATAGAATTAACGTATGTTTATTAAGTTAATATTTACTTAAACTTTATTTGCAGACGAACTCGACACAGTGGCGCTTCGTTTTTATGATTATGGCTTTGTACTATTTCGTTGGCAATTTACTTTTTATTACCTTCGGTAGCACGAAATTGCAGCCGTGGAACCAGCCGGTGGAGCGTCACGAGAATCAAGAGCATATCAAATTTCGTGTAGTAGCAGGTGATCAGGAGCATATCTAATCTTCACATGTCTTACCGAATGACGAAAGCGTCTGTTAGCGTTTTGGTTAGCAAATAAGCAGAGACGGTGCGTAATAGTAGATTTGTAATGTCACATAAACGTATTAGTTATAAGAATAAAAATTGTTGTCTTTTTTTGTTGTTTTTTGTCTAAATCTATTGTTTTTATTATTCAGTTGACAGGTGTATTACTTTCTTTAAAAGGATTATGTCTGAGCTCTTTTATCTATTTTCCTTACATTTAAAATATTATTTTAATTAAAGTAGGAGTATCTTAGGATTATTAAACTGTCTGCCGGCTTCTTCCTATAATATTTTAGAGTGCAAATTTAGCGCCAATTTGGCCGGCTTTCCTTCCCCATACGATGAAATTAAATTCCATGTTTCTTAATACAAAAACAAAACAGCTTCTATTCAGTCAATACCTTTGTACAGTAGTTATGTATACATATATCATACTCGGAATGAGTTTTGTCGTGTTACGAGGCTGTTGATGCCGAGTTTCATATCCAAAGCATCAACTAAAATGATTTGAATCGACCAACAAAAGATCAAGAAAACAACTTAGAATATTAAAAAATAAGTTTCAGGCAATATTTGATGTAATGTGTACGTATATAACTATGAAAACCTCAGTTCGATATGAATTAACATAATCATTCAGACGACGACTTAATTCTGACAATCAGCATGAAGCACAAGTTTAGTCAAATGCGCCAGGCTGGAAGGTATACATCAGACTTTGAACGGACTTCAGAACCTTCAAACTCAAGCAATATCTAGTTGTGTGACTGTGAATGAGTAGGAGGTGGTGTCTTTTCAGAAAAAAATAGATACCAGAAACGCCTTCCGGCTACCGGATCGTTGCTGTGTCGTCCAAGCGGAGATTACTGCAATTAAAGCGTTCTGTCAAAAAGAGTGTTAACGACCAGACACATATTTATATTTCCCGATAGTCAAGCGGCTTTAAAATCTCTAAAGGAATGCTTGGAGTTATTATGGATATCAACATCATGTTTCACGGTTCGCTAGCAATGGATCTCAAAAAACAGTGATATTCATGGAAACTGCGAAGCATATGAGCTAGCCAGACTGGACACCATCTGACGGTTAGATGCTAATAAAGAGGGAATTTACATACCTCTGACAAAGTGCAGATATTTAATCGAGAAACATGCCGTAGCTACTGCCGAATCTTAACGGAAATAATCAACAGATTGGGGATACCCGTCAATGATTACCTCAGAAGCTGTCACGAGGTTGAAGAAGAAGATACTATACCACACTTTGTGATTCAGTCCATTCATTCAGTCCTAACCACAATAAATAAGTTAAATAACCTCAGGAAAATTAACCATATGTTATGGTCTAGCATCAAGTGTTCTAACGAAGCATTTAACCACTAAATCTGGTGACTAAGTGGCTCCTGAAAACTAAAATTATTCGCATATAGTACCATCTTATACAGGAATGTGCAGAAAATTATATACATATATGGCTAAAAGTAAGTATACATCGTCATCGTCCGAGCTAGTTAAAGAAGACATTGTGGTTTCTTTCAATTTGAAGTTATCACAAAATAAAATGTGTATACACAATAAATCACATGAGAACTTATGAGATATTTAATTTAATCTAAATATATAATAAAAAGTATCACAAAATAAAATGTGGAAGAATTCACATGGCCAAATACGTCACAGCGATGAATACTTTCGGCATTGTTGCAATTGAAAAATATAGCACATTATTACGCAGGTAGACAGTCATTTTAAGAAACGCTTTATCATTTTAGGCGAGTTGATATCTTTGAAAAAAGATTTTATTTAATTGCTTCATTTGAATTAATAATTCTCGGATTTAATTACATAGATATACAAACTAAATACTTATCCAAATATTTACATTTCTATTTCATCACAATTGGATTTATTTTGAAAGATAATACATACTTTTGTGAGGCAGTGTGGCGGTTGTGAATTTTACTGAATTAAAATAGTTTTATGTGAAAATGCAGAATTAGAATAGAGCTGGGGTGTTTACATCTCAGCTCTGACAGAGTATACCACACATGACTTTTATATTCTTATTAAGCTTTAAATTGATATTCTTAAAGCTTTGAATTGATATTCATCGTGAAAGCTTGTGGGCGTTAGTTTTTTTAAATACGATTTCTTCCAAGTTTATTTTAATCTTTTTAAAATTTTATTATTGTAAATTATATATTTCAACATTTAAGCCCACTCAGTTGGCAACTCTATTACAAAATATGTCTAGATTAATAAATCTCGAATAGCTTTAAAATCTTCCCTACACGATATCCTATTTTTATTAAAAAAAAAGAGAAAAAACATTACTAATTAGATTTAGCGATAAAAAAAATATTGTCTTAGCACAGGGTTACCATAATTTTAATAAATAAATGTAAATAAATTAAAAAAATACCTTATACAGTTCAAAATACAAAATATAATAAAATCGGATAGAGTTGCCAACTTTAATTTATTATTATATATAATTTTTAGTAAAATTAAAAAAAAATAGAACACAGTTTTAATAGAGTGAAGGAATGCTCTAACTATTGAAGTGCTGTCACAGATGTATATAATTTGTATTGTAACGAACCTCATTTAAGTATTGCAAAACTTGAGAAATGCGAAATTGTTCAGTCACTTTCATTTCTACCAGCCATCTACGGCACACGCTACTTTTGAATTAAAAATTTTCCATTGTGAAACGACGCTTAATTTCCGCTATAAAAATAGAAAAAAAGGAGGCATACCTATATATACAAAGACACTTGTGTGGTAACATACTCTGTTATATGTATATAGATACATATATGTGGATACATATGTAATCACTTAGACAACTTGTTGCCAGCATCCCACTTGATAAGCTGAATGCATATACATATGTATGTATATACGTACGACCGAGAGATAAGTCTTAATCGCACCCATAAAATATAAGTTAATCTGCAAGTCCAACTTAAGACGTTTGCATAAGTAGAAAAGAAATATAATTCACCAAAGTATTTGTGAAAAAGTATAAATAACATTTATGTAAATACTAAAAATATAAGCATATATAAAAATGTTTATTACGTATAATACATATAACACAAGATCGTCCTAACTAAAATATAACAAAAAGATGCAAAATTTTAGTGTCAACGTCTCCTCGTGATAGCTGCGCTCCGCAAATCTTTTATAACTACTAGTTCTTCATAATGACTACTTTGATTAATTATTATACAGCTGTTAACAAAATAATAGGAACGTCCATTTGAAATCAGCAATCAGATAAAAATTGCAGATATAAAGAAGAAAGTCGCTAGTAAAGCTCCTACAAATGTTAAAGTGCTTTGGGAGACGGTAAAAGCAGCTTGGAGATCAATTCTCCCGCAAAGATGCCAGAAATTTGTGGATTCAATGCCGAGGCGCTGTGCTGCAGTTTTTAATCTAGCAAAATATTAATTTCTTCTTATATCTTTTTGCTTAAAAATATTATATTGAAAAAAAAAAAACATCATTGATCGTGATATATGTTAAGTTTTGCATGAATTATCTAGGGCACTCCTAATATTTTGTGAAAAGCTATATTCGTTATATTTTCATAATTTTTTTTTATGAATTAACAAAACATGCAGAAAAAAATGTCATTTTTTGTTAATATTGTTTTCATTACACATTATGTAAGTTTAAAAAAAATAATTGAACTCACTTAACTTACATTTACATTATTTTTTTTTCTGCATTATCTAAGTCAATTTGCACTCCTATTATTTTGATAACAGCTGTATATATTTACTTACCTTTGACAGTTATAGTTGTAGAAGCTGGTTTGTAACTTGGCGCTGAAAAAAAATTGTAGAAGCTTGTCACTCCTCAAAGTGTTCGGACGCGCCAAATTCGAGTTCAGGAAATGTATAAATTTCTTTAATTTCTAAATCGTACCTTTAATTAAAAGAAGAAAAAAAAAACAACATACGTGAAAATGGAAAAAAGTGCAAAATATGAAAGTGGGCAAAAAGGTTGGTCAAGGATAAAAGGAGAATTTTAAAAATCTCATAAGCTTATATCCTTAAAAAAATAAAAATAACAGTGAAATAAAAAGTTTGAAATAAAATAAAAAAGTGCATAAAAGGGTTTCAATGTCTCTACAATACATACTTGAAACAAAAATTTTACACATTAAAAATAATTAAATCAGCTGATACAGTTGTTTAAATTACTTCTTTGGAACTAAATACAATATTTTTGTAAACCGACAGAAATCGTGGATCAGTCTACACTTTTGTGAGACTTTATTGAGACATATTGGCTCCAGACGAACTCACTGAAATCGAAATTAATCCTCTAAGAATTTGTAATGGTGTTAAGACAATATGTCATTACGAAATAGTCTACCGAGAGCTTTATCTGCAGGAAGTTTCGGCTTCTGAAATTATCTTGATATCAGCATAGAAAACCAGACATTAAACTAAATTGAAGGCCTAACTAAAACTTATACTTCATCATAAACATTATATTCAATCTATGAGGAATATATATTGCCCTGGCCAGTTTGCTCCTGAATAACCGTAACGAATGTGCAAATCAGAGAAACTACCTTCTCACCTACTGACCTTGAAATATAAAATCAATTTCGTTCAACCATTTTCAAGTTCATTAAATAATCTCAAGACGATATTCTTAAGAAAAGTAGACAACAGTTTAGTGTTAATTAACATTTTCGATAATTTAAAATTTTGATATTTCCGACAAGTTGAAAAATAATAATGAGGTCGCGACAATGTTGCAGATGCCACTTTTCAAAGATATTTCTCAAATCCAAATATTTCTAAGCTCTTCGAGAATACATATAGAAGATATTCATAAAAAAATAGAAATTCATAAATAAAAGAAGTATTTGTGATTTTCCATAGTTTTCTCTCTCACAAAGAGAGTATAATAGTTTTCTTCACATAACGGTGGTTTGGCATGGCCCCACCCCTACTAAGTTTTTTGCACAAATCTATATCAACCAAACTCTCTACTGTCGTTTCCTTTAGGCAGACTTACAGAGTCTAAAAATGGAAGAAATCTGATTCTAATCACGCCAAAGTCACTTACAAAGGTACTAAACTACATGGTTAAAATGGTACAGAAGGGCTGCACTCAAATTTCTATAAAGAATTTAAATTTCAAAACCCATATCTCCGAAACTACTCGAACAATTTCAACAAAATTCGTTTCACATTGTTCTTTTGGCATCCAAATAGCATCGTTTGAAAATGGGCGAAATCGATTCACAACCACGCCTACTTTCCTTATACCACAATTTTGAAGTTCATCTGATACGTTCACTTAACAATCTATAAATTAAGCAACCGTGAAGATATCGGAACAAAACTTTGGACAAATATTGCGATTCTAGCGTAAACATTACGATCTTAAAATCACCGAAATCGGCATGTAACGTTTCAAGGCCCCAGAAACCGAACATGAGGACCGCAATGCCGAAAATATACTTAAATCGATCAGATATTATAAAGAAATGTAAATGAGATCTGTTTTTCTACCAGTGTGCTTCCTGTAGCCCTCATATACCTAATATATTAATATATATGATATTTATCGGTAAATAAGGCAGGAATCTTAGCAAAATTAAATGAAGATAAGTGTATAATATATATTATCATGGATATATTGTGGCTTGGTGGCAGAAATAGTTAAAATCGGTCAAGGAATTATATTTTCCGAGGTCCCATATGCTATGTATGTATGTTGAATCTCGTTATTCTAGTGGACTTTATTCCGAATATATGGGTCGAATTGTGTGCAAATAATTTAAATCACGTATTTCCTCTTTCCAGCTTCATTTTTTGGCGCACGCCATGTCCAGTGTTTTATGATTTTCCTTGGTCTCACTGTCGCCTTCTCGCAACGAGTTAATTTCTCGGTGGCAATTGTGGCAATGACGGATCGTAATGCAACAAATCCAGACTTTGAGGTAAAGTCACATGCTGTTAATGACGTTATACAAATATTTATATAATTATATCATACACAGGAGTATTCTTGGACGGAACAAACAAAGTCATACCTGCTGAGTGGCTTCTTCTGGGGTTATTTCGTGACACAAATACCAGGCGGTCAGCTGGCGCATAAGTATGGTGGTAAAGTTATGGTGCTGCTAAGTATAGCTTCCAGTAGTATTTTGTGTATGCTCACACCGCTGGCAGCGCGTTTGGGCGATTGGAAATTGGTCTTTGCACTGCGTTTAGCACAAGGTTTGCTGCAGGGTTGCATTTTCCCCTCAACACACACGTTACTCTCAAAGTGGGTGCCGCCCGAGGAACGTGGCTCGATTGGTACATTCTGCTATACCGGCGTACAATTCGGCAGCGTCGTAATAATGGCGGTCAGTGGTGCTATAGCCTCGTCGTCATTTGGTTGGCCAGGTATTTTCTATATTTCCGGTTTAGTAAGTTTGCTATGGGTTGTTGTATGGTACTTTGTGGGCGCTAGCACACCTGCTGACTTCAAATGGATATCGGAGGAAGAGAAGTTATACATTGAGTCGTCATTGGTGACATCTACAAAACCTGAAGAGGAACATGTACCAACAAAGACGCCTTGGGTTAAGATACTCACATCGGTGCCCTTCTTAGTCATTCTAATTGCACAAAGCACCTTCGCTTGGGGCTTTTGGACGATGCTCATACAGATTCCTTCATATATGAAGAATATACTAAAACAGGATATCAAAAGCAATGCACTCATGTCGGCGCTACCGTATCTCGTTAATATGTTCTTAACTTTCGGTTTCTGCGGCCTAAATGATTTCCTTATCAAACACAATTACATAAACATACGCACAAGTCGTAAACTTTTCAATACCATCGGTTTCTGGGTACCGGTATTGCCACTCATATTTCTGGGTTATCTGCGCGAAGACCAAAGTAATTTGGCCGTTGGCTTACTTGTCATATTGATCGGTGTAAATTCGGCTGCTTACTTGGGCTTCCTGACCAATCATATTGATTTGTCGCCCAACTTTGCTGGCATACTAATGGGTGTGGCTAATTGTGTGGCGAACTTCATGGGCGTGGTAGCACCCTTACTGGTGGGCTTCATCGTCACGGATTCGGTAGGCAATACGTTATATATACTATATATATGTTTCTAACAACGAGTGTTTTTTATAATTTTAGAAAAACGCTAATCAATGGCGCATTATATTCAATATAACCGCTGCTTTTTACTTTGTGGGCAATCTGTTATTCATCATCTTCGGTCAAGTCAAAATACAGAAGTGGAATTACCCCAAGGAGTCACAGGAACAAAGAGATCACATCAAATTCGAGCCCGTCAATGTGGAGAAAGCAGTATATTAAGCCAAGTATTATGTATCTGTTATATATTTCTAGTATAATATTTTGCGAAATATTTTCTAGATTTATGCACTGTAAAGTGCTGATGTCATTAGTTAATTGTAGTGTTATAAGTCTTGACTAAGTTGACTCTCATAGCTTTTAGAAAGTTATGATATATTGTTTTAAGCTACAAATCTCAAAGAGTATTAAAAATATATATGAAGTTATTTGTTGATTTGTCATTAGTCTTTTGACCTCATTTAATTACTTTGATAGATTAGAGCGTGATTATTGAAAAATAGTTTGAAAGGTCGATGCGAAATTTTTCCACCACATATCTTAGAAAGCTAATAATTCTTGTGAAATCAAATTAGTTCGATATTATGCCCAGAACTGTTGAAAACATATAATTAGATATGAGCTAAATCTGCAAAATTTGGAAATGGTAATCCGTAAAATGGATTTACTTCCGGGATAGAATTTTTAGCTTCGTTGTTGAACAGAGCTTTAAAAGTTTCATTAGTCGATAAGGTATGTCAATGCGCTGACCTTTCTGTGTTAGTTATAATATCAGGTCGCTATTTTTATGAGGTCACTACGTATGATTCACACATAAATATTTCGGGCTATCGCGCATATTTTCGC
This sequence comes from Zeugodacus cucurbitae, assembly GCF_028554725.1. NCBI lineage: Eukaryota > Metazoa > Arthropoda > Insecta > Diptera > Tephritidae > Zeugodacus > Zeugodacus cucurbitae. Next base: position 64,152,385 of record NC_071671.1, on the reverse strand, counting down.
TTTCTTCGTATTAATCCATAATCACAAACATCCATAACAAACAAAGTGGGTTGTTCGTAATTACATCGATTTATAAGAATTGAAGAGCACTTATAAATTTAAAAGAAATATATATATATATATATATATATACACTTAAGAACACAGTAAAATAAAAAAAAAAATTCGATTGTTCAATAATCCAATAATTAATTGAAAGCTTTAATAAAAAATTGTAATCAAAACTCCTTAGATATAACATCAAATTTTTATTAGGTTTTAATCCCAAATACTAATTAATTTTAAAATTGTCTAATTAAAGTAAATAATAAATATGTCAATAGAAGTTTAAAAAATATTTAATGTGATTTTTTTTAATAAAATGATAATTTTAATTTTTATGAACTACCCTAACTCTACTACAAGAAATCGTACTTAACAAGCGCTTTGAAAATGTCTTATACTGTTAGATGTTTCTCAGACCTCGAACAGTCAACTTGTTTTCTTACTGTGACAAGGTTAATCCAATTATTAGTGCTTTTTGAAGTTTTAGCTCAGTGGTCTTACAACGGTGTATCAAAAATTTTATATAGAATGGAAACTAATGTGATAGATAATGCAAAATCTAAAGGTTTGTAAATATATTTCATAAATACATATATTTACTCGAAAAAAATAAAATAAAATTTGATCATAAATATACATATATAAAAAAATAGATATTTATAATAATACAAGAAATTATATTAAAAATTATTAGTGATTGATTATTTGAAAATAAAAAATCGAAAGAAAAAAACGTTTAGTTATTTAAAAATATTTCCCTGAATTTTAGCACCGCTCTTCGGCGCTCGTCATGTACAGTGTATTCTTATATTTTTGGGACTGTCTGCTGCGATGACGCAACGAGTAAACCTATCGGTTGCAATAGTGGCAATGATGGATAAGAATTCCACAAACTCCGATTTTGAGGTGAGAAAACAACAAAAACAAAACAAAAATTTAATAACTTGCCAAATTTTTAACTTTTTTCCGAAGGAATACCAATGGTCTGAGAAAACAAAATCTTACCTACTCAGCAGTTTCTTTTGGGGTTATTTCGTAACACAAATACCGGGTAGTCAGTTGGCGCACAAATTTGGTGGTAAAATAATTCTCCTTTGTAGTGTAGCACTGACCGGACTCCTGGCTTTACTCACACCGCTGAGCGTGCGTTTGGGTGACTGGCAACTGCTCTGTGCGCTACGAGTGTGTCAAGGTCTCATACAGGCTAGCACCTTTTCAGCGATACATACGTTGCTCTCAAAATGGATACCAGCCGAAGAGCGTGGCTCTCTTGGCACTTTTTGCTACACTGGTTTGCCATTTGGTAGCATATTGATCATGTTGGTTAGCGGTTGGATCGCATCCTCTTCATTCGGTTGGCCGGGTATATTTTATTTCTCCGGTTTATACAGCATAATTTGGGGGTTGGTCTGGTATTTGGTTGGCGCAAGCGCACCCAGCGATTGTAAATGGATGTGTGAGGAGGAACGTTTATTTATTGAAGCGGCGCTGGTGACATCGGCGAAACCGGAACATGAGAATACGCCCACAAAAACACCTTGGTTGAAGATACTCACATCTGTGCCTTTCTGGGTAATTTTGGTGGCGCAGAGCAACTACGCTTGGGGTTTTTGGACAATGCTAACGGAAATACCCTCGTACATGAAGGGCGTACTTGGACGGGATATCAAGAGCAATGCACTTATGTCTGCAACACCTTACCTGGCTAATGTGCTCTTGACATTTGTATTTTGTGTTTTAGCCGATTTTCTGATCAAGCGTGGCTACACGAGCGTCAATACCAGTCGTAAGCTGTTCAACACCATCGGTTTCTGGGTGCCCGTAGTGCCGATCATACTACTCGGTTATATGCGCGCTGATCAGAGTGAGTTGGCACTAGCGTGGCTTATTATTGCTGTTGGTGTGAATACAAGCGCAAATTTGGGTTTCCTCACCAATCATATTGATCTATCACCCAATTTTGCTGGTATCCTAATGGGCGTAGCTAATTGTGCGGCAAATGTAATGAGCTTATTGGCACCACTAACGGTGGGCTTCATCGTCACAGATGCGGTTCGTATATTTTAATACTACTATAACTACTATTAACTGCTTAAATTACAGAAAAATGTACACCAGTGGCGTATCGTGTTCTACATCGCCAGTGGCATGTACTTTATTGGCAATTTATTGTTCATATTGTTTGGCCAAACGAAAATCCAAGCCTGGAACTATCCCAAGCCAAGATGGGAAGAACGCGACCATATACAATTCGAAGCAATCAAAATGGAAAATGAGGAAATGTGAAAATTCGTGTTTATTTTTTCTTCGTAACGATTTATTTATTGTCAATTGTATTTAATTTAAAGTATTTTTATACTTACGCAAAATATTGCGTCAGAGTAAAAAGATTAATGATATCTAGAAATCAAATATTATATAAAGATTTTCAAATCTTGATCAATATGTAAAATATCTTAGCAAAATTTTGTGAACGTATAATATTTCATATATTATAACTTGGTGGCAAAACTAGGTGTAATCGATCCACGAATAACCATAGAAATTCTCATTGTTTCAGGGGACGTTACATCGAACATGTTGGTCGAATGGCTAGTTATCTTAATAAAACGGCCACAATATGAATTCTATAGTATTGAAACCGGTTTAGCCTAACCATAATATACTTAATATAATGATTTCCGCCCCTCCGATTGAATTTTCCGCATAAACATAAATTAAATTTCGTTCTCTTCGCTGAGTTTATATCGTCTATACTTCTGGATATAATATTTTGAAAAGCGTTTTTTATATATTTCTTTCCACACCACTAAGATAATGCTAGTATGTTTGAATTTGATATAAATATCTCGGACAAGAACGATCATATCATATATAGGAGTCACCGAAACTAACAAAGTGGCATCTTCTATATGGCCTCTCCTGGTACAAATACTACCTGATGATCAGTTGGCTCATATTTAGGGTAGTAAAATTATGATGCTGCTTTGTATTAAGTCTTTCCTTTGTATTAAGTCTTCAGAAATGACATACAACTACAGTCATCGTAGACTAAAGCATGTAGCACATATACCAACCGCATAAACTGATCCCCGCTATGTTATTTATCGAACTTTTCGACCAGAGCATAATACACAATTTAAAATGTTTCTATCGATGTAGAATTCTCAATAAGTTTCTCTAATTCGTATTGAGCTGAACATTAAATATGATATTACACTTATGGACTGCATAAATTGGCACCATCGTCGGCGTCGTAATAAAGGCCGTCAGCGGTGCGATAGCCTGATCGTCACTGGGTTGGCCAGGTATTTTCTATATTTCCGGTTTAGTAAGTTTGCTATGGGTTGTTGTATGGTACTTTGTGGGCGCTAGCACACCTGCTGACTTCAAATGGATCAGAAATTATACATTGAGTCGTCATTGGTGACGTCTACTAAACCAGAAGAGGAACGTGTGCCAACAAAGACGCCTTGAGTTTAGATAATCACAGCGGTGCCCTTCTTAGTCATTCTAATTGCACAAAGCGCCTTCGCTTGGGGCTTTTGGACGATGCTCAAACAAATCCCCTCGTACATGAAGAGTATACTAAAACAAGATATCAAAAGCAATGCACTCATGTCGGCGCTACCGTATCTCGTTAATATGTTCTTAACTTTCGTTTTCTGCGGCCTAAATGACTTCCTTATCAAACACAATTACATAAACATACGCACAAGTCGTAAACTTTTCAATACCATCGGTTTCTGGGAACCGGTATTGCCACTCATATTCCTGGGTTATCTGCGCGAAGACCAAAGTAATTTGGCCGTTGGCTCACTTGTCATATTGATCGGTGTAAATTCGGCTGCTTATTTGGGCTTCTTGACCAATCACATTGATTTGTCGCCAAACTTTGCTGGCATACTAATGGGTGTGGCTAATTGTGTGGCGAACTACATGGGCGTGGTAGCACCCTTACTGGTGGGCTTCATCGTCACGGATTCGGTAAGCAATACTTTATATATACTATATACATATATATTTCGAACATGTGGTGTTTTTGTAATTTTAGAAAAACGCTAATCAATGGCCTTATATTCAGTATAACCGCTGCCTTTTACTTTGTGGAGAAAGCAGTATACTAAGCCAAGTATTACGTATTTATTATATATTTCTAGTATAATATTTTGCGAAATATTTGCTGGATTTATGCACTGTAAAGTGCTGATGTCATTAGTTAATTGTAGTGTTATAAGTCTTGACTAAGTTGACTCTCATAGCTTTTAGAAAGTTATGAAATATTGTGTTAAGCTACAAATCTCAAAGAGTATTAAAAATATATATAAATTTATTTTTGTTTTGTCATTAGTCTTTTGACCTTCTTTAATTACTTGCATTAATTACAGCGTGATTAGTGAAAAATATTTTGAAATCAGCAGAGTGATTTATGTGCTTGATTTATGAAGTAGATGTCGATGTAAATTTATTACGGAGTAATTCTGCTAATTACTAGCAATTCTATTTGCATTTATTGCGGTAGGAAGTGTTAATATTTTGCACGGAAATGAATTAGCCTAAATCACTGTGGGAAAATAGTGAAAGCTCGATGTAAAAAAAAATATCTTATTGGCGTTTCAGACAACCTCTTAATGGAGTCAATTAAGAAGTTTGGCTGAGTAGGCAATTTGTTAATTGACTAAATTAGGCGTGGTTTGAAACAACGATTGTATTAATATCAAATTGCGAACGTTATAGCAGAAATGGTACGTAACTACTTATTCGTCATGGGTTTGAAACACGGCTAAGCAAGAGCAAAAGTAATAGAAGTTGTTTGGAGCAACCGGAAATCTATTATATTTATATTTATATTCATTCAGAGTATGCATTCTTTCATATCAAGTCTTCAGTAAGGATATACAAGTAAATCATTGTAGAATTGAAGAATGAAGCATCGATATCGGTTAGCGAAACATTTTTATAGGGTCCACCATATACATATATTAGAAAGCTAATAATTCTTGAAAAATTCAATAAGTTCGATATTCTATAGTATTAGCCACAGAAAGGTGTATAATTTTTCCCTTTTTCATATATTTGTCGAAAAATTTTAAATGGACGAGAGCATAATTTGCAAAATTGTGAAATGGTAAATTGATTTTACAGATTATTCATTTCATTTCCGAGATGAAATTTTTAACTACGTTGTTGAAGTGGATAATGTATGTAAATCCGTCCCCTTTTTGTTTTTGTTGTAATTTATTTTTAAATTGCTTTCTGAGGTCATCACGTATGATTCTAGCGGTATTATAGCTAAAATTAGCGCCATCTTCAGAAGATCGAACTTCTTTGCAGTTAATTGTATTAATCCCTATCAACATACGGTCATATCTACAACCTTTGAGGGTGTCTTAACAGTATACGTATGGGATAAGTATGATATTAAAATAATAGGGCTCATCAGTCACGCCCCTTATTAAGATATTAGGTGTGAAATCCTCACGTAAAAACACTGGTAAGCACGCATGTAGATATGATAAAATATTATCTCACAAGCAAGGCGTCATAAATAATAGAAAATCCCTGCATTCTTAAAGCACTCTTGCGTCTGTTATGAAACACAAAGTATTTGCCTATAAATGAATAAATAATGATATGGCAAACTGTAAATACTAAGAGTTCCTGTATAAGCTATGTATATAGTTGGATGTGAAGTGGGTTGTTCGTAACTTCATAGATTTATAAAAATTGAAGAGCACTTGTAAATGAAAAAAATATATAAAAACACAGTGAAAAAAATTAATTTTGATTGTTCAATAATGCAATGATTAATTGAAAGCTGCAACAAAGAAAAAGCTTTAATACAATCGAATTTTTATTAGGTTTTAATCCCAAATATTAATTAATTTTAAAATTGTCTCATAAAAGCAAATAATAAATGTGTCAACAGAATTTTAAAAAATATTTAATGTACATCTTTATTAAAATAAAATGACAATTTTTTTATTTTGATGAACTACCCTAACTCTACTACTAGAATCCGTTCTTAGCTGGCTCTGAAAATATCTTACATTGTTAGATGTTTCTCACACCTCGAACAGTCAACTTGTTTTCTTACGGTGACAGTATTAATCCAATTATTAGTGCTTTGTGAAGTTTTAGCTCAGTGCTCTTACATTGGTGTAATAAGAATTGAATATAAAATGGAAAATAAGGTGATAGATAATACAAAATATAAAGGTTTGTAAAAATATTTCATAAATACATATATTTACCCGAAAAAAATAATAAAGTTTTATCATAGAAGTAATGAGACTCACGATATATAATATATAAAAAATACATAATTAATAAAAGAAATCATATTATACATATTCAATGATTGAATATTTGAAAATCAAAAATCGAAAGAAAAAAATTATTTAGTTATAAAAATATTTTCTTTGAATTTTAGCACCGCTCTTTGGCGCTCGTCATGTACAGTGTATTCTCATATTTCTGGGGCTGTCTGCTGCGATTACGCAGCGTGTAAATCTCTCGGTAGCGATAGTGGCAATGATGGATAAAAATTCGACAAACCCCGATTTTGAGGTGAAAAAACAACAACAAAATTTAAATAAAATAACTTCCCGTTATTGTAACTTTTTTCCCCAGGAATACGAATGGTCCGAGAAAACAAAATCTTACCTACTCAGCAGTTTCTTTTGGGGTTATTTTGTAACACAAATACCAGGTAGTCAGTTGGCGCACAAATTTGGTGGTAAAATAATGCTCCTCAGCAGTGTAGCACTGAGTGGCCTCTTGGCTTTACTCACACCGCTGAGTGTGCGTTTGGGTGACTGGCAACTGCTCTGTGCGTTACGTTTGTGTCAAGGTCTCATACAGGCTAGCACCTTTTCAGCGATACATACGTTGCTCTCGAAATGGGTACCTGCCGAGGAGCGTGGCTCTCTTGGCACCTTTTGCTACACTGGTGTGCCTTTTGGTAGCATATTGATCATGTTGGTTAGCGGTTGGATCGCCTCCTCTTCATTCGGTTGGCCTGGTATATTTTATTTCTCCGGCTTGTACAGCATAATTTGGGGCTTAGTCTGGTATTTGGTGGGCGCAAGCGCACCCAGCGATTGTAAATGGATGAGTGCGGAGGAACGTTTGTTTATCGAAGCGGCGCTGGTGACATCGGTGAAACCGGAACATGAGAAAACGCCCACAAAAACACCTTGGTTGAAGATACTCACATCTGTGCCTTTCTGAGTACTTTTGGTGGCGCAGAGCACTTACGCTTGGGGCTTTTGGACAATGCTAACGCAAATACCGTCGTATATGAAGAGCATATTGGGACAGGATATCAAGAGCAATGCACTTATGTCTGCAACACCTTACCTGGCTAATGTGCTCTTGACATTTGTATTTTGTGTCTTAGCCGATTTTCTTATCAAGCGTGGCTACACGAGCGTCAATACCAGTCGTAAGCTATTCAACACAATCGGTTTCTGGGTGCCTGTAGTGCCGATCATATTACTAGGTTATATGCGCGCTGATCAGAGTGAGTTGGCACTAGCGTTGCTTATTATTGCTGTTGGTGTGAATACGGCCGGTTCTTTGGGTTTCCTCACCAATCATATTGATCTATCACCCAATTTTGCTGGTATCCTTATGGGCGTAGCTAATTGTGCGGCAAATGTAATGAGCTTATTGGCACCATTAACGGTGGGCTTCATCGTCACAGATGCGGTTCGTATATTTTAATAGATGTTATACTATTGTAACTACTACTAACTGCTTTAACTACAGAAAAATGTACACCAGTGGCGTATCGTGTTCTACATCGCCAGTGGCATGTATTTCATCGGCAATTTATTGTTCATCTTGTTTGGCCAAACGAAAATCCAAGCCTGGAACTATCCCAAGCCAAGATGGGACGAACGCGATCATATACGATTCGAAACCATCAAAGGGGAAAATGAGAAAGTGTGAAAATTCCTGCTTAGTTTTTTATTCGAAATGATGCATTTATTGTAAATTCTATTAAATTTAGAGTATTTTTATATTCTCACAACATATTGCACAGTGTAAATTTTTTAATGTGTTCACGAATGTGTAATGTTATCTAAGGATTGTCAATTATCCGCGTAGACTTTATAAATCCCAACAGGAAAAAGTCTAATGTTGTGGGATCACACGATCTTGGTGGTCAGTCGATCGGCCCAAAATGTGAAGTCTATTGATTGATGCGATATGTGGGAAGTGGCGCCGTCTTACTGAAATAAAATGTCGTCGAGATCACGAACTTCAATTTCAGGCATCAAATAGTCGGCTATCATGGCGCGTTAACGATAGATGATTATGTTCTCCCCACGGTGTACACCCTCAGCTACGAAAGGCCATTGAAAAAAGTATCTCTACTTAGATCAGCCGTTATAAAAATTTTCGTATGTATTGATTGATTATCTAGCCTTCGGAGACGGCATAAAACTAAACAATGTAGATTAAAAGAAGCTGAACAGACAATAACCGCATAAAGTGATCATTTGATTTTTTTTATAAACACATCGTTGATAAAGATGAGATTATAAGTCATAAGTAATTGCCGTTAACGGTTAATGCACATCTGCACTATCTACAACCATTAAAAGTGTCTTAATGCTATACGTAGAAAGTATATTTTCTTAATTATCTGCAATCATATCATATACAATAATAAACCAACAAGTTCATTTAGTATTCTTGAGTAATTTATGGAACGTACAGTATTTGCATTATTATCTGATTATTATCTGGTAAATTTTAAGAACTAACTGTAGGAACTGTAGACACATAAACTCATATTTGCATATGAACATGTCAGTTGAAGTTGTTCGAAAGAATTTAAATTAGCGAAAATTAAAGGTGTACTTATGAGGAATACCAGAATAAAAGTTCATTATAATTTTACAAACTTCTATTAGAACTTGAAGTTTGTTTTTAGGAAGAACGAATAACTAACCATTTTCTTAGTAATATAAAAGTGTACAATAGAGAAATCGACTTGAAGTGATCTTTGAACCACCCTAACACTAACAACACCGTTATGCTATATATTAACTTCAAAAAAATTACACCGCTAGATGTTTTCCACATCTCGATCAGTCAACTTGTTTTCTTACAGTGACCGTGTCAGTTCAATAATTAGTGCTTTGTGAAGCTTCAGTTCTTTTCTCACATTGTATTAACTACTCGATAAAAAATGGAAAATAATCGTATAAGAGATAGTGAACATAAAGGTTTGTAAAAGTAAATAGCATAAAGCTTACTTTTTTGTAAAAAAATTTAGAACTTTCGAGAGAAAAATTATTTAATAAAAATCTCTATTCATTAAAGCAAAGAAGTCCAAAAGAAAAATATCGATGCATTCAAAGAAATCGTGTTATGCATTTAAGTCAATATTGAAAATCAAAATTCTTTCCTAAAAAACATTTCTATAAATTTTAGCTCCGCTTTACGGCGCTCGCCATGTACAGTGTACTCTGATATTTCTGGGACTGTCTGTTGCAGTAATACAGCGTGTAAATCTCTTGGTGGCGATCGTGGCAATGACGGATAAGAATTCGACAAACCTCGATTTTGAAGTGAGAAAATAACAGAATCTCCGCAGGAATACGAATGGTCAGAGCAGACAAAATCTTACCTGCTGAGCAGTTTTTATTGGGGTTATTTCGTTACACAAATACCGGGCAGTCAGTTGGCGCATAGATTTGGTGGTAAAATAACACTTCTCTGCAGTGTAACTTTGAGTACAATTTTGGCTTTACTCACACCGCTGAGCGTGTGTTTGGGCGACTGGAAGCTGCTCTGTGCGCTACGAGTGTGTCAAGGTCTTATACAGGGCACCATCTATCCATCAATATGTACGCTACTCTCGACATGGGCGCCATCTAAGGAGCGCGGTTCAATTGGTAATTTTTGTTACGCTGGTGTGCCTTTTGGTAGCTCAGTGATTATGTTGGTTAGTGGTTGGATTGCCATATTTTCTTTGGGTTGGCCGGGTATATTTTATTTCTCCGGCTTACTCAGCATTATTTGGGGTTTGATTTGGTACTTGATAGGCGCCAGCGAGTGCAAATGGATGAGTGAAGAGGAGCGTATGTTCATTGAAGCCACACTGGTAACATCGGCTACCACCAAATCATGAGCATGAGCATGCTCCCACAAAAACACCTTGGTTAAAGATATTCACATCTGTGCCTTTTTGCGTGCTATTGGTGGCACAGTGCTCTTTCAATTGGGGTTTTGTGACAATACAAATGGAAATACCTGCGTATATGAAAAGCGTACTGGGACAGGATATCGAGAGCAATGCACTCATGTCTTCCGCACCTTATTTGGCCAATATGTTATTGACATTTGTATTTTGCCTTTTAGCCAATTTTCTGATTAAGCGTAGCTACACGAATGTCAATGCCAATCGTAAGCTGTTCAGCACTATATACATCGCCAGTGGCATGTATTTCATTGGCAATTTAGTGTTCATCTTGTTTGGTGAGACGAAAATCCAAGCCTGGAACTCAGTGGAACGAGCGCCACCACATTCTGTTCGCGATCATCAAAATTAAGAATGATAAAGTCTGAATTTTTCCCATATTTTACTTATATAATATGGGCAGTATTTGTAAATTCTCGTTATATGTTGTAAATAGTAATAGATGTTGTAATTGTAAATAGATAAAGTGTTATTTCGCTAAAGATAAACATCAGTAGTACTTTAGTTTATTAGAGGATACGGTAGGTCCGAATGTATATTGAAAAAAAATTTACATATCAGGAGTAGTAACTCAACTAATTTCAACCGCTGTATTTTTATGCGCCGCACTATATCTAAATCGCCGAAGAGCTCATACAGCTCGTCATTCCAACGAATCCCGCAGTCGTCTACGCGTAGCGGGCCATAAATCATTCGGAGGACGATCCTAAGGAGGTCTCTTCTTTATCGGTCCATGCTTCCGCGCCATACATCAGAACGGGTATGTTGAGTGACTTAGAGAGCGTTACTTTGGTTTTGCGAGAGAGGACTCTGCTTTTCCATTGCCTACAGTGTCCGTGATAGCACCTTTTGGCAAGAGTGATCCTCCAATTGATTTCGTGTCTGTCGTCGTTGTTTGAGTTTATGGTGGAACCTAGATAAACGAAGTGTTAACTGAAGAAGAAGTTATTCGAAACATAGCTAAATATGAAAAATTCAAAGTTATGGAAGACGTTTGTTTAAGAACTGTTAATATAAAACATAATTGTGTGACTATTATGGGTGTCTTAAAATATACTTTCTTAATTATCTGCAATCATATCATAAACAAAAGTATACCAAAGAATTCGTTTAGTACTCTCATTTCATTAAATTATTATTATATGACAAATTGTAAAATCGTTCCTACAGAAGTTAGATAGAAAGGCAATGAAATTAGCAGAAGGTACACAACTTAAAAAAAAAAGCTTATACTATTAGATGTTTTCCACATCTCGATCAGTCAACACAATTTTAAGTGCTTCGTGTAGTTTCATTTCTTTTCTAACGGTGTGCCAACAACTCGATAAAAATGGAAAATACAGAGATAGGTGATAATGAATATAAATGTTTGTATTAAGAAATAAATAGCAAGAAGCTAACTTTTTTTTTAAACTTGCTTTACTAAATATATCCTTTAACTGTAGCACCGCTCTTCGGCGCTCGACATGTACAGTGTATTCTAATATTCCTGGGACTGTCCGCTGCGTACATACAGAGAGTAAATCTCTCCGTAGCAATAGTAGCAATGATGGATAGGAATTCGACAAATCCCGACTTTGAGGTGAGAAAACAATAAAAAATTAGAAACATAATAACTTGCCACAATTGTAACTCTTTACCGAAGGAATACCAATGGTCTGAAGAGACCAAATCTTACCTCCTCAGCAGTTTCTTTTGGGGCTATTGCATAACACAAATACCGGGCAGCCAGTTGGCGCACCGATTTGGTGGTAAAATAACACTTCTCTGCAGTGTAACTTTGAGTGCAATTTTGGCTTTACTCACACCGTTGAGCGTGTGTTTGGGCGACTGGATGTTGTTTTGTGCGCTACGTTTTTGTCAAGGTCTCACACAGGGTAGCACATACCCATCGATACATACGTTGCTCTCGAAATGGGCACCAGTCGAGGAACGCGGCACACTTTGTACGTTTTGCTACACTGGCGTGTACTTTGGTACCTTAGTGAGCATGTTGGTCAACAGTTGGATTGCCATATCCCCCTTGGGTTGGCCAGGTATATTTTATTTCTCCGGCTTATTCAGCTTAATTTGGGGTTTGAGTTGGTACTTGGTTGGCGCAAACGCACCCAGCGAGTGTAAATGGATGAGTGAAGAGGAGCGTATATTCATTGAAGCCACACTGGTAACATCAGCTAAACGGGAGCTTGAGCAAGAGCATGCTCCCACAAAAACACCTTGGTTGAAGATACTCACATCGCTGCCTTTCTGGGTGCTATTGGTGGCACAGTGCACCACCTGTTGGGGATTTATTATAATAATGACAGGAATACCTTTGTACATGAAAGGCATACTGGGACAGGATATTAAGAGCAATACACTTATGTCTTCCGCACCTTATCTGTCTTGTATATTCTTGACATTTGTAGTTTGTGGTTTAGCGAATTTTCTAAATAAACGTGGCTATACGAGCGTCAATACCAGTCGTAAGTTGCTCAACACTATCGGTTTATGGGTGCCCGTAGTGCCGATCATATTACTCGGTTATATGCGCTCCGATCAGAGTGAATTGGCACTGGCATTGCTTATTATTGCTGTTGGTATGAGTGCCGCCTGCAATTTGGGGTTTCTTACCAATCATATTGATTTATCACCCAATTTTGCTGGTATCCTCTTGGGCATAGCGAATTTTTTAACGGGTATTATAAACTTTTTAGCAACTCTAACGGTGGGTTTCATCATCACAGACGAGGTTCGTATTCTTATAAAAATTCTAATAAATCCCCAATCTAAAATCATTATTCATTACCTCACTTCTTCCTCTTTATAGAAAAATGTACATCAGTGGCGTATCGTCTTTTACATTACCGGCGGCATGTACTTCTTTGGAAATTTATTGTTCATCCTGTTTGGCCAGACCAAAATCCAAGCCTGGAACTCAGTAAGGCGATCACCATATGCGATGCGCAATTATCAGAGTGAAGAATGAAACACTATACACTATTTTTATACATTCACAATATGTTGCGCTGTTTTAATTTGGTTAGAGACATTATGCAATATACGCCCGAACTATGTACACAGTTTACTTAGAATTACTATTTTGAGCTTTCTAACGGTTTGTCTTCAACTAATGCCAAAGCGTCCAAAACTCCTTCATTATATTTCTTTAAACTATTTTATTTCGATGGGTAACTGTTGAAAGCTTTTGCCTGATAGAGCTCTTGTGCGCACAAAAGAAACCCTGAGCTCCGTGGCATAAAATTACAAATTAGATATACCGTTATCTTGCTAAAGGAACACGCCAGTATTGCTTTATTATACTAACGCAACAAAGTTGCTGTAAGAGTATTTTGCTCACATAATGTTCGATATATAGGTTTTTGGTTTGCGTCATTTTGTGGGCGTGGTAATGGTTCGATTTTGCCCATTTTCGAAAGCAACCTCCTCAGGGTGCCAAGGAAGTTTAAGATATCTTAAAATCGGGTCATAACTTTTCCTAGATTTGTAGCCCTACAATGAGTAAAATCGGTTCAGGAATAACCACAGCTCGCTTATGTTATATATGATGATTTTCCTTATTCTATTTTACTTTATGCCTAATATATGTGTTGAATTGTGTTACCTTTATAAAATTACATCAATAAATTGCGAGAGTATAAAATATTCGGTTGCACCCGAACGTAGCCTCTACTTACTTGGAATACGTATTTTTTTTTGCAATCCGTACATATGTACAATAGTAGTAAATGGCTATTCCCATCACACTTCCCACATGACCATTTAGTCATTCCAACTGATGTTTCTTCTTCCGAAAGTACTGTAATTGTATCCATCTATTCCTAAAAAACTTGATTTCTTCCAAAAAGGCGGCATATTTAGCATCCATCAATCAGACACCAAAGGTAATCGTGTGCCTCTTCGGGTATCGGGAAGTAAATAAATAAAAATGTATATAAATCTACATTTTATAGTTCTTAGAAAAATTGTAAGTTTTAATGAAAATTTCTATAATTCGAAGTCTCTCTATATCGAAGTTATTTTGTGGATTATGGAGATTCGAATTAGGGAAGTTCAACTGTATTTTCAAATATGTAGCATTCTTTATTACCCTCTGAACATTAGATAAGCTCGTCTTAACGCCACCATTTGTCCTGATGTTAATGGTCGAATCATAGAAATTGTAAGCTTCTGTCAAAATTGCTCGATTATAAGCATCTGAAATACCAAATTTTTAACAAGAAATGGCATGTAACCGTTTTTTATACTCTCGGAACAAAGTTGCTTAAGAGAGTATTATAGTTTTGTTCACATAACGGTTGTTTGTAACACCCAAAACTAAACGAGTTACATATAGGGTTAGATATACCAAAGTGATCAGGGTGAAGAGTGGAGTTCAAATCCGGATGTATGTCTGTACGGCCGTCCGTCCGTCTTTGCAAGCTGTAACTTGAGTAAAAATTAAGATATTTTGATAAAACTTGGCACACTTGTTTCTTGGCACCATAGGTCCACAAAATGGCAAAAACCGAAAAAATATAAAGTGTCATAACTAAGTCATAAATAAAGTTATAAAAGTAACAAAGGATCGAACTAGGAAGGGGTATATCCGGATGTAATTTTTTTGGGGAAGTAGGCGTGGACCCGACCCTACTAAGTTTTTTGTACATATCTCGTAAACTAGTTGAGCTATGTCAACCAAACTTTCTAGAATCGTTTCTTTAGGTACTACCTTATACAGTCCAAAAATGTAGGAAATCGGATTATAACCACACCCACCTCCCATGCAAAGGTTATGTTGGAAACTACTAAAAATGCAGTAAGGTAAAACACCAGAAATCTAAAATTTCATTATAAAGAAGGTACAGAAGGACTCCACCCAAATTGGTATACAAAATTTTAAATGGGTGTTGCTCCGCCCACTTATGGGTCAAAAACCATATCTCCGAAACTACTCGACCAATATTAATGAAATTTGGTTTGTAATATTTTCATTGCATCCCAATGATATAATATGAAAATATGCCAAATCGGTTCACAAACACGCCCTTTGAAGTCGATCTGAATATCTTTACAATATATAAAGTAAGCACAAAAGAAGATATCGGAACAGAACTTTGCGCAAATACTACATTTATAGTGTGGCAGCCTCTTTCTAAAAATCGCCGAAATCGGACCATAGGTTTTCAATAAATCGTACATGAGGACAATCGATGCTTCTAACCTAAAATTAGGGTTTCCAACTTTCAATGCAATTTATATAATATATATGACGAATATGTGGGTCAAATTGTGTATTATATAATATAAATAAAGTTAAATAAATAAATTGCGAGAGTATAAAATGTTCTTTCACAACCGAACTTAGTTCTTCCTTACTTGTTCTATATTGCAGTTACTTAAAGCTATTCATAAATTTCGATTATTGCTTTTTCTTCGACCGATAGCGATTTCCTTTTACCCATATTAAACCAACTACAGCACTAGAGCAGTACAAATCATTTGTTCTTCGAACTCTGAAATATGATACAAATTGACGTGACATTCTTATCGTATGGCCACTTAACCAGAGACCCTTCATACAACGGAATGGTTTGTAACATAACTACCCATCCGTTATGGGTTCGAAACACGGCTAAGCAGGCTCCAAAGCTATAGAAGTGATTTGGTTACGGAAACTGCTGGTGTAAAAAATAATTATGTGACTTTATGGGTGTCTTAAAATATATTTTCTTAATTATCTGCAATCATATCATAAACAAAAGTATACCAAAGAGTTCGTTTAGCACTCTTGAGTAATTTATGTATGAAACGTAAGGTTTTTGCTCATTTAAATAAATTATTATTATAAGGCAAATTGTAAAATTCAATTGTTCCTACAGATGTTAGATAGAAAGGTATAGAAATTAGCAGAAGGTACATAACTTAAAAAAAAGTTAATACTATTAGATGTTTTCCACATCTCGATCAGTGAACACAATTTTCTGTGCTTCGTGTAGTTTCATTTCTTTTCTAACGGTGTGCCAACAACACGATAAAATGGAAAATACACAGATAGGTGATAATGAATATAAATGTTTGTATTAAGAAATAAATAGCAAGAAGCTAACGTTTTTTAAAATTTGCTTTAATAAAAATATCCTTTAACTGTAGCACCGCTCTTCGGCGCTCGACATGTACAGTGTATCCTAATATTTCTGGGACTGTCAGTTGGGTACGCACAGCGAGTAAATCTCTCCGTAGCAATAGTAGCAATGATGGATAGGAATTCGACAAATCCCGACTTTGAGGTGAGAAAACAACAAATAACATTTTAAAAATATAATAACTTTAAACAACAAATAACATTTTAAAAATATAATAACTTTAAACTATTGTAA
This sequence comes from Zeugodacus cucurbitae, assembly GCF_028554725.1. Lineage (NCBI taxonomy): Eukaryota > Metazoa > Arthropoda > Insecta > Diptera > Tephritidae > Zeugodacus > Zeugodacus cucurbitae. The sequence goes on along the minus strand of NC_071671.1, from coordinate 64,135,762 downwards.
TTCTTACCGTAGGAGTATCAATGGTCGGAGGAGACAAAATCATATGTGCTTAGCAGTTTCTTTTGGGGCTATTGCATAACACAAATACCGGGCAGTCAGTTGGTTCACAGATTAGGTGGTAAAATAACACTACTTTGTAGTGTAGCATTGAGTGCAATCTTGGCTTTACTCACTCCGATGAGCGTGCACTTGGGCGACTGGAAGCTGCTCTGTGCGCTACGAGTGTGTCAAGGTCTCATACAGGGTAGCACATTCCCATCGATACATACGTTGCTCTCGAAATGGGTACCTGCCGAGGAGCGTGCCTCTCTTGGCGCCTTTTGCTACACCGGTGTGCCGTTTGGTACCTTATTGAGCATGCTGGTTAGTGGTTGGATTGCCACATCCTCCTTTGGATGGCCGGGTATATTTTATTTCTCCGGCATATTCAGCTTAATTTGGGGTTTGATCTGGTACTTGGTTGGCGCAAAAGCACCTAGCGAATGCAAATGGATGAGAATAGAGGAACGCATGTTCATTGAAACCGCGCTGGCAACATCGACCAAACCGGAACCTGAGCATGCAGCCACAAAAACACCTTGGTTGAAGATATTCACATCTGTACCTTTTTGGGTGCTATTGGTGGCACAGTGCTCTTTCAATTGGGGTTTGGTGACAATACAAATGGAAATACCTTCGTACATGAAAGGCGTACTTGGACAGGATATCGAGAGCAATGCACTCATGTCTGCCGTACCTTATCTGTTTAGTTTATTCTTGACATTTTTATTTTGTGTTTTAGCCGATTTTCTGATTAAACGTGGCTACACGAGCGTCAATACCAGTCGTAAGCTCTTCAACACTCTCGGTCTGTGGGTGCCCGTCGTACCGATCATACTGTTCGGTTATATGAGCGCCGATCAGAGTGAGTTGGCATTAGCGTTGCTTGTTATTGCTGTGGGTGTGAATTCGGCCAGCTATTTGGGTTTCCTCACTAATCATATCGATCTATCACCCAATTTTGCTGGTACCCTCATGGGCATAGCTAATTGTGCAACAAATATTATTAGCTTATTAGCACCACTGACGGTGGGCTTCATTGTCACAGATACGGTTCGTATGTTTATAAAAAATGATTATATATCTCCTACCTATTAACTTGAAATATTATTTCTTTTAACGCATTTTGATTACAGAAAAATGTTTACCAGTGGCGTGTGGTGTTCTACATTGTCGGTGGCATGTACTTTATTGGCAATTTATTGTTCATCTTATTTGGTGAAACGAAAATTCAATTCTGGAACTCAGTGGAACGAGCGACACCACATACTGAGCGAAACAATCAAAATGAAGAATGACGAATGGAACAGATATTTTCTAATTCTTGTATTTGTATAATATATATAGTAGTTGTTTACTCTCGAAATATGTTTTACAAAGTGTAAAAATTTTGTTGATCAAGATAAAGCGTTATTTCGCTAAAGACAAACGTCGTGGTAGTACTTTATTTTATAGTAAAGATTGTTTAGTAACAATCATGCATTTATATTGGTATGAGAAATGGATACAATTTTCAATTTCATCTGATCCGTGCAATATATACAGCAATATCTTCGAGCGATGAAGATATCAGAATACACCTGTAACAATTAGTGGTCCCGTTTGTCTAATAAATAATCAGATGACTTTTTTAACACACCACAACCCGAATGTAATATGACTGACTTTAAACCGAAAATACCATAAATCTCTCCGATATCTTAATGAAATATCATTACTTTGGTTGAGTATATTGCAGTATATTATAAGGTGGTAAAAATAATTTTTTTGCGACGTTTCTTACCACAGCATTAATGTAATTTTGCTATAAGTATATTGAGCAAAAGTATTTCCATAATTTATATGGATTCAAATGTATAGTACCAGCAAAGTCTCAGGTGTCCATCCTGGAGCTATTTCTTGACACGAAAACCTGTTTCTGGCGTTCCTAAGGGTGGTCCAAGGTTTGCTGAGGATTCGCACTTTCCTCTCATTTTCTATATGTTTGGGAAATTGTGACAGTTCATAAATGAAGCCAATATTTTGAGTCGAAGTTTTCGAGGAAAATGTGGAACTTCTACAACGGAAAATTGTTTCTCGATCGAGAATAGATATCACCGCTGCCTTTAAATTTATTACAAATTTGCTATTCATCCTGTTCGGTCAAGTCAAAATCCAGAAAAGGAATTAACCCAAAGTGTCTCACTAACAAATAGAACACGTCAAATTCGAGCCAGTTAATGACAAGAAAAATGTATACTAAAGCTCAGCATTACGTTTTTATATTAATATTATAATATTTGTACGGAATGTTTACCTGATTTATGCACTGTATGAAAGTATATTTTCTTAATTATCTGCAATTATATCATAAACAAAAGTATACCAAAGAGTTCGTTTAATACTCTTAGGTAATTTATGAAAACTAAAATATTTGCTCATTTCAATAAATTATTATTATATAGGAATTGCAAAAACTAATTGTTCCTAAAGAGGGTACATAGATAGGTACAGAACAAAAGCACAAGGTACATAACTCAAAAAAAAAGTTTACACAGTTAGATGTTTTCCACATCTCGATCAGTCAACTTCTTTTGGAGCGGTCTTTTTTAAATTATAAATTTAAAAATGGTTTATTTAATTGTAGCAACGCTCTTCGGCGCTCGTCATGTACAGTGTATTCCAATATATCTGGGACTGTCTGCTGCGTTCACGCAGTGAGTAATTCTCTCGATAGCGATCGTGGCAATGATGGATAAGAATTCAAACAAACCCTACTTTGAGGTGAGAATAAAATATTATTAGATTCTATAATTATTTGTCATAACAATATAATTTTTCCGAAGGCATACCAATGCTAGGAGAAGACAAAATCTTAACTGCGCAGCATTTTCTTTTGGAGCTATTGCATAACACAAATACCGGGTAGTCAGTTGGATCACAAATTTGGTGGTAAAATAATTCTTCTTTGTAGTGTAGCACTGACCGGACTCTTGGCTTTACTCACACCGCTGAGCTTGCGTTTGGGCAACGGGAAGCTGCTCTGCGCGCTACGAATGTGTCCAGGTCTCATATAGGGTAGTACCTACCCATTCATACATAATTCGCTATCGTAATGGGCGCCGACCACCCTTTTTGGTAGCTCACTGATCATGTTGGTTAGCAGTTGGATTGCCATATCCTCCATGGGTTGGCCGGGTATATTTTATTTCTTCGGCTTACTCGTTATAATATTGAGTTTGATCTCCCACAAAAACACCTTGATTGAAGATACTCACGTCTGTGCTTTTCTGGGTGCTATTGGTGGTACAGAGCACTTACGATAGGGGCTTTTGGACTATGTTAACGTCTTCGTACATGAAGAGCATTCTGGGACAGGATACCAAGAGCAATGCACTTATTGTCTTCCGCGCCTAATCTGTCTAGTTTATTCTTGACATTTGTATTTTACATTTTAGCCGATTTTCTAACTAAATGTGGCTACACGAGCGTCAATACCAGTCGTAAGCTGTTTAACACTATCGGGTGCCTGTAGTACCGATCATACTTCTCGGTTATATGCGCGCTGATCAAAGTGTCTTGGCACTAGCGCTGCTTATTTATTATGTAATTTGGGCTTCCTCACCAATCATATCGATCTGTCACCCAATTTTGCCGGTACCCTCATGGGCATAGCTAATTGTGCAACAAATATTATTAGCTTATTAGCACCACTGACGATGGGCTTCATTGTCACAGATATGGTTCGTATGCTTATAAAAAATGATTATATATCTCCTACCTATTAACTTGAAACATGACTTCTTTTAACGCATTTTGATTACAGAAAAATGTTCACCACTGGCTTGTGGTGTTCTACATTGTCGGTGGCATGTACTTCATTGGCAATTTAGTGTTCATCTTGTTAATCTGCGCTTCATCAGATTAACTATGAAATCCACTGGCTATTGAAATACCTCTGGTTTATTTATTTTTTGATTTAAAGAGACTTAGCCAACTTCTTTAATTTCGAAATTAATGGCGGCAATTAATGAATACATTTTCAATTAAATAAAACAATATTTTTGGGTTCCTACTTTTCAATATTTAGTAATTATCATTTCTATCATATATAATTTTTCCGCTAAAACTAAAAAAATATAGCAAAACTATATAACGGGATCTTGTTATCTCTACTACCTTAACCAGAGACTATTCATACAAAACAATAGTGTGTAACGTAACTATATATCCATTACGGGTTCTAACCTAACTTTTATAGGTGTCCTAAAACATACTTTCTTAATTATGTGCAATCATACCATAAAGAAAAGCAAACCAACGAGTTCATTCAGTACTCTTAGGACATTTGTGAAACGTAAAGTATTTGTTCATTTAAATAAATTTTATATGGCATATTGTAAAAACTAATACTTTCTACAGAAGATACATAAAATGTACAGAACTTAAACAAAATTTACATTATTAGATGTTTTCCACATCTCGATCAGTCAACTTGTTTTGGTGCGGTGATATAGTCAACCCAATTTCTGGTGCTTCGCGTAGTTTCACTCATTTCTAACGGTTGGCCAACAAGTCGATAAAAATGGAAAATACACGGATATTTGATAATGAACATAAAAGTTTGTATTGATAAAGAAATAGCTAACTTTTCTTTAAATTTGCATTGATAAAAATTTCCCTTAATTGCAGCACCTCTCTTCGGCGCTCGTCACGTACAGTGTTTCTTAATATTTCTGGGACTTTCTGTTGCGTTCACGCATCGAGTAAATCTCTCAGTAGCGATCGTGGCAATGATGGATAGGAATTCGACAAACCCCGACTTTGAGGTGAGAATACAATAAAAAATTAGAAACATAATAACTTGCCACAATTGTAACTCTTTACCGAAGGAATACCAATGGTCTGAAGAGACAAAATCTTACCTACTCAGCAGTTTCTTTTGGGGCTATTGCATAACGCAAATACCGGGCAGTCAGTTGGCGCACCGATTTGGTGGTAAAATAACGCTACTTTGTAGTGTAGCATTGAGTGCAATTTTGGCTTTACTCACACCGCTGAGCGTACGTTTGGGCGACTGGAAGCTGCTCTGTGCGTTACGAGTGTGTCAAGGTCTCATACAAGGTAGCATATACCCATCGATACATACGTTGCTCTCGAAATGGGCACCAGCAGAGGAGCGCGGCACACTTAGCAGCTTTTGCTACACTGGCTTGACTTTTGGTAGCTCACTGATCATGTTGGTTAGCGGTTGGATTGCCTCCTCTTCATTCGGTTGGCCAGGCATATTTTATTTCTCAGGTTTACTCGGCATGATTTGGAGTTTTGTCTGGTATTTGTTTGGCGCTAGCACACCCAGAGAGTGCAAATGGATTAGTGAAGATGAGTGTATGTTCATTGAAACAGCGCTGGCAGCATTGACGAAACCGGAGCATGAGAATACGCCCCCAAAAACTCCTTGGTTGAAGATACTCACATCTGTGCCTTTCTGGATACTTTTGGTGGCACAGAGTACTTATGGTTGGGGCTTTTGGACTATGCTAACACAAATACCTTCTTACATGAAGGGCGTACTTGGACGGGATATCGAGAGCAATGCACTCATGTCTTCCGCACCTTATCTTTTTAGTTTATTCTTGACATTTGTATTTTGTGTTTTAGCCGATTTTCTAATTAAACGTGGCTACACGAACGTCAATACCAGTCGTAAGCTGTTTAACACTATCGGTTTCTGGGTGCCCATAGTGCCGATCATACTACTCGGTTATATGCGTGCCGATCAAAGTGTGTTGGCACTAGCGTTACTTATTATTACTGTGGGTGTGAATACGGCCTGTAATTTGGGTTTCTTCACCAATCATATCGATCTATCACCCAATTTTGCTGGAATCCTTATGGGAATAGTTAATTGTGCAACCAATATTATGTGTTTACTAGCACCACTGACGGTGGGCTTCATCGTCACAGATGCGGTTCGTATACTTTTATATATGCTTATAAATCAGCCACCAATTAACTTTTTCATTGTGTCTTTTCACTCACTGCGATTGCAGAAAAATGTACTTCAGTGGCGCATCGTGTTCTACATTACCGGAGGCATGTACTTCATTGGCAATTTATTATTCATCTTGTTTGGTCAGACCAAAATCCAAGCCTGGAACTCATTGGAACGATCACCATCATAATCCGTTCGGAACCATTAAAATGAACAATGAGGAATTGTTGAATTTCTACTTATGTGTAGTATTTTTATACTTCCGCAACTTGTTGTATTTGAGTATAACAGTTTTGTTGACTGAACGGTTATTTGTAAGACATAAAATTCGTAGAGTTGAATAAAGCGTTATCTCGTTAAGAAAAAACGTCAGTTGTATTTAATTTTGTAGTAGATATGTGGTACGGTATATGTGATTTTTATTGGAACGAGAAATGGACAGAAAGGAAACTTTTCTGCTAATTTCAACAAAAAATTGGTATGCCGCCACGCCTTCTTTTCATATAGCAGAACTTTAAATTCCTTCTGATTCCTTCAACCGACAATATATATAGCAATCCTCGGTGAATATGTCCGAATAAAATTTTCTACGTCGTCGGATTATTTTTTATAGTCTCAAATCGTATAATATAGTTACGCAATAATTAGGGCTGACTTTTGACCGAAAATACCATAAATCTCTGCGATATCTTAAAGAGATTGGAAATCCTTTTTGTTGATTATATTTCAGTTTATCATACGATGGTAAAATTTAGAATTTTTAGAATTTTCTTTCCAAAGCATTCAGGCATTGAATATAGTGATTTTGATGTAATTATCGTGTACAAGCCGAATTAGATAAATTATATTGATAGTCTAGTAGCCTATTCTGGAGATATTTTTTTAAACGAAAATCTGTTTTTGGCGTACCTAAGAGTGGTCCAAGGTTTGCTGAAGAGTCGTACTTTCTTCTCAATTCACACGTTGCTCTCAAGGTGGATGCCGACCGAGGGACGTAGATCGATTGGCACATTTTATCTCAATGGTGGTGCTATAGCGTCCTCCTCACTAGGTTACCGGGTCATTTTCTATATTTCTGTTTTTAGCTGAGTGTGATTTGTTGTCAGTGAACTCCTTCTAAACGGCTGAACTGATTTTAAGCATTTTTTTGTGTGTTTTCAGGTGCATTCGAGTATGGTTTATTTTTACACTTCGCTCCAATTTAACTTGCTTATATAATCAATTTTAAATGTATGGAATATTGTTGGTTTTAGAATGTATTATACTGGATTCGGCAGACTGCTGTAGGTCGTAGTATCGAATGTTCCAATGTATTTAATGTGGTCTGCCACCACATAATTTACGAAATTGTGTCTCGAGACCGTTCATAAACTGAAGCGACTATTTCAGGTCGAAGTTTTCGAGGTAAACGTGGAACTTCTACAACGGTAAATTGTTTATCAATCGCGATTTTTGCTATCCATCCTGTTCGGTTAAACCAAAATCCAGAAATGTAGTTATCCCAAGGATTCGCAGCAATGTGATGTGTTCTATTATCAAATTCGAGCCAGTCAATGTCGAAAAAAATGTAAACTAAAGCTCAGCATAACGTATTATAATATTTGTACGAAATGTTTGCCTGATTTATGCACTATATCAAAGTAGATTTTCTTAATTATGTGCAATCATATCATAAACAAGAGTATACCAAAGAGTTTGTTTAGTATTCTTGGCTAATTTATTTGACGTAAAATATTTGTTCATTTCATTAAATTATTATTATAAGGCAAATTGTAAAATTGAATCTTTCCTACAGAAGTTTGATAGAAAGGTATAGAAATTAGCAGAAGGCACATAACTTAAAAAGAATTTACACTATTAGATGTTTTTCACATCTCGAGCAGTTAACTTGTTTTGGTGCGGTGACAGAGTCAACCCATTTTTTGGTGCTTCGTATAGTCTCACCTTTTTCTAATGGTGTGCCTATAACTTGATAAAAATGGAAACTACACAGATAGATGATAATGAACATAAATGTTTGTAATAAGAAATAAATAGCACAAAATATATATATACTTTTTTAATTTCTTTTAATAAAAATTTCTTTTAACTGCAGCGCCGCTCTTCGGCGCTCGTCATGTACAGTGTATTCTAATATTTGCGGGAATGTCTGCTGCCTTCACGCAGCGAATAAATCTATCGGTAGCGATAGTGGCAATGATGGATAAGAATTCGACCAATCCCGACTTTGAGGTGAGGAAATAGCAAAAACAAATAAACATAATAACTTGCCATAATTGTTACCTTTTACCGCAGGAATACCAATGGTCGGAGAAGACAAAATCTTACCTGCTGAGCAGTTTTTATTGGGGCTATTGTGTAACACAAATACCGGGCAGTCAATTGGCCCACAGATTTGGTGGTAAAATAACACTACTTTGTAGTGTAGTATTGAGTGCAATCTTGGCTTTACTAACACCGCTGAGCGTGCGTTTGGGCGACTGGCAACTGTTCTGTGCGCTAAGAGTGTGTCAAGGTCTCATACAAGGTAGCACTTTCCCTTCGGGACATACGTTGCTCTCGAAATGGGTACCAGCCGAGGAACGCAGCACACTTGGCACCTTTTGCTACACTGGCGTGTATTTTGGTAATTTGTTGATGATGTTGGTCAGCGGTTGGATTGCCACATCCTCCTTTGGATGGCCTGGTATATTTTATTTCTCCGGCATATTCAGCTTAATTTGGGGTTTGATCTGGTACTTGGTTGGCGCAAGAGCACCCAGCGAGTGCAAATGGATGAGAGAAGGGGAACGTATGTTCATTGAAACCGCGCTGGCAACATCGACCAAACCGGAGCATGAGCATGCTCTCACAAAAACACCTTGGTTGAAGATACTCACATCTGTACCTTTTTGGGTGCTATTGGTGGCACAGTGTACCACCAGTTGGGGATTTATGATAATAATGACAGAAATACCTTCGTATATGAAAGGCGTACTGGGACAGGATATCGAGAGCAATGCACTTATGTCGTCGGTACCTTATCTGTCATGTTTATTCTTCACAATTGTTTTTTGTATTTTAGCCGATTTTCTGATGAAACGTGGCTACACGAGCGTCAATACCAGTCGTAAGCTGTTCAACACTATCGGTTTCTGGGTGCCCGTCGTACCGATCATACTACTCGGCTATATGCACGCCGATCAGAGTGAATTGGCACTGGCATTGCTTATTATTGCTGTTGGTGTGAGTACGGGGTGTAATTTGGGTTTTCTTACCAATCATATTGATTTATCACCCAATTTCGCTGGTATCCTCATGGGCATAGCGAATTTTGCAACGGGTATTATAAACTTTTTAGCACCTCTAACGGTGGGTTTCATCATCACAGATGCGGTTCGTATACTTATAAATATTCTAATTAAGCCCTGATCTAAAATCATTATTCATTACCTCACTTCTACCTCTTTATAGAAAAATGTACTTCAGTGGCGTATCGTCTTCTACATTACCGGCGGTATGTACTTCTTCGGCAATTTATTGTTCATTCTGTTTGGTCAGACCGAAATCCAAGCCTGGAACTCAGTAAGGCGATCACCATATGCGATGCGCAACTATCAGAGTGAAGAATGAATGAATGATTTTTTTTTTTAATAATTATTTTTTTAATTATATTATATGAACACTATTTTTATACAATCACAACATATTGCGCTGTTTTAATTTGTTTAGGGACATTATGAAATACACGCCCGAACTATGTGCACAATTTGCTTAGAATTACTATTTTGAGCTTTCTAACGGTTTGTCTTCAACTAATGCCAAAGCGTCCAAAAATCCTTCATTATACATATACATATTTCAACAACTTATATAGTTCCAATTCCACTTTCAGCATAGACTCGCACACCATAACACAAACAATATCAATAAACAAATCAATAAAAGGCCTCAATATTTTAACGGCTTCCAAACGATTAGTTCTATTTATTGTCTTCCAGCGTTTCACCACGGAAATGAGTTTTACGCAAGTGTCGACGAATAGTCGTAGACAGTGGTTTATTGATGCTGTGTGATATCTCTGTTACCAATTTGGATATGCTAATCTTGGAGTTCATCTATACTTTTCGAACCATGTTGCGTTAATTTAAAGCCCGAAATACTTACTTCGACCTCTTCCCAAATGTTTTTTTAACCTCTTCCCGAACTGTTTGAAGCTTCATAGCTCATAATATTCGGGACGTTCATAATATTATGTACCCATATAAACAGTTTGGCGGAAATAATTTCCTTCACCACAGAGTTTAATAACTAATTCGCAAACTTTTACTTGTCATAAAAAAAACAATCAGAAATATGACTGAAACCTATGTCATTTTTGGAATTTAATTTCTGAAATTAGTAGGTGTACACTCAATTTAGTGTGTTGAAGATGTTCGAAATGCTAATGGTTTTTGTTTTTAAGAAACATATTTTTAAACCAGCAAAATCTATGTTGTTGACGTCGAATCAAATATTCTTCCAAGCTATATTTTCTTAATTGTCTTAACGACGGTTCAAATAACGCTCTAATTTATGTAGTTGGTTTCTATAATATTGTCGATCATTTACTAATTGACAAAATTAGGAGGTCTCTGAAACATATTCATTATGGGCTTGAAAGGATGCAATGTTAATAAAGTCGTTTGATTACGGAAAATCGCTAGTATAAACAAAAAAGAAGAGCTATATTCGGGTGTAACCGAACATTATATACTCTCGTAATACTCGGTATAAAGTCCACTAGAATAACGAAAATCATTATATATAGTATATAGGAGGTGAGCTAATTTCTGGACCAATTTTACTCATTTTCACCACCAAATTACATTATATCCGATATAATACACTCACTTAATTTTTCTAATTTCACATATTAACTAATATATACGGTGTTTGAAAACACTAATATTAGGTATATAGGAGTTATAACCCAATTTTAAGCACTAGTACAAGAAAAAGATCCCCTCTGAATTACTTTAAAATATCTAAGAGATTTACGTATATTTTCCGTGGAAAATTACTCTTATTACTGAATTCTTCAAGTTCGATATCTGTGGCTATGAAAATTTGTGGTCAGATTTCAACAATTTTGAAATGAGTGAAAATATATTGCTTATGTAAAGTTTTGCTCCATTACCTTCACAGGTTCTGGAGGTATACGAGAGAAAAATATAAGAGAAGTAGGCATGGTTGTCAACCGATTTAGAAAAATAGTGGTGCAGTTATGCGTTAACAATTAGAAATGTAAAAATTTTCTTTACTCTACACCAGATAATTGGTCGCGACCGTTTTAATAAGTATCCCACTATTTTTCAGCTTATTGCCTTAACTGCAAATGCACATCTTCTCTTTCTACAACAAGGTGCTTTAATTACTATATGTTTTAATTATCTGCAATCATATCACAAATAAATGTAAAACAACTTGATCTTTTAGTACTCTTGGGTAATTTAATAAACGTACAGTACATATTTGATCAGTTCAAAAAAATTATTGTATGACAAATCATAAAAACTAATGGTGCCAATAAAGGCAAATAAAAAATGGCACTCATATTTGCATATGAAGTGAAGTGATTCAAAAAGTAGAAATCTGTGGGAGTTAAATAGTACTTATAGGAAAATAGCTTATTTAAGAAAATGTTGATAACTTTTTTAGGAACAATAATATTTCGGAATGCAAATTTAAAGCATTACTTAATTAATAACTCTGGCGACTATTTCAATAACTATAAAGAAGCGTAACCACTACTTGGAACTTTCAATTAAAGTGATCTTTGAACCACCCAAAGTCGTCAACCACTGTTCACTCTATACTAACTTAATAAATATTACACTGTTAGGAGTTTTCCACATCTCGATCGGTTAACTTGTTCTAATTCATTTCTCGTCTTACGGTGTCTCAACAATTCGATAAAAAATGACAAATGTGCGGACAAATGATGGTGAATATAAAGGTTTGTAAAAATTATAGCAAATTGGTGTTCATAGAAGCGATGATATCTAATCTATGCTTAAATTTTAGCACCGCTCTTCGGCGCTCGTCATGTACAGTGTATTCTAATATTTCTGGGAATGTCAGCTGCAGTAATACAGCGTGTAAATCTCTCGGTAGCGATCGTGGCAATGATGGATAAGAATTCCACCAATCCCGACTTTGAGGTGATTGAATAATATATAACCTTGTCGTAACTGTAATTCTTTACCGTAGGAGTATCAATGGTCGGAGGAGACAAAATCATATGTGTTTAGCAGTTTCTTTTGGGGCTATTGCATAACACAAGTACCGGGCAGTCAGTTGGCGCACCGATTTGGTGGCAAACAAATCTATCTTTGGAGTATAACGTTGAGTGGCCTCTTGGCTTTATTAACACCGCTGAGCGTGCGCTTGGGCGACTGGCAACTGCTCTGTGCGTTACGTTTATGTCAAGGTCTCATACTGGGAAGCGCCTATTCAGCGATACATACTTTGCTCTCGAAATGGGTGCCAACCAAGGAGCGCGGCTCTATGGGCACCTTTTGCTACACTGGTCTGCAATTTGGTAGCTCAGTGATTATGTTAGTTAGCGGTTGGATTGCCACATCCTCCTTGGGCTGGCCGGGTATATTTTATTTCTCCGGCATTTTAAGCATAATTTGGGGTGTGATCTGGTATTTGTTTGGCGCAAGCACACCCAGAGAGTGCAAATGGATTAGTGAAGATGAGTGTATGTTCATTGAAACAGCGTTGGTAACATCAGTCAAACCGGAGCATGAGCATGCATCCACAAAAACACCTTGGTTGAACATATTCACATCTGTGCCTTTTTGGGTGCTATTGGTGGCACAGTGCACTTTCACTTGGGGCTTTTGGATAATGTTAACGCAAATACCTTCATACATAAAGAGCATACTTGGAAAGGATATGGAGAGCAATGCAATTTTGTCATCGATACCTTATCTGTCTAGTTTATTCTTGACATTTGCATTTTGTATTTTAGATGACTTTCTGATTAAACGAGGCTACATGAGCGTCAATACCAGTCGTAAGCTGTTCAACACCATCGGTTTTTGGGTGCCCGTAATACCGATCATACTACTCGGTTATATGCGCGCCGATCAGAGTGAATTGGCATTAGCGTTGCTTGTTATTGCTGTGGGTGTGAATTCGTCCAGCTATTTGGGTTTCCTCACTAATCATATCGATCTATCACCCAATTTTGCTGGTATCCTTATGGGCATAGCGAATTGTGCGGCAAATATAATGAGCTTATTGGCACCACTAACGGTGGGCTTCATCGTCACAGATGCGGTTCGTATGCTTTTATATACATATGTTTATAAATACCCCACCTTTTTTACTGGAAACTTTCATTTTTTTTTAACAGAAATGCATAGAACAGTGGCGTATCGTGTTCTATATCGGCGGTGGTATGTACTTCATTGGCAATTTATTGTTCGTCTTGTTTGGCAAGACGGAAATTCAAGCCTGGAATTACCCCAAGATAGAGCGGGACAATCGCCAACACATTTGATTCGAAATTCGTTCAAAATGGAGAATAAGAAACTGAGATATGAGAATTATCAAATTACATACTGATGTTGCTTGAATAACTGTAGTTTTTTAATTACGATTTAGTATTATAACAGTAAGTGTATTTAAAATAGTTAAAAGTAATAATTTTATCAAGCTATGGTACTCTGTGTAAGAAATGTACATCTGTTGCTAGGTTTTTATACTGATTACATTTCCAACTAACTCTTTCTAGAAATTCGGAGATAAAGAGTTACGTGGTCTTATGCATTTTTATCTGTTTAAAAATATCGTGCATACTATTTGAATAATGATTACAGCGAATGTAATGCTATCAGATCGTGTCAAAGTAAATTTGTATAAAATAAAACTTTGAGTTAAAGAGTCGTATTTTTTTTTTTCAAAAAATTTATGGTTATCTGATTAAATTAAATTAATTCGCGTCTTAAGAAGTTCAATTTCGAAATGATCTCAAGAAGTAAAGTGTAAGTTGACAATTTGCGGATCATTGTGGATTTTTAGGCAATCGTCATGCCGAAATCATCCATAAAGTATTTTTCCGAACACCATTACGTTGGCTTTAAGGCTATTTGAGCAATAGATGATAGAGTTATCGTAAATACTAGCTTGTACAATAAGAAAGTGGCGCCAGACTACAAGAGAGTTACTATCTTATACAAAAAGATGGATGAAAGTGTTATGCGAAATCACCAAAAACTCAAATTTCTATCATTTCGCTTCGGTACTCTAGAAGTCTAGAAGTTTATAGCGATGTTTTTTATGTTTTCCGATACAAATATTTTCTCATAATATTCTAGTTTTCTAGAGCGTTAAAAACCTTCTTCAGCTTAAGAAATATTATACATTTTTTATTTAAAATTTACCAAAAATATAATAAATAAAATATATAACAACAAATTTATAAATAAATAACAAATCAGGCAACACTGGCAGTTATTTTTGTAGCTTTGAGCAATACTACAACAGTTAGATAAATAATGGCATGCAAATAAACCAGAGCGCGCAACAACAGTTAGGAATACGCTATTTGTAAATGCAACTGTGAGATTTGGAAGATTTACAAAATCGTAAATTATAGAGATCTCAACAGGCTAAATGTACTATTAATATATAAATTTCTATGTAAGAGTAAGGGAGCTGGAATACAGCGGCAGTTAAGAGCAATGCATCTAGGAAATGTATATTTCTAAAATTAAGTACCCAAATTCAATTGAATTCGAAACCAAAACCAATTTTTTTAAGGTAAAAAAAACGAAATGAGCATTTTGGTGAAAGGGTTTTCTTTTATTCTACGGGGTATATTTATTAGATAATCCAAATTTGTATAGAAAATTCAATTAATCACTATAAGAAAGATGTGCAACACGTGCTAAATATTATATATGCGAATCTAGAATGAGTGAATGAGTCAGCGCTTTAAGCCGTTCGTTACGTTTTAGCAAACTGTTTATTGAAGTACATGTAACTTTCTTTACATATGTATGTTCCTTTATCGTTATAAATATTCCATCATTTACATATGTATATCCTGTATATATGATCTATTTAAAGAGATAAAGATTAAGCTAGCGATAAGTAATTATATATTTCAGCAATATAATTAAATGTTACTTACGATTTGTACTCAGAGGCTTGTTAAACGTAAAGTGGTCAGGATCAACTTCCATTACATGCAACTGATATTTCACAATTCGTTATCCAAAATTTGGTGTGATTTTCGAGTTCATTGTAGCAGTGAGTCCGTCGAACCATGGTCTTGAATCAGAACATTGAGGAAAGAAAGCGTGAGTTTTCCACGAATTTGACGCTTAATATAAATATAAATATATGTTGGTAATATATTCGTAGTGCCAATGTTTGGTCGGCGCCATGTACAGTGTTTACTGCTCTTCGTTGGTATCTCCATCATCTATGCCATGCGTGTCAACCTATCTGTCGCCATTGTGGCGATGATGGATAAGAATGCAACGAATCCCGACTTCCCCGTAAGTATAGTGATGAGAAAAAATGTGTAATAAATGGTGAAATTAAACGAATCTTCCTATCCAACTCAGTATATGACTCAATATCTACTCAAAGTGTCTCTGTCTAGCCTCACTATAGAGCAGATAGAGTAAATTCCCCATACGAATAAGCTCTGTTAATAAAGTTCATGTGTGAGCTTGAGCTTTTGAGATCACGAAGTGTTTGAAGTAGTTATCTCCGCTGAATATAATTCTTTCACTCTA
Source organism: Zeugodacus cucurbitae (assembly GCF_028554725.1). Taxonomy (NCBI): domain Eukaryota; kingdom Metazoa; phylum Arthropoda; class Insecta; order Diptera; family Tephritidae; genus Zeugodacus; species Zeugodacus cucurbitae. Next base: position 64,119,967 of record NC_071671.1, on the reverse strand, counting down.
GTGGATATTGCGTTTTCTGTAACCGTAATTAGTTTTAAAGCTGTCTTAGAAGTATTGCTATTAAGGACTGAATATCTGGTCAACGAAATATCTTAAGTGTCTAAGGTCTATTTGATCCATTAATTTTATTGGCTGTAATGGAACTACAGTCGGCAGCTTTTGTATCCTCCGCATATTTCGTTAACAATATCAAGTCTAATATTTTCTAAACAAAGTACTTTCATCAATTCGCAGGAGTACAAATGGTCCGAGCAAATAAAATCACGAGTCATTAGCAGTTTCTTCTGCGGCTACATTTGCACACAAATACCGGGCGGCAGTTTGGCACGTCGCTTCGGCGGCAAAGTAATGTTACTCTTCACGATGACCACGAGCAGTATACTGGCCATTTTTACACCGTTGGCAGTCAGCATAGGCGACTGGATGTTATTGTGTGTCCTCCGTTTCTTACAAGGCTTCGGACAGGGTTCGACCATGCCAGCCACTGCAACAATACTGGCCAAGTGGGCGCCAGTTGAGGAACGCAGCTCGTTGGCAACTTATCTCTTTTCGGGTGCACAATTTGGCACAGTTTTGATGTTGGGCTCCAGTGGCGCATTGGCCTCCTCCAGTTTAGGATGGCCCAGCATATATTACATACCCGGTGCGCTCGGTTTGTGTTGGGCATTACTTTGGCTGTGGCTTGGCGCGAGCTCTCCCAGTGATTGTAAAGCTATAACCAGCGTTGAACGCGAACATATCGAAAGCTCATTGAATGCGCACAAGAAAGATAAAGATGATCATAAACATGAAATGCCCAAAACAGTGCCGTGGTGTAAAATATTCACTTCTGCGCCATTTTTGGCATTACTAGTGACACATTGCGGCTATACATGGGGTTTCTGGACACTGCTCACACAAATACCGTCGTACATGAAGAGTGTGTTGGACAAGGATATCAAGAGTAATGCGTTACTGTCTTCCCTACCATATCTCGTAATGGTGATTTTGGGCTTCATCTGCTGTCCCTTCGTGCGCGCGTTTGAGGAGTCAAAAGTGGTCAGTACCACGACCTCGCGTAAAATTTTCAACACCATCGGTCAATGGATACCAGTCACCACATTCATATGGTTGGGCTATGTCAGCGCAGATCAGAGTGATTTGGCTGTGGTGCTCTTAACGGTAACTGTAGCAATTAGTTCGATAACACATTTTGGCTGGCAAGTGAACCACATTGATCTCTCACCACACTTTTCCGGCACGCTGGTGGGTTTGACCAACACAGCGGCGAATGTGATGAGCATCATTGCACCACTTGTGGTCGGTTATATTGTAACTGATCCGGTAAGTTTATACAGAATCTAAAAATATGTATTATTTATTTAATTTTGAAATACTTGCAGACGAGTTCGCAACAATGGCGCATAATATTTTTCATCGCTGCTGGCTACAATTTCATTGCAAACTTGCTCTTCATTACTTTTGGCTCAGCAGAAATGCAACCCTGGCATAATGAGGAGATCATGGTGCAGGAGCTGGAACCACTTAATACAAGTTCGCTGTTAACGAAATGGGCTGACGATGAGCAGAAGAAGGAGGCTGTTTGATTTTTTGTTTACCGAAATATTACTGTAATTTATATACTTTAAGTGGGTTGCATATGATACTAAAATAAATTTTAACATTTTATTGAGAGATGTAAAAGAGGCAGCATACAAGCTGCGAATCAAAAATTATGTAAAACAAGTAAGGAAGGGCTAAGTTCGGGTGCAACCGAACATTTTATATTCTCGCAATTTATTGCTATATTTTTATTAAGATAACACACAATTTGACCCATATATTCGATATAAACCAACAGAAAAACGAAAATCATTATATATGGTATATAAGGGCTGAGGAAATTCTTGAACCGATTTCACTAATTTTCATCATGAACTTACATTATTCCTAAGATTATATGCCCATTTAATTAGGCTATATAGATATGGCTATATAGATATTTCACATATTACCCGATTTACAAGCTATTAAGCCCATCGTATTTTTGAAAATCCTATAATTAGGTATATGAGAGCTACGGGAATTTATGATTTTAACCATTTCTGATACAGAGACACACTATTAGAAGAAAAAGATGTCCTCTAAATTAAATTAAGATATCTGAGAGATTTACCGATATTTTCGATGAAGAAGTACCATGAGACACTGAGTTCTTCATATTCGATATCCGGAGCATTGAAAAGTTATTGTCCGATTTCGAAAATTTTTTCACAAATGATGCCACGGATCATATACAATATTTGTATAAAGTTTTATTTCGCAATATATTATTGGTTGCTTATGTATATCTTATAAAGTGAAGAAATCAGATGGAATTCAAAATTGAGTTATATGGGAAGTTGTGAACCGATTTCATCCATCACGTGTCATCAGGGTGTCAAGAAAATATTATATACCGAATTTTAATTGAAATCTGTCGAGTTGTTCCTGAGATATGGTTTTTGACCCATAAGTGGGAGATGCCGCGCCCATTTTCCATTTTGTAAAAAGATCTGTGTACAGCTTCTTTCTGCTATTTCTTCTGTAAAATTTAGTGTTTCTGTCATTTTTCGTTAGTGAGTTAACACACTTTTAGTAATTTTCAACCTAACCTTTGTATGGGAGGTGGGCGTGATTATTATCCGATTTCAATTATTTTCATAGTGTGTGGTGTGGAACGTAAAAGAGCCAACAACAAATATGCAAATAGACAGATAACAATTTATAAAGTATCTGACAACACTGGCAGTTTTTTTTGTATATTTGAGAAATACTTCAAATGATAGTAAACAGTTAGATAAATAATCGCATACTAAACCAGAATACGCAAAAACAGTTAGGAATACGCTACTTGTAAATGCAACTGTGAGATTTGGAAGATTTACAAAATCGTAAATTATAGAGATCTCAACAGGCTAAATGTACTATTTATATATAAATTTCTATGTAAGAGTAAGGGAGCTGGAATACAGCGGCAGTTAAGAGCAATACATAAATACAATACATATATAAAAAATTATAAAAATAAGCACCCATAATGGTGTGTCTTCAATTGAATTCCAAAGGAAGAAAGTATTTTTCTAATGAACCAAAAAACCCGGAATGAGTATCTTGGTAAAAAAGGTTTTTTTAATCTACAGGGTACATTTATTTGACAAACAAAATTTGAATATGAAATCCAATTAAACTCACTAAGAAAGATGTGCAACACGTGCTAGATACATATATGCGAAGATAGAATGAGTCAGCGCTTTTAGCCGTTCGTTTCGTTTTAGCAAAGTGTTTGTTGTTTGTGGTGTTCATGTGAAACTCTCTCTGCATATGCTCCTATATCATTATAAATATACCTCCTTATGTACACATATTCCTCTATATATGCTATTTAAAGAAATAAAGATTAAGCTAGCGATAAGTAATTATATATTTGAGCAATATAATTAACTGTTACTTAGAATTCGTACTCAGAGGCTTGTTAAACGTAAAGTGGTCAGGATCAACTTCCATTACATGCAGCTGCTATTTCACAATTTGTTATCCAAAATCTGGTGTGATTTTCGAGTTCATTGTAGCAGTGAGTCCGTCGAACCATGGTCTTGAATCAGAACATTGAGGAAAGAAAGCGTGAGTTTTCCACGAATTCGACGCTTAATATAAATATAAATATATTTTGGTAATATATTCGTAGTGCCAATGTTTGGTCGGCGCCATGTACAGTGTTTACTGCTCTTTGTTGGCCTTTCGGTCATCTATGCCATGCGTGTCAACCTATCCGTTGCCATTGTTGCCATGATGGATAAGAATGCAACGAATCCCGATTTTCCCGTAAGTAAAGTGATGTGCAAAAATGATATATAATATAGTATGTGATAATATATATAACTTAGTCTATTGGTATAACAGAGAAAATAAAATTAAAAAAAAATGTTCAAAAGTGCAAACAAATATATAATGTTGTATTGTGAAACACTCGGTAAATTTCCTGTATATTCAGAAATCCAATGAACTTGAACGCAAAAAGAATAAGAAATGCCAAAAGAATTGCAGTGATTTGAAATTAGTATGCCAGTGCCCTTTTAAATTCTAAAAATACCAAAAGAGCTGAGCTCATGAAATGATTATATCAACCGTCACGAGGAGTCAAATCCTATCTAAATAAGTTTATGATTATTTACGGTTTCTCTATCATCTCTCCCTTTAGCGTGGATAGGGTAAATTCATTGATCCGGTTATAATCTTGAAATAAACTTCATGTGTGATCTTTTCTGTGATAAAAACGAAGGGTACTTAGTGAGAGCAATTAGATAAGAGAAATATTGTGAAAGGTTCAATAAAATACTCTAAATCGTTGCAGTAATCTGAATCTTATTAAATGATATTGAGATTACGAAGTGCTTTAAGTGGCAGTATATTATTTGCTCAAATCGAAATATAAAAGACAAAAGCTTGATACGGCTCTTTATCCGATTTTAGAAAATGAAACTAATTCGTTGATAAGCCGATAGTAAGCCCTTAATAGCATTTAGGATTTAATTGTCAGAAACGTTGGTTAGATTTAAATCGGATTTATCTCTCTGTTCGGTTTAATATCTGTGAAGTGGATTCAGTTTCTGCCTGTCCGTTCCAAAATATGATGTAGATTAAATATCTGATCAACAAAAGATTTAAATGGACTAAGGCCAAACGCATATGGTCCATTAATTATTTGGGCTACAATGGAACTACTTTCGACAGCTTTGATATGCTCCGCACATTTCGAGGTCAATGCTATCATTATACGAGTAATTCCCATTCAATCTTAATAACAATCAGTCTATTCTCTTCTAAACTATTATATGCATATACTTTCATCAATTCGCAGGAGTACAAATGGTCCGAGCAAATAAAATCACGAGTGATCAGCAGTTTCTTCTGCGGCTACATTTGCACACAAATACCGGGCGGCAGTTTGGCGCGTCGTTTCGGCGGCAAAGTAATGTTACTCTTTACGATGACCACCAGCAGTATACTGGCCATATTTACACCGTTGGCAGTCAGCATAGGCGATTGGATGTTATTGTGTGCGCTACGTTTCCTACAAGGCTTCGGACAGGGTTCGACTATACCAGCAATGGCAACAATATTGGCCAAGTGGGCGCCAGTTGAGGAACGTAGCTCGTTGGCAACTTATATCTTTTCGGGCGCACAATTTGGCACAGTTTTAATGTTGGGCTCCAGTGGTGCACTGGCCTCCTCCAGTTTAGGTTGGCCTAGCATATATTACATACCCGGTGCGCTCGGTTTGTGTTGGGCATTACTTTGGCTGTGGCTTGGCGCGAGTTCTCCCAGTGATTGTAAAGCTATAACCAACGTTGAACGCGAACATATCGAAAGCTCATTGAATGCGCACAAGAAAGATAAAGATGATCATAAACATGAAATGCCCAAAACAGTGCCGTGGTGTAAAATATTCACTTCTGCGCCATTTTTGGCATTACTAGTGACACATTGCGGCTACACATGGGGTTTCTGGACACTGCTCACACAAATACCGTCATACATGAAAAGTGTGTTGGACAAGGATATCAAGAGTAATGCGTTACTGTCTTCCCTACCATATCTCGTAATGGTGATTTTGGGCTTCATCTGCTGTCCCTTCGTGCGTGCGTTTGAGGAGTCAAAAGTGGTCAGCACCACAACTTCGCGTAAAATTTTCAACACCATCGGTCAATGGATACCAGTCACCACATTCATATGGTTGGGCTATGTCACCGCAGATCAGAGTGATTTGGCTGTGGTGCTCTTAACGGTAACTGTAGCAATTAGTTCGATAACACATTTTGGCTGGCAAGTGAACCACATTGATCTCTCACCACACTTTTCCGGCACGCTGGTGGGTTTGACCAACACAGCGGCGAATGTGATGAGCATCATTGCACCACTTGTGGTCGGTTATATTGTAACTGATCCGGTAAGTTTATACAGAATCTAAAAATATGTATTATTTATTTAATTTTGAAATACTTGCAGACGAGTTCGCAACAATGGCGCATAATATTTTTCATCGCTGCTGGCTACAATTTCATAGCCAACTTGCTCTTCATTACTTTTGGTTCAGCAGAAATGCAACCCTGGCATAATGAGGAGATCATGGTGCAGGAGCTGGAACCACTTAATACAAGTTCGTTGTTAACGAAATCGGCTGACGATGAGCAGAAGAAGGAGGCTGTTTAAATTTTTGTTTACCGAAATATTACTGTAATTGTGTATTTTAAGTGGGTTGAAAGTAGTGTATAAAAGATATGACTGTATGTATATTATACGAAAATAAATTTTAACGTTTTATGGAGTGATATAAAAGAGACAATTTGGTTGCTGCGAATCAAAAGCCATGTAAATAATAGTAATACTTTCACATCTCTAATATTTGCTGTACATTTTTTGGTTTAATTCTTTTGGACGAAAAACATCCTCACATAAAGGGAGTTTTTAGACGTTGGATTTATACTTAGTTGGGTTTGTCATTTCTTTATGAACAGGACTCCGTAATATGGTGGTGACATACGGCGCAAATTGCTGGAAAAATTGCTCGAAAATTGTACCTTTCGGGTAGAATTAATGTGAGTCAGTTGCGACCCGAAATTATTTTTAAAACATAACGTCTCTTTATAATAAAGCTAAATTTTCGGCACTAACATTAAATTATATCCATTTTATTTTTATTCCATTTGAAAAACACATGTCTGAAAGAACACTTTTTATAGAAAAATATATATAGGAGCTCAACGATGCTTTTCACATTACTCAGATTTTGAAAATATATATTTTATATATTCCAGAGTTAAGGCGTTTGTGTTTCTACTACAATTTTACGTATCTTTTAAAAATAGTACATATTTTGGATTTAGAGAGCTTTTGCACAGAGGGACTCACGTTCGCACGATTTAGCGAGCTTTCAACACGTTATGGATCATGATTAATTTCGAATATCGCGGGAACACTGATACATGAGATCTATTACAAAAAAAAAATCATTAAGAAGGTGAACAGTCAGAAAAGTTACTTGAGACTTGAAGACTTGTAATGTGGTTTAGATAACGAAAACTCCTGCTGGTCACCAAAACGTTTTCTGGTTTTATGTTGTTGAATATTGTCAAACATTCTCTTGGTTCAAATACTCGCCGTTGTTGTTGTGACAGTAGAAAATATTTCGCCAATAATTTGAAAAATGTTGCCGAATTTTTCAGTCCTCATCCATCTAAATATCGGGATGCTTTCCAACTACCTAGATTCGACTGCCTTTCGATCCACTGAAGTATTTTCTTCACTATTATTGAATATTTCGATTTTGTGTTTAGAATATGCGCAGTTGGTTGATCGGTATGCGCTGTTTTCAACAACAACTTTTCTTTGCAACCTTGAAAGGTGAATGTAATCCACACTTACTAAGCATTTCCCGTTAGCTTATCAAAAGTATAATTGTCAACAACTATGAGTATGCTAAGTTCTAATAAAAGTTGAGTGAACCCATTAAACCCCTAAAGTTCATTGCCAACAGTTCACAATAAACAAATTAGAAGAAATATTTATTTAAAAAAATTATATGAGGATTCGTCTAGTTATATATGTATAGCAGTAGCAGCCATACAGTTATTGACAAAAATGATCATGGATGTTTCAATATAAAAGAATGCAATGAAAATGATCAATACAAATTGCAATGTACCTGCCGAAAATCTTAAAGACCACTGCATTAAAAATGTAAACCTTCTGCTTTTGTCTTTATATATCCATCATCTTCGTGAAGTATTTCAGCACAGTAAAAGAAGTCAAAGCAGCTTTGAAAGTTTTGTCCTTTAAACACGATCGTGGCTGGGGATTGATATTTAAGGGTTTTCTTGAATCCATAAAACAAGCCGAATCCTAGAGCAACTACCCAACTGAGCCGCCTCTCCCAGGTCGACCTCAAGAGCTCTACGAAACACTGGCCAGTAGAAGATGTTAAGCCTTTTCTGCTTCTTGATGATCTAGTGATGTAATAAGATTTCTTCACTTGGTCTACATGTTCAAATTTTATATTGAGTGAGTAGGTTAAATCATTAAACCACCCTAACCATAAATAGATTTCGAACAGATCGAAGTGAGATTGAATTGATGAGTTGCTTGTTGAGATCGAGTAAGACATTTCAAATGAGAGTACATATAGCAATTATTTTTCCCTGGATATGACCCATCGAGCACTCGGCTATGTATAGCGGCTGTTCAGACCTACCTTAACGCGTTCAGTTCTCACAGTCACTGTCAGTCATTATTAAATGCATCTGCAAAACGAAACAAATGCAGAATTAAGATTAAGAACAAATAGCCCTGTGCAAGGCAAAATGACTAGATATTTATGATTAGATTTAGTATTAGCTAGCTAGATAACAACATTGCTTACATATTTACATCCTTTTGTGTCCATTTGCAATTCTTATGTAAATGTATGAGACCTCTTATCAATAGAAATACTACGTAACTGTGTATCAAATTGCACTTGGCGCCCAGAGAGTGTGTTATTTTGTCAGTTCATTTATAAAAGCGACAGTTACCAGCGACATCAGACACATTTGAACGACACCCAAGATCAGTGAGCGTCAGCGCGTTTAACGTATAAGAATTTTAAAATTAATAACTGTTGGCAATATGGTGGAAAAGCGACGGTGTTCACTGCAAATCAGTGAAAAATTCAGCAATCCCGTTATTGGTGTGAGACACATACAGTGTCTGATAATATTCTGCGGTCTATGCCTGATTTATGGCATGCGTGTGAATCTGTCGATGGCCATAGTGGCGATGATGGATAATGCAGGTGCGAATCCGAATTTTCCAGTAAGTCAATTTGTACTTTTCTTTCATTTAGAAACAAATTAAAATAAAATTTTATTATTTTTTTTTTCACAGGAATATGCGTGGTCGGAGCAAACAAAGTCACATATACTAAGCAGCTTCTTCTTCGGCTATATATTTGCGCAGGTGCCGGCCGGCGCATGGGCGCGTCGCTACGGTGGTCGTGTACTTTTATTCATAAGTGTGACCTGCAGCAGCGTGTTGGCGTTGCTCACACCGCTTGGTGTCAGTGTGGGTGATTGGCCACTACTCTGTGGTTTGCGCTTCTTTCAAGGTTTAGTGCAGGGCGCCATCTATCCAACTATTGCAACGATTATGGCCGAATGGGCGCCAATTGAGGAACGTAGCGCTATGCTCACCTATTGCTGTTCGGGTCTTGAATTGGGCATTGTTGTGATGTTGGCCAGCAGTGGCATGCTTTGCTCTTCCGATTGGGGTTGGCCAAGCACATTCTATATACCCGGTGCACTTGGATTAATATGGTCCGCCATTTGGTTTACATTCGGTGCGAGTACGCCGAATGATTGTAAATACATTACAGTGGCCGAACGCACGCTGATCGCTACTTCGTTGAAGCGTAATATGGCACAGAGTGGAGAGAATAAAGTGGCGCATCCGATACCTTGGCTGAAAATTGGCACATCGAGACCGTTCCTGGTGCTCGTACTCAGTCAATGTGCGAGCAGTTGGTGCTTTTGGACTTTACTCACGCAAATACCATCGTACATTAAAAGTATACTCGGCAAGGATATACAGAGTAATGCTTTTTATTCCGCGTTACCGTATCTCACAATGCTTGGTCTTTCACTGGCGCTCTGCCCGCTCGCCAGTTATTTGGAGAAATCGAAACGGTTGAATGCGACGGTTAGTCGGAAGATATTCAATACCATCGGTCAGTGGACACCCGCAGTCACTTTGGTCTATTTAGGCTTTCTACGCACCGATCAAGCTGATCTCGCCATTGTGCTGCTCACACTCACCGTTACAATTAGCACAGTTACGCACTTCGGCTATCAAGCTAATCATCTCGACTTATCGCCACACTTCGCCGGCACTCTAATGGGTATCGCGAATTCGGCGTCGAACGTGATGAGCATCATAGCGCCGCTGGTGGTTGGTTACATTGTCACAGATACGGTAGGCATTGAGATAAATTAGCCAAATAAAAACTAAAAGTGTTTTGTGTTATATTTTTTATCTTTATTTACAGAAAAATTTACTACAATGGCGCGTTATTTTCTCAATGGCGGGCGGTATCAGTTTCATTGGTAATCTTATGTTTATATTTTTCGGCACTGCCAAAGTACAGTTATGGAATAAGGTACCGCAAATGATCGCAGAAACGACTCACCATAACGGAGAACATTCAGTGGAGATGAAGAATGTACAAAATTGTACGGAAAAGAGTGCTGATAATGTTGGTAGTTCAAGAGAGTCCTTAAATTTAGTTTGATATTAATGAAATTATTATTTAAATATAATTCTAGAAATATTTTTTGTACTAATAATTATATATTTATAAAATCATATATTTATAGTTCTTCGTTTTAATAAAAATAAATATTTAATCAAAAATACAAAATTCTTGAACAAAATATTCGATTTCGAAGGAAACCTAAATTTTATGTAACAGATATATCGGGTATATTTTAAAGACGAGTACATAAAACATGTTATTTGACAGTGTGCAAGAACGACGTACCCTCAACCGATCTCCACCTATACACACATCTAGTATTTGATTTATTTACTTCTAGTATAATGTTCATTTTCAATTAATTTATTTCCTATTCAAAAAACACATAATTTTTACTATAAAACTCCTATATTTTAACTACTACAGTCCCTACACTCGGTTATATCCAGTGCTACGTACCAGCAGAGTTCATTGTCAAGCACATTTGATATAGAAAGTATGTGGCATAAATATAAACTTTAAAATTTCCACTCGAAATTACGTCAATAGCATGCATTTAATATTTATTTAATTTAAAGAGTTAGTCGCTTTCAGAATCATACACTGTGAAAAATTGTACCAAGTTGAAAGATTGTAGAAAGCTAAGTATTGACTTGAAGTGGTATTAACAGTTTTTCAAAAGGAGTACAGAATATTATCTATATAAAAGCTCAAAACTTGCATGAATTTGGGTTTTGAACATCTTTCTTATTAATAAATTGAAGGAATTATGGACTATTACACCGTATTCCACAGAGTACATCTCCAGAGAAAAAAGAAACTTTTCCAAAATCCTAAAGTGCCAACAAATGCCTTTATGAGAATGCGCTCTTTCACATTCTCGAAACGATATAGATTTGGAATGTCATTGAAAGAAAATTATACTCAAAGCGTGGAGATTATGTCGAAGAATAAGGCCATATATATCTATAGTACTATTATAAAGAGGAAAGATTTGTATGTATGTTTGTAATGACTAAACTCAAAAACTACTGTGCCGATTTCAAAAATTCTTTCACCGTTGGAAAGCTACATTCACCCCGAGTAACATAGGCTATAATTATTGCTAGAATCTCAACTTTCTGGAAAGAGTTCCCGGGTCAGGGTATCAAAAAGACTCCGTGATGGAGAATCTTAATTTGAAACTGAAAATCGTATTCCAAGTCATTCTCTTCACTCTGAGCATAATTTCATGTTCGAACGCACACAAGAAACGGGAAAGTACATACATATGTATGGGAGAGTGTGTATATGTGCGTAAAAACATATAACTTTTGAAATGTTTGTTTAAACGCGTGCGAAGCCAGAGCGGTCTGCTAGTCTTTTGTAAAACAACACATTGTTTCCTGGTAAGATCGAACATTTCAGCCCATATACTACATTCGGATCCTTAACCAATACTTTAGAGAGATCAGAAAAATTGTTTCTTCTCATTTATGAGAAAAACTTATGTAACCTGTTTAGATACCCTCATGTTCGGTCGAAGATTGGGCGAACACAATATAATATTAGTTCGCGAATAGCTTATTCTCGTTTGGTTTGGATTGTGGATAACTTCAGAAATATTTCTTCCATGAAAAGTATCTTTTCTATAAACGATTTCGTAATTAAACATTAAAATTGATGTGGTTCCACTGAAGACAGTACAGATTAGGCCAAAAAGTGATTCTAGAAACACCCGATATATTTCTGGCCAATCCTTGTGAAGAACGTGAAGATAAAATAATGTCAGTTTGCTTCTCAAGACAATTTTTTTGGTTTTTTTATATTGGATCATATGTAGAAAACCGAAAGCTTACTTTCTATATGAGGTGGTACGGTATCAAATGTGATCTGTATACAATGGTCAATGTTGTTCTCAGTCTGTGTGAGAACTTGTGAATTTCTAAAGAATTCAGTGAAGATAAACTTTTTTTAATTCTCCAGATCGTTGATTGAACAATTCGAAACATAAATATATGTATCACAATATTTCATAAATCTACTCCTTTCTTTCCTAACCTTACTCCTCCCTCTTCCGGAATCGCGTTTTTTTTTTTAATCTTAACACTAACTAATTTTATCCAGTGTATCAGTTTAGTGTTGAAAACAAATAAATAAATGTGTACAGTAGCTTTTTTATCACAGGTTTATTGCCGTGGCCCAGCATAGGTAAATACTGTATTTTAATGGCAACACATTTGAATGCTTTCCAAATATAGCGACTGCTTTTAGTTTAACTCCCCGTCCCTCCAAAGCATTAATACTCGCCTGGAGCAAAAATGTTGATAACAGTGATAAGCGTGTTAAAGCGAAAGTGTTAGTTTAAAATGCAATTGCTGTTGTTGTTGTTACATTTAAGATAAATAGATATATCCGAATTCATGCTGATTATCACCAAAATATTTATTCTTATCAACAAGTAGATAAATGTATACGCACCGACTGAAGCGTACATATCTTATCACAGTAGTTAGGATGCATTAATTTTGCAAATCAAGTTTTTCTTATAAAATAGAGTGATTTGATGTGCAGAGAAGATTTTGTGCGCGCGACCATCATAGGTGAAGTAACTAAATGCTTATTACGCATCATTTGCAAACGGAACGAGCAGTGAGCAGCTACAGACATATTCGATATGGTGACAACACGACGATTCTCACTTGAGCCGAACGGCAAATTCAAGGGTAAAACTATAGGCTATAGACATCTGCAATGTCTGCTCATATCCTTGGGCTTCAGTTTGCTCTTCGCGATGCGTGTGAATCTCTCCGTGGCCATTGTGGCGATGATGGACAATAAAGGTTCGAATCCGGACTTTCCGGTGAGTAACTTTTTCGCAATTCTTCTAAATTATTTTTACATAAGCGGTAATCGCTAATCGCTTGTGGTTGCTTATCTAATGCGCACTTTTTTTTGCTGCTGCTCACAGGAATACCAATGGTCGCAGCAAACAAAATCGCACGTACTCAGCAGCTTCTTCTGTGGTTACGTTTTAGTGCAGATCCCAGCTGGTGGTTGGGCGCGTCGCTTCGGCGGTCGTCAGCTACTGTTGCTCAGTGTCACGTTGAGCAGCATTTTCGCGCTAATTACGCCGCTCAGCGTCAGTTTGGGCGGTTGGAAGCTGTTATGCTTGCTGCGCTTTTGCCAGGGACTCTTCCAGAGCGTTACGCTGCCTACAATAGCAACGCTGATGTCCAAATGGGCGCCGATTGAGGAGCGTAGCGCATTGCAAACATATTGCTATTCTGGTGCTCAACTGGGCATTGTGGTGATGTTGGGCACCAGTGGTGTGCTCTGCTCTTCTTCGTGGGGTTGGCCGAGCACTTTCTATCTACCCGCTTTGTTGGGTTTAGCTTGGGCTGGTCTGTGGCTGGTGTTCGGTGCGAGCTCGCCACGCGATTGCAAACACATATCGGCCGGTGAACGTGCCATGATCGAGGAATCGTTGGGTCACGACACCAAAAGTGCGGATTTCGCCAAAACACATGCGGTGCCGTGGAAGCAAATATTCACATCAAGACCATTTTTGGTACTGATCATCAATCATTGCACAAATAATTGGTGCTTCTGGACGCTGCTCACGCAAATACCGTCGTACATAAACAGTGTGCTCGGCAAGGATATCAAGAGTAATGCTTTGCTCTCGTCACTGCCTTACATAACGATGTTGGTGCTGTCTATGATCTGTTGTCCGATAGCGAGTTGGTTGGAAAAATCGAAATTGTTGAATGCAACCGTGAGTCGCAAGATCTTCAATACGATTGGTCAATGGATACCGGTCGTAACGCTTATCTCACTCGGCTATCTGCAGCCAGATCAAGGTGACTTGGCTATAATTTTGCTCACCGTAACTGTAGCCATCAATACTGTGGCACATTTCGGCTATGCGGTGAATCATCTGGATTTGTCGCCCAACTTCGCAGGCACTCTTATGGGCATTGTCAACTGTTCAGCCAATGTGATGAGCATCATTGCACCGCTGGTGGTGGGCTACATCGTCACCGATACGGTAAGTAGAAATGTCTATATTGTTTACGGCAATTCTCAATAACACACCCTTTCAACCTGCTTTAAAACAGAAAAACGTCTATCAGTGGCGCATCATATTCACAGTGGCTGGTTGCATGATTTTCTCGGGCAATTTGATGTTCCTGATTTTTGGCACAGCCAAACAACAACCATGGAATAATCCACCACAAATCGTCCAGGAAGCAGAACCTCTCAAGAGTTTAGGTGCTGATGGAAAACAATTGGAAAATGACCAAGAGAAGGAAGTTTCGCGAGTTTGAGGAATGTGTGTTGATAATTGTAATTTATGTATGTATGAGGAATAGTCAAATCTAGTTTAAGGGTTGGGCATAATCATATTTGCGGGTTAACATAAATTTACGAAGAATACTAACTAATACGAGAATAAAGATGTATAAAATAAACCAACTTTATTAAGCTTTCATATCTGTGAGCAAGCTTATAATATTTATCGATTCAGAATGATCCAACTAATTATGAATGTGTTAGAAATCGGATTAGAACCACGTCTAACTCCCATACAAAGGTTATGTTGAAAACTACAATAGACGATGAGCATGTCGTTACGCCCTTATTGGTCTATAATCATATTTCAGGAACTACTCAACCAATCTCAATGAAATTCGGTTCGTAATATTTCTTTGGAATAGTAGATTTTCCAAATCTGCCCAATTGGTTCACAACTACGCCCATTTTCTTTTTAACACAATCCATCTTTACTATATATAGATTAAACACCAGTGGATTTATCGTAAGAAAATTTTTTACAAATAGATCGCATGTCTTATAATCCCGGAAATCAACTTATAACTTTTCAAGGCCCCAGATGATGGCCTCAGTGCATGGGTCTAAATATCGGTAAACTTCATAGATGTTCTAACGGCATTAAAAGGAGATTCAATTCAATACTTCCTTTAGCCCTCATTTACCTCATGTGGATTTTCAAACTTCCGGTGGACTTTACACCGAATAGATGGATTAATATGTTAGATAACTTAGCAAAATGAAGTGGACATAAAATCTTGGACATAATGTGGTTTGGTGGCAAACATAATGTAATTGGAATTACCCCAGTGGAAATGGAAAACCAGTTTCAAATTTGTAAAGAACAAGAAACCCTCTAAAGCTGTTTACCCAATATAACAGGTGTGATATATTATTAGTTATCGAGATAAGAATGAAGTCCTTAGTTAATTTATCTATATTCCTTTAAACAGTTAAGAACCATTTATTTCGCGGCAATGGAGTGATTAATATTCGTACGATTTGTCTACAACGCAAATTCTATCCGAAAAAAATAGACGATTGTAAAAACTTTGTTATTCCCAAGCGGGTAGTGCAAAATTTTTCGTTTGTATTTCTGAGGTGAACATAAGTTTCCTATAAAATCCAACAAGCTTTACGGAGGCTGTAAGGAAAAGTAGCGAAAGCTCACATGAACTAACTGCCGATTACATCCACATATTCAGAAGATAAGACACGCATACAAATACTGAGCGTCGTAAAAGCTTTTAAAAGAACCCCTCCCCATTTACAACCATTGTATTCTAAATATAAAAAGCACTTTATTTTTGGCGTTTCTTAAAATCTTCCATTCATAGTCATAAAAGTTAATGCGTGTGTAAATAATTATAATCACAATGAAGTTGAAGAAGATATCTTAGATTTAGCTAATCGTATTCTTAACTTTTTGGTCTGAAATATTCCTAAGTATGTTGAAAAGTACAAAAATGAAACAAAATTGACTCATGTCAGCGTATTATTTACATTATTCTTTAACTGGTTGAATGAAAATAATTTCGAAACAATCGCCTCATGATTATTTAATACCAAATGTACAGTTACACTTTTGATAATTTTTTAACAAAATCTTGAGTAATTTGATCGAACAATCAAAATAGCATTAATCTACCTCGCAAATCTTTGGTAAACAAAACCCGTAAAAACCAGTTTGTCATAGAAAATTATGAAACATTAATGCAACTTACCCATCCCTTCGATCAAGCACTATAAAATGCCGCTCTCTTACGAAGCATTCCACTCTCTTTCAACTGGATACACCATATATGGCTATGCGAACATTAAAAAATTTGACAATCTTTCGTTGTATGAGTGCTCAAGATAGGAGAAAGCTCTCCTACAAGCTCAAAGTTTGCATGTATGATAAAAACTTTTAAGCATGACTGCTTATAACGCACATATGTATGTATGTATATAGATAAGTTTATGTACATGTATCCCAAATATTTATATTATTAACAACTATTTAATATATACATACACACCAGAAAGTTTAATCTAACCATTTTAATCACTTAATATGTGTGTTATCACCCAACGTGCTAGCCATTTATAAAGTGGCCTCTGCTCATTACAAACAATTGTGTGAAGTGCCTTAGAAACAAAAAAAAGAGAGAGCGACTTTCTTCATATAAAAACTGTGTACTTTGCTGTACCGAATCAGTTGTGCGTACGGTCCTCAAAATTCAGCCACACCTCTTACATGTCAGTTGTGATCAACTGCCGCGCCTACAGCCATGGTTACGGAACGCCGCTACTCTGTTGAGGCCAATAAAAAATTCAAGGGACAAACGATTGGATATCGCCATCTACAATGTCTGCTAATATTCACTGGATTCTGTTTGATTTTCGCGACACGGGTCAATCTCTCCATTGCGATCGTCGCGATGATGGACAATAAGGCGGCAAATCCCGATTTTCCCGTAAGTGCAAAATTTATTTGCTCCAATGGAGCGGAAAACAAAATGTACTTTCGCTTTCGTACGCTTACAGGAGTACGCGTGGTCCGAGCAAACCAAATCACATGTACTGAGCAGCTTCTTCTGCGGCTATGTTTTGCTACAGATACCGGCTGGGGAGTGGGCGCGTCGTCTCGGTGGTCGCTTTCTGTTGCTGGTCAGTATCGGTCTCAACAGCATATTAACACTGCTAACACCACTCAGCGTGAGCATAGGTGATTGGCCGCTGCTGTGTGCGCTCCGCTTCACACAGGGTCTGCTGCAGGGTGTCATATTGCCAGCTGTTGCAACGATTCTCTCCAAATGGGCGCCGGTCGAAGAACGCAGCGCCTTGCAAACTTTCATCTATTCCGGCTTGCAATTAGGTATAGTGGTGATGTTGGGTACAAGTGGTAAGCTCTGCTCATCGAGCTGGGGTTGGCCTAGCACCTTCTATTTACCAGGCATTTTGGGTTTAATATGGTCCGCACTTTGGTATGTATTTGGTGCGAGTACACCACGTGATTGTAAGCATATTTCGGTGGAGGAACGTGATATGATTGAGAATTCATTGGGACATAACAAAAAGGCAGTTGAAAAAGTTAATGAAAAGCATCCGATACCATGGAAACGTATCTTTACATCGAAACCTTTCCTGGTTATTCTCTTAAATTGTTGTGCCAATGATTGGTGTTTTTGGACATTGCTCACACAAATACCGTCTTATATAAAAAGTGTGCTCGGCAAGGATATCAACAGTAATGCAGTAATCTCAGCGCTGCCATATCTATCGATGTTTGTCTTATCGATGATACTTTGTCCCTTGGCGAGTTGGTTGGAGAAGACGAAACGTTTGAAGGCAACCGTAAGTCGTAAAGTTTTCAATACAATCGGTCTATGGGGTCCCACCATCTCACTCATATATTTGGGTTATTTGCGTCAAGATCAAGGCGATCTGGCAATTGGATTGTTAACGGTCACCATTACTATTAATACGCATGTGAATTTTGGCTTCGCAGTGAATCATCTGGACTTGGCGCCAAATCTGGCTGGTACTCTGCTGGGTATTGCTAATTCTGCCTCCAATATGATGGGTATTATAGCACCACTAGCTGTTGGGGTCATTGTCAGTGATGCGGTTAGTTGAAAATCAGATCAGAAAATTTCGTTTCATTTTTATATAATCATTCTTTCTCTCTGACAATTATACTCAACAGACAAATATACATCAATGGCGTATAATATTCTATCTCGCTGGAGGCATTACTTTTGTTGGTAATCTCTTCTATCTGATTTTCGGCACAGCCAAGGTACAGCGTTGGAATGAACCACCGCATGAAGCCAGTCCGGCCGAGCAGCTAGAACAACTTGTCGACAGTTTTGGCAAGCCCAATAACTCACCTGAAGAACTCGAGGAAAATATAGAAAAGCAGGATGTAGAAAAGAGTGCTGTTTAGTTTACATTTAGTGGTAGAATTTTACATATAAAAACTATTTTATTAATAAATAGTTCTTTTGTAAAAAAAAAAAGATATTCTAATTGTCAGACGCTACATTTGTATAGCACTGCGAACATTTGTAATATTTTCTGTCCCCTGATATTTGAAAAGTAGTATTTTTGTAACAATTTTTTTGTAAATTTTAAATAATAAAAGTAAAAAACAGAAATCTTGAAATTATCTCTTCAAGAAATTTGGCAAAATATACAATACATGCGTTGACTTCTTACTATTCAGAGAGTGAGTGGGTGTTATTAACATCAAGCGGCCGTTGCCACTCTATCTTATTTACCTTATCTCTATAGAAATATATAGATACGTAAACAATGCCAATTGAACAGTTGTCATCAGCTCCATTATCCATGTACTAACCTGCCTCAACCTAACCAAAATTTAGCTTATTTCTTAGTTACACAAATTCTGATGTTGACGTATTTTTCTAATTAATAACACCGAACTTTTAATGAAATATTTAATTAATTATGTATAATACAAAAACTGCTTTTGAGGCATATCATTACCAAGTATTTTAATAGTCTGAAATCTCCATCGTCTAGGTAAAAAAATGCTACTGGCAATATCTCAAAACCGATTAAATCTCTGTATAGTATTTAAACAATGATAACATTCGTCTAGTTTAGATAACATTAACGGTTATATGTTTTATTTTAAATCATATATGTATGTATCTATGGTTAGTTGTTAGGACATAGTGCAGAAAACAGATATTAACTATATTAATAATTCATGACGAGTTCCCACGAGGTAACAAATTATTGGTACCAAGTTTTACTTGCTTTACTCTTGAAAGTCTTAAAGTAATCAATACTGGTTGTAAGAGTGCTGGGACTGACGGAGTTGTTGTAGACTTAGGGAGGGCACAATAGACCACAGGTCATAGTGCAGTCCTAAAAACTTGTATTATATTCTAATCAATACCTGTTATTCCTTCTTTCCAGGTCTTTAGTATATAGGTCTTTCAATGCTTAAGACAAGGATAACTGAAATGAACCCCGAATGTTATGACGTCTGGAAACCTTCGTATGTGACTACAGATTCCTAAATCTGTTTAACGCTTTACCGCACTAATGAAATCCTATTTTTCAGACTGGAAAAAAAATGCACTAGACCAATAGAAAAAAATTATACAACGGTTTGGTGCACGAAGTGGTGCACGAATTGTCAGAACAGTCAACATGAGAACTAAACGCCATCAAGAATGTCGTTCTCGAATAAACTCTTATATTATATAGCTATTTGCTGGAATACCCATATGATATGAACCACTTCTTTATATGGCGTTAATAGTCTTTATTTGTCAACCTCTTTGTTTGATCCCGGCGCCCAGTGGTTTGAAAGCATCGAGTATGATACTAACAAAATTTGCCAAAATCAACGAAAAGTTTTTTTAGAAAGCTTCACTTTAGACAGTTTAGAGACCTAGAGGACTCAACTGAAAATTTTATAAAATTTTTCAAATACCTTTTTAAAACTTAAAAAATAGAAGTTTTTGAAAAGTATCTGGGTATTTTTATTTACAACTGAGGTGTCATAGTGGGATATGATTTTTGGAAAGACCGGACATCTACGAAACGGTGTAACTCTTTAAGAAAGCGTTCGGGAAGGTATTGGAGTCTTTAAGCGGAGATAAATGGCACGCTAAATACACTAGAAAAATTCTTATTTTTGAAAATGTAATCTAAAGCTGATGGTCGAGACACTGACTCTTGTTGATCCTACTAAGATTTATGACCCGTTATTTTTATGAAATGTCGGTCCAACGGCCTAAATACCAGCACTATTATATATATATGGAGATAAATGGGACATATTTTGGATATACGACACATATGTACAAATATATGTAAGTGCATTCTATTTTCATTTAACGGTACTGCAGAATTTGTTGAAAGCCACTACTGACTTAAGATTGTTGTATTTGCATTTGAAATATAAATAATAACAAGGTAGGGAAGAACAAAGTTTCGGGCGAAAAAGATGGTAACATATTCTTACAAATTATTAGAAAGTGAAAGATAAAGTACTTAAGGAAAATGACAACTCACTGAATATCTAAAAAGATAAGAGCGTATTATATTACAACTCATCATGGAATATATTGATCAATTGGGGACGAATCTAATTTATGTAATGCTATATATATATATATATATATATATACTCGAAAATAATTTAGCTGTAGATGCCTATGGATTGGGTAAATTTGATGAAATTACCACAAAAGGTTCACAATTCAGTTAAATATTTAATTAAAACTTCCAGATTGCTAGGATATCTAATGTTGAGATGCAACCAAAATTAGCCTGGCATCAACTTGCTGGTTATTAGAAATTTAATATGTATATGAATACATACCCCAAGGAGTTTTATCGCGTCATTTTAATCACTTAGTGTGCGTTTGTTATCTGCAAATGCGCTTAAGCTATTTGTATACGAAAAGGGTGTTTTTTCGGGAGATATGAACTTTTGTTTCAAGTAAAATATCTGGACATCTTTATGGACAGCCATCGATCTAGAAAACATGGCATCCTTAAACACTAGTGATTATATTTCACTACCGGTGATTTTTTCACTGTGATTGAAAAATCTCATATAACAACTGTGATCAATTTCTGTAAATCCCAATTGAATATTTTCAGTTTGATGTTCCCAAAATGTATTCAAACAAAAACATGTAAATTTTAGATATTGTTAAAATTAATATATATAAAATGTTAAAAATTAAAAACAAATGCAGAGTACAAACTCCCATAAATTCGTTTTTTTTTTGTTGCGATCGCAAAAGCTATCACTAAAATCACAGTGATTTAAAAATAGCAACATCGCTCAACACTACTAAACACATACCCTATACATCTATCTAAGTATGTAAGCCCTATGTATGTGGAAAACTTAGGAGTAAAATAAAAGGAAAACAATTTTATTTATATAAAATATTGTGTACATTGAAGCACTGAAGCACTGAAACAGTTGTGCGTACGGTCCTCAGTTCAGTACGGTTCAGTTAAATCTCCTACATATCAGTTGTGATCAACTGCCGCGCCTACAGCCATGGTAACGGATCGCCGCTACTCTGTTGAGGCCAGTAAAAATTTTAAGGGTGAAACCATTGGATATCGCCATTTACAATGTCTGCTGCTCCTCACTGGATTCTGTTTGATATTCGCGACGCGCGTCAATCTCTCCATTGCGATCGTCGCGATGATGGACAATAAGTCGGCAAATCCCGATTTTCCCGTAAGTGCAAAATTTCTTTGCTCCAATTGAGCGGAAAACAAAATGTACTTTCGCTTTCGTACGCTTACAGGAGTACGCATGGTCCGAGCAAACCAAATCACATGTCCTGAGCAGTTTCTTCTGCGGCTATATTTTGCTACAGATACCCGCTGGTGGGTGGGCGCGTCATTTCGGTGGTCGTTTGTTATTGTTGATCAGTATTAGTCTTACTAGTCTTCTAGCGCTGCTAACACCACTCAGCGTGAGCATCGGTGGTTGGCCTCTACTGTGTACGGTGCGCTTTTGTCAGGGCCTGTTACAGGGTGTCTTATTGCCAGCCGTTGCAACGATACTCTCCAATTGGGCGCCAGTCGAGGAACGCAGCGCTTTGCAAACTTTCATCTATTCTGGCTGCCAGTTGGGTATAGTGGTGATGCTAGCCACAAGTGGTAAGCTCTGCTCATCGCGCTGGGGTTGGCCAAGCACCTTTTATTTACCAGGCATTTTGGGTTTAATATGGTCGGCACTGTGGTATGTATTTGGTGCGAGTACACCACGTGATTGTAGGCATATTTCGCTGGAGGAACGCGAAATGATTGAGAATTCATTGGGACATGATAAACAGGCAGTGGAAGAAGTAAATACTAAGCATCCCGTGCCATGGAAACGTATTTTTACATCGAAACGTTTTTTGGTTATACTTCTAAATCATTGCGCCAACGATTGGTGCTTTTGGACGTTACTCACGCAAATACCGTCTTATATAAAAAGTGTGCTCGGCAAGGATATTAACAGTAATGCATTGATCTCAGCGTTGCCATATTTTTCAATGTTTTCTTTATCTATCATACTTTGTCCGTTGGCGAGTTGGTTAGAAAAGTCGAAAGTTTTGAAGGCAACCGTAAGTCGTAAGGTCTTCAACACAATCGGTCTATGGATACCTGCTATAACGCTCATTTCTTTGGGCTATTTGCGTCAAGATCAAGGCGATCTGGCGATTGGTTTGCTAACTGTAACTGTTGGTATTAGCACCAACTCGCATTTTGGCTATGCCGTGAATCACCTGGACTTGGCACCAAATCTGGCTGGCACTCTGCTGGGTATTGCTAATTGTGGCGCCAATGTGATGGGTATAATAGCACCACTCGTTGTTGGTTACGTTGTCACCGAAACGGTTAGTTCAAAGGGTATTCAGAGAGTTTCATTTATTCTCATTAAATCATTATTTTCTCTTTTCATTATCAACAGACAAATATCCATCAATGGCGTATAATATTCTTCATCGCTGGTGGCTATGTATTTATTGGTAACCTCTTCTTTCTATTTTTCGGCACAGCTAAGGTGCAGCGATGGAATGAGAGACCGCGTATCATTTCGGAGACGGAGCAACTAGCGCAGCTTGTCGAAAGTTTGGACCCAAAGCCCAACAATACCACTCAAGAATCTGATGGAGTTTTTAAAAAATCCGATGTGGAACAGAACGTTGTTTAATCTGCTCAGAAAATTATTTCCAGACTATTATTAGAGCACTTTTGTTAATGTAATAAGTAGTATTTCGTCCTTAAGGTAAATTTTCTGAGCTGGTATATTTCAATTGAACTGTTATAAATTCTAATGAGATTTAAATATAAAAACATTAAATTTATGTATTGAATTTAATTTTTTCGTATAGTTTTCAGAGAAAAATAAAAAAAAAGTGAAATCCCGCGTATTCAATATTCAGAAATTCATAATCTATTACAACCAAAACAGTTAAACCGTAGTTCGGTGGTTTACTTTTCAACGACATAAAAAACGCCTTTTAATCCAATTCTCTTAACATTAAGTGCAAAGAGAGTGTAAAGAACAATCTGTGAAAGTTCATTTTCTACAATTTCGACATTAAAATTCATTCTGTACTATGTGAGAAGAACAGGGGTCATAATTCAAATGCGATTAAATCTCTTTGTAGTATTTAGTCAATGATAAGGCTCATCTGGTTATTTAGATAATATTTTCGTATATACTTACTAATATAATGTGTTCTTTTCAACCATATGTATACTATATACACCTTAGTCATTTCATGTAACAGGGGTTACTACCGGTTATTACCAGTTTATTACGTAAGTAGCAGTTGGAAATCTAACAAAACATTTGGAATAGTCGAGCTATCAAAATGCCAGAGTCATAATGCTTTACAAAAATTACAAACGAAGTTTACTCATAGTGTGAATCGGTTGACAGATGTTGTGCAAATAACTGTGTTAACTGTTGTTGACACTTCGTACACATAAATATATGCATGATGCACGAGTACTGTTAAAGGTAGAGAGATAATATGTGTACATATTTATAACCATTCGACTATATATTTAATCTTTATATGATGGCGTCACGGAATTTCTTCAAAAGCGCTACTGTTTTGAGATAATTATATTTGCATAGGGAATATAAATAAAATAAGTAGGGAGGCGCTAAGCACTAGTGAAAACCACAGTGGCAAAGTCTCGAAACCTAACAACAAAATTCCTGTGTATTAGGAATAATACTGACTCCATTCGAAAGACCTGGACTTTCACTAAATTTGGATCAGACATAATATCTCGTTCTCAAAACACTTTCAAATTTTTAGACAAACTCAGCATGTTTAATGAATACAATACCGAATGGCTTGGAAACCTGAAGTGCAAAATAGTACTTTACAAGATAAAGATATCGGTAGCAGGGAAAAAAAGCGAAGCCATCCCTTATGAGGATCACCGATTCCATTTCATTTATCCAGTCAAGGACTGTCAACTCAGCAGCATTTTTTAAATTATTTGGAGAAGTTTTTCTACCGCTATGACCACGTTTTGAAGACCTGTCACTCACCACAAGATGTTTCTTCAGTTGAATAAAGAAGTGACCTGCTTTTTATAGCTTTCTCTTCTTCTAATTTTAAGCTACTTAATTTCGCAATTTCTGACTTTTATACTTTTATAAAAAGTAATTCTGTGGTAAAAAAAAAAACTAATTATAACTGTTTATCTAAAAGATAAACATTGCTTTTTTAAACAATAGAATGGCATCGTTTATATACTAATCGCAGGAACATATATATCAATGTGAAGGTATGCGTATTCCCACATCTAACAATCTATCTATTTTTATTTGTCTAATTAAAACATATTTTTTTTTGCATTTTAACATATATAACGCCACCTTTAGTCTGCCATATGCGGTTATCTAAGGATTTAATGCGATTAACGCGCTTGTTGCGCCTTTCCGATTCGTTGATGTACGTATATAACGGACATAACTGATTTGGTTGTTATCATTTGACGTTTGAAGTTCAAATTCAACGCTAACACTAAGCACTCCGGACAACGGTACAGAAGCTTAACGAGTGCAGTACCGTTAGGAAGTGTCATTTAACGCGCGAGCCGTTTTCGGTAGCGAACACTTGAGTGCAGTGATCGACGCACGATTTCGATTTGTGGTGCTCAACTACCACTTAAGTGATTATTCTGTGTAGTGACAGGGATCAATATGGGCACAAGTAGGCGCTCATCCTTAGCAAAATGTACGTTTGTATTGTTTTACATATTTGAAGTGCAAATTAGTGTTTAACTGAGGTGATTTGTACTTATATACCGTTATGTACGTTCTGTAAAATATTTGTAGTGCTGCCACCCACTTTTGGCCGACGGCATGTGCAGTGTTTACTGATGTTTATCGGCTTCTCCGCCGCATTCTCGATGCGTGTTAATCTCTCTGTGGCCATTGTCGCGATGATGGATAGCAAAGCGGCAAATCCAGATTTTCCAGTGAGTAAAGAAAGCAAGAAGAAGCCGTGATAAAAACTTTAAATATATTCAATAATTTATACAATCCTTTCTTGCAGGAATACCACTGGTCGGAGGAGACTAAATCGCGGATACTCAGCAGCTTCTTTTGGGGTTACATTTGCACCCAAATTCCCGGTGGTATGTTAGCGCGACGTTTCGGCGGCAAAGTGATGCTGATTTTCAGTGTTTCCATAAGTAGTATAATGGCGCTACTAACACCGCTCGGTGTCGCATATGGCGACTGGAAGTTGCTTTGCTTCATGCGTTTCTTACAAGGTTTCGGTCAAGGTGTAACAGTGCCGTCCATGCACACTTTACTCGCCAAATGGGCACCGGTGACGGAACGCGGTTCGCTGGCTACTTACAGTTATTCGGGTTCACAATTCGGTACCGTTATAATGTTAGCTTCAAGTGGTGTGCTCGCTTCATCGTCCATGGGTTGGCCCAGTTGCTTTTATATACCTGGCGCTTTGGGCCTTTTGTGGACGGTATTGTGGATCATTTGGGGCGCAAGTTCGCCCCAAGAATGCTCAAAGATTAGTGTTGCCGAACGTGTACTCATCGAGAGTTCACTACAGCAAAACGTAAAGCCGCATGATGATGGCAAACCCAATTTAGCGGTACCATGGAAGCGAATATTCACATCGGTACCATTCTTGGTGCTTACGGCGACACATTGCGCATCCACTTGGTGCTTCTGGACGTTGCTCACACAAATACCAACCTACATGAAGAGCGTGCTCGGTAAGGATATTAAAAGTAACGCACTGCTCTCGGCACTGCCATACTTCACAATGTTGATTTTGGGTTTGGCCTGCGGACCGTTGAGTAATTTCTTGGAGAAGGGTAGGCATTTAAGCGCTACTACGAGTCGGAAAATTTTCAACTCCATTGGACAATGGGTGCCGGTGGTGACCTTAATTTGGTTAGGTTACATGACACGGGAACAAGCGGACTTAGCGGTTTTCTTGCTAACGTTCACAGTGAGTATCAGCACGACATTGCATTTGGGCTTTCAAGTGAATCACATCGATCTGGCGCCGAACTTTGCTGGAACACTAGTTAGTCTCACCAATTGTGCAGCGAATGTTTGCAGTATTATTGCGCCTCTATTGGTGGGCTTCGTTGTCACCGATACGGTAAGCTGGAGTTTTCCAGTAAATCTTCGTAGTCTTATTAAAAATTTTCCAATTATTTTATACTTCCAGAGTAACCCCAACCAGTGGCGCACAATATTTTTCATTGTCGGTGGCATTAACTTCGTCGGTAATCTGTTGTTCGTTTTATTCGGCACCGCCAAAGTGCAACCCTGGAATAATGAGCGCGAACCGAAGGCTGATGAGAGTAAAGCCGATGCAGAGAAGTCGCAAGAACTGCAACCGCTCAATGAGGAAACGGCTGATGTTCCCATAACCAAAGCAGAGTCACAAATGGTTGTTTAGTCGTTAGCCAACGCTTGGGTTTTGTTAAATTCGTAAAATTAGCTAAGTTACAGTATTATAGTGACAAAGTTTTCCTTGTGATTCTACTGAGTAGTCGTAGTTATACATAAGTAGTTCTAGTAGATTTTTAGGGAATTATTGAATAGTCTACATGTATGGTGATAGGTCTTATGTATGTATGTAAATACGTAAATATAAAACGTATTTAAAACACTTAAATCATAACATCATTCACATACAAATTAAGAACACAAAATATACAACAATTTAAAAACGTCACACAAAATTTTTTTTTTACAAAAATCATAAACTTATAACTTCTTCTTTAAGTGCAGCCAGGTCCACCTGATTATTCTAACGAAGTGGAGGTCTTCCCCTTCATCTGCTTCCACCAACGGGTACTGCATCGAACATTTTCAAAGCCGGAGTTGTTTCGTCCATTCAGACAACATTACCTAGACGGCATAGCCGCTGTCTTTTTTCCCTAGACTACGTCAATGTCGTTGTATAACTCATACGGCTCATCGTTCCAGTATCTAGCATGAAAAAGCAGCAATGATATCGATATCATCGCCGTTCATCTGTACACTCTTATTGAAGATTGATCCTTTCATTTTTTAGCAATAGATTGAAGTAGTGAGACGTTAATGAGTCACCCTGTCTGAAGCTTCGTTTGATATCGAACGGCTCGGAGGGTCCTTACCGATCCTGACGACAGCTTCTTTTCGTGCTGTCGAAGGCAGCTTTAAAATCAACAAAGAGATGGTGTGTGTCGATCCTCCTTTCACGTGTATTTTCCAAGATTTGGCGCATGGTGAAGATCTGGTCAGTTGTAGATTTCCTGGTCTAGACCCACACTGATAAGATTCAATCAGTTTATTGACCATTAGCTTTAATCTTTCACACAGTACGCTCAGTAATACATACCTCCGAAATACTCCTATAATTACAAATCGAAGATCAACTCAAAAATTAACATATTAAAATTAAATCATGCATAAATTAATTCGAATTTCAAATTCAGCGCTAACGCTAAGCACAGATGCACGCTAACGGCTCAGAAGCTTAACGAGTCTAGTACCGTTAGGAAGTATTAACCTACGCGCGAGTCACTTTCGGTAGCGAACACTTGAGTGCAGTGAAAAATTTCTCTTTCTCTAACGCCTCCAGAGTAACACCAAACAGTGGCGCATGATTTTTTTCATTGTCGGTGGCATAAACTTTATCGGTAATTTGTTGTTCATTTTATTCGGCACCACCAAATTGCAACCCTGGAATAATGAGCGTGAGTCGAAGGCTGATGAGAGTAAGGTCGATGCAGAAAGGGAACCGATGTTCCCGTAACCAGAGCAGAGCCACAAATATTGGCCTGTGCGCTGGGGCTTTATTATATTATTTGCTTCCAGTATATTATTAAGTAAAGTTAAGAAACATTTAATAAGTGAAATATATGGTTTAAGATAAAGAGTTAAATACTAAATTACCTAATAAACAACATAATGGAAACATCATTCTTATTTTAACTTATATAGATGATATCAAATATCGACGAAAATTTGATTGGTAAGATTATACACTAAGAAAGTTCACATCTTAAAAAGGGATTTTGAACTAGACTCATCAAAAACAGAGAATTCGGATGCCTATGCCGTTACATACATATAAACTGCATTTATTTTATAAACAACGAAAGTTAAGACTGAGGTTCGATGGGGATGATGTTGTGTGGGAGTTGTCGAGATAAAATCATATGATTGCGTATTTCCCCTCTTCTATGAAGTGTGACTACGTTATCAAACGTATTTTTGTATCACAAATCGAATGTCAAGCTCGAGACCTAACATAACATAATCTACCATTTAAGTTTTTGTAATTTTAGTTATGGTTTGAAGTTTAAAAATTTTATGATTAACCAAACTAGTTTCAACGAAATGCCAGTAAATTTTTGCGTACAAATGTAGGCAGTGTTTCATGTCAATAAAAAAGTCACAGTATACATTTAGGAGCCTTCCTGAAAATAATCAACTTGACATAGCTTATAAGAGTACGTTTTTTTGTAATTAACATATAGTGGCTTTTAATGAACCCTATTCTCCAGCAGTTGAAATAATTTGTATTATGCAATTTTAAGATATTAAAAAAAAAAATAAAAAGGCCTTCAGCCCTTCTTTAAACTTCTATTACGCGATTCATATATAATTGTTCTGAGGAACCAGTGAACCGTTTAGATTTCACAATTAAGTTTTGCTTGCAGTGGTTAGACAAAAAAAAATAAGACAAAGATACAATTATAATTAAAAATTAGCATATTTAGTCTACTGTTGTAGCATTTATTTATGACGTGACCGAAGAAAAAAACTTTCCACACACAGATTGCGTCAAAATTCACTATTTGCTTAAGACTTAAGACAGTGGCAAAAAATTGCTACGGAAATACATATATATTTGAGGTGAAACCCGACACACGACACGCTTTTATTTACTTTTTTTTCAAAAGTTTGTAGACTTTGCATCCGCGATAGTTAAGTGACAGCTTTTATCTGTAAATAATCTTTTCATGCGCGTTTGTATCCACACATGATAAGCGCTTGACTAATTATGTGGATAATAAATGCTTTTAAGTGCGAAAATCTGCAAACTGATTATCACTTCTCATAAAATTTCAATTCAGTAGCTTAACAGCCGCAGCGCTGTTAAGAAGTGTGCTTTTGTTTTCCTGACTTACTGAACTTACACACCTTTATATTTGTAAATAAGCAAATCGCAATTTACTCAAAATGGTATCAAACAGTCAAACTACAAGTGCGTTAAAATGTAAGTACGCACGGGATTACTCTCTGGGGGAAATATGTTTGCATATAATTGCCTGTGGAGAATATAATAAATGTTGCTCATACGCCATGACACACAGTTGAATGTGATAAGTTCGATGAAGAAAGTAATTCTCTTAGACAATAGAAAAATAATAAAACGGTGTTATTATTAGCAATAACTACATACAATTATAGAAGTGCTCGGAATATCACAAAAGTGTAAACATCGAATCAATAAAGCTACTTTAGCCTCTACACATATTAGTTCAATTTTCTGCCATAAACCATAGTATGTGTGAGCTTTAGTTTAGTTATTTGAAATATAGTTTTCTTTTTTATAATTTACAGCAGCTGCGCCCATCTTCGGCAGACGACATTTACAATGCTTCATGATATGCATTGGCTTCTCCGCTGCTTTTGCGATGCGCGTCAATCTCTCCGTAGCCGTTGTGGCAATGATGGATAACAAAGGCGCAAATCCGGACTTTCCCGTAAGTGGCATTGACCCAATTATGATTGGTTATTATCATTAAAACAAACAAATCTCTCTCCTAGGAATATCACTGGTCAGAGAAGACAAAATCGCGCATACTCAGCAGCTTCTTCTTTGGCTATGTATTCACGCAGGTACCCGGTGGCATACTGGCGCGTCGCATTGGCGGTAAAATATTGCTGTTGCTAGCTTTCTCCATTAGCAGCGTGCTGGCGTTGCTCACACCGTGGGCTGTTAGTTTTGGCGGCTGGAAACTGTTGTGCTTCATACGCTTCCTACAAGGTTTCGGCCAGGGCACAACAATGCCCGCAATACATACACTCGTCGCTAAATGGTCGCCGGTGGAGGAGCGCAGTTCGTTATCGGGTTACTGTTATTCCGGCGCACAATTGGGTACTGTTGTCATATTGGCTTCGAGTGGTGTGTTGGATTCCTCAAGTCTTGGCTGGCCGAGTCTCTTCTACATACCCGGCGCTGTGGGTCTCTTGTGGGCTGTGGCTTGGATTATTTGGGGCGCCAACTCGCCAGATGAATGCCGTAGCGTTAGTGCCGCAGAACGTGCACTCATCACGGAATCGCTGAACAAAAAGGCGAAACAGGAGGAAGGCAGACCGACGTTGCCAGTGCCATGGCGCGCAATATTTACCTCGCTGCCGTTCTTGGTCTTACTTCTATCGCATTGCGCGAATTCATGGGTCTTTTGGACAATACTCACACAAATACCGTCGTATATGAAGAGTGTGCTCGGTAAGGATATCAAAAGTAATGCACTACTCTCGGCACTACCTTATTTGACAATGTTCATTTTGGGACTGGCATTTTGTCCAATGGCCAACTACTTGGAGAAAAGCAATCGCATTAGTGCCACAACTAGTCGGAAGCTCTTTAACTCGCTCGGCCTGTGGGTGCCGGTTGTTACACTAATTTGGTTGGGTTACATGACGCGTGAACAATCAGATTTAGCTATTATTTTGCTGACCTTCACGGTTGGCATGAATTCGGCTGCGCATTTGGGCTTCCAAGTGAATCATATTGATTTGACGCCGAACTTTGCTGGCACCCTGGTGGGCATGACGAATTCCGCCTCACATGTTGCTAGCAGTATCGCACCCTTGGTGGTGGGCTACGTCGTCACCGATACGGTTAGTTGTTTGTAGATTTTTTTCCTTATTATATTTTTAATTATTTTTTCTTTCGTATTGCAGAAAAATCCTGAACAGTGGCGTATAATATTTTTCATAGCTGCTTTCATCATTCATCTGCTGTTCGTATTTTTCGGCACGGCCAAAGTGCAACCGTGGAATGATGAGCAAACGGGGAAGGTCTATGAATTGAAGCCACTCAATCGAGTAGTCGTTGAAAAGTCCAGTGGAAATACAGAATTATCGAAATAGTCTTATAATAAAAGTACAAAATTTAATTGTGAAAGGTATTATTACCGAAAGAAAACAAAAGTATTAAAAAATGAGATCATAAGTATTTCAAAGGATATTAAAAATTACATTATCATGTACTAAAATAAGAAATGAAATGGAAATAAAGTGAATTTTGTAAGATCAAAAATGATTAAAATGACTAATTATTATCAAATTAATTATCGACAATTTTACTTGTTTTCAAATTATTAAAATCAGATACAAATCAGATGCAAAACAGACTCTAGTGTTCATAGCTTATGTGTTATTTTTATTAGACTGGACTTCGACGAGTTTTGCCACATTTCATTGTCCAAGTTCGATATAGTCAGCTTAGTCTGTGAAGTTTATTGTCATCTAGTAGCCTTTTAATCATGGACCTCCCTTGAATCCTATGCACCTAACTGCCACCTATATTTCGCATGGCCCATATTTTAACCCAGGTTTGATTACGACCTCCTGATCTCCTGTCCATCATCTCTTAACCCTCTGCTAGTCAACAAGCGACACTGCCACCTAGATTTCTCGTGGCCCATATCTTAACCCATGCTTGATTTCGACCTCCTGAGCTCCTGGCCATCATCTCTCAAACAAATCCTTAAAATAACGTATGTTATTTAGGGGCATATAATATGACTGGAAATTATTTCACTTCTCAAGGGACTAATCAGACCAGCTGACATTTTTTTCACAAGATATTGACTTAAATAAATATCATTGTTCGATGCTTAAGACCACAACTGTACCATTATACATAGACGCCAAAAGGTAGGCAACAATTTTTCTTCAGTGTTGTCGTCAGCTGGTGATCCTACAGTAGAGCAAAATACAAAATCCAAATACAAATGTTATTATAATAGGAAAATGTATGTACGTAAGAAATTTTAGGGATCAACTGAATTCAAATCTTTAAATCACAAAAGATCCGACCATGGATGGTAAACCTCACATTTTTTCTAAAAATTATTGGGAAAATGGCTTATATTATGTTTTAAAAATAGCAATAGAAACTACTTCAGTCTCTTGCCATTTCTATGATTGGCGATTACGACCGAACTAAGTTCTCGAATAATAATTAATTCCCTTTTTCTCAATTTTTATCAATACAATTTGATAAAACTTTGTACGCAGATAAAACTCGATCAAATTGTTTACAATGCCAAGCATATCAAAATCAATTGCATGTTACTATGGAGGAACACTTTTATCTTGCAAAAAATAATTATTGTTCTTATCTTGTAACCTTGAAAGAGTGGTTATTGCGTAAAAAAATCTCGAAAAATGAGAGTTCTGAGTCTCTACTTAAGTTCTAAGTGTTCACCTCTAATACTTATCGCATACTAATTACGCTGTCATAAAGGGTAATATAAAAATAGTTAGTAATCAATAAAAGTTGTAAATATTGTATAATTATTAATTAATTTTAGATGCTTGATGATTGGTGAATCAAAAAAATATATTATATAATTCAAATAGACTTCCACAATCAAATCAAGTTACAAACGAAAGCACTTTAATGAGACACTCTCTTTAATTGAATTCAATTAGACAATTTTATATTACTTTCACTCCACCTCTTTTTCCTATACGAATTATCAAAAATTGTATAAAAGTCAATGATACTCGTGAGAAATATGCAAACTATTTGCATAATTTTTAATAATTAAAAAAAAATAATTTATTTGTTGGGACTAAGTTTTTTTACTTACTCACTCAATATGTAATTAAGCAGCTACCTCATTAGTCTTAGATAACTGTTGCATCAGATACTAGTCAGCCATCGATTAAGTGTATTTTATAATAAACTAATCAGCTGTTTGGAGATTAGCCTATACTTGTAGTTTAAATTAAGACCACAAATTCGAAGAGAAGCGTGGACAAGTAGCTGCTCAACAGACACACTTCTGCATAAATATATTTGTATATATATATATTGGGCTAGTTATATGCTTGGCTCTCAAACAACTCAATTCAATAACCTATACTTTGTGCGACACACGTGATATTTAAAGCTCCAAATGACTATTTTTAACTGAACTATGCTTTCGATCTCCAATAAAGCTAGACATTCGTATGTGTGCAGCTATTGCTTTAAGAAATTGCTTAGCAACAGATCGAAACTAACTGATAGGCATTTGAAATATACACAAAATAATTTGCATGTTTATAGCTATTGACATATAGACATACATGTATACGTATGACAACCCTGTAGAAAAACAACATAGAAGTGAGGTAGTATACAACTTTAATTCTCTGACTAAATTCGAACTAGTCAAAACATGAACAGACCTATACCAATTTTGGAAAGGATTAGTTCAGAAAGAGAACATATTAGGTCAGTGAGTCTATGATTTTTCACACAAAAACACGAGACAACTTAAAGAAATCCTGATTAAAATTGTTACCGGGTATATAAAGTGAACTGGACAGTTATATTTCCATTTTGAACTAGTACAAAATTAGTATATTTCTGATCAAAATCTAACTTTTGATAACTTCTGGAACGCGAACATGCAAAACATATCATTTGCTGGTATGAATGAGAGAGAAACCAAGTGATTGGTTTGATTGCGGTTCATAGTAGTTGCTTGATAACGTAGTTTGTAACCAGTTGATTTTACTACAGGGTTCTCGAGACACAAAAATATTAGTTCACATTTGCATACAGACATTTTTGTATTAGACTTCAGAGATAAGTAAGCTCGTCTTGTTGTATAGGCATTAAAAACTAATGAACAAAACAAAACTAAAATTGACATGAGTGAGTGGCTTGTGCGTCAGAAGCTAGATTTAAAAACAAAATTATAAAGAAATTTATAATCTTTTATTATTTAATTAAAAGTACAAGTAAAAAACCCAATCGAGTACTCTGAAATTAGCCGTCACGCCAGTACTCAAAGCAAGCGCTAATCACACAAAGTACCAGAAAACCAATTTTAATCTCAAATCACGGCACAATTTCACTGTCTTCACGGTATAACTTACTCGCGTGCAGCACACGCTTATGGCTTAAGTGCTTAGCCGAAGTGTTGGCGTGCGTTCGATTGACAAATGACAGACCGTATTAGCCGACTTCAAAGGCGCGGTCTGTCGTTGACATTGCCACATTGTCTATTCCGTAAAGTTCCATGAAATGTATTTGTCGATTGTGTAAAGTCGCGCCAAATCGTGTCAGTTGCCTAATACGCGGCGACACAACTTAAAATTCATTACGAGTATGGCAGCGTTAGTGGGCGCTATGTGATCGGTTTTCATTGATTTTATGGCGATGATGAGTTAGCGAAATTCATCTAAGAAATACATATAATCATTGAATATGCGCTGAAAGCCATTCAAAAAACCAGTCTTCGCAATCATTTTATTTTTTTATTTTTGTTTTTACTTTAATTTGTATTTGTCCTCTAGTTTCTGTGCATGTGACCATTTAAAAGAAATACTCAAATTGAGGAATTAATAAAAATTTATTTACGCATTTTTGTTGTTGGTGGTTTTTGGGTATTTCTGCCGACTCGTGGCGGTGTTGTGAGTAAAAAATCAATAAACGAAATATTGTAAAAATTTAGGCTCATAAATAAAAATCGCAGACATATTTGTATTTGTAGTATAAATATTTGAAATATTTTTTTTTTTTAATTCGCCAACAGTTGGGCGTGAGCGCTCTTATCGGATCGGATTTAATATTAATAAATGAACTAAATGCCAATGGAAGTTATTTATGAGTACAGATTCCATATATTGACCAATATGATTGGTATAATTCTTTTGAAGATATCGTTAATAGAAATATTGAAATCGACTATGATCTTGAGTATGAAATATTGAGATACCTTTCACGAACTGTCGATACACGAAGTAGTCCAGTCAGTATTTAATGTTTAATGTGGAAATAATGATGTTCTTTGTTCTTTGACAGAGCCGTCAGCTTAGTCTTTTCTAGTCTAGAAAAATAATAAAAAGTGGTAGATCTTGTTTTGAACGAGACAAAGTACCTAGAGACCATAAACAAAGATTCCTCGCGCCTTAAGAACTACATCACTATTTCCAGCTATAAATTTGGAAAAGTGAAGGTCTTTGTCTCTCTCTCAGAACCAGCGTAAAAATTAAATAAGCAGGGAGATCAAGCCAATAATAACTTATATCAATAGATGCTGTTTGGGATCGATAGGCAATTGATATATGTATATCTCTCGATGAAACAAAGTTACGCTCTATAAGTCTGTATTATATAACACAGAAACATGGACGATGATGAATCAAAATGGGAGAACACTTGTAGTATTCGGGATACTACAAGATCATTGTAGCCGTCCATGTGACCGCTGAGTACGGAAGAAGGTGGAACTATGAAATCTACGGCGACATGAGTATAGTTAAACGCTTAAAATCCAACGAATGGCCTGGTTAGGAAATTTTCGGAGGCATGGAAGACGATGTTCCACTTCATGATGTTCGATTCGAGACCCATGGTTGGAGAACGGAGGCAAGAGCACCCATGCAATGCTGTGATGTAATGATCAAGTAGATAGGGATCTGTCTTCACCTGAGACATACAAGTGACATCACTTCGCAAAGGATAGAGACAACTGCCGATGTTTTGTTTTGTGTATTCAGTCCTATCCTACCTACGGTGGGAGTGCCAGACAAGAATAGGAATATTGTAGGATAGGAACAACGATATCACCGCTACAATAGATTTCGATATTTATACAGACGCCGATTCTATTTAAGTACAGATCTCTACTATGTATAAAAAAATTTTCTTCATCACTAAATAGTTTGCCAACTGTGATAAACGGATCCATTTTGAATGATAGTCACATCAATAGTTATATTGGAAATGGCCATGGCACTACCCACTTCAAGCGAAAGTGAATATCTCCTAAAATGTGGATATTACTTCGTATATATATCCGCTTTGAATCCCATCCTTTCAAGAATCAAATCTTCGCTTGGGCCTCATACAATTTTGAACTGTTTTCGACATTTTGTTTCCCCAAACTTTCCAATCACCTTTAAATAACCTTGCTTTACGCCTTTCCAGTTGCGGAATTTAGTTAATCGTCCTCTCAGATGACTAACGCTTGATCTGCGAAATGTTTCATTCTTTTTTTTTTTTTTGAAAATACCAAAATGGGCGAAACTCAAAATGCTAACTGTGGAAGTGCTATAAAATGACTAATTCCGGGAAATACTTTTACGCATTTAACTTACTCTCGATCGCATGCGGACTTAATAAGTAACAACTAGTTGTGTTTTATACAACTGCAAATCGAATAAGGTTAACGAAAATATAAACATTATTGAATTAACATTTCGCGCAATTTGTTTACATTTGCAACAACAACTACAGCAATACAAAAACAAATAATTCGAATTTTGTTACGTGAAGAATGCTTGCGGCTACAATTCTAATTAAGACCATTCTGCGCTCATTTGCTATGAATCGCATTGTTGTTGCTGCTATAGTCGCTTAAGAATTCTTCAATCAACCCACCCATTTAGAGAGCAGCAGGCGAGGGCATGAGTGCGAAATACACACGAGCACGAGTATGAACACGAAGAAATTCGCAAGAAAAAAATCATTTTTGGGGGGCCAACTGGAGGCGCGCAAACAAACACACATACACACATACCACTAAATAAATAAAAAGTTTTACAACAACGCACACTTGCGCGAATTTGACTTCGACCGAGCGCTCGCCACGAGAGCGCGCCGCGTATAAACAATTGCACGCCAATCATTTGGTCATCACGTGAAGTGTGTAGCCGGAACGTGTAGCAAACGTGATCAAAGTTTAAGTATTTCACAAATAAGAGAGCGTTGAGAGAGAGTGATAGAGCGGTAGAGTTGTTGGAGCGCGCGGGGAAACGGCGAATGATGACTACTTCAAATTGAGCTTCGGCGATGGCAGCGGCATTGATAATAAATGAAATTCGCACATTTGTTGTTGTCTATGTATGTGTATGTGCTCTTCTCAATATGCGGTAATGGCGCGCAACGTTGATAAGCACTTTGGGGGGAGCGTCGTTTGACTCCAGTATTGATTACACACATACACTTAAAAACAAGCTTGTTAGGTGGCTCATTGCTTAGGGCCGTGCAAGTCGGCGTCGCAAGGGGTACTTTCTTACTTCGGAAATATTTCAACTAAAACAACAAACAATGATTTCACAAGCGGTTTTTCACCTCTCACCGCTCGTTATCACAGCGCACAGGCAATAACAATTCATCTTTATGTGTGTGTGTGTGTTTTCTTATTAATTTATACATTTTGTGTTTTATTCATTTATTGCTTGTTTTGTTTTTTCTTTTCAATTATTTTGTTCCGCTAATTTTTTCGCCGCTCAAATGTCCCAATAATAAACTGATTAAAAATAAATAAGATGAAATAAAAGAAAAATTTGTGCATTGTGTGTGTTTGTTTTTATTGTTTCATTTCTTCGTATGTATTTTATTTGCGTCAAACGATTTTTTTATTCTGCTTTTCCTGCTTTACTTTAAGCAGATTTGATGTATGGCGCAGCGAAGTAATTGAGAATTGCAAATTATGCAAAAATTTAAAGAAATGAAATAATATACAAATGATTGAATGCTCACGTGGTTTTGTTTACGCAATGCGTTGGCAATTTCTCAACACGGGGATGTTTCCAGGTACAACTAAAGGACGAGTAGTTAATCGCCAATACACCAGGTGATTTCTTGCATTCCAAAGAAGAGTTTAATGTTAATCCAATCAAGAATTTCGCTTAAGTACAAACATTTCCAAATATAGTTCGCGGGCTTTCCCCTTCTACGTAGAGGTCACGCATTTTTAGGAAGAAAGTTGCGCTGACTCAGCATGCAAAATTAACTGTCACCAGGCGCGGTTCTTTTCTGTTACTTATTCAGTTCAACAGTTCAATTTGCTGGAAAAATTTTTAACAGTGTTACGGCTACAGGTCAGTGTACACCTGTTTAACGGTGTATTTATATTTCGATGATTATTGCAGCTTGTTTATTATTCAATGAGAAGCCCAAAATAAATATACCCTAAAAATGTTAATTACTCACCAAAAATATTTGCTAAAACTGATTATTATAAATATAATACATTCGATATTTAAGGTGATTTAAGACCTAATGGATTCCAGAATCTCTCAAAGTTGAAGCACCATGTCGGCGGTAAAGCTTGTAACAAAATGAACTGCATGTTAAACAACAGAGGGCTATATTCGAGGTCACTGCGATAAGTAAGCAGTCAAAAGAAATTATAAAAATGTTGACAAAAGCTATTTATTCCTCAACTTAACTCAACGCTACTCCAACTTTATTAATCCGCCATTCCTTTCCTGGTAGTCTGTATAGTAGGCCTATATGCCTATAGTCCCCTCCTTCGACTTAAATGTCTGACAACCTACAATACTAAGGAGGGGACAGCAGTTCGTAGGTCCTGGAGAGTGTAGAGGTGAGAGCCAGTGTGTTTTCATACTGGAAGATTATTCAATGTCGAATCCATCCGATAATTTGGCATATTAGAGCACTGTGTTTTGCTCTACTCCAGGTAAATTACACTTCATAAAACCCAGAAAACGAGACACAACACCTTTCTTGCTAATAAAATAGGCTTCGTCATCTTCGCAGAAGATTCGTTGTATGAAATACACTGTAGCGACTGTTGATTGGTCTCTGGTGTGTACCATTAGATCCATATTTGGTCGGCGACATGAAATGACACAACAACTTCTTCGGATTGCACTTACACAGCGACAGACAATGCCTAATATTTGAGATGCCTACTGGATCAGCTTTTTCACCAAGCATCAATCCTCGGCCTGCTAATACGAGATCACGGGACACCTGGGAGTGACTCATCTAATACCGACGTCTTGCTATGTTGAGACTCTGTCAGCAGACCTTAAGCTAAATAATTGCTAACAATTAGCACAACGATTGTCAATAATTTCGTCTGCGAATACAAATTTATATGTAAACTCTTTGACATATGAAAGCTCTATGGAAATTTTCCATACAAGTCGTCGCATGGCTAACGGTGACAGCTAATGATTGTCACCGAAATTGTTAATTGCCCGCTGGAATTTGCAACGCTACGCTGGACATAGAGAATATATGCGTAATTTACCATAGAATTTCCTATAATTCATTTTCATTGTAAACACAATAAATTGTTGATCTCATTTAAAAGAATATTTACCGAGCATTTAGCACAATTTGAGGTATTGTTCAGTCGTTCAAGGTAGCGTGGACCTTGATTTGATTGAGAGGGCTGAGACAGCTGACTACGGTGGGTCGCATGATAAAGATACATATCTCTGTTAAGCTTAACATAACAGCGACTGTTATGGTAATTGTTATGTTTATGTTTATTTTAGGTAAATATTAAATTTAGAGCCATAAATATTTGTGGTTTTAATTAATAACGGCATTTGGTTGGTTGACATGTAAACTGGCATTTTTGTGGCATTGTAAACAGGAAGCGGTCGCGGTAATCTAAATTCGTGAATAAACATATTTTTATTGCGCTGTAAACTGTGCTATTACAACCGAAGTTGTGATATTGTAACACCTGGTGACAACCTAAGCGCTTTTATTGTCAAATATTTGTTTACATTACAAATTGACTCAATTACTTTGCGCTTACACACTGCCACATATGCTTCCTTCTGATCGCCAACGAATTAATTCAATTCACAAATGTGCTCTAACAATGTGTGCCAACAATAGACGCCGTTCGCTGCTGCATCGATGATTGCGTTTGATTAGACGCAATTCAGCTTTCACAGCAATTGATCAATAACAGTCGCACAAATTGACACTCACAAATTGCACAGTTGAGTTTGTGTTCGCCCTTAGAAATTAATAAATGGCCAGTGCATCCTGTATTTTTCCCATAACAAACACACAACAAATGTTTGCGCATATATTTAACAATGGCTGCGCCTGCCATAAGCACCTTAGGCGAGGCTGGTGACAGCTAGTGCCCGCCACCATCAAACAGCAAATATTTACTTTGCGATAAAATATAACATTTTCACCAAACTCTGTGGATATATTGAAAGTGTTCACAAAGGTGAAGGTGGCATTGACTTTGTTGAAGAAAATATTTTTTACCGAAATTATTTTTGGAAATTCTTCAATTGTTAGGTTTGGAATTTATAGCTCCAATATTGGTTGCCTAAAGCCTAATAAGTTCTAAGTAACTTGTGAATAGCCGAAAATTAGCAGAAAAATATTTGTTTGGCTGGTATCAGTGTAACAAACTGGTAGGGGAAGAATTTCTGCGCACAGTGCCGTATTTTCATATGAATTGTCATTAAATTTATGAATGTTCAGAAGTTATTTTATTTTATTTTATTTTATTTTATTTTATTTTATTTTATTTTATTTTATTTTATTTTATTTTATTTTATTTTATTTTATTTTATTTTATTTTATTTTATTTTATTTTATTTTATTTTATTTTATTTTATTTTATTTTATTTTATTTTATTTTATTTTATTTTATTTTATTTTATTTTATTTTATTTTATTTTATTTTATTTTATTTTATTTTATTTTATTTTATTTTATTTTATTTTATTTTATTTTATTTTATTTTATTTTATTTTATTTTATTTTATTTTATTTTATTTTATTTTATTTTATTTTATTTTATTTTATTTTATTTTATTTTATTTTATTTTATTTTATTTTATTTTATTTTATTTTATTTTTTCATCGTCCCATTGTGCAGTGCAACAAATTAAACAATTCTCTAAATGGAAGCAAGCTTCAAAGTATGAAGCGCGTTGGCCTTTTCATACATTCAATTATAAAGAATATTGCCGCTACGCAGTGTAAGCGCATTGACCTTAGACGGGCGCTTGTTGGTCTAATAAACATGAGCGATAATTTGTTTGTGATATCTTAAGGCTGTTCAGGGCACGGGGTCTAAAATGAATTTATTTCTGAAGAAATACATTTATAGAGTTTCTAAGTATTTAGTTAAAGATAACCACTGGCTTATTAAACCGTAAGAAGCAGTAATTCCAATTCTGCGCAAAACCTCATAAATATCATCTCTTCGCTGAGATGTGTGCTGTTCCCGAACTGGATGATAATAGAACACTTTCACTAATTTATTCATGTAATCTCGTTATTTTAACTGTAACAACTAATCCCATTATGTATATGTATATACAAGTAATACTTGTTCCACAGCTTCATAAGCTATAGATAAACACCATTAAGGACACCCATATAAATTCATTAAGTTTTACTGCTAATGTGTGTTGTCCGAATGTTGTAATTTTATCTAATCACATAGTGTGAGTTTAGTATACTCGTAATTATTTGCACTTGGTTTGTTTGCTTTTTTAGTTTTTCATTAAAAGTTAATTAGTCAGCGGCAATCACCTACGCCATACTTTCGCAGGGTGATAGCAAGCTAATAATATTAATGCAAATAGAGGGGAATGAATGCATATTATACAGGGTGAAATGAATGAGTTTATTGCTTAAATTAAGATAAAAACCCTTATTAATGTGAATAAGCGATGAGTAACTATATAAATAAGACAAAGCCGAGTTAGTTCCACCATTTTCAACTCAAAAACTACTGTACCGCTTTTTTGGTCTCAGATTTGTTGAATTCGTCTACGTTCTGAATGGCAGTAAAGCCTGTTCAATTAGTTAGAATAGTGATCTGATTGTTCATGAAGAGTAGCACCGTTGAAGTTATGGGGACTGAATAGTGTGTATATGATATTTCTCAACCCTTCCTCTCGAACTTCTACATACACTTTCTTGTTCTTTAATATGAAAGAGCTTAATATCAATACGGTTTATTAGTATAATCTCAAAATTTTCGATAAGCTCCACTGATTATCTTCAAATGAATTAATAGTTTCAATATCACATCGAGTTTCGGGAGTTCAAATCTCAATTGAAACCTCGTCAGAAATGTTTAATCCTCTGAGTATATTGCCGATATAAAATAGTTCTCATAAAACTTTTGAAGCATTGTGAGACCTTATACTCCATAGAATCATCCATTTGTGCTACGATCAGGTGGAAAAGATCGGTCATACATTTAGCAGCTGTTAAATATATACCTCTACTGATATAACCTAATTCAAATAATTATATCTCCATATATCCAGTAAACCAACTCATATTCACCGTCTACTCGGTGTCATAACCGCGACTGTACTGAAAACATGACAAATGATTTATGCCAAATGTCATATAAAAATGTTACCGCAATTAAACACCGCACACCGTAATGCATTCCTCAAAACATTAGCCAATAATTTGCAAAAACAAAATAAATTTATAAATTTTATTATTTCATACTAATAATGACATGCCTCTTACCTTCCAAAGTACAACACAACGCGAGTTTCACGGCTATAAAAAAAAAATACTCACCTATACACCTAAATACGATGACTAGTCGATTTTGCTAAAACCGATAAATGTACCGGATGAGCGGTAAGGTGCAAGTAAATAAATTGTTTAAAGAAGAACTCGTGTGCAAAACGTGATATTGTCACAGTCGGTCTATTTTTACCAACACCGAGTGAAATATGACTGTACTTCTGTATAGTATAGACATATAACAATGAAATGGACACAGTGCAAGTGGATTGTATTTTTACAAGTACTGATTTGCTTCGTGATTAGATTTTTAAGCATATTGAAGTTCATATGGCAAAGCAAACAGATTTTTATTGCTCATTACGAAAGTGCACATGAGTAATATGGCTTATAGGCTTTATAGAGTAAATTCCAATCACATTGCAGTTTAACGTGATCTGAGGGGTATTTGCGGGGTAATAACTGCAAATGGAGTGTGTTGTACAATTGCAAAGTCTCGTTCCAATACTATATACATGCATATATATAATTTTCTCCAGAGTATGCAATTAATATAATGAAAGCATTTTCATTTGAATATATAATGACTTTATTTTCCATTTATGCAAATAAATAGTTTCTGCTTCAACACTTCGCTCACAGTAAACCATTTCTAGAGCTTTCACAGCATGAAAGTTTCAGCGCTTTTCACTTTAGCTTTCACTGCATGAAAGTTCTAACGCTTTTCACGTGATGTTAAAACGGGTAAATAGATTTCATGCAATCCGTTACGCAATTTAACACCTGAAAATTTGCGCCGTTATCATCAATTCGTGATTTAACAGAAATGTTCTATCAGATGATTGAAACTTGTTTCTTGCTGTTTGTTGGACGTCAGTGGAAATAATTATCTCAATAGATGTGCGAACTCATTGGTCTACTTAAAATCATACTGCCGATCGCGCGCAGTTAGCTTGAGTCGATGCGGTTGAGTTAAAGATGTTATCGAGTTTAAAAAATATTTAAAAATATAAATATGCTGAATTGGCATGACTTTTATGTGTCAAGAGTGCAGTTGTACTCTTCGTTTGGGTTCTACTCAACTTGGGTTTTTTATGCGGGTTTTCTGTATTATAAAAGATTA
The DNA here is from genome assembly GCF_028554725.1 of Zeugodacus cucurbitae. Classification (NCBI taxonomy): domain Eukaryota; kingdom Metazoa; phylum Arthropoda; class Insecta; order Diptera; family Tephritidae; genus Zeugodacus; species Zeugodacus cucurbitae. Next base: position 64,075,686 of record NC_071671.1, on the reverse strand, counting down.
TGAAACGACGAAGTTCCCTAAATATTTTGAATTTCATTATTTCAGTACAGTACAAAAATTGGAAAATCTTATAAAACCCACGCCCCACTTCCAATATAACGGGGTTTACCAACGAAAATATAATGGACCTAATCATTGAATCCGCAGCGAATTCGATACGATAAAGATTTTCAATTGAACAGGTTCGTTGCAATGATTGATTCCGTCGATAAACTGCTTTAACACAAAGTGAGAACGTAAAACTCTTTTAACGACCTTTATCGACAAATGGAGGAGAAATGATAAAGTGTCTGTGATTGTTGCATTGTTAAAAAAATAAAACTGACCTTTAACTATTGTCTATTTCTTTCAAAAAATATTTAATTAGGCTGAGGCTCTTTGAGAAAATATTTTCGATATTTCGAGGAGGCAACTTTATATTGCTTTAGACTATTAATCTGTTTTTGGCTCTTGTCTCTAAAATACCCATTTAAAATATAATTTAGTCCGTCATCAGTCATTTTTTATATAACAACTTCCAAATGGTTTACTTCTTTTAAATATCGCAACTCACTCAACAAAAGATAGATTTCGACCAAAATTTTCAATTTTGCGGATTCAATGATTTCGTAATTAGCGACATCTATTAGTCGCGGAATGTATTCTTTCGAATCGGTAAGTGAGTTCAATATTTTCGATACGGATTCAATGATTCCGGCGCAAAAATTTTTCGATCGAATTGAACCATTTTTTCGATCAGAACGGATTCAATGATTAGGCCCAATATAGTATTTTTATAGCATATCGAACCACTTAAGTGAAATTTAATCATACAAGTTAAGACATCTGTAATGAGCGTGTCACTGCCTACTTTTATGAGAAATCGATTTCTTGTAAAATAACAACATTACTTCCCATAGCACGCTATTTTTATTACTATTAACTTTTTGTATATTTGCAATTATCTTGATATCAGACTATGTGGATCTAACAGAAATAGTGCATTCGACATGCGTCAAAGGTATTAAAATCGGTCGGAACTTTTTTCTAGACCTGATCGATTCAATGTAATTGTTTTTGACCATGCGGTCGATCTTTAACAATATATATCAGATACATATGAGATATTTCAATAATATTTCATTTTATTTATTTTAATATAATGCGATGGAGGTCCAAAAATGGATTAAATCCGCCTTCCTAATCTACAAGAGCCCAATATGAAAAGTTGATTGAACTGACTGATAAGGTATATATGACTTATCGACTTGATGTTCAGGTTAACAAGCAATGTTTGGAGAAAAATCCGAATATTGTGGAAAAAATATATAGATTGTACATATAAATATATTTATTATTTATATGTACAAGATGAATACTGGACCCAAATGGTAAATGAGTCAGCTTTTAAGGAAACCAAAAACTGGTCGAACCTTTTGGTAAATTTTGTTACAAAAGCGCTAAAATTCGCTCGAAAAATGTAAACCACAAATAAGCTTCAATTTATATTCTTAAGTATTCAAAACTTTCCTCAACACAAAGTGAGCTTCATAAGAAGCAAAATGTGCGCTTGTAAAATCGTAACCAGTGAACTATAATACAATTTTTTTATGAATGAATCATAATGTAATAATTCTACTAATTATAAAAACTTGTCAAACAATTACAAATGCTTTATATACCAATAAAATATTTAACTTAAAAATAAAACTCCAGCATTTGCCATAATTACATTACAGTTAATTTTTTATAACTTTATTGCTTTATTTGCGGTAATTTAACGGCAGAATAGCAATTAAGACTGATTCTTGGAATGTAAACGACGTAAGCACAATTCTTCCAACTCCACTCACAGCTAATAAAAGATTTTTTTAGAACTTGTAAATCTTTATCCCACAAATATTTGCATATTTGCGAAACGCAAGCAAGCAATTACAAATCTAAGAGTTATCGCATAGCATGTGCTTTGATAAAAATATCAAATATGAAATATGAAATAGTTGCATTGACGTCGATGGCGCAGACGCAGTTGCAGACTTGTAACGTAACGCAGCGCCGTAATGGCATTTTAAAGCCCAAACGTGCCTAAAGAAAGCATACAAGCAATAACAACAACACAGTGAAGAAGACAAATTACATGACATGTAAATTTACACAATAACACAAACAATGTGACATTCATTTGCTTTGTGATGCACTTTCCATGCACACAATAGCGCGGACCAACGCACGGCCAACGTGGCGTATACGTGTTTACCAATGTGAACCAACTGAAACCGGTCGTCACAGTGGCAGAATTTTTATTTTTATTGTTTTTGTGCGGCGGATGCTGGCGCTTTGTGGATTATTATGACGTTTGACCACATCTTAACCACAATAAATTTCCGCATGCTTAAGTATGTAGTAACCTTGTCTTAAATCGAAATCTTATTGATACGAGTATATCCAGCGGATCATCGCCTCACAACCTTTGCGCTGGCATTTATGACAAATTCTTTGGGCGGCGATCAAATTGCGTAAAGTCAGCAAAATAAAGTAAAAAAAAATAAAAATTCGTTTGTGTTTAACCGCCGACTTGCCAATTTTCGCCCATTTGGCTTTGTGTGATGGACATATGTAATTGTTGGCAATAAAATGACCGCTGTGCAGTGTAAACAATTTGGCAAATTTGCTTATTGTTTTACGTCTATACTCTTGCTGTTTGCCTGTCTTTGCTGTGAATGTGTGCTTTAGCGCGTTTTGCAGTCACTTGAGACATGCATACATGCAATACTAGAGAGCAATCACCCACACTTCGGTCGCGTGAAATGCATTTGGCGAAACTAAATTTTGTTGTTTTTGGTTCTATTTTTGATTTTCTTATTATATTGTCGCGTTTAATGCAAAATATAACGCAATGACTTGTCTAATTGTGCACTCTGTTCACTTCACTCTTCACCTTGTTACAATATTTATTTGATTTAGGTCATAAAACTCAAATGCATATACAGTTATATACGAGTATATAGCAATAAACGGATATGCGGAACTTAGTCATATCGTTATAATTTTACATTGAAGGCTTCACATTGAAGGGTTGCCAAAAATATGGTGTTTCTAAATGCTATATACAGGTTGCTGAGTGATATTTGCATACATTGCTTGCGTTAATTGATTGAGAATTAAATTTTCAAAATATATATGTTGGATGCACTTCCCTCGCCCTTATAATATATATATATTTTTTTTTAATTCTGTGTTTTCCACTCAATACTTTTACCATACTTTTTATACTATTCATCGTTATCTTTTTTGTACTCAATATTTTTTTTTTGCTCTAAAAATATCATACTCATGCTAACTCAGTGATTTTTCGAATCTTATCTAGTTTTAAAATTTTTATTAATAATAAACAAAAAAAAAATAACGATAATGAATATCAATAAATGTAGATTAAAGGCATATATTGTTTATTTATATAATAAATATAATTTTTTTCTAATTTGTATTGGTATTTTCTCTTAGGTAGATAGATATCTGAATATTTGTTTCTTTACAATGACGGTAAGTCAGGATATAAGCCATTTACTTACATTTTTTGCAGCAATCTTGTTCACGAATTATAATTCGAATATCTCTTAACTGACCAGACAGACGAAGGTATGTACTCGATTTCACGATCTCTGAGAACTTAAAGTCTCATATCAGGAAAAAGAAGTGTTCCAAAAGTTCGATTTGTTCTCGCTTAAGGGGACCCCCATTTTCGGTTTCAAAAACTCGATTTGTTTTCATTTAATTCGAACCTATAACTATTCAAGAATGTTCCTTCAAATTTTCAAGTGAAATTTTCAAAAACTCTTGAAGATATAGCCGATTTATGGTGGAAGTGTAGGTAGGTTTTATACCCAAGAATTTGCTTCACAAAACTTTAAACGTGTTTTTCTCGAAACACTGTTTTTACGACTGGCGCATGAGGTTACTCAAAACGTATTAATCCAATCGGTTCCAAATTTTAATACGTTATTCTATACATACATATATAGCTATGGCATGAACTAATTAAACGAAAAACAACAACAACAAAAAAAATTATGTAATTTTTTTTCTTCTATTTTATGTCTTCAAATAAATGTATGCAAAATTACAACCTTAAAAAATAATTTATGTTCATTTACCAGCCAATTGAAAATCGTCAAAATTTTAATTCGAGAATGGGGGGTGGTCCCCTTAAGCAGTTGATTCCAAATACAAACGAAGTGATTGCATTCAAAAACGGCAATTTAAAGGAAGCAGGTTATGAAATCATTTTTTTGAACTTATTAAAGGGTCTTAGATGTGTTGATGAATATGAAAATTAGAATGAAAATACGCCCATATTCAGTAAGCCCATACAAGTACTTAGTAATACAGTAATTCAGACAATGTCCAAGCTCATCAAAGTACCAAAAAAGCTCCTATAAACTAAACTGTTTTTCATAAATTGAATATTTACAATTTCATACAAATTTACAAATCTCCAAAATATATTCCTCGCCTCAAATTATTTAACTAAATCAACATGAGAGTGTGTACGTGATGAAAAGAAATTTTTTGAAATTAAGACGCAATAAACTTACAACTGTTGTATTGTAATAGAGATTTGATGTGTCAATATGCATGCTGATATTTGTATATATTTACATATGTCTACAAGCAGATAGTTTAATATTTGTGTGCTTAAGGGGCTATACCAGTGTGACATTTTCAAAAAATCGATTTTTTTTATTTTTTGCTTATTCGATAGTTTATACTTTCAAAAATATCCTATCTCAAATAGTTTTTGAATGGCGGCATTCTAAAGAGCGATCGCTCGTATGTATAAGCCGCTATAGTCGAAACTTTAAATGCGTTTTTTTCGAAACGACATTTCTCAAAACTGCTGACATCATAACTCAACGAGAAATTCACCGATCGGCTTCAAATCTAAATTGAGTATTCTCGAATATGTATATTTACTATACAATGACCTACGATCTTTTAGATTTGTCAATTTGGCATTAAAAAAATACCATTTTTTTACCAAAAAGAACGATATTTGGTTTCAAAACAACGACATTATGTTAATTTTTGATACTTTTCAAATCATTATATCAAATTATAAGAAATATGTTCAACTTTAATAACTCTTTTGAATTTTTTTGTTTCAGCTACTCATTTGGCCGGAATCATGTCAGCAGTTGGGGAATTATTTTTTTGCCACCTTATCTTAAATAAAATCTTAAAATATAGCTGTAAACATAACTTATGTCCAAAAAACTTCGAAACATACGATCGAGTACTTTCTTAAAAAAAAAATCACGAAAATTACCTAATTTTCATGGGTTACACTGGTATAGCCCCTTAATAAAACCAAATATGAACAACTACTCGCGCTTAGCTTACTTTTGTTGTTGTTATATTTTACTTTTATTGCAGTTTAGCAGTAGTTTTCCTATAAAACTAAAATACTTCAAATGAGTAAATATAAATACTATAACTTGAACTTTACTACTCATAATCCAACAATTTAATTATAAGTAACAGTTTATTTGAGGCAGCTGCTTCATAATGTGGGAGATTAGTTAATAAAAGTAATTGTTATATGGGAATACAGGGTGCTTGTTTTTTAACTAAGCTTTTGGAAAAATCTTTTAGACCGATTTTTTTTCCAGAGGAAGGCCCTCAGGAAACTCATGAAAAATAAAACATACCTCAACCACGCTTGTGGTTTTGAAAAAAAAAATCAACAAATGCCTTTAAATACTAAATCCCTACACAATCGAAGCTATATACCGTCTTTCACTTTTCTGGTGAATTTCTCGCGCCACTTGTGAAATTAGGGTATTAATTTTGTGGTAGACTATTTAGTGTTAAAGTCTTAATTTCCTGCAGCAGTGCCGGAAATGTTTTGGGAAATCACATGGTCGAAGAGTGGTCGAAATAACGGCGAACAGCAAGCAATTACTTTGAAGCTATTTTTTATTATTTATTTATTTAGCTTATTTATATTAAATTATAGTACTCTCAACAGATTATATTTAATGAATAGGCAAAATTTTGATTAAAACTGCGCATCTATGGCAAGATACAAGTTGTACGTAAGCGTACCTCACTATGATGAAATCGCAGAAAGCTTTAAGTAGATATATGCTAATACGAATTTTATGATACCAAAAATTTACAAAATATAATATTTTTGCAGAAACAGATTTTTAACAAAAAAAAAATCACTGAATCACCTACATAACTCTATACATATGTATATAGTATATATGATAAAAATGCCAACAACAACAAATTTTACAAAATTCTTTCTAAAAAATTTAAAATTATATAAATTGTCATAAGCAATTCCTTCGCGTGATAACGATCGCTAACAATTCAACGAAGAATATCAAATCAAATATGTAGTCAACAACAACAAAAGCAACAAAAACGCTACAACACTGCAGTTGCCGTCTCGTACTGATAATACAAATCACTTTTGAATAGACTGTAGCAATAATAACAAATAGTTGAACACAAACACAAACGCTACTCATCGTACTAAGTAAACTGAGCGCGCAAGCTCTAACAGCGCGCTGTCGCACCAATACATGCGAAGAAACAGGAAAATAGCGTTGTGTGTAGGCGCTTGCTCAGCGCAAGAGAGGAAGTTATTACATGGAAATCCTCAAGTGTGCGCGCACAACGCTCAGCTGCTACTACTACTCATGGCACTTCAACTAGTTTATAGCGGCTGTTTAATGTGTCTCACTAAGTGTAAACTCTATTTCACCACGCGCACCTAATGGCAACTCATTCGTATGCTAGGCGCGTTTATACACAGAAAACACATGTAAACAGCGCTAGGCGACAACAACAACAACAACAACTGACTACTTTTACTACAAAATGTTTTCTACAACAACATTTACTAATGTTTGTTGTTGTTGTTATTTTTTTCTTTCATTTTAAATGAAATGCCATGGCCCTGACTTGGTCTGCCGCCGCTAAGTTAGAGAGTGATAAGCGCATTGCTTGTGTATGTGTGCTCGGAATTTTTCAGGAGGCCGGCCTACGTGCTAGATAGTTTGCAGCAATCTTGTAGATAAGTATATACTAATTTTTTTAAATACAAGCGCATGCATCTAGCACGTATTTGTTTTAAAGACGCTGCCTGCAGATTTTCGCGCGCTCTCTTGGCCGCTGATAACCACCTGGTTGGCAGAGAAATAGGCCAACTCGTAGACAAGAAGAGAGAGCGTTTATGTGTGTGTATGGATGAGAGAGTGTGTACAACAACAAAAATACAAGAAGAAGCACAGCAACAAGTGCGCGGGCACTGGCAACTCATTGATATTTAAATACTTCAGCGGCGCGCTCTCTCCCGCGCGCGCTGTTCGAAGATTAGCGAGAGAACGCGCAGCTTGTTTTTTTTTTTTGTAACCGGCAGCGTTGCAATCGCATGTACGCTAGATCGCCATCGCCAAGAACTTCACTCGCACACACTTGCAGCGGCTCGCAGGCTGCCTGCTTGTCTGATTTTTTATCTTTAATTTTCAGTTTTCATGCCGCGTGGTGTGTGCGCGCGTTTGTGTGTGTTAACTTCGCTCCGGCTGCTGAACGCTTACGCTTACTCACTGTGCGCTGCTGTTACTCTTGTAGCTGCTGCTTGTTGCTTGCCGAGTGAAACTAGTATCTCGCGCTCGCCTGTATGTATGTGGGTGTGTGTGTATCTGACGGCGCCTCTACCGCTTAGCTGCTGCTGGCAGTTAGAAGCCGATGGCACCTCTTTCAATTTTGTTACTTTTGCAGTGTGTTGTTGTTGTTGGCGCTGCTGTCACAATTGTTTTTGTATGTGCGCTGTTGTATTTACTGTTGGTGTGTGCGTGCGCGCTGCCAACAAATCTGCCCGCGCGCGCGCCTTTTCCGATACGATCAGTTTTATTTATATAAAAGCATTGCCAACACGTTCACTTCAAGCAGTCGACTTCAGAACGCTTCTCATGCGAGAACGCGTGAAAATTTTCATTTCAATTTTGTTCACGCATTCAAATTAAAAATCAAAAAACGGTACAGCTACACATAAGCGCACCAACAACAACAACAACAACAAAACACGCGGAAAATTTAAAATAGAAATCAAATACCCGTGATCGTGGCGCGTCTAAAACGAAACGATTTTTGAGGAAAAAGTGATTTTCAGTTCATTTTGATTTTCGAGAAATCGTCGCCAAAGTCATTATTCGTACGCGAGTGTGTGTTTGTTACTCGGCGTATGCAAAGTTTATAGCAACAAATCAAATTATCAACAACACCAACAACAACTGCAACGGATCCTATCAAAGTCAAATTGGCTGCTTGTGTCTCGATTTACGTCATCGGCGCCTGTTGATTTCATCGGCATTCGGCTTTCCACACGTTTCTGTTTGCAGTGCTGCTGCTCAGTCGAACGCCGAAAGCGTAGAAAAACGTGCGCGTGTGCTACACGGTATTGAGAAAAGTCGAAAAGGCGAAAAGCAGTTAGTAGTATCTCATCGCTATTAGAAAAGCAATTCCGCTTGCAATTGAGCATATAGAATTATATAAATATAACAGTGTAACATAAAATACTATACAAGTGACATTGTGTATAGTAGAAATAAAACAGCAACAACAATAAAAAGTATTTTTTTCATCAAATTCGTGCAAGTTTAAACGCTAAAACGGCAGCTGCAACAGGAAATATGGTGAAGAACAGGCGTTTTGAAAAAGGTAAAGATTTGTAAAAGCATTAGCAAGTGAAATATGCTTTATTTTTGGTGAATATTAAAATTTTTTTTGGTTGGGAAAAATTACAATAAAAAATAAAATTTCAGTGGAAACATTTTTGTTGTATGATCATTTCAAACAAAATGGTTTAGAAAAATGTCGAAATAATTATAAGAAGTGTTACATATACTTTTTAATGATTTTTGCTTGAATTATATTAGAAAATAAAATTATTTCGAAAATTTAGATTTTTTTTAATTTTTATTTTTTTTTTTTTCGAAAATTGTTGAAATGATATAGAAATTAATATTTTTGAAAATTGTTAAAAATATTTTGTTCTGAAAGTTTTTAAAATTTTACTTTGCAAATTTTTCGAAAATATTTTTTTCTAATTTTTTGTTCTGGATTTTCGAACAAAAACTCGAAAATTTTGATTTTTAATATAATTGTATACAAATATCATTTCAACAAAAACACAAACGCGCTCTTCACTTCAGCGGTCTAATCAAGCTTTTGTTGAAAATATTCCAAGCTCACACGTGGTTTATTTCGCTTATCGCAACTTAACTACTAGAATACAAATACGTATTTTATAATTTTTGATTTACAAATCAATTTTCTGTATATGTCGTTTTAGGTTTTTTAAATTTTATTTTTATATGAATAAATCTATAATTAAATGGACTATTACTACAGACTGCTGTTTCTTATGTGAAAAATCAGAAAAATATTTAATATATTTAATAATAATAGAATTAAAAGTGTTTTGAAAAAAGAAATTTTAATATAAATAATTACAAATTTTGTAAAATGATAAATTAGAAAAAATTAGTAAATGAAAAAAAAAATATTAAAATTGAAATCACTTGAGTGAAAAAAAATTAGTAGAAGCTCTTTAAATCTTCTAAGGTCTTAAATATTTTTTTAATTTAAGGCTTTTTATTATATTTATTATGTCATATAAGAAATAAAATAAAAATATTATAAAAATAATATAAAAATATTATACTTTAGCAAAATATTCAACAAAATTTTCAATCGAATTATTCATATCAAAATGCTATCTCTAAATCAACAAAAAATAATTTTATGAGATTTATTAAAAATTTCGCAAAAATTTTAATTAAATTAAAACATTCATTATATATTGAAAAAAAAAAATATTTTTCAAATTTCAACAACCGAAGTAGCAACGACAGACTTGACTGATAACCGACACACGTGAGCGAGTGCAAAAGTACAATAGCATTTAAAAATTTTGTAAACGCAATGTGGCGACAAACGCATATAAACACATACTTGGAATTTGGAATAGGCGGCACAAATTAAAAATATATTTATACTTTTTATATATAATCCAAGCTGATAACCTTTTTCTTTATAAACACTTTGGGAATTTTACTGATTTCACTACAAAAGTAACAAATTAAATTTCGCAAAGTCAAATGTATGGCGATACTTTGTATGAGTTTAATAAAAATTTTATTAAAAAGTAGCGCTGCCAAAACAAAAGCAACAATTAGCGGCGCGAACAATAAATACTCAATATTGAAATGTTTGTAATTCACCAGAGTCGTCACAACAACACGCTTTGTACAGTTGGCGAATAGCAAAATGAATAGAAAAGAATAATAGAATAATGTAGCGAAAGAAAATAGAGAACATTATGTTTCGAATGAAAACAAAACAAAAACAACAACAAAAACTTGTGTTAAACAACAATAAAACACGCGCTTACAAATAAAGCCAGAGTGTCTGTGTGTGTGTTTGTGTGATTAGCTAGAATGCTGTTGTTTTAGCTACTAGTGAATGCCGCTGTGACAGCGCTCAGACATCGCTTTGTTTCAGCTGCAGTTGTGGCTAATTACGACCGGAAGCGAAATGAAACAGCCAACTTATTGGCATAAAACGAAAGAAAAAAACTACAGCGAAAATAGTGTTCAATAAACGCTTTTTACAATCGAAAAAGTCATAATTAAATTGTGTATTGGCAATTAGACATGTGGTTTAGTGAATATACATATGCCATAATGTTGAGTAACAGCCGCATGAAATAATGAGAATTTCTAATGATTGCTTTAAGTTCATTAACGTGGCTTAGTTAAGGCTACTTTAAATGGCAGTAAAGATAAAGATAGGTGACACTTTTTAGTTTGTTTATAAAGTTTGTCGTTTCATTTTTCCTTGTAAGAGGCAGACTATTGCATAAGGTGTTACAGAGCATTTTATTAATGCTCTAATATTTTTTTTTATTTGTAATCCCTTGCATACTCGTTTTAAGTCTCTTAAGTCTCTCTCTCCCTTGCAAACGCGTTTTAAGTTTCTTATATGTTTATTTATGAGTTTATTGTTGTTGTAGCGTATTATATTATTCTTAAATTTATTTCAAATCAAAATTTTCTTGCAAATACAATTTTATAATAAGATTTATAATAAAATATTAAAATTTTGAATGCTTTTTTGTCGTTATTATTATTTTTTCAAGTTCTTAAATTAATTAAAAAATTATTTTCAAAACAAATATTACTAAATATAAATTATGTTTATTTAATTAATTTTTAAAATATTTTTATCTTGATTTTTTATTATTTTTTTTTAATTATTTAACTGTAAATCTCTAAAAAGTACTATTTTTAATTTTTCATTAAATTTATTTTGTTACAAATCTATTTTCTTTTTAGATTTTATTCCTAAATTTATTTTCAAAACAAATTATGTAATAAAATAATTTTTATTTTAATTCCTTTAAAAAATTTAGATGTAAATTTCTACAAAATATTTTTTTTTTTAAATTTTAATTGATTTAAATTACTAATTTTTCTTTCAAATTATTTTATTTTTATTTTAATTTTTCTATTCTATACGAAGTTTATTATTTAATTTTATTTTATTTTATTTTTTTATTTAATTTAATTTTTTATTTTTTTAAATTTTTAATTGATTTAAATTACTATTTTTTCTTTAAAATTATGTTATTTATATTTTTCTATTATATACCATGTTTATTATTTAATTTAATTTAATTTAATTTTTTATTTAATTGTATTTACTTTAATTTTATTTTATTTTATTTTATTGTATTTAATTTAATTTAATTTAATTTAATTTTATTTTATTTTATTTTATTTTATTTTATTTTATTTTATTTTATTTTATTTCATTTCATTTTATTTTATTTTGTTTTATTTCATTTTATTTTTTTAATTTATTTTTTTTTTATTTTTCATTTTATTTTATTTTTTTTTTTATTTTTTTTTATTTTATTTTATTTTATTTTTTTATTTCATTTTATTTTATTTTATTTTATTTTATTTTATTTTATTTTTTTTTTATTTCATTTTATTTTATTTTATTTTATTTTATTTTATTTTATTTTATTTTATTTTATTTTATTTTATTTTATTTTATTTTATTTTATTTTATTTTATTTTATTTTATTTTATTTTATTTTATTTCATTTTATTTTATTTTATTTTATTTTATTTTATTTTATTTTATTTTATATTATTTTATTTTATTTCACATTTATTTGTTAAGCATTACTTTCAAATTATTTTATTTAAGTTTTTTATTTGATTTTAATTGAATTTAATTTATTTGTTTTATTTTAGTTAATTATTTAATTAGTTTATTTATCAAAACATATTTACCTTGAAAATATTTTAAGTGCCACCTAATAAATTGATAAAATATTTGCTCTACAGTTTTCCATTTTGTTATATAATAAAATTATTATCGCCAACTATTTGCTAAAAGTCGTTTCAAAACAAGTACATATATTCATATGTAATATGCACGTCAATTACACTCAATAATAATCTAACTTTCCCGCACACATTTTAACGCGACTTTTGCCTAGCTTCCTTCCATTTCACAATTATTTGCTGAGTATATCAGCTAATATTTGTTGTTGTTTTTTCAAGCTATCGCGCTACTCAGAGCTATTACTCATTAATATTTATTATTATCTAATATTACTTTGCTTGTCGCATTTTGTTATGGGCATATTATTTAAATGGACGCACACTTATACCACAGTTCATACTGTGTTTATACTATACTATAAAGTATATGAAAGCGCATGCGGTATAAATGAATAATATTAGCTGACTGTACTTTCTTTACCGTGAATTTACATATATGATTGGTATAAGCAATTGTAACTGATATGAAAAATTTCTAACAATTAAATTTTTAAATTATGCCTGACAATTATAATTTGAATCATCAAATACTTGATTACTTACTTAAGATAAATGCACTCACCTACCATCACATACAAACAAGTGCATAGCGCACGTGTATGCACCGCTTCCGCCACAGCCAGCCCTTGTGCCGCTCAATTGCCATTATCCTTCAAGTGTAAATTAATTATTTTCGTATTTTGTCGTACTTTTTATTCACTCAATGTCTTCGCATTGCATTTGGCCTCAATCACTTTCTCTCTGCTGGCAATAGTCGCTGATGCAGACAATAATAGCGAAGATGTAGCCAGCGGCAACACACGCACATGCGTACAAATGCACATGCGGGCGCTGTTGATAAATGCATATAAACTCATAAAAATGTCTACAAACACACATACACACACCTACAAATATATATATGTATGCTTGTGTGCGGCTGAGGCACCTACTCAAAGTCCAATGAAATTCGTGCACCGATGACCGGTCGTTTTGTCGGCATTTCGGCTACTCGCCTGTTGCTTTGTTATGCTATTGCTCTTGCGCGCTGATTAGACACACATACACTCTCATACATATTTACATGCATTCTCACTGCAGCATATTCAACTGGCTGTACTACAACAGCATTCCTATGCAGCCAGCACGTGCACACATCATGTGCTTGTGACTCGAAGTCTCTTCAAGTGTATGTGTGTGTGTGTTAGATTTGAGCAGCGTCACATACTAACACATTTCCAAGTGTGGTAAAATACCAGTTTTGTGAAACATGTGTTCTACGAATTTCTATGCATACTTAAATAGGAGTGAACGCTGTGCTGTGGAAAAAACGTTGATTAGTAAGCCAACTTTCATAGACAGCGCTACACAGATATAAACATTGATAGAGTTTACATGGAATTCTTTTCGTTGCTCATAAATACTAGATAAAGCCTTAAATACAGCGCTGAGCTGTTTTTGTGTGCTTGTGGTTATTTTTGTTGTTGTTGATCGCTCACACTATATATTGAATGGTTCGGCATTCTGGGAAGGCACAGCAATTTCTGATAAGACTGTTAACTCGTTTTTGTTGGCTGCGTAAATATACAATGCATCTTTTAACTGTTATTTGGTGGTTGTTTAGATTGTGAGGTGGAGGGTGTGCAGTGTTGGAAAATGTTATTTAATATAAATTTGTTACAGAAAATATTTTTATTAATTTTGTTTATTAAAAAAGAACTTTAAAAATTAAATATTTATTTAAAAAAATTCCAAAAAAAAATTAAAAATTTAAAAATCTTTTTTTTTTCTAAAAAAATAATTTCCCGAACGTATCGAGCTTTTTGGCCACTAAAGTCTTTAAAAATTGCTCCATTTTTTATTTGTAACAATACAGAATTTATTTAATTAATATTTAAATATATTTTATTTAATGGCCGCATTTCGTTCCCATCAATATTTGTAGCTAATAATTCTCAACTGGTTTATAAAAATTAAAACAATTGATTTTACTTCGCTCCGGCCAAATTTTATTAAAAAATGTGAAGCAATTTTAAGAGAGAATCAAGTTTATATTAATTTCTAATTTTTTTTTTTGTAATTCTCAACCAATTTATAAAAAATCACTCAACAAATAAATCACTAAAATGATTGCCATAAGCAAAAACAATAAGTAAATAATAAATATTTTTACAAAATGACTTCAATTAACACAAATAGCGAAATTTCTAACAGTTCTGCGTTAAAACAAATAAATGCTGAATATGTAACATTTTCATTGCTATATTTAAACGTTGCTCAACAGTTAAGTGCTAATAACATTGTAAAGTGTTTATACTAAATCAAGAATAAATAAAATTTTATTTCAAATATATATATTTGTAGATATATAACAAGTTCTGTTAAAGTCGACGTGCCATATCGCTTGGCAATTGAAAAAGAACTCATGACCAGAAATATATACTGAGTATCTGTAGCTTTACTGTGCTAAAATAATATAAATACTAATGTTTATATGTATGTATATGCTTGTAAATATGTACTATATATGTATACGCAACTGAACAAAGCGAAAGCACTCTAGAGAAAACAAGAAAAAATATAACTGCAAGCATTTACATATTCTCATGCAATTGTACGAGTATTTATATATAATATAAATATGGCACTGTTGCACACTTATAAGCACAAATTAGTATTTTTAAATATGTAAATACACAATGCGGCAGCTTTTGTAATATTCCGAAAGAGTGTGTGTGTATGTGTGTGTGCATAAAAACAAATTTAGTAGGTATAACTTTGGAATATTTGCATTACAAGTGGCAATCAAAAAGAATTTATTATGTGAAATTATTTATGCCAAAAATACATACAAACACATACGCTGATAATAATAATACATCTAAATTTTTTGTAAGCGGATGCGCTTTGTTAATGAAAAGTGTAATATTTTGATAAAAACCATAAAATTATTCAATTAAAAAAATATTAAACTAACTCAGCAAACAATTTAAATTTGAATTTTTTTCAAAGTTTTTTTTTTTAATTTTTATTTTTGTATTTAAACACAAAATATATTAAAGTCAAATTTAATTACAAATTAGCTAAAATGTGTTTTGCATTCAAATTTTGAATCAAAAATAATAAAAAAATAATTGTAAATAAAAACATTTGGCAATTGAAAGTAATAACAATAGACAAAACAGTATTGCGGATATATTGTTTGCGTGATCACACCCCATCGACCGAAAATTTAAATAAATTTATTTTTAAACACAAAAAAATGTACACAATCAAACAAAGCAGTGTGGAGTGAAGAAAATAATACATATTTGCCACGTAAATTTAAAACACATAATAAAAATAGCGACAGTGAGAGATTTTATATATGAATGAGTGTAATGCAAACAGCTCGTGATCCCACACAGCCATAGCAATTAGAGAAGAACGGCTGACGACTAGAGAAAGTAGTGTTAGACGAATTTTATGTTTTATTTTTTTTTTCAGGTAATTTTGTATTTTTAGTATTTTTTATTTTATTTTGACACTCTTCTTCTTCGCTGTTGACTACAATTAAAACCGCGTGCTTTTTGGAGATTAAAATTAAATTTTTGGTTAAAAAAAGTCGAAATTATGACACGAAGAAAATGAAAATAAAATAGTTCAAGCATTTTACAGTAAGTAAATGCGCTATATGTGTGCATTGTATACAATAAAATTTGTTTTCGAAGCATACTGCTAAACAAATTATTTCATCATACTAATTGTTATCAATACACAGTGCTGATAAAGTCAGAATGCAGTATAAATACATGCATACAAATGCTATGAATTAATATTTTCATATAGAAATAGCAAAGTATGTAATTTTTCTTTACTGTCAACTAGTTACAAACCAGTAACAAAGTAATCACTCTATGATGAGTTGAATAAAATCATCGTAAATCATGTGAGATATTACAAAATGTACATATCTATTTATGGATCCACATTTTGTCTATCTTCTGAGTACTACTCTCCAATTCTCTCTAAAAATGATGTAACGTATTTGCTAAAATGAGCGACGTTGCAGTTGATGTAAGCAATTATCTATCGATTGATTCATTTGCTATCTGCAAAGCCACTTCAATGCTTATCATTTCACGATTTATTAAACTTGTATAGATAACTATCATAGTAAAATCATATGAAGTAAAACAAAACAAGTCAAGCACTTCGTGGTATTATTTATAGAAAATTGTAAAAATAAACAGTAACTTTATCAAATATATAACTTCTATCCAAAAGTCATATATTTCAAGTAAATATTTGTCTGACTCAACCTAATGTACTCCACCCATGCTTATAAAAATTTAAAAACGCAAACAATCATAATTTCATTAAAACGGAATATTTTTAGTCATAAAGTTCATTTCTTTATAAAAACAGGTTCCTTTAAAAATCCTCAACTATTATTGCTTTAGTATGCCGAATTGGGTACAATTTTATCGACGCAATTGCCAGTTAGATAAGATTGGTACAGTTGTTGTGCTAGATAATCGAAAGGTTTCCACTGTACTCGTATGAGTAAATGTCCAATTTGTTGTTATGCTTAACCTATATTACATACAATTCCATTGCGCTTAATAAAAAGCTGTATATTTATACTTAATTTATACACTCGTTTATGTATGTAAACATAAATATGTATGAAATTCACTTGCCTTAACCGTACTTATCGGACGTACCAATCTAGAGCGTAATTGCGTATGCGTCCTCCAAAAGTCTCCATTGATTACAACGATCGAACGGTATTTTCCATACCCTACAAAGTAGGAAATTTAGTACGGCATAGTATACCGTATAAACAATATGTTCAGCTAGTCATTAGTAGTTGGATGGAAATTTTTTTTGGAGTACTATTAGATCACACAGAACAACAATTTGCGGTAGAAAGAAAAAGTTTAAAAGCTTTTGAAGCTTTGAAAAGCTTTCACCAGTTTATCAAATGATTCCTTACTTATGAATTTGTCAACTAATACGTTTTTTTTTGACAGAAAAAATGAGTTTAAAGAGCTTTACTAGCGCCAAGAATCTTTCATCAGAGGACCAAATGAGCTTAAAAGTAAGGAATTCGTTAAATGCGTATTTTCGAAAGAAATGTTGAAAAATTACTGAAACAAATAATAAATAATTTTAATTGAAAAGCAATAATGTCTTAAAACTAATTTTTAAAATTTAAAAAGCTTGAAAAAGCTTAATAAATCTGTAACAAAATGAATGAAAGAAACAAGAAACACAGGATTATACTAAATATAAATATTTATCTGATGCTGAAAAAGCTTTTAAAATCACAAATACGCAAAAAAGCTTTAATAGCTTTTAAAAGCTCATAGCTCAGCTCTATATGTAGCCTAAATTAATGTTTGAGATCTCCCCTCCTATCCCTCTTCCACTTAAATGCAATGACTTTCATAAACCCATCAGCACCGACAGCTTCAGCAACGCTTGTCTATGATTGCGTCACTGCACCATTTGGACTTACTTTATTCTAACATGCAGATAAACAATAAATAATCAACTGCATGCGTCAAATGACAAGTGAAGTGTTTGCCGAAAAATTATCCTGTGACACAGTAAATTGTGACAACGCGCAACTTCCACACGCGTGGAGAGTCACAAATTGATAGCGATCAGCGAAATTGCGTGATTGGCGCAAATATATGTTACGAAATGTTGATCACTTTGAGTCTCAGTAAATTAATTAATTTTTATTTGCTTTATAAAAATGTGCAAACAATTGGTTTTTATTTATTTTTATTTTTTGCTGTGGGGAATTGATTAATTTGTCGTTTTTAAAACGCGTAACGCCGACATTGAACCGCTCAATTGTTGGGCGCGAGTTTATACGCTTTCATTTTATTGTTTTTTTATATATGTATTTATTAAAATATTTATATTTTCATATAATGAATATTTATTATAAACAATAATGACCGCTTTCGGTCTGCGCTTGACCGCGTTGGGTAATTCGGTTGCGACGGGGGTCACTTGCGCGCAACTGATAGGCAAGCGGCGGTGGCATTGAACGGTAGCACTTGCGGTTTTTCTTCGTCGTAATCGCGCCGATTTGGTGGTCAAGTGCGGGATTTCTTTTTATTATTTTATGCTTTTTTTTTGCAAAAAATATTTTTTATATGCGTTTTAAGAAATAATTGACATTTATGCGCGATTTATTGCCATAAAATTTGTTTTTATTTTTTATATTTTCTTTAAGTGTGCTACTTAAGGGTGTTTGTTGAATCACGGTTGTTAAACTTTTTTTGTGCATTTTTTCAAACCTTTGTGGGAGATTTTTTTAAATTTATTACCACAGCGCGCCTTTTTAGGGTGTCCATATTTCAAAGTGCAGATCTTTATCTCACTTTATATCCGGCATAAGAAATTTGAACTCACCGGAAGCGGGCAACACTTCGTTTTTATGCCGCGCATGCTGCCGCAAATGACATTTCGGCGTTAATTTTAGCAAACAACTGGTTCGTTTTTGCCAAACATAAAATGCAATTAAAAGCCAAATGCATATTTGGAGAATAATAATAAAAGCCGAGTGGAATATTTTCAGTTTATTTTAGTTAATAAAAAGTGCCGATTTCAGTTTATAATGCTTGGTTCGTACTTGTAAGAGTTCAAAGTCCCAAAAGTAAATTATTTTGTTAGCCCAAATTCCGTGCATGAGCGCTCATCACATAATGAGAGCGGCACGCCCTTAAATATTTTTTTAAATTTTTTATTTTATTTTTTTGTTAAAAACAAGCGTTAACGTCGCAAGTGTTAATTATTTAACAACACATGGACATTGCGTGAAATTCGCATATAATTTTTTATCAAGTCATGCCGCGCGATGTGGTACAAAATAAATTAAATGAAGGCGGTAAAGCCAAAAAAAATACAAAAAAAGTTAAAAAAATTAAAAATAAAATAAACAACAACAAAAGCCACACAGTTGCCACTAAGCTAAATATACCACTATTGGCAGCAAATTTCCAACAAAAAAAAAATTATCATAAATGTCCGCGTAGATGCGCTGAGTAATTTTATACAAACAAATTGACAGCGCTTATCTACCAGCAAAGCAAAGCAGAAATTAAAAAAAAAATATAAAAAACTGAAGTGTTGAAAAATGTCTATATATTATATAAATATGTATATTTACACACACACACATGCGCGCGCGTTCCTCAACGCACAACACGTTGAGCGCCGCGCCGCACCGCCAATCACGTGAGTACGCGCGCACATACACCAGCAAAACGAGAGTGCGAAATATTTACTTTAAAATGTATGAAAAAAAAGCGGCGCGCACGAGAGCACTTTTTCTATGTTGTGATATTGGAGTGCGCAGCAGAGTTATTTTTAGAGCGCGCGCGCAACGTGTGGGGAAGGCGGCGGCGCGGCATGAAGTCAGTCGCGCCTCCAACATACAAATATGTGGAACTCCGCGACACGTTTAGTTTAGTTGTTATTGTTGTTGTTGCTGCTGCTTATCATAGCGCTAACAAAGAATGTGATGGGCCATAAAAAATGGAGCATACACAACAACAACAATCAGCAAAATCGTACAGCGCTACCACGACGCGACACGAAGACAGAGACATTTTTTTGTATATTTCATAGAGCGCGCCAGATACACAGCGCGTGTGAGATATAAAGCGCGTTTGAGATAGAGAAATTTAGAGATTTTGTTGCTGCTCCAACAGCAGATAGTCAGCGATCGAACGCATGCGATTTCAAGCGGCAGATCGCCAGAGAGAGAGAGAGCGCGAGCGCGCGCTTGATATCTAGTAATTGCGTCTTCGTGTGCAAAGTCACTATGCAGGCGAAATGAAACGAAAAGCAGAAATAGAAATACAAAAAAACAACAACAAGAAATACTAGCTAGTACAACAAGCACACCGGCGCGTCGTGAATGGCACATGGCTAAAAATACACGCAATGCCAGTCACAGCCACAGCAGGCGAGCGAACGACAGCGGCAGCGCATAGTTTTAACCAACAGCAATAGCAACAACACAACACAACAACAACGGTGGCGCGACGAAATTGCACGAGACTTCGCGATCACGTTGGAACTAGACACACCACAGGCATGCATACGCACACAGTCACACAAACGCAACGCGCTGCAGCGCCAATAACTAGATTAATGTATACATATATCTGTTAGCTAGCTGCCGGCGTACAAAGCAACACATTGTTGTTGGTGTGTGCAAAAAAAATGATTTGAAAAACGAGCAAGTCGGCCGAAGAAGGTGATCAACTTCAGCCAAGGCACGATCACACGCGACGTCATCGCAAACGCAGCACTGAGTCAGCAGTGAAGTCGGTTCAAAGGCCTAATTGCAAAGCAGGCGGGCAGGCAAGCCAATACAAATACAACAAGTCATGGTGGGGGTTTGCGTTTGTTGCCGGCGCAAAGCCGGGAAACAGGCCCAACAACTACATATGTATGTACGTACAAAGTTCAATTACATTTGCATTAAATCGAAATTGCAAAATAAATCAGAAACCCACATGTAGAATAATTCAATGGAAATGCACCTGTAATTGGGCGTCGTGCAGTGTTCAAGCACTTATTTGGTTTAGTGTACAAATGTGTTTTTCCCATAATTGGTAAATGTAAATATTAATGGGTGTTTTTAGGAAATATACAGTGTTGCTAATTTTTTACAAAACTCGTTTTTTATTTATATTTTCATTTTATTGAGAAGGCCGTAAAGCCGTCAATTTAATGAAGATGTAATCGCTTTTCTATGAATTAGGTAAAGATGATATATTTTCTATAATTTCCACTGTACTAACTATAGAACCTATAACTGGTACTGGTTTTATCTAATATGGATTACTTTTTTGATATAGATTCAAAAAATGACTGTTTATATAGTTCAAGGTCATTAGAAGGAAACATCGTTCTTAAAGTGTAAAATTATTAGTTTTTTATTTTTTTTTAAGGTGATCGTGGAGATATGATCTGTTGATGTTTCTTGCAATTTCCAGTCCACCTCTACATTATTCCAAGAATATTTAAGAAGATTGTTAAAAATTTTAGAAACTGATTAAGGGAGATGAGATCATTGCTGAGTAGCTGATCAATCCATGAAGACAACTTGATCGGTTTTTTCCTGCAATTTCTAACAACATTTTTATGTTTTATCCGAAAGAATAAGAAGAAATGAAGACTCAAATTTGTATTGTGTTATACATATACGAAGTTTTAGAATAAAATTAGGCTGAGATCATAGATAAGTAGTTGATCATGGCGATATGATCGGTTAATTTTTCTTGCTATTTCTAACAAATCTTTATGCATATTATTCTAGAAA
Organism: Zeugodacus cucurbitae; assembly: GCF_028554725.1. Lineage (NCBI taxonomy): Eukaryota > Metazoa > Arthropoda > Insecta > Diptera > Tephritidae > Zeugodacus > Zeugodacus cucurbitae. The sequence goes on along the minus strand of NC_071671.1, from coordinate 64,053,957 downwards.
TATTTAGGAAAATTTTAATTCTAATGTTTTATGTATTAGTGAAGCTCTAGACAGAAATTAAGAGTGATGAGATTGTTGCTGAAGGATCAAAAGCAAACATTTCGCATAATTTGAGGTAGTAGTTGACCTAGGTATTCCTGAAACGCAATGAAAAGCTGTCTTTTGTCGCCAAATTTCATCTTCGAATATCTTAAAATATTTTATGAAAGTACAAATTTGACTCGAACAACTGCTGAGTAAAAATCAAGATCTAAATTGAGAGCAGAGGATCACAATTCAATTATATAGAGGATCATCACGATCCTAATATTTGATTTTTTTAAATCACATAACTTTAAATGAAAATGATTATTGCTAGCTTTTAAAAAGCCAATATACATTCAATTTACGGTACTTAAAAACATAAAAGAATTTAATAACCATATAATTAGCTAAAAATCGGAAAATTTTTAACTCAAAACTTTTTTTTTAACATAAATAAGCTTTCATTTACGCATGAAACTAATTTTGAATTATTCTTGCGTCACAGAAAATTACTTTTTTCAATTTCTTTACAAAATTTTTTAAATATCTTTCTTTTAATTAACTTTAAATTGTTTACAAAAACAATACTATGTCTTCCTACAGCAAATCAACACTTTTTGTTTTTTTGCTTAAGCCGCACTTCGGTGCTTTGTTGCATTTCTGCAATTCGTAAACAAGTTTCACACAATGCAAAAGAAGAAGAAGAAAAAAGTTGTAAAACAAAAAAATAAAACAACAAAATGGAAACAACACCAGTGCTGCGTCAGCGCTTAAACTGTTGAAACAACAACCAACAACAGCCGAGGATTCCCGTGTGCCTTGTGACTAGAAGCCAAGTATAGAATGGTGCTTTTTTGCTGTTTAAGGCTTGTTGCTAAAAATAGGCACATACCGACTTCCAAATCATGGTTTTACTCTTCACTTCTTCACTTTGGTATGACTTTTGTAAAGTACGCGTGGAATTATACTTGCTGACGCAGTGTAAGAACATTTATAATTTAATGGTGTGCGAAGTAGAAGCACAAAGACAACAGTGGCTTGCTACCAGTGCGCCAAGAATTACGAATTATAAACAAAAACAATATTGAAAATTATAAATTGTTAGTGCCATATAGATTACGGTAATTATAATAAAATTATGGTTAACTTGTTGATTGCTATCACTGTGATTGTTGTTGTTATTATTGTAATAATGAGATATAAGAAAAAAATTCCAAATCGACATTAATGAGTACATTACACACATATTTTTAATTGAGCGTGCGTTGCATGAGCCAGCAACAACGCTGACTGACGTACTTTGGTGTTGAGCGTGAGGCGGAGTGCGGGCGCTTAGCTGGCACTAAATATGGAGCAGCGCACAAAGCCGCGCACATTCATTCAGTATTTAATTACCAGCGCTCAATATTAATGCAGTTTTTGGCAATATTGAATGAAGTGTACGTATGTAGCTTAGCGCCCAGCAAACAGCTGGTTATCATATACATATGTTTGTATGCACGTATGTAAAAATGTGCTTTAATTTATATATTTCCGTTGTGTTATTTTTGTCACACTTTAACATGCATTTGTGTGTGTGGGTGTGTTTTCAACGCTTCAAAGCCATGCAGAATTTCATTGAAATTCCACGCGTAAATAAAGAGTGATTTATAAAAAGTTCTTGCTTAATGTCATCTTGGGAACACCCTAAATGCAAATTTAAACTCGTTGTTCTTCTTAAAAAATCTTCAAATTTACATAAGTAATTGCTTGCGTGTGTTGGCGTATGTGATGGCTTTAACGCACTCGAGGGTGTGGATGCTGTAAACAAAATTTAATGTGTTTTCTTTTGTTTTTGTTTTTACATTCTAACACTTAATATGTTGATCAGTTGCTTTCAACAGCTGTTACATGCGCAGCTGTGACACAATAAACCTTGAATTGCGTGCACGAAAGTGATCTGTCATTAAAACCGTTGCGAAGTGACAAAAATTTACTGTGAAATATATAAAAAGAACAGGCAATGACCTTGCGATGAAGTTTTGAAGATCACCAGATTTCTTTTCAGAAACAAAAACGATTTAAAGATCGTTATATGCACATATGCTACATATGCTATAACCGCGTAAGCGGTGTCTACGCCAGTCAAAAAGAAGATATATATGCACATATGTCCTTTAAGGAAAGTTGACTTGAAACGACTTGAACGAAATCTCTAGAAAACAGAAGAGCTCTTCTTTATTACACATATTATTAATTTTTTGATATTTTATGAATAAAAAACACTTATTCATTATATTATTCTGCACTTTCATTGCTTATCGACCTAAAAGTAGACAACGTGAAACAACAATCAACAAATAGCACTTAAAACATTGCCTACAATTAGGCACATGCGTTATTTTTATTTAATGAAGTCATGCACCCGACAAAGCAAACAAAATATAATGAAGAAGATTAAAAATAGTTGTGAGAATAATTACATTTCTTAATAACTTAAAAAAAATCCTTTGTTAAAATTTGTTCTCTATTATTTAAATTATACCTGTAGAATCAAGGTTTCTTTAGACTCCACTAACGCAAACGTTGACCTCTCTCTGCGCTTAGCAAACATTGTTTTCTTTGAAGATGCTTGACAAACATTTCCATAATGACTCATGAAGAGACTAACAAATGCAGTGAAAAAAAAAACAAATTATTAGCTTTCTTAGAAAGAATCTACATGCAAGTACTGTATCTTCAGTTTGAAGTTAGAATTTTTGATAGATGTCACTCTTTGGTGAACAAATATACTGGAAGTCTCAGTTTAGAATTCGATAACCTTTTATATACAGAAAAAGCTTACCAAGTAGACAAAAAATATTTAGAGCTGAAAGAATTTGTATTTTCTCTAACAATAAATGAATCCTTTGTTTGACGCTACGGTTTTTTTTAATTACGTACATAATAGTTTGGAGGTTACCTCTATTTTGACATTATTTTAAATGTCACTTTTGACAACTATGACCTTAACAATAACTTTCACTAGCAATAAAAGGACAGGAAGTTAAGTAAAGATAATCAATAGACATCAATTTCAAGATCAAGGCTAGTTGTGACGTCAGCAGGGTGGAATGTAATAAGTACCTGTCTTCTTTGGGATTAGGGCACTTATAAAGTGGTTTCGAATTACTTGAAATTGCGTTAGTAAAAGGTTTTGTACTAAAAGCTTTGAATTGTTCCAGACTTTTAATAAATTTAATCGAGTAGTAGATTAGAAATATACTAAAACAAGTGTTTTATTAAGTAGTGCACACTTTAGAGTCTCATTTCATACTGAACTTTAGAATACAACAACTTTCAAAGTGTTTATAAAATTCCAACAACTCAAAGCCCCCATTAATTACTTTTACTTAGTCATTTCACGTGTTTTATTTGATAAGCATAGTCATACTCGAGCACCTATGGCCTCGTAACAAATTACTAGGGTTCAAAACAAGTTAACTGTTGTGTGCACGAAAAAAACACAAAGTGACAAAATGGCAAACAAATTGTTTTCAAACTAAATAATATCAACATTCTCACATAAGAAATCAGAAAATACCGCAATGATTACGTTTCCAGCATCTGCAGCCATACAAATAACACTTAAGCATGAGCAAATATTTAAAATATATTTAAAAAAATTTATATATAAATTAAATTCAAATAAAGTAACAAATTTGTAATAATACTGCATATCAAAATCATAAAACTCTTGCTTGACATTATCATAGCAGACGTGCGATATTTATCAGTTGACATTCAAACTCCGCGCTCTCTCTAGCTATAAGTGTACTTGTCACGTAAAGGACCTGACGCGCTGTCATAACAAATGCATGAAACGCGCTAAAATAAGAATAAATGTACAGGCATGCATAGGTAAATAGTACAAAAATATGCTTTGGGGAATTTCAAAATATTTGAAGTTGAGATAAAAAAAATGTTCTATGACGAAATGGAAAAGAAGTGAAAACATTTTCTATGATTTCAGAATAATTATCTCGGCTAAAATGTGTTTGGTTTAGTAAATGACTGGCATAAATTGTTAAGTGAATTCGTGTGGCAAACTCGCGTTGCAGTGGATTTTTAGTGATTACTAATGCTTAGTTTCAGCAGCTATGAATTAGACTCAGTGTAAATAACTATATAGCAAAAAATTTGTATACTCAGAAAACATGATGGCGTTAAAGTTAAGCCTATGCTGCATTAATATAACGTTATACAGTAGAAATTTTATAGTAGAAGTAAACTCATATACAAACTGGCCGCTTTGTTACTAGTTCGTTACTAGTTTCGTATGAACCAAAATATTTAAAATAACAAAATATCTCTCAATGAAGTTCTTAACTTTGAGTTCAATGAATTAAACTGCCTGATTTCGCATTAAAATGCTGAGATTATTACCGCAAAAAGTCAACAGTCAACAGTGGGTTTTGACTCATATTCGCTAGCTAAATGCTAGACTTCTCACGTTCTGAGACGTAAACAATACATACACAAACTTATTTTTTATACAATATTTACCAAACTGACTGTTTAACCTACTCGCTGCGTGCCATTAAGACAGCCTGTCCATCTTAGCCGATCACTTTAGGTACTCACACACACACACACATATACATAGATCTGATTTAAAACACTTATCTATCGCAAATATGTTTATCGCTGAAAGAAGCTGCTCACTAATCACCCGTATGTAAGTAGGCTTGAGTGATGGCTGCAACAAGCGTATCCTAACTCTTCTATGTATAGACATATGTACTTATGAATTTACAAGTGCACATGCATACAAACATTGTTATATAAATATGTGCGTAGGTATGTAACTCAAGTGCGCTCGTAAGTGTCATTTACCAGAGTAAGTGGCAACGAAGTAAGTGTCTACATACACACATACATACAAAGTAGTGTGTGCATAGGTTTTATAGACATTTTGTTTGAGTATATATTGATATATATATATATATATGTATGTGTGTGTATGCGTGTGCGCTAGATGAAAGTCAAAACTTTCCTTTAAACGCTGGACAACGCTTGGCAATCTAGTCAGTAGCATTTTGTGCATACAGCTAGCGCGTCGACAATATTTCGGCTAAACAAAAAAAATTAGCGTCACTCAACTGATCCAGACAAATTATATACAAAGTGATTTTTTAGTAGAAGTGCATACTACACTAGTGTTAGAAAAAATGCTGTTCAAAAGTAAGCAAGTGTTGAAGATAGAAAAAAATATTAAAAATAAGTTTATTATTTTTTTTTAAATATCAGTTATTTTGAACATAAAAAATATTTTTTCGAAAAATAAGCAAAAACTGACCTTAAGTGATTTTTAAACACTAATTATGAGTTAGTGAAGTGTTCACCAAAAGCAAAATGTTCATTACAAATACAACAAACATACCGGCTAATCAGCTTGTAGTTCACACTTTCGCTTATCGCCAAGCTTCAAGCGTTAGTGTGAACATTTAAGACTCTTCGCTTGACTCAAGGCGAGTTCGTGGCCACATCACAAGCAATGATTTCTACATTTTATTTAATTACGAACCTTTTAGTGATAAGACTTGTCTTATATATAACCTATAATACTTATATTTGTCTTCAAAAAAACTAATTCCTCATTTCTTGCATCTTCTTTCTATTTGCAGCACCGATCATCGGTACGAGACACATACAATGTTTCCTTTGTTTTTGTTGTCTCTCGATTTGTTATGCGTTACGCGTGAATCTCAGCGTGGGCATTGTGGCGATGACGGATCGGAATTCCACGAACAGTGATCTTACGGTAAGTGTTTGAAGCAATTAAATTGAAGATTAGGGGTGGGTAAACGAGATTAATGCGTGTTTGTGGTACTCAATGACCTTTTCAAGGTGTTTGGGATTATTGAATGACATACAAAGACATTTCTGGAAAATTTTCTGGTTACGAGATTCACTGTATTTGTGGAATATTGAGCTAAAATCTCTTTTATAGAGCATGTTTTCTTCAAAAAAGTTTTAACGAACTGCTGTTTTCATGCTAAGTAACTTAAAGTGATTATAATTCCGGATTGTAACGAGTAACTGTAAATGCACCGTAACAAAAATCACTTTGGAATATAATTATACAACAAAACACATTTACCAACTGCTTTCTTTTACGCTCTATTCAAAAAACAACAACCAACTAAATTTAAAATTCACTCATTCCAGGTTTACGATTGGACTGAGAGCACCAAGTCTTATGTGTTGAGCAGCTTTTTCTGGGGTTACATCGTCACGCAAATACCCGGTGGACACATTGCACAGAAATATGGTGCGAAAACATTGCTGCTGATTGGCATTACACTATGTTCCGTGCTGACACTACTCACACCATTAGCCGTTGAATATGGCGGTTGGCAGCTGTTGTTTGCGGTACGTGTCATTCAAGGACTCTTGCAAGGTTCGGTGCATCCAGCCACACATGCGATGTTGGCGAAATGGTCACCGGTCGACGAACGTGGTGCGCTCAGCACCTTCTGTTATTCCGGCTCACAATTCGGCACTGTCATCATATTGGCTATAAGTGGTATCATTGCTGAATCACCACTTGGCTGGCCTGGTATTTTCTACATTTCTGGCGCTTTGGGTATCCTTTGGGGTGTATGTTGGTTCATATTCTCGGCCAGCACACCGGCCGAACATAAGACCATCTCACTGGAGGAGCGTAAATTCATTGAGAATTCATTGGGACAAGTTGATTCGACACCGACACGTGAAGTACCGCCAACACCATGGGGCAAGATCTTCACCTCACCACCATTCTTGTCGCTGATCATCGTACACTGCACGCATATGTGGGGTTTCTGGACGTTGCTCACACAAATTCCCAACTACATGAAGAACATACTCGGTGTGGATATGAAAAATAGCGCTTTACTCTCATCGCTACCCTATGCCGTCATGTGTTTGCTGAGTTTCTTCTTCATCTATCTGTCCAAAGTGTTGGCACGTCGTGAAAATGTTTCGTTGTCATTCAGTCGCAAGTTCTTCAATTCCATCGGTCACTGGATACCAATGATCTCACTCATCGGACTCGGCTATGTCACCAAGGAGCATTCGCTGTTGGCCGTCATCCTGCTTACGCTCACAGTGGGCATCAGCGGCGCTACATATCTGGGCTTCCAGGTGAATCACATTGATCTGTCGCCAACCTATGCCGGTACGCTGATGGGCATCACAAACGGTTCGGCGAATGTGATGAGCGCATTGGCGCCGCTAGCTGTCGGTCTGGTTGTCACCGATGTGGTAAGTTTTGATTACGAATAATCTTTTTGTGTCAATTTATTAACGAAATTCTTATTTTTATTGCTTACAGACAAATGTGGTCGAGTGGCGTTATGTGTTTTTCATCGCTGCCGGTTTCTACTTTGTCGGCAATCTGCTCTTCGTCATCTTTGGCAAGACCGAAGTGCAAAGTTGGAATTCACCCGAAGATGCCTTAGCCAAACGCTTAAATGTCGTGGACGCTGAATCGCCCGCGTTACTCCTCAATGGTGATAAGAAGAAGATCACAATCACAGAGAACGGCACGCAATAGACCAACAATGGACTTTCGTTGGTCCTTTATTTGTAGTTGTAGTTCATTAAGCACACAGAAGACCTCCTAGTTGTTAGAGCGCATATATGTATGTCAATATATATATATACATATATATGTATTTTAAGGTTTATGTTATGTTAAGACTCTTATGAATGATTCCTGTAGTGCGGATAACGCTGCATATTGTTGTTATTGTTTGCAATTGCTTGCGTTGCACGTGCGTCCTGCGATAATGTAATTTATAACTGTAGTTTTTTAAGTCACCTATATCTATATATATGTACAATAGACAATAAGTATTTTATAGCAGCAAAAAAAGGTATGTGTGTTTATGTAAGAGCCCAGACAACATTAAGGCTCTTACAAAACTGTACATATGTAAGTAACTCAGGCACGCATGTTAAAAAGTGCTTCAAATGCGCTATACATTTTGATAAAAGTGTTAATTTTGTGTAATAAAACTATAGATTTGTACACATATCAAGTCACAAATGTGCTTCCAATGCCGGCGCAAGGAAATCAGGCAAACAAAAAGTCAAAAGTCATAAACAAACATACACATGCTATCGATATTATATTTTTAATGACAAAAACAAAAAGTTAGAAGAGAAAAAAAAAAACATTTTATAAAGTAGCTTAAATTAAATAATGACTTAGAAATAATTAATTAAATTTTATTTACAGTATTTGTCTAAACGTGTGTAATGTTGTAATAATTCGTCGAACAATTGGCGTTAAATAGTGTTGGGCGTGTTGTGCGAGCGAATGTATCAAGTAGCGTTAACGGTGATCGTAGCACTATAGAATATAGAATTTACTTTTCTCTAATTAACTGTAAAAAAAAGTTACACTATTTTCATTTAATTAAATTATTGATTAATTTGTTGTTCTGCGCTAAGTGCATTACAAAAGTCAATTGACGTCCGCACTATCATCACATTGTGTAATAGTAGAAATTGCGACAGCAATGCACTTAAATCACTTAATTTCATTTTGAAAATATTTTATATACATATATAATTATTCGTTTAGCAACGCGTTTATCTAATCAAATCGCTAAGTGTAATCACTATAGGCAGTTCGATGCGCTCACACATATGCTACTCGGTTTTTTACACAGTTATGCGGATTACAGTTATTTAATAAGTGTTTGCATACTGCTATTGTAGTAGATTATCCACTTCAGCGTTTCTTGAGCACTTTGTTTTGACCAATTTCTATTTTAATATTTGTTTTTTTTTTTTTTTTTTGTAATTTTCAATCGGCCAATGTATTTTAGTTGAGTTATATAAATTTCGTCTTAGTCTAAGCGCACACTTAACGTTAAGTTGTTACATTATGATGTAAGTTGTGTAGTTGTTATTTTTTTTAAATATGCAATAATTTAATTTTTACGCATTACAGACATAAGAGAAAATTATATATTTAATTATAAATGAAATGAAAGAATTTGAAAATTACTATATACATATATCTATACAAGAAAAAATAATTATAATAATAGAAAAATCTGGAATTGAACTCCAAAAATAAACTCAAAATCAATACAATTGGTAAAACAAAAGCGTTTGCTCATTATTTCAGTAATTTTAAGCAAGACGGAGAATATTGGGATGCTCTTGGAATAAAGAAGATGCAAGTGGTTTATCAAAGCCTTGACAATAAATCACTTGAAAAGAAATTAGTAAGCAGAATGAGTGCAAAAATAACCATTAATGAATAGTGTATTTTTCAAGACAGAATTATCAATCACACTCCTACAGGAAAAAAGGAAACTATCCGAAAACAGGCAAATAATCAAAGAATTTAGAGTTAGAAGAGTTACTAAGTCAGACTATTGTTTATAACGTTTTTGTTTTTTTTTTCTTTTTATTGGAAAAATCTTTTATTTGCAATCTGTCCTATTAACATTCAGCAAAAGTGATTATCTCATTATAAATAACAGTATAAAAAATTAAAACATTGTTTCATTTATTATAATATATCTTAATATATTACTTACTTAGTATATGTACTTATTTTCTAAAGGGCAAGTCTAGGACATGATATCTTCTCAGTCTTTGGTTTTCTTGAAATTTTTTCTCAATCGCTTATATACTAACATCCTTATTGTAGGAATATATGTGAATTCTGGCAGTAGGTACATATGGACTTATAATATTTGCCTGAGAATAACGGCAGATTTAACAATTTTATTTAAAGGACCATTTTTACAGGGACCATTTACCAATTAAACAATTTAATGAATTTCCTAACAAATTCAAGAATTCATAGAAGACCTTATCTGAGTTTGGATATAGGACAAAATTGAACACAGCGACGCTCACGTGTTATAGAACCCCTTTTTAAAACAAATTAGCCTCTTTTGCGGCAGACAACATCGAATATTCGGTTGAAAGCAAAACTTCGCGAGTAGATAACCTTTAAATTTTGAAAACTTATGAAATGTTAACGATTTTTCTATTAATTCCTCTAAAACATATAATTGAGTGTTAAATTTTAGCTATTTTCAAACTATATTTTGTATAAATTGATAATTTCTATTAGCAGACGGTTGCATACACAAAATAAGCAAGAACTGCTTAACTGTGAACTTGTTTTAATACCACTGAAGTTTAAAGATGTGAGCCGTTCGCTTTGTTCAACGGTCGTTTGTTTACGATGGTTGTCAAACTATGAACAAACTGGTGAATATAAAGAATAATACAGTTATTTTACATATAAGAAGATATTTTTTTAGTTGTCATATAAAATCGTATCAACATTTTGAGAGCTAAAATATTATTGGCCTACAAATAATACGACTGTTTCTCTTACTATAACTACAAAGACAGTTTTGCAGCACATGTATTATTCAACACGAAGACTTTTATTTTATTTGAAAGAATGTAAATGAAGCACTTACCTTCTTGCACACAAATGTCGAACACTAATTGCCGAACTTCTCAATCGGAATTTGTAATTCTGCTTTGCAGCAGAAATCTCACTTTAGGTTAGCAACGAGCAAGACATTTTGAAAATAGCGTATAGCAGACGAAAAAGGAAACAAATAGCACAAAGCACACGAAGTCCACAACGTTTATGGCGACCATTTTGACTGCAGCAATTTGCAAAACTTTTCACTTGCAACTTTTTATATTGGCTTTTTGAACACATCTTACAATATTTCATGATTACTTTATTCACTATAATTATAAATTAAAAGCTTTTTTCACTATATAGGCCTTTCATCGCTTATATGGTACTGAGGCAACAAAATGTGTATGCAAATATCACATACGGACACACTTTGCACTGCTTCTTTGAACTTACAGCAGCACTTAGCCTTCCAATGCTCGTGAGAAAGCACTTATTTGACATTACACATTGAATTGAATTTGAATTTCACTTAATTAGCGCTTTAACTTTAATATAATTTATACAAGAATCGGAAATTAATTTCAATTAAACATAAACCGGCAGAATTAATCACAATCACCGCACACGACAATATCCGAAATCACACTAACTAGTTTCCGCCGAGTGATAGTGCTGCCACAGTGTTCGACGGTACAAAAGGAAGGAATTCGTTCTTTAAGAAATAACTCGTAATAGTGGAACTCATGATAATCAGATCACTCATCATTAAATCGTTTAATTCTAATTAAAATAAGTTTCTCTAGAATGTAAAAAAACTATTGAAAATTTATTGGTAAATGTTAAAGCAAATATGTACAAATATAAAATATGATATACTTTCGGTAAAGTTCGGGAACTTGTGGCAACCCTATACGGAACTAGTCTAGTCTAATCTATTCACCGGAACTTGTATATTTTTTAATAGGGTGTTTATCCGTGCGGCTGTTAGTTGCTTCAAGTGTCTTTCGGTGCTCACTTTTTCGAAAATCAATTTAGTTTAAGGTAAATATTTGGTTCGTGGATTACAAAAAAATAATGACTTAAGCGAATAGAGTGTGAAATAAATAGTCAGCGATGAAAATATGAGCATAATACTGTGAAGAGTTTGGGACTCCAGTGGCTGTTAAATGTCCGTTTAATATTCAGTATTAAACATAGAACTTAAAATTGTTTCGAATACTCTGTATTATCTAATAATGTTTACCAATTTACGGACCATAAACTGATAACGTAGTATATTTCATTCTTATATGAACACAAATACTGCCGCCAAGTATTTACGTGAAATATCGATATTTATCGATAAAACGTTATAAATAAGTAGTAACGCTAGCACTAATCAGCTGTTTTGCGTCTTCCCTTTGTTTATTTGCACCATTCCTTCATTACATTGCAGGCAGAGATTCCAAATTGCTTATTGTTATATTGTTATCGTCTATTCTGTGTTGACGCATTTGGAAACGTATACAAAACTCATCATTTAGAAAACTGATGTAGAGTGTAATAGTTGTGATTGTGTGAAAAAGTGCAAACTCGTCAAATTCTACAAGCACAATAGAATGGAGTATTGAGTTTCGCCAAGACAACAAAGTAACCAAAAAAAAAAAATCCATTGCCATACGCAATCAGTAGCTGCCGAATATAGTTAAATTGATTGGAAGAAATTTGAGGTGGGCGTATGTATCGCGTACATAAATGCAAGTGTAAATCGTAGGTAAAATGGTTTTCTGGTGTGATTGTTTCAATGGTGGCTATCAGCAAATTGATACTGCTCGACAAGGTAAGTTAAATATATAATACATACACACATATGTTTGCTGTTAGATAGAATATAAATTACAAGTTACGCATCAATTCTTTTTTGCTTAGGTCCACGTTTTGGTATACGTCATCTACAATGTTTTCTCGCCTTTTGTGGCCTGGCAGTGGCCTATGCACTGCGTGTAAATCTTTCTGTAGCCATTGTGGCCATGACAGATAATAATTCCACAAATCCAGCTTTTGAGGTAAGTGCCAGCCTAGAAATTTTTGTTTTGTTAATGAAATTAGCAGTTTTTTGCATTTTTAAGTGGGTGTGCTAATTAGCTTCTTTATTGTAAATTTAAAGATAAAGTAGCACCTCTATATTATATTAATATGTTTGCGCTATTGCTCATCAAATGCAACAGCACGAAAAATTATCAGTAATATGCCATTTATATACTGACATATGTATGTATGTAGGTAGTAGGCTCATTTTTACATAGTAACCGAGTTTCTTATGATTATTTCTCATATTAAATATATTTCCATTTGCTTGTGCAGTACATTTATACATACATACATAAAAGAATTTTTAAATTTCAGACTCCATATTGATAAAAACGCAATGTAAACACAGTTGGCTCCACACAATACTTTTTTGCTTGTGTTCATATCCATGTTAAACAAAAAAAGCAAATAAATAATAAATACACTGCACCTACATATCTACAGATTCTATATTATGGAAAATTTGCATTTTTTTAAATTATGTATGCTTATCGTTATGCTGTGAACTAACTAGTCTCTTATCTCTTCTCTCCACTATTGCAGGAGTACAAATGGGACGAAGGCGTTAAATCCTATCTACTGAGCAGCTTTTTCTGGGGTTATGTCGTAACACAAGTGCCCGGCGGCTACATGGCGCATCACTATGGTGCAAAGTATACGTTCTTCTTTGGCGTGCTTATATGCTCCTCACTCGCCATTTTGACACCGTTCTGCGCCAAAGTCGGTGACTGGCCTTTAGTGCTCGCACTGCGCGCCGCACAAGGTCTGTCGCAAGGCATGATTTTTCCATCGACACATACATTTCTATCGAAATGGGCGCCAGCTGAGGAGCGCGCACGTCTCGTCAGTTACTGCTATTCGGGCGCACAATTCGGCACAGTCGTAATGCTATCGGTTAGCGGTTACATAGCATCTTCATGGCTTGGTTGGCCTAGCATATTTTATCTCTCCGGTGTTGTTGGCATTTTATGGTCATTCGTTTGGTTATATTTAAGCGCTAGCACACCTGCGGAACATCCATCGATTAGTGTGGCCGAGTTGCGTTATATTGAATCATCCGGACAAACACGTCGCCCCTCAGATGCTGGTCGTCAAAGCAGTGGCTCACAAACGCAACCACACAAATTACCATGGGCTAAAATATTCACTTCGCCACCATTCTTAACACTGATTTTCGTGCATTTAGCGAACAATTGGGGCTTCTGGACACTGCTCACCGAAATACCGACATACATGAAAAATATACTCGGTGTAGATATACGCAGTAATGGTCCACTTTCTGCGCTCCCGTACCTCGCGATGTGTCTGCTGTCATATGTTTTCATCTTTGTGGGCGATATAATCAATGCGCGCTTCACAACACGTTTATGGGTGTCTCGTAAATTCTTCAACACCATCGGTCAGTGGGTGCCGATGGTGGCACTGATTGGTTTGGGTTATATAAATGCAGGCGGCAGCGTTAAATTGGCTATTACACTGTTGACCATCGCGGTGGGCGCAAATGCGGCCACCTATCTGGGTTTCCAAGTCAATCACATCGATATCGCACCAAATTTCGCCGGCACCCTAATGGGCATTACCAATTGTGTAGCGAATGTGATAAGCATAATAGCGCCGCTCACAGTGGGACTGATTGTGACAGATGAGGTCAGTTGTGGCTGATTTGTGTGTTAAGTTGCATTGTGCATGTTAATGTTCATATGTTTACTTCGTTTTGTAGGAAAATCCCGCACAATGGCGTGTTGTGTTCTATGTGAGCGCATTCTTCTACTTCGTTGGTAATCTGTTCTTCCTCGTCTTTGGTCGTACGAGTCCGCAAAAATGGAACTTCCCACAAGGTCAACCGGTTGTTGCTGCAGGCCGTGGTGATAGCAGTCCACACAACGTCGATGACATACAAGAAATTACAGATGATGAGACGGCGCCTTTGAATCGCAATGCTGCACCGTGAATTCATGGTGTTAATGGCATGACATTGCATTTTATCTCTCATTTTCGTGAAAACTCACAATTTTATGTTTTTGTGATATAAAATATTTTATTTTATTTTTTTTTTTTTACTTTTTTTCAATGTTTCTCAGCATTAATTGAGGTGAATGAATGTCTCGTACAGTAAGAAAAAAGAATTTAAAAAAACTTAGGTGCATACAAATATAAATATATATATATACATAAATATACACACAAATAATATTATTTATATTTTGTAACAACAACTATGTACTTCTGTAAAATTAATTTTAAGCTCGAAATGCAATTATAAGTAACTAAAGTAGTATAAAATGTTGTTAGTTAGTATGGAGGCGTACAAACGCTCGTTTATTGCGTATAACTGCTGCTCATAAACTGTTTGCTCACAAAATATATTTACCATGACATTGCCAGACTTTTACTAAATGTTTAATTTAATTTTATTTTTTTACCTTTTATTGTAATTTTAAATATTTTATGTTCGCAGTAAACGCGTTACATGTTCCCTCATTGCTACATACATCTGTATTTTAAAATAATTCGAAATCAATTTATTATAAACTAAATAAATATTTTGTGCTGTTGTACATACATCTGTAATTTTTTGTGCATAAGTGGGCTTATAAATTATTCTATTCTGTATGTCAATGTAATAAAGTGTCTTTAATAATTAATAAATATGCACAAATAAATAAGAAATTTTTGAATATTATATTTACCGTTAAATATATAATTATACTCAATTTATATAATATATTTGAGCATTTCAGATCTCTAAGGATATCGAAATATAGATTATTTCTCAAAATATTATATATTCTATAGTTAGTTAGAAAGAGAGAGTGAGAAAAAATACCATTAATTAGAATTGAAAATTCTCTATTTCCTTTCCACATACAACAGCCCTTCCCTTCTGTAAGAGGTCATTCCTACAGTACGTCGATGAAATCGAACGCAGACAACCGTTTGACTTCCTTAACCTTTTTTGACTTCCTTCCACTGACATACAATGCAGACGATGAGTTTCTTGCGAAATCAGAGTGACCCTCGTCTTCGTTCTGGATATTGTAGGTTCTATTCCTACATATCCAGACAAGATCCCAACATACAAAACATATTTCTTAACATATTATCTATTTTTCCTCTCCCTAAGGTCCAAAACTGTAGAAACAGCTCGTTTCCGGAGTCTCCCGACTATTAAACTTGGGCTTCCCTCTTCAATCAGTGTTTTGGAAATCGCCACAACAAAAACGACATCAGTAAACTCCGT
Organism: Zeugodacus cucurbitae; assembly: GCF_028554725.1. NCBI lineage: Eukaryota > Metazoa > Arthropoda > Insecta > Diptera > Tephritidae > Zeugodacus > Zeugodacus cucurbitae. The sequence goes on along the minus strand of NC_071671.1, from coordinate 64,038,202 downwards.
TTAACCCAACCTCGGCATCGACATGTCAAATATATACCCTCTATGCTACGCAAATATTTCTGCTTAATACTAACCTCAGTCTCTCAAATTCTCTTCATGTGCATTTTCCTATCAACAGAACAACAAAGATCAGGTGACAAGTTCGTTATACAGCAAGTTTCGTTACTAGTCCTAAGTGGGCATATTGCGACCGATTCGTAGTGTAAGATCTTGAATTTCTCTAGAAAACTGATGAGTCCTCGGTTTGTTTTTGTCATCCTCCATTTTACTTTGTTTTTGATTGAGATTTTCTTTTCTTTCACATCAGGGCGCCTGGCCAGACTGAAATTGGGTGATTGTCTAAAAAATAGTCAGACACTATAGACAGACCAATATACATACATACACAATTAAGTTCTTTTAAAGGATCCCCCATACCATCGTCGTGAAGTTCTAGTAAGACAGTGGGAACCTGAAAACATAACCTCAGCCAGATATGGTCATGGGATTCACTTGGAAAGGTATAAAGTAAATGTCAGCTTCTCTAGAGTCGGACGGGTTGAGCTCTTTCTCAGCTGAGCTAATGAACTAAAAATCAGCCTATGTGACATTAATCATATCTTCGATAACGATACTTGTAAACGAACACTTCATAAAACCAAAGACCACACAAGCTTGATTTTTTTAATTTATCTACATGGGCCATCGGAATATAGAGCTCACATCTTCAAATTCATGAATACGTCCTTAGAGTATTGAAAATCAGCGAGTTATGGAGAAAATCCGTTGGTCCCCACTTTTGTGAGAGAGCAAATAAGGGGGAAACACCAAAGAGAGGGAGAATCTAAAGTATTAACTGACAGGAAGATACTCAAAATAATGCCAAAAGATCATCCAACCATGTTTTTATCCAACATATCCGTTTTTACAGTCTACTAAATCGGAACGGATCTGAATTTTCGTTCGGCCAAGGACTATCAACTCGAGGTATTTCCAAAAATTACTTGGGAAATGTTTTCTGCTGTCAAACTCAGTTCATATCTTTTAAATGATTTGAGGACTGACAAATTTTAATTTTATTCAATGTTAAGTTTATTGGTCTTTTAGTTAAATATATTACAGACTTAAGGCTACTTAATTCGCAATCAAATAAGACTTACTAAGAATATTAAAATACAATACAATATAATCGTTCCTGTGGCTACAAAAGTTTATTAGAAATACGTTTAATAATTCGTTTCGTTTAATTATATTAATTACGAGTAAATAATGTATTTGATTACTTTTGCATATAAAATACACTTTCTTTAATAATAAAACTTATATTAATATAATGGAAGGATAAATGTAACGAAAACTCACTGGACGCGTCGCAGGTTTTGGAACTTTTATTCCCCTTTATAAATTAAACTAGATTTTCGTAAAATTATATTAAGTCTATAAATAATTACATACAATAAAGTCATAGAGACAGCGCGCACTAGAAAAGTGGAAAATTCCAGAAGAAACTACAAACTATCATACAAACATAGCTCAATTCGTGAGTGATAAGCTATTATATAGACAATATTAATGTAGAAATATTAAGCAGGTTATTGTTATGTTCCAAGTACAGATTGTGTAGTTATGGAAAATTTGGAATTTTCTGTTTTGTTTCTTTCTTCATATTATCACAATCTACTCCCTTGCATACGAATTCACATAAGCGATAATGCGCATGAATACATACTAACATAAGCCAACACGAAACTGAGAGCGTAAATTCAACTCTCTAAGTTCGTTGCGCGACATTTCTACCATACTTCACTTGCGCTAAGCGCTTTCCGACTCAATTCAATTTATGATTCGACGGCAAATCCTCGGAGCGTATACAGCGACCACGGTAGCAAATCTCCGTTTCGGATGACATCTTCATCGATGTGGACGTTGCATAAACGACTTTGTCCATCAAGTTCTTTTTAGCTTGATCATCGGCTGGTGCCTTCACAGCCGTCACCGATAGCGTTGGCTCTGTAGCCTCCTCCGTGGCGGCGTTCATCGCCTGTGTGGTCGTATCGGCTTTGGTGCGTTTAATATTCATGTATTCTTGTCTACGCTTGCCGACTGCAGCCAACGCCGCGGTTACCGCGTGATCTTCCGACTCATCGATGGCGAACAGGTCATGCAGTTGTCTCTTGACTTCGGAAAATATGCTCGGTTGCGATTCCAGATCATCTACTGCTTCATCCATGCGTCGTGTAGCGCTCTCTGCAGTGGCGCTTTCGTCTTCATTTCCTGTTGGCGCAATTGTACTCCTATCCAAATCATCATCCATAGCGATTGTTGTTGCGTACGAGGTGACTTCTAATGGTTCCGCCGTTGTCGGTTCATTGGTGTTCATTGTACTTAGTGGACCGGCTGTTGTTGTAAATGTCGTAGAAACCGGTGTTAGTGGTGTGGTCGTCTTAAGTGCCTTTACTATTTCGTCTGTAGACTTGTCCTTGCCATAGAGTGAATTGTAGAGTTGCGAGCCAAGACCTTGTGACTCGGCCGTCTCGAAACTTTCACTGTTTTGTGTTGAGGGCAATCTGAGTTTCTTGAATTTGTTGCGTCTGTTGATGCGGTTGAATATCGTCGTTTTCTGCGACTCGAAGAATGTGCCATCTGTGGTACGCTGAGTGCTCTCCTCCACTGATTCGAGTGGTTTCTCTTCAGGTGCCTTGCCCATGACTTCTTCCAGAAGTTCAGCGAAGGATTTCTCAGGCCTGAAAGAAGGTTTATCGCAAAGTTTAGTGAAAATGTGATTTAACTAAAATTTAAATTTTAAAATAAATTTACTTCAAATTTGGTGCCTTAAGTGATGGTTTTGTATCACCAAGGCTCGCCGACACGTTCACTTCAAAGTTATCCGCCTTTTTGTCATCTTCAGGTCCTATGGTTACAATTTCGGGCTCTTCTTCGAACTTATGTTCATTCTCTTTATGCTGTTCTTTGGGGTTCGTAGGTTTGAAGTGGTGGTTGCTGCCGAATTTAAGTGCTGGAGACCATTGTGATTCCTGACCATCAAGCTGGAAGTTTGGTCTTTGGCGGCGTCTTTGTGGTGGTGAGGCCTTTTTGGGAGTATTTTAAGAAGTGAAATTTCTGAGCTTCAAAATAATTAGATAACAAACTCACCTCATTCTCATACAAATCATGATTGAAGCGGTTTATCTTGCGGAAATTGTTCTTGGGCTCTTCGACTTCAGCTTCCTCCTCTGGAGTCGCTGTGGTTGATGAAATTTGTGGACGACGCGTACGTGCGCGTACCCTAATCACTTTACGTGGTGGTATGCGTGGACGTAGCTATGGAAGAATGCGTTAAAAATTTATATTTTTTTTTAACCGAAAATCTCATTTGTGACTTACCGAAGATTTCGTTTCAGTCTCCGGTGTGGTTGTGGTTGGCGGTTCGGTAGTTGTGGTACGCAAACGTGGATAGTTTCGGCGTATAAATGGCGAACGTCTGGTGGTCACTTCCGGTTCTTCAGTAGTGGTTGTTGGTGCTGGGGTAGTAGTTGTGGTGCTTGTAGTACTCGGCAATGTGGTAAATACTGGATTGATCTCATTGCGTATTATCGGTTCGGTAGGACTTAAATCCTCTTGATTGGGGAAATAACCTGGTCCGAAATTGTCCTTAGTATACTGACTATATTGTTGAGCGATTTGCATTGGTTCCAACATACCGGCAGGGAATGTCTGTTCATTCGTTTCTACAGTATTGCTCGGCGTGACCGTGTACACTTGTTGAGTCTCCGATGTTGGCACTTCGGAACCAAAGTTTGTAGCATAAGAACTGGGTATTGCAGTCGGGCTGGATGGTGTGCGTGATGACAGTGGCTTTATGACTGGATAGTTTTGCTTCAACACATCACGTTGATAATCCAAATCTTCATCTTTGCCAGATTCTCCATACTTCTTACGCTGTTTTGTACGCAAGCTTTGACGTTCCTCTTGTGTAGGTTGATAGCGTATGCGGTTGGGATTACGTATAAGTGGATTACGTGCTGCAGACGATGGACGACGTGTTGTCGGTGTAATCTCTCCTTCATTATCAGGTGATGCAGTTGTGCTGACTGTTGCTCTTGAACCAAATGGACGACGCACGCGTTGTGCGGGGCGGCGTGTAGAGGTTTCCGCTTCAGAGTAAGATACAGAAGAAGTTACTTTGGAAACTAGAGGCTTACGCACACGATTAATTGGACGTCTTGTTGGACGCGTAGGCTGTTCAGATTCTGGCTCGGGTTGATTTGGCGTAGTGGTAGCGAGTTCACCCGCAGTACTTTGTTTGTCCTTCTCTTGCAAATTATTTACAAGTCCTGGTAGATTTGGTGTGAGTGGTGGTAATTCTGATGGTACATGATAAGGATTGGGTTCATATTCAACGGTGCTATCGGGTATCTCGTTTTGGTTGTATAAAGGACGTTGATTTGATGCTTGTTGGCGGTGTGGTTTCAATTCAGTCTGTATGTCTTTTTCACGCTGTAGCTCCAAGACATCCGGCCGTTGTTGAGAGACTATATTATATGTATCCTCTGGTCCCGAAATTGCTGATTGCGATGGTGAGTAGAATGTAATACGTTGTTTGGTAGTCGATGTAGTCTTATGAGTGGTGGACGGTACATTTCGTTCATAGTCTAAGTCAACAGGTGTATATTGTACTTGTTCGAAAGGTGGATTTGTTGGGTTTACTATTTGTGGCCGATTGCGGAAAGCATCCTGTTGACGGAAATACTGTTTCATGCGATACTCCTCCTCCGCTGTTGTGCTCGTGGGTGGACGTGTGGTGAAACGTGGTAACTGCTCCTCAACTGGTTCTTTTGGTATGGTACCAAAAGAGTAGAGAGGACCGTTTGCGTTCTGATAATCAACCTGTCCATTGGGATTGTATGTGAAGAATGTATGCGTTGGTGCAGCAGTTGTTGAAGTTGTGCTGGTAGTCGTGGTAGTAGTGCTGGTCGACGTGGAAGTGCTAGGCGCTGGACGGTTAGGCTGTACTTTGTAGATGTCATCGTTGATGATCTGGTTGGGTGCTGGTTGAAATTGAGCATAGGGGTTGTTGATAGTTTGTGTGAAAGCAGGTTGTTCAATGGGTTGTTGCTGTTGTTGTTGCACATGTTGTGGACATTTCTTCTTCGGACGATCCAGTTTGGTGACCTTTGGTGAGTTGACCTCGTGAATGGCATCTTGGTTGTAGAAGTAGTTGAACTTGTTACCGCGTGTAGGCGCCAAAGTGGCACGTTGAGTCGTGACTTCAAATTGATCTCGTTCCTTTTGTACTGGCTCGTTCAATGCTGGATAGTAGTCTTTCGTTGTCGTTGGCTGTTTGACACGTTGCGGGCGCACACGCTGTGTGGGTCGTGCTGGCTGATACTGATTAATATCGTTTTGACTGTAAACAACACTCGGCTTAGCCGGCTGGCTGACAATTTCTTCTGTGACGCTGTTACTCTTGGCGAGATTAATGACGATTGAGCCAACATGTGGCTCTGGTAGCAAGATCTTATTGAAACCACTTGGTGTACGGTAACTGAGCGGTGCTACAAAGAACGGTATTTCACGCAGTTCACGTGTCTGTGTGAGTTGAGACAAATAAGGCAGCTCAAACTTCACATAACCTTCCGGTGTCGACATACCAGCTGGACCGACGAATATCTCAGGTATCTTCTTTGTAGGTGCATCTACAACAGCGATAGTATTGGAACGACGTAGCGCGGATACAACATCGGATTGTGTGGGGCGCGCTGAGTTACGTACCAAGAACATGGCGAGTGGTGGTTGATGCGCTTTTGGTTTCGGACGTGGTGTCGTCAATTGTTGTTGCTGTGGGTTAACGAAACTCTGGAAAATAGTTGAAGGTTTGAGTGTAGTGGTCTTGGGACGGCTAGTGCTCGTGCTGGTTGTTGATGGGAAATAGTTCTGTTGATCAAGCGGACCGAGCGAGTCTTGTGTGTAAAACTGATTGATTTGGAAGGGATTAACCGTTGGCAAAGAGGGGTTCACATTGTATTTGTTTACTTCGAAAGCTTGTGATTCAGGTTTTTGTTGATTATAGAGCGTGTCATATGGCACATACAATAACTGTACATCTTGTGGATTGCCAGCGTTGTTGTTGGGCGCCAAGGCGGGTGCGGTCGGTGCGGTTTGCTGGAAAGGACTATTTTGTAAACTGTCTGCTTGTTGGTACGAAGGTAATTGCGCATTGAAGCCGGATTGTGGTTTATTCAAATCGAAGAATTGATCCACTTGCGGTTCGGCGGGGAACACCTGTGGTGTGACACTCTGCAAGGATTGCTGCGTTGGATTCGGTTTGGACTCACGATAAATATTCTTAGCTGGGAAGCTGTCTTCGATGTAGTTTTGTTGTGGTAACGGTTTTTGCAAAGACTGCTGTATGGGTTTCTGCGGTACTGGATGGAATTCAGGTGGGAACACAGGTTGCTGATTGTATAGTGGTGAACTGAAGAGCGTTGCCTGTGCGCCACCACCACCAAAGGTATGCTGTATCTGATAGCCAGTCTGTAGTGAGCTTGGTCCAGTAGCGACGGCATCACGATTGCCGCCATCAGGACGGAAAGGCATTTCGAATTTGAAGAAAGACTGCGAAGTTGGTTCGCCACCTTGGAGAGCGGATGCCTTTAGCGGTGGCGCGCCGAAAGGCGAACCGACTTGTGGTCGTGCCTGTGGCTGACTTACGAAACGTTGGAATTGATAGGGGAAATCGAAAGGCTGCTGTTGCGATGGCGGTGGATTATGTGGTTTCGGTAAATCACCAAAACGGCCGTTGGGTGGAAAAGCCTGCGAGTAGGTGAGCACACGTGCATTCGATGAGCGATCCTTGGCTGCCGTCGAGCTGTCCACCGGTTGCGCAAGTGGCACCCAGTCGAAAGAGTCCGAAACGCCGGGTGAAGTCGGTTCCAATTGACGTGACCATTTTTCAGCTGCTTGCACATGCGCGAACAAGCAGACATAGATGCAAGCGATAAGCGCGCCGCTGGCGGTGTTAAATGTTTGTTGTTGTCGAGTCATTGTTGGGCCTGCAAGCGATACAGATCGAAAGAATGCAATTAGAATTAATTGTGGATAATTTGCTGTATATAACTACAAATTATTTTGACACGCTCTGCACGTACTCACGCCGCGCGCATGCAAAGAATTTTATAATTTTCTAATAAGCCTGTGTGTTTGCTGTTGATTTTGTGTTTTAATTGAAAGCAATAAAAATAACTGAATTACTCCACACGCGTCTGAATAACCTAAATTAAATCGAGGAAGTTAAAATTAATCGCTATTGCATACATATTGTTAGTCAAACGCATAATCTCTCTTTTGATTTCCTAGCGATTTCAAAGCTAACGCCCACCAATTCGTCAAGGACCAGTTGCTGCGAAAATGAAACTGAAATGCTCTTGCCTGATATATTTACAATTATTGTTGTTGTTGTCTACCATAATCACTCATTGGCAAGTCGGTGATTTCCAAAATTATATGCGTTCGCGCACAAAATCGATCGTTATTAAGAGCAGCTTGCGGGTCTGTGCTATAATTTGATATTTTCATGCATAGCGGTAACTTGTGGCAATATCACTCGCCTCTCTATATAAATATATATCTATGAGCTCACATATGCATGTCTATCATTTAATTTGTATGCTCGCACTTGTGCGCAATCGCAATGAAATTAATGGTTTTCAATTTTGTTTTTGCACTTCAAAATTATTGACAAAATCGAATTTCCTCATTGTTACGCTTTAATTTTAATACCAGACATTTATTTAATTTCTTCTACAATACTCCACTTTATGCTCATTTCAACGGTTTGCCTTCTATTTTTGTTGTATCGGTTGATTTAGTATTGACATTTAATGACCCAAAGTGCTTTGATTTTGAAAATTTCCAGCCAATTTTTAATATCCGCATTCCGCGATACATTTAAAATAAAAAGAAAGGTTGTTGTTGTAAGTACTGGCAGTCAAAGTGCCACTTAAATTATAATTGTTTCGCTTACGGCATAATTTGCGGTAAAAACCCGTTTGTGGCTTTCGGAAGTTCAGGTTCATTGCTGCAAAGGGAATGCCAACAATTACGACCTGGTTTGTTGCGGATTTTATGTAACACTTTTCTCATACTTTTCTTGAGAAGTTATGTAATAAACCCTATTTCTTTTTGGCAATGACTTTTTTAATTGATTGATCGACTGATTAACTGACTAAATCACTAATTAATAAGTCGACTGATTGACTGCTAGATAGATAGAAAAAAAAATGGAATTATTAATGTTTTGATCGACTTATTAAATGATTGAATGAATGATTAATAGATTGCTTGATTATTTAACGAATCGACTGATTGAACGAATAATTGATTGATATATTCGTTGAATTATTAAGCGACTAATTGATTAATTGACATTTAGAAAAAATATTCGTTGATATATAGATTAAAATGACTAACTGATCAATTGTTTGGTTAATAGGTGGAACAACTAATTAATTATTTGATTGGTTAATGGACTGATTGATTATTTGATTATTGATTGCCAAATTTTTAAATAGTTAGAAAGATTATTTGAAAGATTGATTAAATAATTAAAGGATTGAATAATTTCTTGATCGACTAGTAGATATATACTTGTATATTGAATGATTAATGATTAAGATTGATAGATATACAAAGTAATGGCAATATTGATTTAATAAATAATGAATTGATAATTGCTTGATAGACAAGTTGATGTATACTACCACAACTTCTATATGAATGATTAATTCATTTATTGATTTATTCAATGTTTGATTAATTGATCAATCAATCGAATAATTGATTTAACGCAAGACTAACTAAACGATTAATTGCTTGACAGAAGTCCTGATCAATTAATTCAGTTACTGATAAAAATTATTGTTTGATTAATTGGTTGATTAGTTGACTTGCTGATTATTGATTTGTCGATTAAAAAATATATTTATTCATAGCTAGCTCGATATATACAGTATGTCAAGAAACTCTTTACACACTGAAAAAAAGCATATTTTTTAACTTTGCATGCAAAAATAACGCCTTTAGTTATTTTTTTTTCAATATTTTTTAATGAAGAACTATTATTTAGCAAATTTTAAATTAGTAGGTTCAAAAAGAAAAACAATACAACGAGAGGGAAAATTTTAAAGCAACAAAATATGAGTTTGCACATTTTTAACATTGTCAAGAAACTCTTTACACAAAGTAAACTAATTTTAATATTTAGTATGACCCCCCTTAGCTGCAACTACGAGCCTAGTGCGATTTTTCATGGAACTGGCCAGCTTTTGTAAGTCATATTCCAACGGAATTTTATGCCACTCTTCCAGTACTGCTGCTTTTAAGGCGGCGCGGTTTTTGGGCTGCCTTTTTGCCACTTTTTTCTTCAGATAAACCCACAAATTTTCAATAGGGTTCATGTCGGGGCTCTGAGGAGGTGTATCTATGACCTTTTGGCAATTATAAAGGAGCCATGTGCGCACAGTGAGGTCCTTATGTTTGGGGTCATTGTCCTGATAAAATTTAAATTTTGGCTTATTATCGACAATAAAGCCAAATTTTTCCGCACTTTGCCTCAAGTTTGTTTTGAGAATGGAGAGATATTGCTCAGCATTCATTGCCTCCACTCCCTTGCTGCTAATGCATCCCCAAACCAACACCGACAATTTGCCGAATTTTACTGTCGGAGTGATGTTACGCTGATCTAAAGCTGTTAACGGCTTGCGCCATACTCTAGTTGGTCCATCATTGTAGTACAGCATTATTTTGGTTTCGTCACAGAATATGACGTCATCCCAATAGTTGTCCGGCTTGATGTTCATGTTGACAGCAAAAGTTATGCGCTTTTCAACATTTACTTTCGAAAGCAGCGGCTTCTTACGCGCAACCCTTGAAGAGTATTTGTTTCGCAGAATTAGTAGGCGGACGGTTTCATGTGAAACGACCGTGCCACACTCTTCTTCCAACTCCTTGGCAAGGGTTCTGGTCGAAATTTGGGGGTTTTGACGGTCCTTACGCATGATAGGCGGTCTGCCCGGTCTCGTCGATCCTCTTCTTTCGACCACTTCCACACTTTGTTTCCAGAATGTTTTCATTTTCGGCTCGATTTAAAATATTATAAATTGTTTTTCGCGATACACGAAACATCTCCACTAGCTCAGCTACATTTTCCAATTTGGTGATTATAATAAATCAATTGGGTAACGTCAAAAGTCATTCTAGCTCCAGGCATGTTAAATAATTTTAAAATTAGCTTTTTGACACGTGTGCAGAAAGATTTCGCAATTAAATGAAAAGGAATGCAAACATAGCACATAGTGAAGCATAGATAACAGTAAAGTACCGTTTTTTCTTCAAATAGAACAAAAAAGAGTCGAAAACTAAAGTGTGTAAAGAGTTTCTTGACAGTGTAAAAAATGTGTAAACTCATAATTAGTTGTTTAAACATTTTCCCTCTCTTGTATTGTTTTTATTTTTGTGCGTACTAGTTTAAAATTTGTTTAATAATAGTTCTGCATTAAAAAAATATTGAAAAAAATAACTAAACGCGTTATTTTTGCATGCAAAGTTAAACAATATGTTTTTTTTCAGTGTGATATGTAGATATTTAGCTTGTGATTTATAAATTCGTTGATTACATGCTTGATAGTTAATTTAATTGACTTTTTAGTTAATTGCCATATTTAAGATTGTAGGGATTACTCGACTAATCGCTTGATTAGTTGACTATTTAGTTGAGTGAGCAATTAGTTGAATGACTGACGGATAAAAAACACGGCATGCTCCTCAAATTTATTATTTTCCGGTGTCCTATTTCCGACTGCGTCAAAACTTTTTACTATTATTGCTACTGATTATTACAATAGCAATAATTATTGCTTAATATATTATGTAATTTTTTTTTTAATATTCGACTCCATGACCTCGCCAATGAAAAAGTTCATTAAACTAACAATTCTGATTATTTTCTCCGCTCCAAGGAAAGTGAATAAACTTTATTTTAATTAAACGCACACTACAACTTATTTTTATGAACCACAATTTGTAAACTGCAACTCTGCCGATTTGCATAGATTTGCAATAATTTTCCAATTTAATTTAAATTTAATTAAAATGAACTGAAAAACGCCGACAATGGCGAACAATAGGCGAAATAATTGAAAACGGAAAAGTGCAAAAAACTACTTAAGTGTTGATGGATTTATGTGCAACCAAGGCTAATAACGCCAATGCTATCAATACGCTGTGATGTTGTTGTTGCTGTTTATGATGTTGCTTAGATTGTTAGCGTGTCTAATATGCACATGATGATAACCGAATGGCCATTGCAATGCCAGTTGAGCTTGTATATATGTATAGATGTTGGAAGATAGATTTGTATATGTACATATATATTTGAGCTTATATATTTCTTCAAAAGCAAGTGCTTCGACTGCTCTTTGTTACTTATGGATGCGCTGACGAGAAAGGCAGTGTACAGACACACAAACAAACTCACACATGAGAGCCTATCGGCGTATCTTAAGCACCGTGATGTCTGTGGTCATTGAATTGTAACGAGACAGCAACTTGTAGCAAGTCGACAGAAAAAGCAAAAAATACTTAAAAAACAACAACAACTGCAACATTAAATTGCTTTAAAGCGCAGCAACAACAATATATATACATTGTATACATACATATGTTGCGCTCGGTTAACTGCTCGCTTGGCTACTTGACTGGTCGGCTTGGCTGGCTGCCAAGCCCGGTCCGGCTAGTTGATCACTTTCATTTTCACTTTTCCACTGAATTACTCGTGTGCAATTACATTTCTTGCCTGTCGTGCATGTGAGCGCATGTAGTACAAGAACAACAATAACACGAGCAGAGCACTATCAGTAATACTATGAAGTGATTTGTAAGCAGTAAGCGGATACGCTTAAGGGGAATGGGAGACCTAAGATAAGTATATACAAGTATAATGCTCATTTGTGTAGCGTGCATTGTAGATATGGGTTAAATGAAAGCAAAAGTTGTTGAATTTCTTGAGGCAGATAATATCATTACAAATATTATTGTTTTGATTGTTGTTGTTGTTTGTGGCAACAAAATGCATTGTTCGCGCGGGGTAAAGTGGAAGATTAGAAATTAGAGTAGCAGCGGTTTTCTAATATTTCAATTATTTCACTAATTTGTGAAGTTTTTGGAAATTGAGTATTAGGGTGGGGTAGTTATTAAAAAATAATTTTTAAAAAATTTTATGTAAAAAAAAAAATAAAAAAATGTTTGTTAAAATTTATAGCTGAACTTTCATAACTCGAATTTTTTAGCTCAAAGTTCTCCATAACTCGACAATAGAAGTCTAATTTCATACAAATAATCTTCCGTAACTCGGAAGTCTCTCTAACTCGAAGTTTTCTTGTGAATTATGGTGATTCGAGTTAAGGAAGTTTGACTGTATTTAATTTATATTCCATAAAATAATTTTGGGTCTCGGTTCTTGTCTCGAAGTATTACTCATTGTAAGACCAATAAAACTGGCTATGGGAGAATTTCAGGTGAATACATTCATATAAATGGCTGACATTTGGTGAAAAAATATCAATATCTTATTTCAAAAAAGATATATTTTACTTTTTCCATAGCCTTTCGGCACGAAAATTATGTTCGCTGAATTTCTCAATAAAAAAAAATATAATTATGAAATGTTTCTTCGGATATTATTATGAAGATATACCGCGATACTTAAATATAAGATTTACTTTTTGCTTTCTGCATCATATTTTTTTTATTAAAAATTATAAAAATTGATTTCAATTATTTTTTAATTTTTTTCCACAAAAAATGATCTACCCTAATGCACTTGCACTCTCACTCTAAAGATATTCATATGCGCCAGCATAAGATATTATCTGCATTTAGCCATTTCATATCAACTTACTGACCAATAAATGCCATTAAAGCAGCAATTATTATGATTACAACGTTTCTTTATTTTTATCTCAAGTGGAAAAGAAAGTGCGCTGAAAGAGCTGCGCAGCCCTTTTTGAACGTTAATCTCTTTCATAAATTTGCTTTTTTTTCTTTTATATTGCGCATAAATATTATACACATGTCGTCTGTGCTGCTTTGATATGCGCTTGAGTTTAATTTCAATTATTTTTATTAAAGCACTCAAGCAAAGAGAAAAAAACATAAACACATAGCGAGGAGAGGAGTGGAGTGCAGTTGTGAGCGCTCGTTATGTATTTAGTTGCAATTATGAGTCTATGAAAAGCATACAAATAAGTAAAACGAGCACTCGATAATATTTTAGAAATGCCAATAACAACAACAATATACAGTTTCGGGCTTTCAATGGCCAGTTTACAAAGCAAAATTAACAACAATAACAAATAGCTGAAAGCAAAACAAAGTTGGTAAAATATTTTCTGTTTAATAGAGCATATTTGTGGTGTAGTAAATATGAAAGACAACAACAATAAATAGTTGAAAAATTTCAAGAAATTCTCAATTTTCATTTTTGGCCACTTGCTACTTGCCACACACATGTATGTATAATAACAGCCATACAACATATTGTAACTGTGCAATCAACTGGGTGTGGCATACTTTACCCACAACAACAACAACAAAAATATATACCTTTTGTGTGGCAATAATGCGCGTTTTTACACAAAAATATTTTACAATTACATGCTTTGGCGTCATTACTTTGCTATTGTTGTTGTTTGTTGCTTATTATTTCCCTATTAACCCTGAGCAAATTGTTTTGGCAATATTGAAGGGGAAACTTTTTGGCAATGTCTTTAATATTTCACCTCATTTGTTATTGTTGTTGGTAGTAGAAAGTTGGGAAAAACTTGAAGAAATTTTTGATGGAGAAATGCTTTGTGAATACATTGGGTTATTATTTTTCTATGCCAAATACTTTTTCTGAATTTTCATAGAACTCTATTATGTTGAAATACGAAATTTGTGAAATGCAAAAGAAAAATGAGAAAAAACAATCAAATATTAACATTCACAATTTCTTTTGATTGACAGCATCCGCCTTAGATTTCAAGTAAAATAAAGAGTTCGTACAGATTATGTTCTCTCAACTTCTTTTAGATAATATTACTTGTTGAAAATCGCTTTAAATCGATATCAATTTTTTAAACCTTATTTATATAAATTTTTTCACAAAATAAATAAAAAATATATATTCAATATGCCTATGACGCCAAGCACTTCTTAAGCTCAAATTAACGCGTTTGTATTTCAGTTGTTGACATTTCATCAAAGTCTTGATTACTTGCTATTATAGTTTATTTTTCTTCATCCATTTGCATTTCATGCTTCATTTACTCTATTTGTTTCTCGTATTATGTGGCGTACGTTAAGCTTATTATGCAAGAAATGTGTGTAAACAGCAATTGTTATTGTAATGTAATCCTCTTAGCCTTGTACATAAACCTTTGCGAACAAGGTAACCACTTGGTTTGCTACAATAAAACGAAATAGGTATGGCTTACCAATATTTGTGGTTTTTTATTTTGATTTTTCACACCTCAAAATCCGCTTTGTATATTGCATAATTTTCGTAACCTTTTCAAGTAACCCGATTACTTTACGAAAGCGTACTTTAATCAGCTTAAAAAAATTGAAAGATTTGACAGGAAACTATTTAAGGCATGATGATGGAGATTTTTGATTTACCAAGACAATTATAATATCCTTGAAATAGTCAGGCAATTAATGAGAAAAGAGAAATAATAAATGTTTTGAAAATTTAGTAAAAGTTCTATCTCAATTCTGATTAGAAATAAATTCAGTTTGAGGAACCCTCTCTCACAGAACCTGACGTGGTAGGACATAATGTTTTTTGTTTTGTCAAATAAATGCTGAGCTAAGACGTTCCCCAACTCACTCGATGATTTATTGACGAAGTCTAATATCACTTGTTTTAGGGTGATGTTCAAAACCGAGGATTTCTCAGATAATTAGGCTACTTTAGCTGAAAAAATATGCATATGTGGGTGCTAATACAACTACTACGTATTTTCCTCACACAGGATGACTCACTATCGAGCGACTTCTTCAATCTATTGCTGGAAAAAATAATACCAGCTGCAGAGCTAAATAGAGACGGTACAATCTTCTATAAGAGTGTATAGTTACTGGTGTATGCCGATGATATTGACATCATCGGCTTTTTTCAGACTGGATTAGGAAGCGAAGCGTATGGTACTGGTGGTGAATGAGGACAAGACGAAATATCTCCTGTCATCAAACAAACAGTCAGCGCACTCGTGTCTGGCTCCCAAGTCACTGTTGAAAGTCATAACTTTGAAGTCGTAGATAGTTTCGTCTACTTGGTATTCAGCGTTAACAACACCGACAATGTCAGTCTCGAAATCCAACGCAGAATCACTCTTGCCAACAGGTGCTACTTTGGACTGAGTAGGCAATTGAAAAGTAAAGTCCTCTCTCGACGAACCAAAATCAAACTCTACAAGTCGCTCATTATTCCCGTCCTGCTTTATGGTGCAGAAGCGTGGACGATGTCAACATCCGATGAGACGACTCTTGGGGTTTTCGAAAGGAAGGTTTTGCGGAAGATTTATGGTCCTCAAGACATTGGCAATGGCGAATACCGCAGAAAATGGAATGATGAGCTATATATGTTATTCGACGTCATAGACATAGTCCAGCTAATAAAAAGACAGCGGCTACGCTGGCTAGGTCATGTTGTTCGAATGGATGAAAACACTCCAGCTCTGAAAGTATTCGATGCAGTACCCGCTGGGGGAAGCCGCGGAAGAGGACGACCTCCACTCCGTTGGAAGGACCAAGTGAAAAGTGATCTAGTTTCATGTGATGGCGCAAAAAAAGCAAAAATGAGGAACGTGTGGCGAGCTCTAGAATCGGCTATAATCGCGTAAGTACCTACGCCAAAGATTTATATATATATATTTCCCTCTCATTTAAAAAGTCTATATTGTTCCGAATTTCATGCTTATTTCTCGATTTTTCTACTTACACACATTTGATCAAAAACAGTGACTTACCATAAACTCAAGTACGTGCCAAGCGTTCGAAACCAAATTTACGAAATCTGCAAGAAACCAAAAAAGAAAAACAAAAATGAAAAAATGTAACAAAATGACAAATAAATAAACAAACCAAATTAAGTTAATTTCAATTTTGTTAAGACAACATATTTAAGTGCTGCTTGCGGCAATTGCCATGTGACATGCGCACACGCACGCAAGCCGGGACCATGGACGAATGTACATATGTTGCAAGGGAAACATAAGCAAAAGCAACCAGAAAAAAACGTTATTTTAGGCAATTTTAGGTATGAGTGTGTAGCATGAGTCTCTTTACTTAGTAGAGCAACACGCGTGCGAAATTGCAATTAATTTTGGAGTAAATTGAGCGTGTGGCAGGCAGATGGGAACACCAAAACAACCTTTAATATATAATAAAGTGAGTAAAATTTGTATTATAACACTAAAATAATGTGATATATACACATATCAACTCTTTAGATATGTTTAAAGAAATGTAACAAACATCCGAAAAATGTTGCTGCAACATTCCAGTTATAATATTTTGGCTAAAGCTATGGAAATAAGCATGATTATATGTTGATATGTGCTAATTAGCGTGCGAAAGCGCAGAAATACATATTTATATTAAATGTAAATATGTTAGTCACCGCAACAACAAATATGCACGTGAGCATTTGTGCTGCTTCTTGCAACATTCCTATGCACTGACCGCCAACGCACAACTTTGACTAACCGAGTGTGCTGCTAACACCTATGCAACGGCCAAATCAAATGGTGAGTTACGCTTCGTTTAGCAGCAGAGCAGACATTAGCACATACTAATACCTTATATTAGATGCTATTGCGGTCTTTTGCTGGTTAACACCAAGCATAAAGATGTGTGTTGCAACACCGCAAATATCACTTTGTACGGATGCTTAATACATTGCTATTGTTGTTGTTGTTTTTGTTGTTTTTTTATAAGTTGCACTTTGCAGAAATTCTTAATTTATTGCACTTGTTGTATGCATGATTTATTAGAGCAGAAAGAAGTGGTTTACTGACTGAGTAACTGACTAGCTGGCTGCGTGAGGCATGCACTACATGGCACTCATAGGCCGTGCAACCAATTAATCACTCGTAGGCAAATAGTTGATAGTTAAAAATATCAAAATTTCTATACGGTTGTGGTCGTCTTCAAGTAGTTGGTTTTGCTATTCGTTCGCTGAAGTATTGGTTTTCATCTTTGGCGCGCAAGGTGTTAAAAGTTTGGCTTTTGAGTCGCCATGAATTAGCAGTGTGAATTGCAATTTTATGCAATTAAAGCATATTTGTGAAAATAAGCTGGCAAAATCAATGTCAACTTGGTTTTATGAAACTCAGCTTCGCGTATTTAGATTAAATTAGATGAAGGTTGCGTGGTATTTATAGATTGGCGTGAGAAATGTTTGATCAGTTGAAACTTTGTTAGTTGGTATTTTTTTGGACCGAGCAAATCGTTCAAGTAATTGGTATAAATAGTATAAACTGATATAATGAACTAGTTATAGTATGGAAACCTCTTAAATGAGTTATCTATAACGTATTTATTGAAAGAGAAATTCAATAAGATAACTTGCCGCCAACCTTTCATATCAATTTTTTTATTAAGAGCAGAGCTCAAGTTTAGCGAGTACAGAAGTGGTGTATCGAACACGACCACTAATATATCAGTTCCTCTAATTTCTTAATGCTCTCAAGCTCGGAATTAATACCTTTCTAACAGCAATATGCTTTCAAATCTTTTTTAGATAATGAGGAAGACCCTTATTGGTTCGTGATTCATTATGACCTGAATTAAGGCAATAATTTGCTTAAAAAGTTCCTTTCTTGCAATTATTGAAAAAAAATAATCTGATTTGTAGAGCTGATAAGATTTCAGTTCTCTCAAGGGCTGCCTAAAGCAATGGATGCTAGGGGAACATCTTAGGTATCGGGGAACATGTGCAACGCGGGTCGTACCAAAAAACTACTATAGGGTAGTGTTGACACTAGACAGACCAAAAAACTTCTTACTTTAAGCAAAGGAGAACTAAGCTATATCACAGGGGTTATCACGGGGCACCTACCTCTAAGAGGCCACCTGCAGAGACTTGGTATAGTAGAATCGGCCGAATCCAGGGCGTGCGCGGAAGATGACGAGACACTAGAGCATTATCACTGCGAATGCCCAGCTTTCTGTCGGTTAAGAGGAGATACCTTCCATGACTCCCATTACTGTATTCTGAGAGAAATTGGACAGCTGGGATGGAAAAAACTCAGAAGCTTCAATAAATCGACCAAGTTGTTCATGCGATGCTTATCAGGGTACCTTCAGGGAACACAATGGGACTAATAATGATCTAAGTGCGGCCACTTGCGATCAGGCTCTCTTCGTAGCCCTTTTCAAGCAACCAACCAATATTTTTCCTCAGCCCTAAAACGCCAAAAAACGCAGTACGATCAAAGTTCCTTGACATTTCACTTTGTGTTTCAGTTTACATTCAGATATTTCGCGACAGACCTTCAACCCTTCAATATTTCACAATAGATAACTACGATGATTTCAAGCAAACTCTTTGCTAATATTTAAATATATATTACCATCGCAAAAATATATATTTCAGTCACTTTGACGCATGAAAAAATGCGCAATGCGTTTTGAAAGCGTTAACAAATTCATGTGATTACCAGCGACGCCTGTAATTTGCACACGAAAATATTTTTTTAAATACCCGCTCCTATGTGTATCACTTTTTAGTGCAAATGTGTGGGCCAACACATAAATATGCAGTAAATAAACTGAACGAAAACATTCAAAGGCGGAGGAATTGCAGTAATCTCGGTAAGTACATTACAATGCCCAAACAAATAATAGGTGATTACTATGTATTTAAGGCAGTGTTTGTTGCAATTGCTCGAAATATTTCGGTAATTGATTTGCAGAGATTCAGAGTTGGTGTTTACACATATGGCTTTGGCAACAAGTGATTGCTTGTAGTTTAGGTTTGGAGGTGTATGTTAATATGCTTGAGAAATGTTGTGCCAATGGCCTTTGAATGTTTAGCAACATTTGTATATTGCTTGTGAGATAAATGAACGCATTTGTGTTATTTATAGTGCAATTGATTTGTAAAAGATAAAATAATTATAATAATAATAATATGAAGAAAAATATTGCAATTTTTATGAAAAATAATTTGACTAAATTCCGATCTAATTAAATGTAATTTTTCAGTTTTTTTTCTAAGCAACATTTACCTAGATAGATGGTATATATATATATACTTATGAGACATATACACCAATTCAAAAATAAATAGTCTTTACGTGTACTATTGATTTCGTCGCATGTTTTATTTATTTATTTTCCCCTCAATACAAAACCCGAAGGCTTGTGACTGCTTTAATTTGTCAATGACACTGTAATTTGTAGGCCTGAGGTAATACATATAAATTACAACGTATACTCTTACATTATTTACACACAAAAAAATGTGTGGTTTGTTGAACATACTGCCTGCTTATTTGTGCTCTTAATTACCTTGTGGTTACAAAATTGAGCTCGCGCCTATGCAGCCATAAATAAGCGCTGCATGGAACTGCCAATGGTGATAATTATTTAATGCAGTTGCTCTCGATTTTTCGTTTTTTTTCAATTTACTTGAAATTACTAATTTAATGATTTTCAGAAAGACATATGTTTATACATTTGTATGTAATTAGCTGCGATTCGCTTCGGGAGGCGGTTGCGTATGAGTAACCAAAATTTGATTTGTTATATTTTGGATGAGAAAATTGATTTTTGAGACTTTTGGGATTGTGAAAGCGATAATATTTGGGCTCAAAGTATATTTTCTGATTTCGTAGAAGTAGTATATTTACAAGTTGTGATGCTGAAATGAACATTTTAAGTAATTTTTCGAGAATCTGTGGCATCATATTGAGAGCTTAAGTCCATAAGGCTCTGGAAATGTTTTTATTATTTGTTGTGAAGACCAATGGAACACCTAAACCATCTATTAAGGGTATATGCAATAAAATGTTTAGCCTAAATTATCATTAAATATATTTTTTATGATATTTAATAGATTCATTTCGACTTCCACTTAATGGAAATTCACCAATTTTATACCCAAATATTTCCAAAGCAATTTCCTATGTACCTTGAGTATCTTATAATAACGAATTATTAGTCCTTTCACTCCTCTCTGTGTCAGCTGCTTGCAATTTTTCATATAATTTCCTTTCATTGTCAAATTTATTTATGACCAGCAATTATTTCAAACCATTTCCTTTACAACCTTTTACTTACAAAGCAGTTGAATGACCAAGGCGTAGGTTTGCGGCACTTAACAAGAGATAAATGGTACGAAAATATACAATCTCAAGCGAATTTATGTCTTATACAAGTATGCCACACTGTCATATACAAATAGATGGCTTTGAACTATTGCATAAAAGCAGCAGGTTAGCTAGTCAACCATATTTGCAAACAAGTAAATCATAAAATCCTTAGACGTAGTATAAAAATAGTCTAAGAGCTACACAAAATTGCGCTTGAACACGCTGCACAGCAAGGCGCGCCGTATCACTCATTATGTTTAAGAGATTTCATGCTGATTTTTGTTTGAGTTTGCCAGAAACTGGTGTAACTTTCCAGTTTTGCCTAGCGAAAAATATTTAGCGCATACTTTTTGATTTTTTGGATTGATGCTGGAGTTCAAAGACATCAAACTGAAGCGTGCATGCAATTTTTCGTTTATTGGAAAGTTGGTTTTGAATTTTTTTTTACTTTTTTCTAGCGAAGCAAGTGCACTAAACCTTCATTTTCACGATTTTTTATTTTATTTAGCATATTTTTTGAATTTTTTTCGTATTTTTAATTTTTTTTTTTCATATATTTTTATATTTATCTACACAAGCATACACATAAATAATTGCACTAATGTGTACTGTCAACTTGAAATCAAATTATTTAAACACCCATAAGTCACTTAACTTGTTGACCAGACCACTTAAGAGCCGCTGACAAGCGCTTTTTGGTATATTCATTTAATAAAAAAAAAAAAATAAAAATAAAATACATTTTCAAGTGTGAACACCCTTAAATGCAAGTATTCACAATAAATCATAAATAAGTAAATGTCGCTTGGCAAACGAAAGACTTAAGACACGAACTTTCTTTTCATTCGAATGCGCGCCGCACACCTGTCTCAAACGCGCATGCGTCATTACTTGCATAATTTGCGCGCAAAAAGAAGAAGCAGCATGTTAATGTGCTAATGCTGCTAATGACGAATGTTGAGCGGTGAAGCGGCAGAGAGACAAGTGCGCGCACAGCAGAGAAGTCAAGCGTCAAGTGCGACATGAGGCGAGGCGTTGAAAGCGAAAGTGTAATGCCGAAAAATAATATTCAAAATATTTCTTTGATTACTCAAACGCTTGTGTGTATCAAGGCAAATTAGGTAAGAATTGGCGTCGCATATTTCACTTTTATTGGCTCATAAAGGCGGTGGCGAGATGTGCGCATGTGCATAATGTACGCATGTGTAGCATTTCACATCGCACTTGTTGTTGTTTGTTTGTTTTTTGTATGTTTGTTTATGATTACTTTTGCTATGCGTCGTGATTACTGCATATTTTCACGCTGTTAAATTTTTTTTATATTTTTTTCGCTCCCGAAATGGTTTCCGTTTATGTTTATATTTTGTATAAATTTAGTTAGCGTTTAGTACATGTTAAATGAATTATTGCGTTTAATGATGGATTACTACCGTTATTTGTGTTTCCTACACATTTTCATAGCTTCATATTGCCACAAATTGTGTAACATGTGTGTGCGCATGCGCCTGAAAGACGGTCTAACACACACACTATATATATATTTCTACAAACTCTAGTCTGTCGTTCAAAATATATATATCACTTGTGTATTATGCAATCGTCTGGTGTGTGTGTTAATTGTTTGTGACGCCGTTTTCCACTTTTTCATCAGTTAATTTTAAAATTTTGTTGCTATATTGCATACCGTCACCTGCTAACGGTATTTAAGTTACATGCTATTAGTAATCTAATTTTCATAATTAACGTTCGGTTTCCACGCTCATTTGTTGTTGTTCGTATTCAAGACGTGTGAATGATTTCTAGCATTTGCATTTTTTTTTCAAATTTCCGGCTATAACTTTACACTTACATTAGCAACACTTAATGGCAAATGAATAAGTAGTGTATTTAACTAGCTGTTTGTGGTTACTTAATATAGCTTATAACGCAATGGAATGTTGGGAAAAACAGTAGTTTTTATTTTAAGTTTTTTTTTTTAATTTTTAATCACTTTTGTAAAGTGATATGTCTTTTTCAAATCTTACTAACTGTAACCAGTAATCATTAAGTATTTAACATGTTCCTCAATACTGTGTAATGAACTGTGAGAAGATCAATTAAAATATTTGTTGCGACTAATATGTAACATTTTAATAAGAAATCTTACTTAATGAACAGGAAAAAGCTTAACTTACTAAAAAAAAACAGAGTTTAAGATAATAAATAATTGGATTAAATAATAAAATTAATTAAATAAAAAAATGTATTAAAATAAATTTAAATCATCATAGATTTTTATTTTATTTATAATATATTTATTTCTGTCAAATAAGTTCCCGGAAATTCTCATTTTAAAATTTCCCGCTGAGAATATTTAAAAAAATTTTGCTTCCCAGTTTAGCACAACTGTCAGCCACTATTCTGTAAATTTTTATTGCTAACTGTCATTTAGTTTGCTTACGGCGTCATTAGGAACAAGTCAACCTATTGTGTGCTTTGCAATTTTTATATGTCCCTCTTTGAACGATTTATACCAATCGTAAACTTGAGTTTTCGACATAGTTGAATCGCCAAATGTTTTTTTCAACATTTCCAACGTTTTGCCACAAGAAATTTCGTTTGAAACACAAAATTTCACACAAACTCTTTGTTCAATATTTTTATTCATTTAATTTGAGAATTTCCGGGTACTTATTTGACAGAATGTATTATAATTTATTTTTCTCCAAAGTCTTTTTAAGTTTATATCAGAGAAATAAATTTTAAAACAATTTTTTTGGAACATTTGTGTTAAGATATGGCACTAATGTCGTTACAAAAAATATGAAACGGTCCTCAGCGACATTTGGCAAAACCTGAAAACCCCATCCGACATAAAAATTATGTTTCAAAAATCGCTAGAAATGGAGACAATGAAATGTGTTTTGAGCTCTCTGGAGGTTATTTTGAAAAACAAGAGACAATTATCGACCTTTTCTCTAAGCTGCCTGCACAATATTTTCAAAAAATTTACATTCTTTACCACCAAAGTAACTTCTACTGAATGAGATAAAAAAAAACGTAAGTGGAGTCAATATTATAGTTATAAGAGATCACTATATACAATTAATGGTTGCCGTTTTTGCCTGCTCGCGTCAATATCAAACGTTCAAGCGGTAGAAGCTTCCAGAAAGAGAGTGCAACTAGTTATAGATTATCTTAGGCTAGGTTGTAAGGACTATAAAAGATAGTCGTTTGCGAAACCAAAGTGTTGGAATCATTTTACATCTAAGTCTTTAATGCAACTTCTTCAGCTAGCATCGGCTGAGATTTGCAATCCAATCGTAGACCACGATGAGGCAATGGGCAGTTTGAACTTATAAGAAGAGAAAAACTTTGCTAAAAACGAAGAGCTCAATAGACCTTCTGCGATTCACGTAAAGCCAGAAGGATCTACCAGAAGGAATAACCAGAGTTTGTCCAGCTCAACTGGGGTCAACCGTCAAGTAGTAAACCACAATAGGCTGGCTGTGCTCATAGCTCAATAATAACAAGAAGTCTTTTGGTTGATCGCCTATGTCATATAATATGACTATTTTAGAGTTATTTTTGTTGGATGTATATGTCAAATTAATGACCGATATGTATAGATTTAATGTGACTAACCACTTAGAAACCAGTATAAGATGCATTCAACGAGCAACCACTCGGCCGCTATCTAATTAGACTGAGAAGGTTATCGCGGTGCCTTCATTTTATTTCTGCATTCATATAGAACTCAGCTAAATTGCTGCCATTTAAGTTGACGGTATTCATATTATTCTATATTATAATATTACATACTCAACATTTATAAGATATGAATGCTAATTAAGCACAACATGCCGACAATTACCAGGTTTTTCCACAAATTTTCAGCGAAATTAACTTTCATTATCACTTAAGCTGACAGAACACACACCTGCTTATGATTTATTGACTTTTACTAACATTAACTTGTAAAAACCTCGCCAGATTCCTACCGCTGATAGCGCCAAAGCAGTGGCTTTCCCACAGCAACCTAATTCACAAGCACTTATTAGTTTTTTAGTTGTTGTTATTGTTAACTAGATAAGCTAACACTTGCCGGCTGCTAGTTTTTAACAAAAAAACGCCGGCAAATCTTACACTTTCAATTAATGTTTAACCCACTTTGCATGCGTGTTTTTTAACTATATTTTACAACAACAACTTCCTTCACCAGCGTCTGACGCTTTGTTTATATTTTCCCGCTGTTGGCTGGCACAAGCTGGGCTTGCCTGAGCGCCACTACTGTAGACAACACCTGCTTGTGACGGATGTGCCTTACATTTTCCCTACACCGTTCTACGGCAAGCCGCCGTAACTCGGTTTGTTAATGTTTCGCTTGTCTTGCGTTTTGCTTTTTGATTAAAATATCTATTTTCTTGTTGCTTGTCTGCGGCGTTTACTAATTTTGTGCCGTGTCACAGTGGCATATGCTTCTAGATTTATTGTCACGGCTTAGTTGTGGACTTGCCGCAATCGTGTCGTTAATTTCCGTGCGCAGACGAAGTACAATGTGGTGTGTGTGTCACGCACGCGTGCTCTTTGTCAAATTGCAACAGAGTTGCACTACATTTTCATGTGTAACATATGTATATATGTATATAGTGAATGAGTATAAGTGTGATTGTTTGAAAGTTGAAAAACTATAATTCTTGCTTAACGATTGGCTCATACTGGAAATTGCTTTCAAATTCCTTCTAACTTAGTAATTAATTTACTGTTATACTCCTTAAGTTAGGTTTCAAAATTATTTTTTTTTGCACAGGGTTGCCACCTAAATTGTATTTATATTTTATATATTTTACAAATATATCTAGAATATGTAGTTATTTGCTTATCTATTACTCAAAATAATTAAAATCTTTGTTCTATATTTAAATGTGAAATAAATATTTTCAAACAGTGTTGCCATCTGACACAATTGAATATTTTTTTCTTAAAAAATTATAAATTAGCAATTATTTAAGAGATATTTATATAAAAATGTCATAATTAAAGTTTTTACTTGTTAGTTTTAAATAGGGTTGCCAACTAAAATGAATATAAATAAAAAGGAAAATTTAAGATTTGTTTTAATTAATTTTTTACATAATTGGGATTGATTGGTATCACCAAAAGATTGCTCAAAATTAAAAAAAAAATAAAATCTCACCAATTTCTTGTTTAAAGATACAATAGGGTTGCCACCTATGCAAAAATATATTTTTATAAAATTTATAAAAATTAATTAACTAAGCAAAGTACTCAAGTAATTTTTAAAGGAATTTACAAAAAAAAATATTTAAATTAAAGAGCGTTGCCACCTTCTTTAATTTTTTTGTATAAATAGTGTCAATTAATATAAATTTTAATAATTTAACAAAAATTATAATTAATTGCTTTCTGTTAGAGCTCCCATCCAAATTTTTTCTGAATTAAGGTAATTTTGTTTCAGAAACTTTTTAAGCTTAAAAGTCATTGGCAGGTTTGAAACTCGGTTGAATATGTATTACAAATGTGGATGCTATATTAAATGAAAGGTTGCAAATTCAACACCTGATTGTATTATAATTTACCATACATAATACTTGGATATTGTTTTAAGTGACTACAAGTATAACCATTTCACCTGCTATTTGCCATTACCATTAAAACAAATAAAATATATATTTTTTTTTTGAAATATGCAAATCGGATTTTATAAACAAGTAATAGGAATGTCACATAGTTAGTCATTAGCTAATATAACCTGCCACTTAGTTACAGTTACGTTGCAACCGGTAATTGCATTTAATGGAAATTTTACAATATTTCAACATTTCGATACTTAAAATGCCATAATTTAGCGCAATATAACAGACAAAATGCTATAATTTTACACAAATTATGGCATAAGTAGCAATTTTCTTTTCAAAAGACATAAATACTACATATGCTCGGAAACATATATGTATCTACTTAAGTATTATGCATATTGTCACCAGCTGCGACGAAGTGACTTGACTGCAGACAAAGTGTGGGAAAAAATTGACGCAACAAAGTGGTGGTGCGCAAAAAGAAATGTCTATGTGACATATCCGTCTGTGGATTGCGAGAATGAGTGCGGTAGCTTGAAAAAATAAAATTCAATTTTTATGTTGCGACAGTGCAATTGCAGTGGCATAAAAAATTTTTTTAAGTGTGCGCTAGTTTTAGAGCTAAAATTTAGTATTTTTTCTTTAGAAAAAAAATTAAAAAACTCTTTTTTTATTAAAATATGCCTATCAAAAAATTTTTTTTTATTTCATAGTATTACATAGTAAAAAAAAAATAAAAAAAAAAAAATTGTTTAGTTACATATTTTGTATCCATTTTTCGTTTTACTAACCTTGAGGTTTATAACAAAAAATGGATATGTGACAACCCTACATGTAAAAAAATTAAAAATAAGAAACACCATAAGCCTAAAATGTTTAAGAAAGATTATTGCTGAAAATATTTGATTTTTTTGAACAGAGTTGCCAATTATTTAAAATTTTATTTCAATATAATGAATAAAATTAATGGAAAATAAAGTCAATAAAAAATAAAATTCAGAAACTTAAGAGGATTATGAATTTTTTATCGAAAATAAATGGTTTTTGGGCAGGGTTGCCTTTTGTTTAATAATTTTCTTTTAATAAAGTCGACTAAATAAACAATTACAGTTGAACTTACCCTAACTCGAATCACTATAATCGATATAAGAAACTACGAGTAAGAGAAACTTGCGAGTTACGGCAGGTAATTTGTATGAAATTTGACTTCTATTGCCACTTCGAGTTATAGAAGTTCGAGTTATGAAGAACTTCAACTGTATTTGAATGTGGGTATCAAGAAGGCCTATTAGTCATATTTATTGAAAATTATTGCCATCCGTTAACCTTTTTCAATAGAAAAAATAAAAAAATGGCTTTAAAAATTCTCAACTATTTTTTATTTATTTAAAAAAAAAAGTCTAATATTAAAAAATACAATTTGAACAATTATGAAGAAATAAAATTTTTCAGTCGAATTTCCAAATTTAATTTTTTAGCCAATGTTAAGGAGTATTCAGTTTATGAAGCAATGCCCCACATACCATTTTATAAAAAAGAAAAATTCACAGATGTATTAAATTTCATTTGTTTTTGGTTTGAGTTTTGTAATTCTTCCAAATATAAGCTAAGTATTTGCTTATATGTAAGGCAATTTAGCTGCGTGTAACTTTGCTAGTGGCTAACTGACGGTTTTATGAGAGCAATAGATACACAAATGTACTTACACTTACAGATATATAGATATTACCCACACACATCCACAGCAGACGCTGTCTGTCTTTGGCTGTGTTGTTGCAATTATGCATTGCAAAAATCTTACCACGAACAGACGACGACGCCTGCTAACAGCTGCCACAATAACAAAAAACACTCAGACAGTAGAATTGTCGATTTCAATTGGAGCTGTTGACTATTCGCAAGCACTGTTGTTACAAAAACTTGCACTAAAACGTCCATTTATTCGAGCATTGTCGTGCACACCGTTTTTGTTGTAATTTATTTATTAAAACAAATACTTTTTTTTGCGTTTGCAAAAGCTCTGCACAAATGGCATTGCATGCATGTTGAAATTGGCGAGCGACTAAACCACATACATATATGTAAATGCATTAGATCTTGGTTAGACCAGCTGAGTAATGCAGCCAAACGGCATTGAAGTGTAGCTACATAAGTATTGAATTAGTTTGCAAAATAATATGCTTTGCTATTACTCATGGCCTGCGTTGAGGTGACTAGAGCGCTGAGTTGCCAGCCAGTTGTTTGTTCCAAATGTCTCATGGAGAGCTCAAGGTACATATTTTTCTTATTTTTTAGTTATTTTTAGTTGTTGTAACATGTTTTTCTTGTTGTAAAAATGCACTTGTAGGCGTTGTTCGTGAGTTTGTATTTACAACGCTTCGAGATTTTTCTGTAAATAATTTATAATAAAGCACAGAGTGAATGCGCTCGAACAGTGGTGTAACCTTGACAGAGCTTCGATTAAATTTATGTAATTTGTGGGAATTTTTTGCTGGTGGGGAAACTTATAGATTGCTTCTATTGAGAAGAAGATTTTTTTTGGTTTTTCTGAAATAATTTATATAAATAATTTTGCTTAAGTGACGTAGTGAGAGCTAAATTGACTTCACATCTTTTTTATTAAATTTTGCCCTTACTTTGGGTAATTTTCTTAAGCAAAAGTCACTGCTGTGTGAGATGACGTCAGATTTTATACTAAATTAATTCACCCATGGAAGCCACGTCTGTCTAAGAGTATTAAGAAAGGTCTCATAAGGCTTACAAAAATTTTCGCATTACATTTTTTAAGACTTTTTCGAGATTCACTCAAAATTCATAGTCCTCTGAACCCTATTCCATCGTAGGCTCTGTGGCTAAAATAGTCATTGGTGGCACCAAGTCAAAAATTAATTTTATGAACTAACTGTTTTTAATCTAATTATATGCTACCTGTCTAATTCAGCCTTATAAATCTCACAGACACGTCAGAAGTGAGAAAATTAAGTAACGATTCGTAAATGACTTTATTGCTTTTCCGGTTAAAGAGCGGAAGTGAAATATGAACTGCTAAGTCGGAAGTGTGGATAAACACATATATTTAAATCTAATTATTTATTTTAATAATTAAATAAAAGTTCTGACTAGGTTTATGCAAGAATTCTAGCACTATACCTATTTCATAAGCTTCCCCACTGTGTTCATGAATTTGATTTTTCTGCTACTTCAGCGCTTCACCTTGCCACTCAAAGTATTCTTGAAGCATAAATTAACATGCTGTTGGCGTTTTTGTAATTATTTTTTTTTGTTCTCACACCCACACAAAGTCTGCAACAGCAACCTTACAAGCAAACTCAGTGCAGTCAACACATACGAGTTCGTTGCTTAAGTCTTTTGTACGCCTCTATATTGACTAAGCGCTTATATTATAATTTAGTTGCAAATAAATTCACGTAAATTTTGTTTTTGCTTTTTTTACTGCCAAATGACATTGCAAAAAATAAAAATATTTTTTTTCCAACAAAAAACGTAACACAAACCGTTAGCGGAAGCGTCTTAGTCTCAACCGGATATTGTTGCTGTGTTGCTGCGCAAATAAATGTAATTAACACTAATGGACCAATGCACCAATGACCAATACACACCTGTAGGCAAATGTCAGTCAGCAAAATCCAAATCACAAAAAAGTAGAGTAGACAAGCAAAAGGCAAAGGTAAACACTACAAATCAAACAAAAACGAAAGCGAAGCTGCAATTGATGAAATGTGAAATGTGCAAGCTCACGCACTTGCCACTTTCAGCATGCTTTGCTTTTACTTGTTGTTATTGTTTATTTTATTTTTTTTTTGGTTCATAAAAAACGTATTTGCACTTACGTTTAAGTTTATGTTCGCTTTGCTGTTAATTTTGTTTACTTTGTTTTTGTAGAAGTTCAGTTCAGTTAGTTTTCACTTTCATTGAAACGTCCGTTGTTGGCACGTCCGCCAATGTAAATAACGGCACATTTTACTTAAACCATTTTATTAGCATTTCTTGATATATGCGCGCGCACAGCATTTATTTTGAGTCAATCGGCAGGTACTGTTAGCATTTGATTAGTGCTTTGAAATGAAGCTCATAAACACGTGCCGTGGCAAGGAAGCGCGCATATTATGGAATATGGTTTTGAATTCGAATATGAAGTTTAGCTATTTTATGACACTTTTAGCGCGATTACGTGTTGAATTTGAAATTTCATGAAGGCAAAAATGAAGTTGTTGTAATTTCGAAAATTTAGGCGTATGGCTTAATGCAGTGGAGATATTATCAAAATTATAATAATAAAATTTTTCTAAAAAATTAATATTGTAGGCAGAAATGCATTCAGGAATCTTGACTATAATTTATATTTATTTTGTTTCTGATATTTTAATGTATATTTCGAATTCTTGAAACCACATAAAAATACATCATAAAAACTTATGTAAAAACGAAAATAACTATTAAGAGTATATCGCTCATTTCCTTGAATAGTGTCACAACTCAAAAAAGTCGATTTTTCAGGAGAGCGATTTAAAGTTTTCAATTGTTTCTTATTTTGCAAATATAGAAAAAATGTCATCAGTTTATTGACAAATCTAGTGGCCTGTAATATATTAAATAAAATGTTGAGTATAAATGGACCAAATAGAGTGTACTAATGCTTTTTCTTGAGCAGAAATGTGACCCACTTTGAATTATGTTGTTATTTGTGAAAAATATAAGTCAAATGTGTCGTTTTTGCTGAAAAAAGCAATTTGAAAAATTTAATTAATTTTTCACCAATATCGTTGTAATACAAAATATGTCTTTATTTCTGAAAGAAAAAAACCATGCCTAATTCTGGCACAACTGAGATGTGTCGTTGTTGTGGTTAAAAAATAGTGCAATATAACAAGTTGAATAACGTCATATCCTTATTTCACGGTTTATTTTTTTACGCAT
Source organism: Zeugodacus cucurbitae (assembly GCF_028554725.1). Taxonomy (NCBI): domain Eukaryota; kingdom Metazoa; phylum Arthropoda; class Insecta; order Diptera; family Tephritidae; genus Zeugodacus; species Zeugodacus cucurbitae. The sequence continues at coordinate 64,007,289 of NC_071671.1, read as the reverse complement.
CGGAATGAAATTTTTATACAATATGGACGATGAAATTGCACACATTTCTGCATACTCAACTCAAAAATCGTGTTTTCTGAGTTATGACACTATTCAAGTAAATGAGCGATATGAGAATCAGTGTTTTCATACACAAAACGTTTTAAAAAATATTCTTCAGAATACATTCCATATAAAATTCATTTAAAATGTGATACCCCGAAGAGAGGTGAGTTCATTTTATATAGAAATGACCAGGGATGAGTGAATAGCTAGACCCTTATCATCACTACAATACATTTTGAATTTTATTATCATCAAGTCACTCTAGAGTTCAATCTGTAGTCATCCGAGTTGACTGCTTACAATGAACTGTATCCAAAGAGTGTAAAGAAGCAGGAGCCAGTTGGTAAACCAGTGCTTTTGGTAGGAGAAGAAGAATGAACATGCCACAAATCAAAGGAAGGCATGGACATTTTCATGGATTGTGCTTCGAACTGCATTACATCACTATATTCTCCGGCTTTCGCACGGTGCCACTTTTACCTATTCTGAGAGCTCAAAAAAATGTTTTGCAAGAAAGATTTTGAGCGAAAATTAGAAGGTTTTTGCAGAGCTTGTTGCTTATTTTGAAGCAAAAAAAAACAAATCACCATAAAAATGGTATAAAAATGCCGGACACCGAGTTATCACCTAGAAAGGCAAGTATTTTGAATTATGCAATCGGATTTTGCCAAATATGTTTTTCTTTGAAATTATGCGAATTTTTCAGTCTGTCTGGCATACCTACTAAACATTTTCTTTGATAAAAAATAATGAAAATTTTAGTTCCAAACTAGCATGATTTGTCATCTCTACTTAAAGCTACTAAAATTGCTATAGCAAAAGCAGCATTACTTCCTTAATAACTTCACTATATTTTTCACTGCAAATCAATGTCCCCTTTTGGCGCTATCCGTTTAATTTTTTCGAAATTCCAAAGTGCAAAAATTGCAATTAAAATTTTAATAAGTAACTAACTAACTGACTTGCACATGCCATTGGATTTTACATTTTTTTACAATGTTGCCAACACTGCATACCAACGAACGTAGAAATATGTACGTACGTGTCTGTCTGTCTGTCGCAATTGGCTGCACTTCACTTGTCCAACGCATTGTGATTGCCAGCATTATTTTGTTTTTGTAATTAGAAAGTATTTAACTTAAATGTTTGCACAATTGTACATAAGCGTTGCACAGACTTGACACTGAAAGCAATAAAAACAACAAAAATATGGAGACATGCATACACCAACATAGAGAGTGATATACAAGAAAGCATAAAATTTGTGCGTGCCGGTGACATTTTGCTGCCACAAACACATACAACGTTTAAATGCGCGAAATTATTTCACTTTTATCTTGAGCTCTTGCTCTTCAGCGCAGCGATTTATGTTTTTTTCATTATCGATCGCTGTGTGGCCAATTGTTGTGTGTTTGATGGTTGGGTTAATGGCGCGTTTGGCGACATATAACTGATTCTACACGTGTGTATGTATGTAATTCGCTTTTAATTTTGCTTTCAATAAAATGAAATTAAATTGTTTGTTTACAGCAATTTCATTTATTAGGCAAATAATTATATGAAATTGTCAATTGAAATGAAAGCAATTAATAATACTAGATACAAGTGCTCAATGCAATAAAGAAATGTGTGGGTAAAAGTGGCATTGTGCATAGCTTTTGTTGCTATTGTTGCCACTGACTTGGAGCGTGCCAAAAATGTGTCAGATTCTTGGCTAGTTTTGCGCTTTTCAATGCGGCTCACTTACTTGCAAGTCTTTTGAAAATTTCATTGACAATGAAAGCGTAGTTTTTTGTGTTCCAAAACATCTGTTGAATTCAAAGAAAATTGGTTTTTGGTAGAAAATTTAATTTTTTTTATTTTCTCTTCACAATTTCATTTCTTAATCGATTTCAAAACTTAAATTTTTTATTTAATAATTAATTATATTTTATTTAATAATTAATTAATGCCTACCGACTAACTTTCGTTGTCTTACTCTGCTATTTACATATGTAAATGTTGTCCACACAGCTGGTGCGTCGCTAAACCTTGGCATTCACGCTTCACTTCTTCATCGGATTGCGTTAATTTTATGCATTATGCATATTAATGTAATATATTTATAATTTACGTCTGCATATGGTAGCATATTAATTGTTGCTATTGTTTCTGCGCGTTAATTCCTTTTAAGTAGGCGATATTATTTGCCACTTTCGCTTTTCAAATTCCAAATAATATTAATTACAAATATTTATTTTATTGATGTGAAGAAAGCAAGAAAGCATATACAATAAAAATATATATTATTGTCATTACATTTAAAACTTAATATTAAAAACAAAAAATAAATTTCAAAATGTACTATTTTTGAATATTTGGATGTAACTTATATTTGCATTTTGAAATTATTGCATCCAATGTTTTGTTAATTTTTTATATAATTTTTATTAAAAAAATAAGAATATTTTTAATTTTTATTTATTCTTGTATATTTTTTATTATTATTTTTTATTTTGATTAATGTTTTAATATTTTTGGAATATTTTTTTAATTTTATTTTGAAGTCTATTTTTATATATCTTTGTTTATTGATATATTTTTAATTTTAAAATTGAAAGCAACATAAATTTTTCAAATTGTCAATTTTTGTTTTTTTTTTTGTTTTTTTATATACAACATTAATTTTAATTTTTTTATTTCGAGATTTAATTTTTTAAATTCTTTTTTTTATTTGTATTAAATTTAAGTTTATATCCTTGTGATATTCGTATATTTTTTATATTTTTCAAATTCATATTGAATTGTATATTTAACTTTTATTGTCGTTTATTAAAAAAAAATATTTTCGTTGGTATTAAAATTTTTATTATTTTTTATGCATAAACTATTAATAAATATATTTTTATTTTTACGATTTTTAATTTTTCTAATTTGTATCATTTTAATATATCTATAATATTCATATTGTCGTTTACTTATATTAGTTGAAAATTGTATTTGAAATATTTTTTTCCCTTATTTTAATTTATTTTTAATTCACTTTTCTGCTATTTAATTTGAATTTAATTGATTTTTTATTTATTTATTTTTTATTTAATTAATTTTGTTTTATTAATTAATTTTAATTTCTTATTTTTTAATTTATTATTTAATTATTTTTTAATTTATATTTATTAATTAATTTTTGAAATATTTTTTTTTGTTTAATTCCATAATTTATTTTTCTGATTTTTTATATTTTTTATTATTTATTGTTCTTTTTAATATTTAAATATTAATTCTAAAGTTTTGAATATTACTTCATTTTTAATTTAATTATATTTTAAATTTTTTCAGTTAAGTATTTTATTTTTTATATACTTTTTCATTTGTTGAATTTATAATATTTTATATTTATTTTTTTCTTATCCTTGTAATATTCCTATAATTTAATATTCTTATTTTTATTACTAATTTTCCAATTATTATTTTATGTTTTGCCATTTTAAATTAATGCTTTGATTTCAATATTTCTTAATTCTTAATTATCATTTCTAACAACTCTCATACTCACCACAGTGAATATATCGCCTGCGTATTCTTGACTTTCTAACGGTCTCTTTCAAAAATCACCGAAAAATTATTAATTTCTCAGTTGCACGCAATAAATGCAGGACACTCCAATAATAAGTTTACAGTTATTAGAATCAGCGTTTCACTTGCACAATGCACAACTTGCTCAATCAATACAGAAACAGAATTTACGGTTTGTTTTTGCTTTTGCTAATAAATTAAATTTTTTGCAATTTCCGTTTGAGTTTCACCTACTTTTTACAGTTATTTGTTTTGACTTTTTGCGATTTTTTTTGCTTTGAATTTACCTCAGCGCTTTTGCTTTCTTCTTCGCGCATTAATTATCTACTGTGTTCTGCGGCAGCTTCTTCTCGCACACTTTCTGTTTATTTTATTTTAATGCGCTCTTGTAATTAATTAAGCCATCAAACGCAAAGTAACACTTTGTCTGCAAATTAGTAGCTGCGTTGCAGTAGAGATGGAAAAACGCAGATTATTTTGCTTAAACGCTCGCTGAGCGCGCTAAGTGTTTGGCAGGAAAAACAAAAACGAAAACGATTTTCACCGCGTTGCACTTTGTTTGGCTTTTTCGCGTGCCGTGCATTCACTGCAACAAAAACGCCAGGCGTCAATGGCTTCCAAGCATGCGCGCCGCGCCAATGGCGGTGGGTGGCGGCTGGTGCAGTTCGGTGAAATACTGGCTCAATTGCGCAGATTTCTAATCCGCTTGCAGCCGTTGATCGCTGGACACACACCACTGACTGCACTCGTTTTGGAGAATCGAAAGCAAATTTTGCTTTTGTTTTTGTTCGAATAAAACTGTTTTGTGCGCAAATCGCAAACACTTCGTATCGAAAGGCGCACGAGGAAGTCACTTTTACTAGTTGCCACAAAACAACAACAACAACAAAAAATGCATAAATTAATACACAATAAATATCCAGTTGGACACTTCTCTAATTTTCAAATGCAAAACAGTTAGTTAGTCGCTTGTTTGCCGCTGCTACCGTGTAGACGCGTCTGCATCGTTTGCGTTTCGTTAACAAACTGAAGCAATGAAAAGCCTTGCGCCGCTACGTAAGTACCCATGCGCCGCGGTGGCCACTGTCTGTTGAAGCTGTTGCTGTTGTGCTGCTGCAGCTGTTTGCCTAACTCACTCGTCGGTGGGCTTGTTGGTTGGTTGTTGCTGCTACTAGTTGGTTGCCCAGCTTAGCCGGTTGCTCGTTGTTTGTTTTGGTATTGCTGCTGTGCTAACCGCAGGCGCGTCTACCTATTTTGGTCGTGGTAGCTACCACATAAAATGTTGCTGGCAACATATGCATGTATATACATGTTGCTAAGTGTTATGTTGCTAAGCAATGTTTATACAATAGTGGTTTGGTAAAGCACATAATGTAGACATGGAAATGAACAATGTTTGTTGTGTAGTGAATGAGTGAAATAGTGAGTTTTGAGTGAAAGTATGAATGAGTGGGTGTGCTAGGCACAGTGTGTCATATTTCAATAAATTAATATGGCAATTTGAAAAGTAAAGATTTGAATAAAAATATATTTTTTTTTTTTAATTTTTAAACCTTTCTGTACTAGCTTCTATATTTTTATTTTCACTAATGATAATTAAGCATTATAATATTTTTAAGAAGAAAAAACAATTAAAGTCTGATGTCCATTGGCAAGTCTAATGGAAAACTGATGTTTTTCTAATGGAACGGGTAGAGCGAAGCTTGGGCAGAACCTTACTGGGGGAGTCTTTTATCAAATCTCCACCATCAACGATAGTTTTATGCTTTAAGTAAGTGGATAATTCTTAGATGTTATAAGGCTTGTTTGAATGTCTGATCATTGCGTATTCATTGGATGTCAGAAGCTCTTTAGCTGAACAAGAAAATCTCTTTCAATATCTTCAGATTGAGGAACTTCTCAGTCTTCATAAAGTTTTATATTGGTCAATTTGGGCATCGTGTGTTTTCTTTCTGATCTAAAGTAGATCAGAAGTATAACAGAATGTGAGGAAGCAGGTCTATAACCATACCCTACTATCTATCCTACAGGAAATGAAAGGCTTATGAGTGATATTAGTACTTGCTATCATAGGCGAGTGATTACTTATATATTTTTGGAAAGGACTAAAATTTAGGTTTTTTTTTTAATTTTATTTTGTTTTTGGGAAAATTTTTCATTTCAATTCAATTAAATTAATAAAAAATTAATAAATTAGAAAAATTGTTAAAATTAAATTAATTAATTTAAATTAAAATTATTAAATAAATTAAATATAAAATATCTTGTATATTCACATAAAAAGTGCCGAAGAATAGTTGGATTTGTCAGCAACACCTGATTATGATTAAAACAATGTGCCAAGAGGACAGTCTTTTATTTAAATTATCATTCAAAATCATAATAAAAAATTAAAAAAAATCTTAGCTCCCAACAGAAAGCAGTCAACTCTCAAAACTAGTAAAATCTCCCATAAATCTAAAAGAAAAATTCAATCAAAGACAATACAAATACTAACCTTTGTTGGCACTTATTCATTGTCCAAATGCAATTTGCTTAATGGTTAATCATGTGCCGCTTAATTTGTGAAACCCTCTTTGTGTGGTTGCCGGTTTTCAAATAGTCGAAACACATGTATACCGCAAACAAAAGACTCAAGCCAGAAACTCGCTTTTGTTTGCGGACAATAGTGCAGAACAGTGGAACCACAGAGTGAACTAATTTCGGTATCAAATTTGTGGTTGGTGGCAAACAATAAAAACAAAAATGAAATTTAAGAAATTTTTGGTGTAAAAAAATTACAAAAAAAACTGTTAAAAAATGTTAGAAAAGACATAAAAATTAAAAAAAAAAATTGGAAAACCCAGTAGTTTTTTGTCATTGCTACTACAATTGTATCAACCTACTCGGAGCCTGCAACCTATTTGCGTAATCTTTGTCGCATAATATGCACTAATTTACAGTAATTCAATCAAACAATTTGTGCTTGTTAGTGTTTTTCTTACAGTCTACTTCAAACTTTTATGCAACAAATTGCGCGGCATTATATTTTTCTTACACTGCATCTAAGTACATATGTGTATGTGTGCGTTAAAATACCATTGAGAGTTTTTGGTTCGAAATATTTCAGCACAAAAAACAACAAATGCAACAAAAACTCTAATTTAAGACCACCACTGCAGCTGGATTTTGTTTATTTATTTTTTAATACAACCTCGCAATTTAGGCGAATTTGAGCGATAAAATGCAGGCAATTTGAGACTTTAAGCTATTTGGTTACATGACGCCACATTATGGCAATGCAATGAATGCCAAAAAGCGATTTTTGGATTTTTCGATTTTTGCTGCTGCTGCGAAGACGCCCAATTTATGGCTGAACTAAATATTTCATTTATGACAGCTGGGGAATTTTTCTTTTTATTTTTTTTTTCGTTTCTGGATGCCTTAACTATCAGTTCGCCACAATTTTGTTTAACTATTTGGCTTTTATGTTGCAATAATTTGTGCGTGTGTGCGCGCATCTTTGTGTAATAATTCATCGTTAAATGGGGGAGTGCTGTAGCTAATTGAGACTCACTTGAGAGATTGTTTTAATTAATCGTGGTTATGGTTCGATTAAGGTAATGGGTAAATGCTAATTTAAAATTCTATTTATCTTTGAGGGGTTACTAAATTATTTTAGCGCTAATGTTTATTGGTTTTTAGTATAAAAAATGAAAAAAAGATTTAAATTTTTTTGAATGGAAATTTTTTTAATTTTTTTAAAAGTCAGAATGGTAATTCTGATTTTACTAATTGGAGATTTGATCGATCGAATGTGTGATTAGTTAAATGGCCGTATTTTTGAGCATCGGAAGCATATATTAAACAAAAAATATGTTTAAGCAATATAAATGTCTCGGGTAATATTACTCCGTTGGAGACTTTTAGCATGACCTTTGTGAGACACAGACTGAAATTAATCTATATATGACAGATTACTTTGAAAAAAGAGGTATTTTATTAAATCAATTTTGGCGCTATGATGACAATACTGTCCAGAATTATGTCAATCAGGACCCACATTAGAAGTAGATCAATTTTATTACCCGAAGACAAGATATGTCTCCGTTAGGGTATCAGTTAGCAAATTATCTAGACAAAAATGTATCGCTAATAATGCTAATTGGCTCAATTAAGCGTCTATCTGAAATCGATATACTAATTATTTCCACATAAAGCCATCACTATTAAATAATCTATTAAATATAAAAAAAATAAAAAATTGGCGCCCAAACAAGTACTACTCAATCAATATTTATTCATAATTGATGTATTGAGGTTAATAAATAAAGTACAGTTATTATAAGCGCAGGCTTAGGATGAGGCGGCACGCGCAACTCTGCCACTTTAATGAACGACCCAAATTTGTTATTGGCGCGTCAATTGGCAGTGTGACAAAGGAAAACAATAATGAAAAATCAATAAATACAAAGAATAACAAAAATGAAATTGATAAATATTGCAAAAATTCCAGCGAGTAACAAATAATCTTCAAGGTAAATTATTATTTATAAAATTCGCGACAAATTCAAGCATTTTCAAGGAAAATCGACAAACCAAACAATTAAGGTTAACTGGAAATTGGCATTTATAGGCAACAAAGGCCGCGTTAAATTATCAAAAAAAAAAAAAAAAAATGCAGGCATTTGAAGAATTTGTGGCCGAAATACATTGTGAGCCAAACAAATTGCTTTATTTGCAGCTAGTCATTGTGATTTTTGGGTGTATTTATGACATAACTGCAAGCATATATTTATATGGGTTTTCAAAAGTGCAGTTTAAATGCCAAAGTTGCGCTTTAAATTGTTTATTTATTTTTTGTTTTTTTTTTTTTATGTGATAAGGAAAAAATGTAGTTTTATATGCTAATTAAATAGAGTATTTGGATTACTTAACTTGAGTTAGCTGATTTTCATGGAAATTAAGTTAATTAATTTAAATATTTGCTACAATTCTTAGCGCAAACAAGCGGCCTTGCCTTACCATACATAAATATATACATAGCATAATGTATTAAGCATAGCACTACTTAACAACTGTGGACTCACCAAATTAATTACTTGTACAGTTGCCCCCAAAAACTTAAGCTTTTCACAGCTCACTCACAGCGTGTTTTCGGATTGTGCCTGTGAATTGCATAATTTTCAAGAATTTTCGGCATTGTTTGCAGTGCTGTGGTATGTTTTATGTATGCTGTGCGGTTATATATTCAAAGTTAGGTTTTTTGCCGACTATTTGTATGCAAGCGACTGACTTAGTTTATTGCCTAATTTTTAATGCAGCTTATTGTTTTCCTTTTTTAAGTTTGGTTTGAAAATACTGTTAAATGGTTAGAAATTGTTGCTCATTGAAACATTAAAGCTTTTCCGCTTCTGGTTTATTAAAGGCGTTTCAGGTCAAAACTTACTGAAAAATTGAGTTGGATGCTATTGAGGGGTAAACTAAATTTTCAACTATTGCATTAAAATATAATTTTCTTCACTCTGACTATTCAGAGATACCTATTAATAACATATACATATTTTTTTTCTTTTTTTTTAACAATATACATAAGTAAAAAATCTCAGTATGCCTAAAATATTTTGCCTCAAAATATACAAGTTTTATGTCCAACTGATTGCCTAACAGTTTGTATAACAAGTGCGTCGCACATGTCGACACTTGCCGCCAGTATGTGATTGATATCTGTGGCATGTGCCGTCATAAACTAAACACACATGACAAATTAGGAAGATTTTCTCTTTAACCTGTTTCCAAGTCGTAAACAACTGTTATAATAAACCAAAGTGTATGGAAAGATTAAAAAATAACAATAAATTTAAGAAAACCAATAAAGAAATTGAGAGGGTAATAACTGAGAGTACACAGCGATTGTGGGATCAGTTTAACATAAAAGATCAGCTCAAAGCTGATACCAAAATTTTTGGGACATTATTTTGAGTAATATACTTACCTTACACTTAGACAATCATATCTAAGATGCCAATATTAAATTGGTGGCATTTGTAGAGATGAGTGATCGTTATCGTTAGCGTGGTAGTGTTTTATTGACATTCTCTCAAAATAGAGATGGACCATTCTGAGATCTAATCGTAATATGTTGTTGTTTCTTTATATTTCAAAAGAAGCGAGACAAATAGGTCTCTCTCTGGAGCTAAGACCAATATGTATGTATTAGAGAGTCAGTTAGAGTAGATAGGAATATTCTAGGAAATACTGAATTTATAGTTCAAAGAGTCAAAGCCACTCGTGCGCATACTCTCCATGAATGTTGCTTCTATAGCCTTATTGGTTTTGTTTACGTCACGTTAGCGTAATTTTTGTGTTCTTTCACTTTCTCTCTCTCTTCGAGAATCAGTTTTGGATGCATATGTATATAGAGCAGATTTCATCTTTTAGATTTCAGATGCAGATTTCAAATTCAGAAGCATGTCTTTCTCTCACCTTTGTAATTTTTTTGGTATGAAAAAATGTTTTTTTTGCTAAAATGGAATTAGCTTGAAGTTTAATAAATTTGTTAAAATTATATGAATTAACAATGTCTGAAAAAAAAGTAATAGAAAAATTTGTTAAACAAACTTGTAATAAATAGTTGGTAAGGTAGTTTGAAAAGTAGGCAGTCAAAAACCTTGAGAAAATGGAGTATTTATTATTCAACTTCACCCACGATAAAAAGTCTTTAGACCATACAGAAACTTTTCAAGAATCTTGTTAACTAAACCAAGTTGCAAGCCATGAAATAAAAACCTGCCACTTCACGCTTGAGCAAAACAATTCTCAACCAGCTCATTCATAAGTTGTTAAGTACTGTGAGAAATTAGCGCTTAAGTGACTTGGCAAAACCATTCAGTTATTATTTGCAAAGCAGCTGCGTTCAATTCTTTTCCTACAACAAATAAATGAGATTCTTTCTCAAAGCAACGTTTTGTTAGTTAAATGTGTGAGATAAGCGAGATATGCAGAGCAAAGTGTAACATTTTCCGCATTTGTGGCATAAACATTGTAATTGTATATTTTTAGATTAGAGTTTTGAAATTTTTTTCGCTAAGCTGACTTCAAACATACTAAGCACTGTGTGAAAATGGCGAGCGTTGTGAGAAAATAGCAAAGTTCATAATAAAAGCAAGCAAACGGCGCAGCTGTTGGCGGGTGGCATTATAGAAATAAAATAAAAATGTATAAAATTCACAAGTTTCTATGTAAAGCCAGCGACGCCCCAGCCGTCTAGCGCGCACTTGTACACTGAAGGTCATTCATTCCAACGGCGAAGCTTACAACAAGCCGTCGACAGCACCACCTTTTGGCGAACTCACGGCTCTTTTGTTGTTTTTGTTTTATTTTTTTCTACACCAAATTGTTGTTGCTGCACCGTAATTGCATTGCCAGTAAATGCATATAAAGCAAAGCATTTGGGTTCATTGTTGTCATGGCGAGAGCGTTGACTTAGTTTCAAAGTTGCCACAAAAATTAATCAAGCGCTAAGCGCGAAGACACTCTCCAGCAGAAAAGAGGCGAAGGAAAAAGTCGGCATTTTCGCTGCAAATAAATAATGCCATAATTTTATTAGCCACACTTCACTTGTTAGCCGCTGAGGCAGAGGCTGTGCAGCTGCAATGTCACTTCTTCTGCGCATTTCTTCCGCCGAAAAGCGTTTTTCTTACGCCGACCGCAGCAAATCGATTTGCTTTCTTTTCTTATCGTTTATTTGAGCTTTTGTTTTTATGACAGTTTTTTCTACTACTTTACCTTGTTTTTATTGTTGTATTTGCATTTTTGTTTTTGTTTTTGTTTTTTCTTTCTTCCATATCGTGTAACCTGTTACATTCTTTGAATACAATACACGTAATACCACATTCCGGTCTTTACTTTCTACTCAACCCTGTTGCCCGTGGTGTGTAGGTGAAAGTGTTTGTATGGCGTGTGTGTTTGTGTGTAGGCATACACATATTTGTAGCTGGTTTCGGTTTTGTTTAATTGTTTTTTTTTTCATTTCTTTCTTTTGTTTTCAACTTCATCTTACGCAATGTCTTGCGAGCGCATGAGGTAATGAAGAAGCGTAACCAGAATGTCAAGATGAAATGTGAAAACAGGTGTGCAATGCAATGTTGTTGTAATTGTTTTTGGTACTTCGCTAACAATTGTTTATTGAGTTTTGTTAACAGTGATAAATAGCAATGCTTATATCGTGGGTGGTAAAAATTTATAATCTTTGAATAAACGCCTTCTCGCTTTTCTGCAACTCAAATGAATACATAATTTATCTGATGACTCTATTTCATTAGAAAATACATAGCTATTATTCATATGTGTGAGTGATCAGTATTGAAATCAAATTGTAATTATGGTTTTAAAGATTTTCGATTCAATGCTAATACTATTTAACTTTCGGCTAAGAATGTCCTGCAAATTAAATACATAAAATTACATGACTTCAGCGCCATCTGTGTACATAACAAAGCATTGCGAACACATTCTTTGTATGTGAGATCGATATGTAAAGTCTTTTACGTGTGTAGCATATATGTATGAAACATAAAGAGCACAGTTTAAGATACAATATCTTGAAATCTTCTCAGGAAATCTTCTCTAGGATATGATAGAATCATAAGAACACCTGACATTGACTAAAAAGTCTTGCGTACCAAGATTACTACTAAATAGTAGACTACACGTTGGCCACTTTTAATATTTCCTTCTATGGAGGAAAAAAATTCAGAAATCTATCAAGTTTTTTCCCATTTTAAAGAAGGATTTATAGGATATAGAGACGTACATAATAGACCAAAGGTCTAAAATTTCACATTGTTCGAATAACTTCCTGACACTTGGATAGATCTGTGTAAGTATTCTGTAATTCAACCAGATGAGCGTTGAATCACTATCAATAAATATCGGTGTGTTTGATTTTGGACCATCGCTTGAATATCAATCGAGTGACCACTGGTACAATTCACTGATCAATTAAATATTTCTGCAGAGCTCTTTCAGACGCTATAGCGATTAATTTTGACACGAGTAATAATATCGAGCTCTTCAATGATCCAAGGGTTGTAGGTGTACACTTTGATTTTAAAATAAGTCCTCAAAATTAGGTCATGAAGGGTCAAATCTGGAGATCTGAGTGACTATCCTTACCTTTTTTTTTGAAATCGGACGTCCAAAAAAATCTGATGAGAGTCCAAGTTCACACGACAGTCGCTCCGTACTCAACACTTGCGCGTACTTGGGAGGTTTTGAAATTTTGTTCAGCAAGCAGCTGCGAGCGCTTACTCGAGTCTCTGGCATGCGGTTGCGATGCGAAGGGAATGACTTTCAAGACGATTTTCAGTTTCAGATTTAGATTCTCCATCACGATGTGTTTTTGATACCCTCACCTAAGAACTATTTCTCGAAAGTTGTGATTCTAGCTATAAATATAGCCTATGTTTTAAGCATATAAATCTTTCCTCTTTATAATAATAATAGTATAGTATAGATTATCAATATTTTTTGTTTATCTCTCATACTACTCTTCTTCAAAGCGCAATCTCGGCTGCAGACACCAGCCTCCTCCTCTTCAATAATTCGGGTCATAAGTTCGCACCAACAAAACACGCATTCGTTTGATAAGCCGATTGCACATCAATTTGTAAATTCATCGGCGTGAAGTGCACGACGTTTGAGATTTTCCCTAAGTACATACAAGCAACGAACGCACGAATGGATTAGTAAGCTCAAGCTGGTCTCGACGTTAGATCGGCATATGTACGCCGGCGCATGCGCGTACGTGTAATTATGGGAAATCGAAATCGAAAGTAAAATGAAACTCATTTAAGTCGATTGTTAAGCGGCTTTTGTTTTCACAAATCACTCGTACGGTTAAGGGCTTCGGCAATTTCCATTTTCATATTTGTCTAAGCAGTGCTTTTCCCATTACAACAAACCAAGCTTGTTTGTTAGGTCTACTGGAAATGCGTGTAGCTCATTAGCATGCACGCATTGTGCAGCACTAAGCGAACGCGCGTCTATGCGCGTCCAGCGACGCATGCGTAGAGTTCAATAGAAATCGTATGAATCCATCCAAGTTGAAAAGAGTGCTTAGCAATCGCTTGTGTAGCTAGACATATTAAGGCACGGCCGCGTGCCAAAGTCTCTAGTGAAATTAATAAATTGAAAAAATTTGTAAGTAATAACAACAACAATCAGTAACAATCGAAAGTGAAGAGGGAAAGCATTAGCTTAATGCACTCAGAAGCTCACATTTAGGCAGAAAATTCCGGCGCAAGTGCCTTGACGCAATATCCGGCTTAAAGTGCTACCACTTGTGGCAATTACGTTTGAGAATAAGTGCGAGTTGAGTTATGAAATATTTTTTTTTTTTAATTTATTGTTTCAAAATGGGCATAATTTTATGCAATCGCTCATGTAAGAATTTCCGAAGCTTTCAATACGTGACTTAGGTAATCGTACTTTTTTCTTGCTATAAATTACTTAAGTATAAAGTATTACCATTTCCTACTTATGGTCTTAAGGCTTTCTTGAGTATTTGAAAATACGAAAAGTCTACGTAGACTACATACATACGAATATACATACGAAATGAAGCCAGTTTATAGTTTACTCTCTTATGAGAATTTTTCAACAAATTTCGTGTTTTTTTTGCTTTAGCTGAAAACTTGACATCATAAAAACCTCAACTCGATTTGATCCACTTTTCAACAAGGAAGGAAGCCAGTAGTGCTCTGTTACGCGCATAACTAGAAGAAACCTGTTGCGATTGCGCTTAAAATTGTTGTTATTGCATAAAATACAGTCTTTAGTGCAATTGGTTATTTTATAGGGTACTTAGTTGCACGCAGAGTTGCCTTCGTATGCATAAGTAGAAGAGAGTTGACCTATATATTTTTTGGGTATTTTTAATCTTTACTAAAATAATATATTTTTTAAATTTTTTATATATTTAGATCTAATATTTGGACAGCTAATATAACCAAACTGAACCATATGGTGCTATCTTTAAAACTCCACAAGATTATATATAGCTTATGGCCTCTGGGTAATATTTCACTTGTTACACCATGAGTTATCTCTATCATGAGAATAAAACATTTTTTGTTTAGTAAAAAAAAATATTTTTAAATTTTATTTCGTCTACCATTGGCAACCCTGTTGATCCTTCATTCCAAACAATTCACAAAACTAGTCAAACTTTTGACTCAAATTTTTGCATTTTTCGAACTTTTATTTTTATAATTTTTTCCATCACTGCTCGCCTGCCTAACTGGTCACCAGGAAGTGTTAAATGCTGTTGGCCACACCGCTTTCCTGCTACGTCGATTCGTTACAAATTTAATTACGGGCACGTTGCATGGTTGCATTTGCTTGTTCGACTTGCGAAACAAAGAGCGCGCAGGCTCCTGAGTGCACACATATACATTGCTACATATATTTGTATTATCTTTAGCTGTTGTTTACTCACGAGCCTCCGGCTGAATGTTATATATTTGTTATTTCTACTAAATCCCACAGCATGCACTCGCATTGACTTAAATTCACCGCTTATTGTTCCACTTGCTGTTTGCTTGCATGTGGCGACTCGTACTTATTTCGCAGCAGTTACAAATTTTAGCAGCTGTTTTTGGCGATTTCGCTGCAGTTCGCATTGCGTTGACTGGTTACGCAATTTTATGGCTGGTCCAATGTGATTTGACGTAAAAATATGGTCAGCTTATGTATGGAGTTACGTCTCGAAATTGTTATTTGGCGGCGATTAAGTGCAAATGCTTTTAATATCTTTATTTTGGATATTTATTATGTAGGTGATATTCTTTGACAGTACACTAGGAAATTTATAAATGCAATAGAAATGAGAATAAATCGTTAGGAGTACGTCAATAGGAGGAGATATATTATAAGATTTAATCAGCACTTTGTTGGATGAATATAACGTCATATTCGTAAATAGAGCTTGACATTTTTCTCCACATTAGAGAATTACTAGTTCATTAAGGAATAATTTTGTGAACTTGTGGAACACGGCTCTAACTGGTACTAGATTAGATTTTAATGACATATTGAGCAAAAAAGGAAATTATTACGGAGTAACCACCGCTTCGACGAAGCATGCGTAGAAAATGGAAAGATTTCATAATACAAATTAAAGAGTGACGAAATGAATGACTTCAAAAGATGGACCAGAAAGTTCAAGAACTTATATTAGGTTGGCAAATATCTTCCGACTTTGGCTCTTTATTCAATGCTTTATAAAAAGTGTTACATTGATCGGATTTAGTGCAAATATCATCATATCATATTCATTCATATTCGTCTAGACAGCAACATCATTCGTAGAAGCTCCCCTCCATATTTGCGAAGAACTCGGACAGCCACCTTTAACCAGCCTCTTTTGAGTTCAACTTTACACCATCAAGTGCGTTCGCCCTGGAAAGGAACAGGTGGTAATCACTTGGCGCTATGTTCGGGCTATATGGTGGATGCGATAACACCTCCTATCCGGGCTCCCGTAGTTTCTGTCGAGTCATCAACGAAGTGTGTGGTCTGGCGTTGTACTGGGGGATCACTACCCCCTTCCTTTTGGCCAATTCTGGACGCTTCTGGTCGATCGCTTGCTTCAAGGGTATAGTTATTCGCAGTAGATGGTAGAATTAAGCGTCTGGCAATATGAGAGCAGCTCATAGTGGATAATTCCCTTCCAATCCCACCAAATACACAGCAAAACCTTCCTGGCCGTCAATCACGGTTTTTTGTTCTGCAGTTGGTTTAAAATGATTTGGTGACTAACTCCCATCTCCTGGGCGATGTCACGAGATGCCACATGCCGGTCTAGCTCGATGTTTTCCATGATTTGATCGCTATTCGTCGTTACAGGTCTTCCACGGGCTGGCTTATCCAACCAACCTAATTTGTTAATTTATTTGACAACCTGATATATAGGCAGCAACGAAATCTGTTTTGTAATTGATATCCAAAGAGTACTTTAGTTTTTTAACTCTTATTTTGGAACGGAAAATCAACAGGATAGAATGTGAAGAAAATAGAGCTGAAAGCCCAGTTTCATATCCTAGAAAACCGAGGAAAGAATTTCTCGTCCTGGATTACTTGACATCGGAAACTTTTATGCAAGATATGGTTGGAAGAAGGGCTGAACCCGTTGATTGGTATTCCAGTGTATATTAAAGAGGATCCCACAAGACGACGTCAATTAGCCAGCTCAGACAGTCTATCTTACACAGAAAAAATCACTGTAAGTAATATGAAAATTTTTTTCAACCAATATTCAAACATAAATTTAATATGACGCCACTTAAGCTATGATTTATCGCGTTTTAAATGAATTTCACACAAATTATTTACACATCATTTCACTGCCAAAATAATTGAAAAAAAGTATTTCATTGGAAACTAACAAGGAAATGAAATTTGACACGCATGACAAGTGGAAATAAATGCAGTCAGCACAATGACACACAGACATATATTTTGCCAGCGATTTGAAGTGGATAAAACGGGTGATTGGTAAAAAATAGTTAAACTATGACAAGCATATGAGTCAAGTGTGTGTGTGTGATAGAAAGAGATGACGATAGAAAATGAAAGTAACAAAAAAAAAACTGGACTGCGTGCAGTTGTCTCTCAGCAATTGCTACGCAAAAATATGTAAGTCAAATTGGCTGCTAGATTTGAAGACAAAACAAAGAAAAAAAAACGAAAATCGATTACGCTCATTAAAAAGTGTTAAGTGATGGCAAGTAATGTGCAAATAAAATAAAAGAAAGCGAAATTTATGTAAATTTGTGTGCGCAAATTGTTGCAACTAAAATGGTTAATGCGCATCTGACGTAGGTCAGTAGCCTTTTCACTACAAACTAAACAATAAAAATGCAAAATAATGATAAAAAAATACTTTTGTATTTAAAATAACTGGAAAAAGATAAAAAAAATACAAAAAAAAAAAATTGTTTTACATTTGTGAAAGCAAGCGAAAATCCAATAGAAATCAATAAAACAGTGCGTGCGTAGTGCCTTTAAATTAAATACTTGCTGTTGTTGTTGTTAATATAGGCAAGTGCTTTAAGTTGTTGTATTCGAAATCATTGATTAAATTTATATTGTCAGTGTTTTACCTGCAGTTCCAGCGTTAATTATCATTTAAATTAAATTTGGTGTGTAGCTTTGTGAAGTTCGTTGCATGAGTCTTTTGTTTATGGGCATCTTTTCGCATTGTTTGCAGCCGCTGATATTTAAATTAATGTGTGTGAAGTCTGCACTTCCGTCTACGCTACACAAGCCATTGATTTGTTGGCGTTTTTTTTTCAGTTTAACATTTCACCGAAAATTTATTGACAACTGCAGCGTGTTGCCAGCGTCTTGACAACATTAAAAACCCATTAACGCTTGATTTGTGTGTGAAGTTTGGATATTCAAATCGAATTTGAATAAAATTTTCTCAGCGCTGTATTTGTTATTGTAGGAATTTTATATATATATTTTTTTGTTATATTTCACCCATCCTTTTCTCACTTCTTTTGAAAGTGTTCGGCAATTTCTCTCTGATGTCGATCACTTAGTGTAAGCGATTGATATATACCTTCAATGATTTATATGATAACGATATGTGTGCAATATGAGTTAGAGAGTGATTTATTAACTGACTTTTGTGGGAAATTTCAAATTTTTATTATTTCTCAGTATTTCACATTTTCTATGTAGGAGCTTTTATATGTTTGCTTTTTTTTGGTTTCTACTTAGCTGGCTCTCCAAGGGACGGTATTATCAAAAATGTGCACTTTGAAAGGAAATTTAAGATAGTATTGAATAATAAAAGGGATTGGGAGGATTCCTCCCTTAAGGAAGTTATAAGCAAAAGCACACAGTAATGGTGCACTGATGGGTCTAAGACCACAGATGATATAGGTGCCGCGCTCATGGGACCACATATCAAGCTGTCGATGCCCTTGGGAGATTTTCCCAGTATCTTTCAAGCTGAGGTTTATGCTATTGGCAAATGCGCTGAAGTAATATTGGACAGGAACTATCAGGGCGAACGTATTGCCATCATCAGTGATAGTCAGGCGGCTCTCCAGGCACTGTCATTCTTCGAAATAAACTCGGGGTTGGTCCTGGTCTGCATCGGAAAACTCAATAGAGTGTGCAGCAACAATAGATTAACATTGTTCTGGGTACCGAGACACAGAGGCATACAAGGTAACGACCAGCTAGCTAGGAAGACCGCGGCTGTCAGAGGTGACCGCGGTGAGGCCGGAGCCCTTCATTGCTGTTGGTCCGCAAGTTCTCAGAAATAGACTACTCGAAGGCGAATTGGTAAGTAGGGGTCGTTACTGGCTGCAATTGCAGGGACTTCGCCACTCCAAACTGTTTCTAGGGGGGTACAACCGCAAGAGATTCAAGCAACTTATTGCGCTCCCAAGAAACAAAATTAGACAAATAGTGACACTTTATACTGGCCACTGCAGACTAAGGCATCATCTGAACAAACTCGGGGTCTGCTCAACGGACCTGTGCAGATTCTGTGATTTGGAAGCGGAAACAGCTGAGCAGCTACTCCTGGAATGTCTCGCGATTGCGGGGTTAAGGAGTCAGGCAATGGGGTCACTATAGGGAAAGTATCGCGACCACCAGCCCTGCAGCATTACTAAGTTTTCTCAGAGCTATAGTACTGGATGGTATTCTGTGTAAACAGGAGAGGGCACAAGAGACCGTAGGTCGCAGTGCGATCTTCTAATAAAATCTAATCTAATCTAGTTGAACGAAAAAGCTGAAATAAATATATGTATATTAATTTTACGCAACGATGTCTTAACTACAAAATATTTCGAAATTCTCATCTTTCAATGCTTTCTTATTATGAACAACAACCAGTTTACCTTTCCTCAAAGTCTTTTCATGCTCACCGAATTCGCAACACGACGCGCTGTTGCAATTGTCAGCACCAAATAAGTGAATCAAAAATATTGCATTATCTTTTTAGTGTTATTATTATTATCTCCCGCTTCTCTACTGTTGTTGTAGTTGCTTTTCGTGGCCAAAACATTGCGAATGCTGCGCTTGGTCTGCGTCGTCAACTGTTGACCGGTGTGTCAACATGTTGACTCCGCTCGAAATACGCTCCACTTTAGTTGAATGAATTGATTCCAAGTGTACTCTTAACATATATATACTCATGTTTCTTGTTATGTTTGTCAGTAAGTATGTTTCTTTTGTTTTGATTTGGTACTCGCTCTACTTATGTAAAGAGGATCGCTGAGAAAAGCTGGTAAATAAACATTGATTGGTTTTAACTGTTGTTGTTGTTACTGCAGATTTTACTTTAATAAGTGAAATAATTTCGAGAAATGGGTTGACCTAAAGATTATGCAAGTTTGTTAATTAAAACGGGTGTAAAGTTTTGTTATTTTTATTGAGCAAAGTCAATTTTGAATTAAAAAGTTCAAATGTGGGGCACAATCAAGGTGGTACAATGAACTTGTGGTGCTGTTGTATAAGAAATTTGGGTATTAGAGAGTTAATCAAAAACTAAAAATAAAAGAATTAAAAAAATTTTAAGTGTTTTAAGGAAATAATAAAAAAATAATCACAACCTTGTTGTTTTTGAAAAAAAAAAAAAAAATTGAACATAATCCTAATCACCATCAACTTTTTTAGGTTAGA